>NW_026138185.1:0-600000 GCF_025592945.1 Manacus candei
TCCTCAGAGTGACCCCCCAACCTTGGAGTGACCCCCCAACCTTGGAGTGACCCCCCATCCTTAGAGTGACCCCCCCAGCCTTAGAGTGACCCCCCCAACCTTGGAGTGACCCCCCTGTCCTTGGAGTGACCCCCCATCCTTGGAGGTGACCCCCCATCCTCAGAGTGACCCCCCATCCTTGGAGTGACCCCCCCAACCTTGGAGTGACCCCCCCCATCCTTGGAGTGACCCCCCAACCTTGGAGTGACCCCCCCATCCTTGGAGTGACCCCCCATCCTTGGAGTGACCCCCCATCCTCAGAGTGACCCCCCAACCTTGGAGTGACCCCCCAACCTTGGAGTGACCCCCCCCATCTCTGAGGTGCCTCCCCCAACTCTGAGGTGTCCCCCCAGTCTCGGAGTGTCCCCCCCATACCCTTGGGGTTGCCCCTCCCATCCTTGGGGTGCCCCCCATCCTTGGGGTGCCCCCCTTGCACTGACCCCCCCTCAGGCTCCTCCACGAGCGCCACGAACAGTCCAAGCAGGACCTCAAGGGGCTGGAGGAGACCGTGGTAGGTGGGGGGGCCGGGGGGATTTTGGGGGGGCTCTGGGGGGGTCTGGGGTTCTCCCTGCCCCCCCTCACCCCCCGCCCCCCCAGGCCCGTGAACTCCAGACCCTCCACAACCTGCGCAAGCTGTTTGTTCAAGACGTCACGACTCGAGTCAAGAAAGTGAGGGGGGGACAAAGAGGGGGTTGGAGGGGCCCTTTGTGGGTTGAGGGGGGTCCTCAGACCAGGTGGGAGGGGTCTCAGCCCAAGTGGGGGGGTCTCAGCCCAAGTTGGGGGGTCCCCCGTTTCAGGGACATCCCCACATTTGGGGGTCCCTGCCCCATTTGGGATGGGCAATCCCTGGTTTGGGGGGGGGAGGGGGATCCCCGGTTTGAGGGGGGACAACCTGGTTGGGGGGGGGGGGCTCTGGTCTGGGGGGTCCAACTAGGGTGGGTGGGGGGATCCCTGGTCTGGAGGGGCCAGCCTGGGTTGGGGGGTGATCCCTGGTCTGGGGGGGCCAGCCGGGTTGGGGGTGATCCGTGGTGGTTGGGGGAGAGGTGTTCCTGGGGGGGGGGGAGGCAAAGGGGTGTGGGGGGGTGAGTGGGGGGTTTTCCTGGTGTGGGGGGAGCTGTTCCCCAGTGTAGGGGGGGTGTTCCCCTGGTTGGGAGTATGTTCCCCAGCGTGGGGGGTGTTCCCCAGTGTAGGGGGGGTTGTTCCCCAGTGTGGGGGGTGTTCCCCCGTGTGTGGGGGGTGTTCCCCAGTGTGGGGGGTGTTCCCCCGTGTGTGGGGGGTGTTCCCCAGGTTGGGGTCCCCTCCCGACGGGGTGTCCCCCCCAGAGCGCAGAGCTGGAGCCCGAGGACAGTGGGGGGCTGCACTCCCAGAAGCAGAAGATTTCCTTTCTTGAGAACAACCTGGAGCAGCTTACAAAGGTTCACAAACAGGTAAGGGGGGGCAAGGGGGGTCCTCACCCCATCATCCCATCACCCCCCAGCCTCCCCCACCCCATCACTCCCCCTCAGGCTCCCCCAACCCCCCTTGTTCGGCAGCCCCCTCCCTCTCCTGGTGCCCCCCAGCATCACCCCCTGGACTCTGCTCTGTCCAGCCCCCCCCTCCATCCTGCCCCCCCGCGGTGTCCCCCAGCCCCCCCCGCTCCATCCTGCCCCCCAGCCCCCCCCCCTCACACCGGCTCTGTTGCCCCCCCGCTGCCCCCCCCAGCTGGATCTCTGGGTATCCAGGGTACTGGGACCCCCTGGAACCCACACTGGGGGGTCCCGCCACTCCCCCCCCAAGCACAGGGATAGACCCCCCAAAGTCCCCCTGGAGCCCTCCCGGTTCTGCAGGGCAGGGGTCCCGCTCTGACCGGCCCTTCCCTGCCTGCTGTGCCCCCCCCCCGCTGTGGGACACCCCCCACTCTCTGCCCCTCCCGCAGCCCCCCCCTCACTGCCCCCCCCCCCCATGGCCCCACTGCTGCACGGCCATGGGGGCACTGCTGGGGGGGCTGGGGGGTGGGACCCCCCCAGGCACTGCTGGGGGGCTGGGATGGCCCAGGACCCCCCTTGGGGCGCTGCTGGGGGGCGGGACCCCCAACCCAGCACTACTGGGGGGCCGGGCTGTCCCCCCGAGCCACTGATGGGAGTCTGGGGGTCTGAGGGTGCTGTGGGGACCCCGAGGGTGCCCCCCCGGTGTGGGGCTGGGGGTGCAGCATCCGGGGGGTGCCGGGGCAGGCCCAGCCTCAGGTGTGGCTTCAGGTGTCAGTGCCGGTACAGGTGATGGGGATGGGGGTGGTGCCGGTGGACGGGGGTCCTGGGGGGGTCCCGGGGGGTCCCGGGGAATGTCCCTGTCCCGGTGCCATCCCCTGGTGTGGCACAGCCGGTCCGTGACAATGCAGAGCTGCGCTGTGAGCCCGGGACAGGGACAGGTGATGGTGCCGGTGGATGGGGATGTCCCTGTCCCGGTGCCATCCCCGGTGCCATCCGTGCGTGTCGCGCAACTGGTCCGTGACAATGCAGAGCTGCGCTGTGAGTCTGGGGGGGCAGGGACAGGGACAGGTGATGGTGATGGTGATGGTGCCGGGGGATGTCCCTGTCCCGGTGCCATCCCCTGGTGCCATCCGTGGGTGTCGCGCAGCTGGTCCGTGACAATGCAGACCTGCGCTGTGAGCCCGGGGGGTGCAGGGACAGGGACAGGTGATGGTGCCGGTGGATGGGGGTCCCGGGGGATGTCCCTGTCCTGGTGCCATCCCCGGTGCCATCCCCGGTGCCCGGTGTCGCGCAGCTGGTCCGTGACAATGCAGACCTGCGCTGTGAGCTTCCGAAGCTGGAGAAGCGGCTGCGCGCTACGGCTGGGCGAGTGCAGGCCCTGGAAGGGGCGCTGAGGGCGGCCAAGGAGGGGGCCCGGCTCGACAAGCGCCGCTACCAGCAGGAGGTGGAGCGGATCCGGGAGGCCGTCCGGGCACGGGGGGCACGCAGGGGGCCCGGAGCGCACATCGGTACGGGGGGCACGGGGGGCACGGGGGGTGCAGGGTGGGCACAGACACGGGGGGCACGCAGGGGGCCCGGAGCGCACATCGGTACGGGGGGCACGGGATGCGGAGTGGGCACGGACACGGGGGGCACGCAGGGGGCCCGGAGCGCACATCCATGCGGGGGGGCAGGGCGGGAACAGAGGATGGGAGGAGTGCAGGAGATGCGGGGGGTGCGAGGAATGCAGGGTGGGCACAGGGGGTGCGGGGTGGGCACGGACACGGGGGGTGCACAGGATGAAGGGGGCACGTGGGGTGCAGGGTGGGCACAAACACGGGGGGTGCGCAGGATGAAGGGGGCACGAGGGGCACAGGGGAGGCAGGGTGGGCGGGTGGGCACGGGCTCAGTGGGGCACAGGGGATGCAGAGGATGGAGGGGTCACAGAGGCTGCAGGGTGGGCATGGGGGAGGCAGGGAAGGAAGGGTGGGCACAGGGACAGGCAGCTGGGGTTCAGAGGGCACAGGGTGGGCACAGGAGAGAGTGCAGGGGGGTGCAGGGTGGGCACAGGCATGGGGGGTCTGGGTGGGCACAGGAGGAAGGGGCAGGGTGAGCACAGGACCGGGGGCAGGTGAGTGCAGGGTGGGCACAGGATCGGGGGCAGGTGGTGCAGGGTGGGCACGGGAGGGTGCAGGGTGGGCGCCATCCTGGCACACTCCAGGATGAAGGGGGGGGGCTGGGGGCGGGGGGCCGACCCGGGAGGTGGCCCAGACGCTGTGGGGGGAGACCCCCCTAGGGTCTCGGGTGCCCGGTGGCCCCGCTGACCCCCCCGTGCCCCCCCAGCCAAGCCGGTCCGGCCCGGGCAGGTTCCGTCGCCCCCCGGGCTGAGCTACAGCAACAGCCTCTTCCAGGGGTACCCCGGGGGGGGGGCCCTGCCCGGACCACACCCACTGTGAGCGGGGGGCGCGGGGGGGGCGCAGGAGGGGGTCAGGGGGGCTGCAAGGGGGCACAGGGGGCTCCTGGGCGGTGGGCGAGGGGGGTGCAGGACGGTGGGAGGGTGTGGGGGGTCCTGGGGGGAGGGCGGAGGGGGCACCGGGGGGATGTGGGAGGTACGGGAGGATCCTGGGGGGATGTTGAGGGGGGCACAGGGCGGCGTGGGGGGATCCAGGGGGGAACCTGGAGGGAACCTGGGGTATGTTGGAGGGGGCACAGGATGGTGTGAGGGGATGGAGGGTCCTGGAGGAAGGGTGGGGGGCACGGGGGGGATGCAGGGGGTACGGGGGGGGTCCTGATGGGAGGGCAGGGGGGCACAGGGGGTGCGGGGGGTATCAGGGGATCCTGGGGGAGGTTGGGGGGGCACAGAGGGGTGCAGGGGGCACAGGAGGTCCTGGAGGTGGGCAGGGGACTCTGAGGGGCTGGCAGTGAGGGGGCAGGGCACGAGGTGGCCCCCCCGTGCCAGCAGTGCCCAGGGGGGGTCTCAAGGCCTCTGTCCCTGTGTCCCCCTGCCCCCCCCCTTCCCGTGCCCCCCCAGCTTTGCCAGCGGCCCCCCCGCGCTGTCCAGCAGCCCCCCGGACTCCTTCCAGCAGCTCCACGTGGATAACGGTGAGGGGGGGGCGCCGGGGGCGCCGGGGGTGCCCAGTTTTGGGGGGTGGGTCCCGAGGAGGGGGTGGGTGCCCAGACCCCCCCTGGAGCCGCTGCTGTGCCTTGCAGGGAACGTGACGGACATCAACGACAACAGGTGAGGGGGGGCCGGGGGGGGGGCCCTGCTGACCCCCCCACCCCCAGGAGTGACCTGTCCTGGCCTTGCTGACCCCCCCCCCGCCCCCCAGGAGTGACCTGTCCTGCGCCTGCGAGGCCGAGGAGGCGGCGAAGCTTTTCCCCCTGCGCCAGGAGACGGCGGCCAGTTAATGCCCCCAGGTACGGGGACACCCCCCGGGGTGGGGACATCCCACACCCTGGGATGGGGACACTCGGGGACACCCTCCCCCCCCCGGGATGGGGACACCCCCCCAGGACAGGGCCACCTCTGTTCCTCGGGCACCCCCGGAGACCCCCCTTCCCTACCCCCCTCCTTCGGGTCCAAACCCCCCCCCCGGCCCCTCTCCCTCCCCCATCCCTTGGGAGCCCCCAAAACCCCTCCAGCCCCCCCCCAGCCCTTGGGTGCCCCCCAGCCCCTGTCCCCCCCCAGTCTTTGGGAACCCCCAAATCCCCCAGCTCCCCCCTCATCCCTTGGGACCCTCCAAATCCCCCCAGCCACCCCCCATCCCTCGTGTGCCCCCCAACCCCTCGAGTCCCTTCCAATTCCCCCCCCGAGTCCTGCAGGGTCTGGGGTCCCCCTCAATTCCCGGAGACCCTCCAGGGGAAGGGTTCGGCCCCCAGCCCCCCCTCCAACCCCCTTTTCCCCCCGCAGGTCCCCCGGGCCCGGCCCCGCCCGCATGTCCCGGTGTCACCCGCGTCACCCGCGTCCCGCGCTCGCGCCACGCCCGCCCCGCGCCGGGGGGGCTGCACCCCCCAGGGACCCCTCGGGACCCCCCCGGGACCCCTCTGGAGCCCCCCAATCGCGGGGGGGCCTGGCCGGGGCGGGGGCGTTGCCGGGGGTCGCCAGACCTGCCTTAACGCGGACCTGAGAATGTCGCCCCCCAAAATGGGGGGAGCAGCCCCCTCCTCACCCCCTCGCGGTCCCAAAATGGGGGGGCGCAGGTCCTGTCCCGTCCCCACAATTTGGGGGGGTGCAGCCCCCGATCCCCCGCACCGATCCCACAATGGGGGGTCACCCCGCCCCCCCACCCCACACCCCCCGCTCCGACCCCAAAATTGGGGGGGGGGAAGCCCTTGCGACCCCCCACCCCCCCCGCTTGGCCCCCCGCCTGTGTGTCCCCCCCCCGCCCGGGGGTCCCTCGGGGCTCAGCCCCCCCGGTGACCCCCAGCCCCCCTCGGGAGTCCCCGGGCCCCCCCAGCGCTGCATGGCCCCGCCCCCGCGGGAGAGCAATAAAGGCCGGAGCTGCTGAACTGTGGGGTCGGGGGCACGGGGAGGTTCGGGGTCCGGGGAGATTTGGGGTCGGGGGGGTCTTGGGGGTCCGGGGACGGACATGGAAGTTCGGGGGGTGGGAAAGGGGGAGGGAAAGGGGATTCGAGGGCGGGACGGAAATGGGGCATTCGGGGGGGGGCGGGACTTGGGGGAGGGATTTGGGGGGCGGGGAGTGGGATTTGAGGATTCAGGGAAGGCAATTTGGGGGCCCGGGGGGAGGTTTGGGGGTCGGGGAGTGTCAGAGGAGGATTTGAGGGATCCGCGGGAGATTTGGGGTCAGGGGGGTCCGGGGGAGGTTTAGGGGGTCGGGAGTTGTCAGAGGAGGATTTGGGGGCTCCGGGGCACAATGGGGGGACATGGGGAGCCGTGGGGGACAGAAATGGGGCTTTGGGGGGAAAAAGGACCCAGGGGGCTGGGAAGGGAGGGGGGGACACCCCCTGCACAGGGACCCCTGTGGGGTCACCCCTGTCCCCTGTAGAGTCACCTCTGTCCCCTATAGGGTCACCCCTGTCCCCTATAGGGTCACACCTGCCATGAGATCAGAGAACCCTCGAGGTTGGAAAGAACCCCTGAACTCATCTGGCCCAACCCCCCCTGCACTGCCTGGAACCCCCGACCCCAAACCACCCCCAAACCACCCCTGACCCCCAAAACCACTCCCGACCCCAAACCACCCCCAACCCCAAACCAACCCCAAATCATCCCCAGACCACCCCTGACCCCCAAAACCACCCCCAACCCCAAATCACCCCCAAACCACCCCTGACCCCCAAATCGCCCCTAGAGCACCCGGCTCATTAACCAAGCACAGCTCCCTCAGCCCCCTCCATTCCCCTCTGGATTTATCCCCATTCCCTCTGGATTTATCCCCATCCCCACCTGGATTTATCCCCATCCTCACCTGGATTTATCCCCATCCCCACCTGGATTTATCTCCATTCCCACTCTCTGGGGATTCCCACTTTCACCCAGTTTTTCCCCATGAAAGAGTCCCCTGTCGAAGCCCGGAGTTCCTCCAGGAGCTGCTGTGGGACATGATGCTAAACCTTCCCTGAATTCCAGAGGGACTCATCCCGAGCCCTTCTCTCATTCCCTGGGGGTCCCTTTGTCCCAGGAGGGGATCAGGGGGTCCGGCAGGACCTGCCTTTCCCAAACTCCCCTTGGCAGGGCTTGATCCTGTGTCCAGTTCCCAATTCCAGTACCCAGTTCCCAATCCCTAAACACTTAAGGAATAATAATGAATTATTAAACCATTAAAATAATAAAAATAAATCATATTAAAACAGAATATAGTATAATAAAATAAAATATAGAATAATAAAAATATTTAAAATAATAACAATGAAATAATCATGGCTGGGCTTCGTGAACGAAGATTTGGGAAGGCTCTATCCACATTTGTTACAGGCACGCTGGTGGCTTATGAGGCCAATACGAGACAGGCATGTCCGGTTGCAAAAGGCACAGCAGAAAGGCTCCTTGGATGGTATATTCTGCAAGGCACGATTCTTTTTGCGCTGTCTTTTCTCCTCAAGGGTGATCCTGCTGCGTTCTCAAAGGCATCAGCAGCGTTATAGATGGTGTGTCTCCAGGCCTCCGATTGGAGGCCAGAGTAGACCAGTTATGGTGGTCAGTATGGCCAAGGCTGAGATGTTGTTTCAGGGAGTCCTTGTATCTTTTCGTCGGGGCTCCTCTCATGTGGCAGCCGGTGGCAAGTTCACCATAAAGCAGGATCTTAGGGAGGCGGTGGTTGGTCCTTCATCCTGGAGACGTGCCCTGCCCGGCACAGCTGTGTTCTCAGCAACATGGCCTCAATACTAGTGACTGCTGCTTGTTCTAGAACAGATGTATTGGTCACATAATCTGACCAGGGGATGTTTAGGATTGAACGGAGACAGTGTTGATGGAAGCGTTCCAGGGGACACAGGTGGTGGCGGTAGATGACCCATGGTTCAGATCCATACAAGAGAGTAGACAGCACTATGGCTCTGTAAACACTGACCTTGGTACTTTTCTTCAGGTGTTTGTTTCGCCAAACTCTTTTATGGAGTTTTCCAAAAGCTCTCGATGCCTTTGCTAACCTGTTGTCTATCTCTCCGTCAATCTTACCATCCAAGGAGATGAGGCTGCCTAGGTAATTAAACTGCTGGACTGATTTGAGCTCTGATTGGCCAATGGTGATGTGGGGATGATGGGGGACTTCCTGAGGTGCAGGTTGGTAGAGAACTTCTGTGTTCTTTAGACTGACTTCCAGCCCAAAGAGCTCAGCAGCGTCTGCAAAGCAGGATGTTAAACGCTGCAGAGCTGCTTCTGTGTGAGCGACGAGGGCGGCGTCATCAGCATAAAGCAGCTCCTGGACAAGATGGTTTAAGGTCTTGGTGTGGGCCTTCAGACGCCTTACGTTGAAAAGGCTTCCATCAGTACGATATCGAATGTAGATCCCGTCCTGATCATCGAGGTCTGCCATGGCCCTTTGGAGCATCCTGCTGAAAAAGACTGTGAATAGGGTTGGAGCAAGAACACAGCCTTGTTTCACACCATTGGTTATTAGAAAGGGCTCAGAAAGTGCATTGCCATATCTGACTTGGCCGTGCTGATCCTCATGGAGTGAGATGATCATTTTGAGGAACTTGGGGGGACAACCTAAACATTCTGAAATCTGCCACAGACCTTTTCTGCTCACAGTATTGAAAGCCTTGGTGAGGTCAACAAAGGTTACATAGAGACCTTTGTTCTGTTCCCTACACTTCTCTTGCAGTTGTCTGAGAACAAACACCATGTCTATGGTGCTCCTGTTGGCTCTGAAACCACACTGACTTTCAGGTAGAATTTCTTCAGCTATAGCAGGTATTAGTCTGTTCAAGAGTATTCTTGCCAAGATTTTGCCAGCAATGGAGAGCAGAGTAATACCACGATAGTTTGAGCAGTCTGATTTAATTCCTTTCTTCTTATACAAAGTGATGATGACTGCATCTCGAAGGTCTGATGGGAGTTCGCCTGGTTCCCAACAGCACACCACAAACTCGTGAAATTTGGTGTGGAGTGCAAGGTCCCCATGTTTCCAGACTTCAGGTGGAATTCCATCAACCCCAGCTGCCTTGCCGATTTTCACCTGCTGTATGGCCTTGAGGGTTTCTCCTAAAGTGGGGGCAGTATCCAATTCATGCTTTACCAGTTGTTGTGTGATGGACTGAATTGCTGAATCTTGGACTACATAGCTGGTACTGAAAAGAGTCTGAAAGTGTTCAGACCATCGATTCAGAATGGAGGTTTTATCTGTCAGAAGTGTTTGCCCATCTGTGCTGAGTAGAGGGCTTTGGAGCTGGTATGTAGGCCTGTATGCTGTTTTCAGGGCCTCATAGAATCCTTTATGATCACCCGTGTCTGCACATAATTGAGTTTTTTCAGCTAGATCAATCCACCACTTGTTCTGGATGTCACAGAGTTTCTGTTGGAGCTTGCTGCATGTGAGACAAAAGGCTGTTTTTCTTGCGTGACAAGAAGGCAGTGCAAGGTGTGCTTGGTGGGCGGTTCTCTTCTTCCTCAGCAAGTCCTGGATTTCTTGATTGTTTTCGTCAAACCAGTCCTTGTTCTTCTTGAGGGAGAACCCTAAGGATTATTCGGAGGATTGCAGGATGCTGTTTTTAATAAGGTGCCAAGTTGATTCAGGGGAGGAATCTGCAGAATCTGTGGAATGGTTTTCGAGCCTAGTTTGAAGGTTAGCCTGGAATTTCTCTCTTACTGTGGCTGATTGGAGATTGTTAACTTGGAGTCTTCTCCTTGGGATACTGCCCCTTTTAGGTTTGAATTTGAGATTGAAGTTGAGTTTACAGTGCACAAGCTGATGGTCTGTTTGGCATTCTGTGCTGGGCATCACGCGGGTATGGTGGACATTGTGGACATCTCTCCGTCGCACCAGGATATAATCGATGAGGTGCCAATGCTTAGATCTGAGGTGCATCCAGCTTGTCTTCAGACTATTTTTCTGCTGGAAGATAGTGTTAGTGATGGTGAGCTGTTGCTCTGCACAGAATTCTAGCAGAAGTCGACCATTATCGTTGCAGTTTCCAACACCGTGCTTGCCTAATATTCCTTTCCAGGCTTCAGAATTTTTACCCACTCTGGCGTTGAAATCACCAAGGATAATGATCTTATCATCAGCAGGCACCTTTTGGGTAAGGCAGCGCAGGTCAGCGTAAAATTTATCTTTTTCAGCAGGGTCAGCTTGGAGAGTTGGGGTGTATATACTGACGTGTCGGTTGTTGTGGAGTGGAAGGCACAGGGAGATAATGCGGTCAGAGTGACCTCTTGGCAGATTTTCGAGTTTTGGAACATTAGAGTTTTTGATCATGAAGCCAACTCCTGAGAGATGTTTTTCGGTTCTGGGCTTACCTGACCAAAAGAGTGTGTAACTGGCACCATGTTCTCTGAGGCTGCCTTCTTCATGAAGGCGAACTTCACTGAGAGTGGCAATGTCGATGTTGAGACGAGCCAGCTCATGGGCAATTAGGGCAGAACAACACTCAGGACATCCGCTGTCCGCAGAATCGAGCATGGTTCTGATGTTCCAACATGCTAGAGTTAATTTAGGTACACCTTTGGAGGCAGGTGCGTGCCTTTGTCTTTTATCTTTGTGTGACCGCACTGGAAGAAGATGCCCGTTGGCCTGCGGTTAACCAACTGGGTGAAAGTGGAGATGAGCTTTGTTTAGGCCACCTTTTCTAGGCCCCTCTCCGAGTGCAGCAAGCAGTGCTGTCCTTGAAAAGGCTGCTTGGTGGTTCAGGGTGCTGCCCCAAGAGACTGTCATCTCCGGTCAGTCTCAAATGACCAATGCCCTGAACCGCCTGCATGCAGGGTTGGGTCTGCGGCTCCCAGTGCACCTCTCACCTGCCGTTTCGACCTCGCCCGTCGCTACAGGACTTTTTGCATGTGGGTAAAGGCTTCAAGCCTGCACAATGGATTTTTAGGTGAGATGCAGTATGTGCAGAACTGAGCCCACCCTTTAATCCTGAGGTTCATCTGCCAGGGCCGAGCTTGCTTGGACGGTGGCAGCGAGGTCCTCAGGACGTAGGTTTGATTAGAGTGACCTTCTCTTAGATGGATGGCCTTACAGGGCTGACGAGCTCCATCTGCCCAGGTTTGGGATTAGAGTTGTCCTTCTCCTAGGATGACTGCCAGAAGGCTAACAAGCTCATCCTGCCCACAGATGTATTGTGTCTGACCCTGCTGTTTTCACCTGTCTGGCATGGGTGACCCTACCAAAGGCGTGTACCATTGCCAGCATAGCTCACAACCGCATAGGGGCACACAGGCTACGTTCCTGTTAGAACGGTTTGGGCAAGTCTTACATTTCCTACTTTACTATCACCTATTTATATACAACCATGAGGAGATCCCCAGGAACAACCCTTTGTCCTGCCCACCTTTCAGGATGTAACAGAGCAAAGCAAATATATCCAGAACATGCTGAACCTGGGCAGTAGCCACAGGTGAGCCAAAACCAAACAGACAAACAAACCGACCAACCGTTCTGGCCCCCGTACACATCCAAGGCTGGGGTGCCTTTCAAGGCCCCAGCTTGGCTGGGACCCCCATCACTCTAAAGGAACCCCACTATCCACTCTGACCATATCCTTCCTCCACTGTGTTACCACATATCTTCAGGCACACTGCTCACCTGTGACACTTCATACAGGAGTGCCCCGCTCTCCCTCCTGCCAATCAGAGGACCCCCATGGCCCACACGATACCCCTCCCCTCTCTTCCCGTACCCCCACTCCCCCGTATCCCCCCTCCCATCCTCTGTACCCCCCTTACCCCCAAACCTGGAACGGCAAACCTCTGTGTGCTCCGAAGCTGCTCTCTCCTCCTCCACGGGCGTGCAGCAACTGCCAGCAAGGCTCCCCCACTCTCTCTCTCCCCTCTCCTGTCGTGGCCGCGCCTGGGGCCTGAACCGCGGTGCCGGGGGGGACTCCCGGGGGACTCCCAGGCAGCCCAGGACCCCGCCACACACACGCACCAGCCCGGACCCACCACAATGAAATAATAATAAATAATAAATTAATAAAATAATAAAAAAATAAAAAGTATTCTAAACAATATTAAAGTAAACTATAAAATAAAACATAGAATAATAAAGTATAGAATATATAGAATAATATATAATGTGTATTGTAAAATGTACAATCATAAAATAAAATATAGAATAGTAAAATAATAAAAATAATAAAAATTAATTAAAATATTTAAATAGTAATAAATAATATTAAAATAAAATAAAATATAGACGAATAAAAATATAAAAATGCTAACAATAAAATAATAAAATTAATAAATTAATAATAGTAAAATAATAGTAAAATAATTTTAAAATATAGAATAAAATATAGAAGAATAAAATACAGAATAACAAAAGAAAGAATAATGCAGAATATTATCCAATATCCCTGGATTTGACCCGTCAGGGGTGGATAAATCCCCTCCAATATCCCTGGAATGGTCCCCAACCCCAAAACCAGCCCCCAACCCCCAACCCAGTCCCAAAACTGTTCCCTTCCCATCCCGTTGTGGTGGTCTCAGGGATTTCCAGGATCCCAAATCCAACCCTATTCCCAACCCCACGGCCTCTGGATAAACTCCGGAATAAAACCCTCTTCCAGGCCACGCCCGGGCAAATCCCGGCGGGATTTCTCAGGGATTAAAGGAATTCTGCTGAACACTCAATCCCGCGGAAAACAAGGGAAAGAGAAGCCGATGGGATAATTAAGGGATTTGCTGCCTCACCAGGAGCACACCCAGGAGCCCTCGGAAAACGCACCAAGGGGGGGGGGGGGGGGAAAGGTCCTGGTAGGGAAAACTCCGCCCGGGGAATTCCAAAATAAACATGGAAATGGAGGAATTTCCCCCCCAGGCTGCTGAGTTATCCCGGGATTATTGATGATGCATGGGGGATTGGCAGGCACAGGCTGGGAAGGGCAGGGAGGGCACCGGGAAGGGGAAAAAAAGGATAAAAAATGGAATTGTTCTGGAGGGGCAGAGCCCTGCCCACATCCAGGATCCCGGGGAGATTCCCAGGGATGCGTCTGAACTAAGAGAGGAGGGATTGCGGTGGGATATCAGGAAGGGATTCATCCCTGGGAGGATGGGGAGGCCCTGGGATGGAATTCCCAGGGAAGCTGTGGCTGCCCCTGCATCCCTGGGAGTGTCCAAGGCCGGGTTGGATCCCCTGGGATGGTGGGAGGTGTCCCTGCCCGTGGAAAGGTGGGATGGGATGGGATTTAAGGTCCTTTCCCATCCAAACCATTCCATGGTTGCGTGTGCTGCTTTAGGTTGGATCTCAGGGATAAATTCCTCCCTGGGAGGGTGGGGAGGCCCTGGAATGGAATTCCCAGAGGATTCCCCATCCCTGGGAGTGTCCAAGGCCGGGTTGGATCCCGCTGGTCCATGGGAAGTGTCCAAGACGGATTTTAAAGTCCCTGATTCCATGAAAACGCCCCATCCCGGCGGGATCGGTTCTCCCTCATCCGTGAGCTCGCGGCGCCCTCTGCTCCTCACCCCGGGGATAAACCCGGCCTAAAATTAAACCCCGGGGTCGGTTTAACCCTAAAACCTCCCCCCGGAGCCTCTTTAACCTCCTTCAGCCCCCGAGCATTTATAATTTACCTTTCATTTATAAGGGTTTAAAGGATTTTCTATGATTTTTATATGATTTTATGATTTTTACATGATTTTTAGCGAAGTGGTTTAAATAACATTTATATCTTATTTATTTCTATTATATTCCTGTGGTATTTACTGATATAAATTTATATCAATAAATTCAATGCGACTTTTAAAAATGAGATTTGAAGAACATTTATATCTTACTTATTTATATTACATTTATATGGGTTTACAAAGCTTCAATGTGATTTTTTAAGATGTGATTTAAAAATAATTTGTGTCTCATTTATTTATATTACATTTGTATGGTTTTACATGACTTTGATGCTAAAAAATAAGATTTGAAAAACATATTTATTTCTAGAACATTTATATGGGTTTATATGATTTTTATATGATTTTTATATGATTTTTAATGACGTGGTTTAAATAACATTTATATCCTATTTATTTCTATTACATTCCTGCAGTGTTTACTGATATAAATTTATATCAATAAATTCAATGCAACTTTTAAAAATGGGATTTGAAGAATATTTATATCTTATTTATTTATATTACATTTATATGGATTTACACGACTTTAATTTGATTTTTTAAAGTTTATATCTCCTTTATTTATATTAGATTTTTATGGTTTTATATGACTTTATTTGGGGGTTAAAAAATAAGATTTGAAAAACATTTATACCTCATTTATTTCTAGAACATTTTAATGGTTTTATACGACTTTTATCCGATTTTAACGGTGTGATTTCAGTAATATTTCTATGTTATTTATTTACATAAGTAACACCTGAATTATAAATAACACGTACTAACATATAAATAAATATAAAAATAATATATCATATATGACGATAAAAATAATAAATGATATAAAGAATAAACACAAATAAATAATATTAATAATGGGTATAAATAATAAAAATTAATTAATTAATTAATAATAAAAATATAAATTATATGGGTTAGATAGGTTTATGCGTTTTGAACAACATTTCAACGTCATTTATTTAAACAAAATGTGCATTTTTAACGACTTAAACACGATTTTTATACCATTTAAGCACCATTTAAATATTATTTAAACACTTTCACCCCCCCCAGGCCTGAGGCCCCGCCGGGTCGCCATGGCAACGCTGGGGGACGACTTTCAAGGTGACACCGGGGGGGGGGTCGCGCCGTCTCCGCCGCCCGGCAAGGCGGGAACTAATTTTTTTTTTTTATTTTACACAAACCCCTCAAATCTCATTTTTTCGCCCCAAAAAGCGCCGCGGTGGCGCCGGTGGCGCTGTCGTTTGTCCTTATTGTTGTCGCTTGTCCCTTATTGCTGGGCCGCCCGGGCCGCCTCGGAACGTTCGTGGCGCGGAACGTTCGTGCTCGGGTTGCGGTTGGCGCCCGGCGCGCCCGCGGGGGAGGCGGGGAAATGGCGGCGCCCACGGGCGGGGGGTCCCGCGGGCCCGATCCCGGCGGGGGGGCCCGAGGGCTCGATCCGGGAGCGGCTCCCTACGGGAACTTCCCGAATTATTCCCGCTTCCACCCGCCCGAGGGCCGCGTCCACCTCGTGCCCCCCGGGCTCCTGCAGACGCTGTTCCCCGAGGGCCCCGCCCGGTCCTGGCGCTCGATGTGGGCTGTAACTATCCTGGTCACCCCGCACTGGGGGTGGGACCCCCCCAAATCTGCCCCCCCCGCATCCCAGTGTGATCGTCTGACCCCTCCCCCCCATCGCGGCCCTTTGGGGGCTGGGGGGGCTCCTGGAGCCCCCCAATCCAACCCCCCCAGCCCCCATCCCAGTCCAAACTGGTTCTTCCTGGTTATTTATCCACCGGGGCTGGGACCTCCCTCCATGTGTGTCCCCTGACGGGGGGCAGGGGGGCACCTCCCGCCCGCTGCCCTGCGGGGGGGTCTCTGTGCCCCCCCCCAAAATAAACACGTGACACCAACTGTGGCTTCGGCTCATTTTGGGGGGGCCCCCACCCCTGTGTCCCCCCCATGGGGCTCTGACACCCCCTCTGCCCCCCCCAGTGATACCCGACCCCCGGGGGGGGGCCACTGCCCATCCCCCTTTATTGGGAGGGAAACGGGGGGGCCCAAAACCAGACACACCCCCCATAAGGGGGTTTCCTCCCCCCCGGGTGGACTCGGGGGAGGCTTCAGGGGGTGTTTTTGGGGCGGTCACTTCTTGCCCCCCCCGCAGGTCCTGAGGGGCGGGGGGGGGTCAGGGGGTGTTTTTGGGTGTGGGGGGGTCACCCCTCACCCCTCACCCCCCTGCAGTGCCCCGGGGGGGTGTTCAGGGGGTGTTTTTTGGGGGGGTCAGAGATGTTTGGGGGGGTTCAGAGCTATTTGGGTGGGGGGGTTCAGAGGTGTTTTGGGGGGGTCAGGAGTGTTTTGGAAGGGGAGGGGCTCACCCTTTCCCCCCCCCCCCCCCCCGGGGTCTCAGGGCCGTGTTTGCGGGTCCTGCCCCCCCCGAGCTCCAACACCAACGTCCCCCCGGGGGGGGGAGCGGGACCTGCCCAGCCCCCCCTCGGCCTGGGCACAGGGACAGGGGGACACGGGGGGGGACAGAGCCTGGGGGGCACCCACTGCGGCTCCGGGCCCCCCATTGCTGCCCCCGCCCCATCCCTGCCCCAGGACCCCAACGGGGGCTCCCAAACCCCCTGGGACCCCCCCGGGGGCAGCGCCGGGGGTGGGGACAGGGACAGGGAGAGGGGGCAGGGACAGGGAGAGGGGACAGGGAGAGGGACAGGGAGAGGGGACAGGGGACAGGGAGAGGGACAGGGAGGGGGACAGGGGACAGGGAACAGGGACAGGGGACAGAGACAGGGACGGGAGACAGGGACAGGGACAGGGATAGTGAAGGGACAGGGAGGGGAGGGAACAGGGAGGGGACAGAGAGGGGACAGGGACAGGGACAGGGACAGGGAACAGGGGACAGGGACAGGGACAGGAACAGGGACAGGGACAGGGACAGGGACAGGGACAGGGACAGGGACAGCGCCGTGGGGCCGCCGTGGCTCTCCCCGGCCGATGTTGGGGTGCCCGAGGGGCCGCAGCAGGACCCCCTCCCGCACGGTCCCGGGGGGCAGCCGCGCCCCCGCCGTGGGCACCGCGGGTCCCTCAGGGCCACCAAGTGCCCGCCCGGCCGGTCCCGGGGGCAGCACCCCCAGCTCGGCCCCCGGCTCGTCCCGCACCTCCCGGGCCATCCTGGGGGCCCGCGACCCTCAGAGGGCCCCCCAAAGCTCCCCCCCTCCGCAGCCCCCCCGCCCCGAACCGTCTGTGCCATCCTGGGGTGCCCAAACCCACCGGTGGGAACCAGGGTACCCCCCGGCCCCCAAAGGCAGACCCTGGCACCCAAACCCACCGGCCCCAGCCCTGCCCCCCAAACCCACCGGCCCCCCCCGGTACCACCCTCCCGTGACCCCCAAAACCTCAACCGCCCCCAGCCCCCCCAAACCAGTCCCTGCTCCCCCGGGACCCCCTCGGAACCCACCCCCTCAGGTGACCCCCAGCACCTCAATCCTCCCCCCAGTGACCCCCTGCACCTCCAAACAAGCGCCCCCCGAGCCCCCCCCGGCTCCCTCCGACCCCCCAACCCCGAACCAGCGCCCCCCGCCCAGAGCCCCCCGGGCCGTGGGGGATCCCTCGGGGGTGGGGGGGGCAAGGTTTAGGGGCCCCAGTTTTGGGGTCTCACGGGGTGGGGGAGGGGTTGGGGTCCCCGGGCCTCCCTCCCCTGGTGGCCTCGCGCCCCTCCCCCCCCGGCTCCCCCAGGTGTCCCCAACGTCCCCAGGTGCCCCCACAGACACCCCCCCCCAGACCTCCCCTCCCCCCCGGGACCCCCAGCCCGCTCGGATTGCGGGGGGGTTTCTCACCTTGCGGCTTCCAGAAGGTTCCTCACCTGAGGTGGCTCCGGGTCACCCCCGGTCACCCCCGTGTCCCCCCCGGGGCTCAGGGACGGCTCCGGGATGGGCCCCCCCCTCACCTAGACCCTCCCCCGGACCTTCCCGCCCTGTTCGCCCCTCCCCCACCCGCGGGTCCTCCGCTGGTGACACCCCCGACCCAGGTGACACCCCCGACCCAGGTGACATCCCCGACCCAGGTGACATCCCCTACACAGGTGACATCCCCGACCCAGGTGACACCCCCCTGACCCAGGTGACATCCCCGACCCAGGTGACATCCCCTACACAGGTGACATCCCTGACCCAGGTGACACCCCTGATCCAGGTGACACCCCCGACCCAGGTGACACCCGGCCGGGGGGCACAGCCCCCCCAGCACCCACCGGGCATTACTGGGCCGGGGGGGGGCAGGTGAGCCCAGGTGAGCCCAGGTGAGCTCAGGCGAGCTCAGGGGTGCCCAAGTGAGCCCGGGGGTGCCCCGATCAGTCCAGGGGTGCCCAGCTGTGCCCAGGTGAGCCCAGGGGTGCCCGGGGGTGCCCCGATCATCCAGGGGTACCCAGCTGTGCCCAGGTGAGCCCAGGGGTGCTCAGATCAGTCCAGGTGAGCCCAGCTGTGCCCAGGTGAGCCCAGGGGTGCCCCAGGGCGCCCCGATCAGTCCAGGGGTGCCCAGCTGTGCCCAGGGGTGCCCCGGGGCGCCCCGATCAGTCCAGGGGTGCCCAGCTGTGCCCAGGTGAGCCCAGGGGTGCTCAGACCAGTCCAGGTGAGCCCAGCTGTGCCCAGGTGAGCCCAATCCTCCTCCTGACCTCCCCTTGTCCCTCCCCCTCCCCTCCCTGCCCACCTGTGTCACCTGGGGGGGTCCCCCTGGGGGGTGTCCCGCGGGTGCCCCGGGGGGGGAGGGGCGGTCACCGCGCTCCGCCGCCCCAGGGTCCCCACGAGGGTCCAGAGTCCCCCGTGCTGACGTCAGACCCTCCCAGCCGGGACATTGACCCCCCCCGGGGGTGGCACCGACCGGGTTAACCCCCCCCGGACACCCCTCACCCCTCCTGGGCTCCCCCCGACCCTCCCCCCCCCTTGGGGACACCGGGTGGGGCTCCAACCCTCCCCCCCCGTGGCTCCCCTCCCCCCACCCGTGAGGCCACGCCCCCCTTGGGCAAACCTGGGCAGGTTGGGGCGGGTCCCCCCCACCCCGGGGGGGTCACGGGGGGGTTGAGTCACAGGGGGGAGGGGCAGGAGCTCCAGAGGTACCAAAATCACTTTATTGGCCAATAAATAAACCCGGAATCACCGGGGGAGGGGGGGGACAAAGGGGGGAGGGGAGGGTCACCAGCAGTGCTGGGGCCACCACGGGGTTGGGGGGCCACCATCAGGGTCACTGGGGCCACCACAGGGGCAGGGACACAGATGTGGTCAAGGCCACCATCGGGGTCATTGAGGCCACCGTGGGGCTGGGGGGGCCACCACTGGGGTCAAGACCACCCCCCAGGATCGGGGCTGTGCCACAGTCACTGTCCCTGGGGGTCAAGGCCACTGCAGGGCCGGGGTCACCACCAGGTCTGGAGTCCCCACGAGGGTCAGGGACCCCCTGGGATGGGGACACGATGGTATTGGGGACGCCACGGGGGGAGGGGTCGCCGCCGAGGTTGAGGCCACCACTGGGGGCTGGTGAGGTCACCACCGGGGTCGAGGCCTCCCCACTGTCCCCAACATCCTCAGTGTCCCCGGTGTCCTCAGTGTCACAGAGTCCCTGATGGCCCTGGGGTCCTCAGTGTCCACAACATCCCCGGTGTTCCCGGTGTCCTCGGTGTCCCTGCTGTTCCCGATGTCCTTGGTGTCCCTGATGTCCCCGATGTCCCTGCTGTCCCTGCTGTTCCCAGTGTCCTCGGTGTCCCCGTGTCACCGCTCAAGGAAGCGCAGCCCGATGGGGGTGCCGGGGGCCAGCAGGGTTCGGGTCATGGGGGTCACACGGCCCCCCCCGGGCTCTGGACGCACCTCAAACTGCAGCAGGATCTGGGGGGTAGGGACAGGTGAGGGACACGGGAGGGGACACGGGCACCCCAGGGGACACGGGGACAGCGGGGGACACCCACCTGTGCCAGCGCCATGTGCAGCTGCAGCTCGGCCAAGCGGCGCCCGACGCAGCTCCGGGGGCCGAGGCCGAAGGGCAGCGAGGCAAAGGGGTGCCCGGGGCCGGGGGCGGCACCGGGGGTGTCACTGGGGTCCCCCGGGGTGTCCCCAAAGCCGTCCCCGGGGTCCCGGTGGCGCAGCCAGCGCTCCGGGCGGAAGGTGTCGGGCGCCGGGAAGAAGCGGCTGTCGCGGGACGTGGCGTAGTGGCAGAGGGTGATGAGGGTCTGGGGGGACACTGGGGTCAGGGGGACACGCTGGGGACCTCCCGGGGACCCCCGGGGGGTGGGGGTGTATGGGGGTGTCCCCCGGGCTCACCTGGCGCGGCACCAGGTACTCGCCCACGCGGATGTCGCGGTCGGGGACCACGCGGGCGTTGGCCGGGATGACGGGGTACAGCCTGGGGGCACGGGGGTGTCACCTCCCTGGCCTCGGCCTCAGTCCTGACTCTCCTGTCCCCATCATCATCCCTTCCTTGTCCCCATCCCCACCCTCGACTCCATCCTCATCCTCCCCCTCATCCTGATCCCCCCCATCCTCAGCATCGTTCCCATCCCCCTCCTTATCCCCATTTCAACCCCCACCCCCATGTCCCCGTCCTTGTGTCCCTGTCCCCACCCCCATCCCCGTGTCCCCATTTTAACCCCCACCCCCATGTCCCCATCCCTGTGTCCCCGTCCCTGTGTCCCTGCCCCCATTTTAACCCCCACCCCCATGTCCCCGTCCCTGTGTCCCTGTCCCACCCCCATCCCTGTGTCCCCATTTTAACCCCCATCCTCATCCCCATGTCCCCGTCCCTGTGTCCCTGTCCCCACCCCATCCCCGTGTCCCCATTTTAACCCCCATCCTCATCCCCATGTCCCCATCCCTGTGTCCCTGTCCCCACCCCATCCCCGTGTCCCCCCCCCCCCCCGTCCCCTGTCCCTGTCACCTGAGTGTCTCCTTCACCACCGCCCTCAGCAGTGGCAGCCGTCGCAGCGCGGCCGCGGTGGCACCGGCGCCGGCCCCGTCACTGCCGGTGACAGCGTTGGTGACACCGTCGGTGCCACCGTCGGTGGCAGTGGCGGCCACCAGCTCTCGGTGCAGGGCCGCCTGTGCCCCCGGGTGCCGGGCCAGCTCGTACAGGCTCCAGGCCAGCGTGCTGGCCACCTGGGGACACGGGCACGCGGGTGACACGGGGACATCGGCAGCCCCACGGGGACCACGGGGACGCCCCGGTGTCCCCCCCTCACCGTGTCCACCCCCGCCAGCAGCAGCTCGGTGACGTTCCCGTAGATGCTGCTCATGGGGAGCCGCTCCCGGGCCAGCAGGTCGGTGACACAGGTGTCCCCCGGGGCCAGCGGCCCCCGCGCTGCCACCGCGGCCACGCGACGGTCCACGTGTGCCTTGGCTGGGGACAACAACACCCTGTGAGCGTCACCATGGCCACGGGACAACAACACCCCCTCAGTGTCACTGTGGCCATGGGACAACAACACCCCCTCAGTGTCACCACCACCTCCTGTCCACGTATCCCTTGGCTGGGGGGGACGACACCGTGGCACTGTCACCATGGTCATGGGTCCCCACAGGATGTCTCTGTGTCCCCAAGGGATGTTCCCATGTCCCCAGTGGGTGTTCCCATGTCCCCAGTGGGTGTCCCCATGTCCCCAGTGGGTGTCCCCGTGTCCCCAGGGGATGTTCCCATGTCCCCAGTGGGTGTCCCCATGTCCCCAGGGGATGTCCCCGTGTCCCCAGGGGATGTTCCCATGTCCCCAAGGGATGTCCCCGTGTCCCCAAGGGATGTCCCCATGTCCCCAGGGGATATTCCCATGTCCCCAGTGGGTGTCCCCGTGTCCCCAGTGAATGTCCCCGTGTCCCCAGGGGATATCCCCATGTCCCCAGTGAATGTCCCCGTGTCCCCAGGGGATGTTCCCATGTCCCCAGTGGGTGTCCCCGTGTCCCCAGTGAATGTCCCCGTGTCCCCAAGGGATGTCCCCATGTCCCCAGGGGATGTTCCCATGTCCACAGTGGGTGTCCCCGTGTCCCCAGAGGATGTCCCCGTGTCCCTGCAGTGTCCCCTGTCCCCTCACTGAAGGCGAAGAGCTGGTCCCATGCTCGGCAGAAGGCGTCCCAGGGCGCGGGGACGAGGCGCAGGAGGGGCCTGGGCAGTGCCATCGTCACCAGGGTCAGTGCCAGCACCGCCCCCACACACCGGATCACACCCTCAGTGGCCTCGGTGGCCTCGGGGTCCCCGTTGTCCTCCAGGCAGCCCAGGCGGGAGGAGAACAGCACCCAGGAGATGGCTGGGGGGACACGGGGACATTGGGGACATGGGGACACTGGGGGCAGGGGCACACGGGTGATATGGGGCACCCTGGGGACCATGGGAGACCCTGGGAACATGGGGGGACCCTGGGAATATGGGGGACCCTGGGGACAGGGGGCACATGGGGACAATGGGAATATGGGGAGACACTGGGGACAGGGGGACACTGGGCACACGGACATGATGGGAATGGGGGGGACACTGGGACTTGGGGCACCCTGGGGACCATGGAAGACCCCAGGGACAGTGGGATGGGGAACCTAAGAGTCCCTGGGGACACGGGGGGACACGGGAGACCTGGGGACTTGGTGAGTCCCTTGGGGGGACAGGGAGGATCCCTGTAGGGGGAGGTTCCAGCCTCGGGGGGGTCCAGGCCTTAGAGAGGGACATGAGGGACCCTTTGGGGAGACACAGGGACACAGGTGGGGGACAGAGGGACAGAGACCCGGGTGGGGTACAGGGACACAGGGGACAGGACACGGAGGGGACACTCAGGAAGGGGGGAGAGGGGACAGAAGCAGGGACAAGGACATGGGGGATGCCAGGACACGGGGAGGGACAAGAACAGGGAGGACAGTGATACGGGGGGGGATGGGGACACAGTGACACGGGTGGAGGACAGAGACGGGGGACACAGGGGACACAGGTGGGACCCAGGGCACACGGATGGGACATGGGGGACATGGGACAGCCCTGAGGGAGCGTCCCTGCCCTTTAGGGTCGCCCCTCACCCTCGAGGCCGAAGCGGTTGAACTCGGTGCCGATGTCGGACACGACCCCCCCAGGGTGGCGTCGCCGCAGCCGCCGCAGCCGCGTCACCAGCTCGGCCACCGCCGCTGCCACCGGGCCAGCGAAGGCCTCGGCCGCCCCCGGCAGCAGCAGCCCCCGGGCCAGGACCCGCCGCGACCCCCACCAGGCCTCCCCCTCCCTGTGGGGGGACACACTCAGAGCCGGCACCGGGGACAAGGGGACGGGGACACGGGGGGCACAGCAGGACACGGGGTCACAGGGGGGACGGGGACACGGGGGGCACAGCAGGACACGGGGTCACAGGGGGGACGGGGACACGGGGGGCACAGCAGGACACGGGGTCACAGGGGGGACGGGGACACGGGGGGCACAGCAGGACACGGGGTCACAGGGGGGACAGGGACACGGGGGGCACAGCAGGACACGGGGTCACAGGGGGGACGGGGACACGGGGGGCACAGCAGGACACGGGGTCACAGGGGGGGCAGGGACACGGGGGGCACAGCAGGACACGGGGTCACAGGGGGGGCAGGGACACGGGGGGCACAGCAGGATGAGGGGTCACAGGGGGGACAGGGACACGGGGGGCACAGCAGGACACGGGGTCACAGAGGGGACAGGGACACAGGGGGTATGGTAGGACATGGGCACGGGGTAACAGGGGGGACGGGGACACGGGGGGCACAGCAGGACACAGGGTCACAGGGGGGACAGGGACACAGGGGGCATGGTGGGACATGGGCACGGGGTCACAGGGGGACAGGGACACGGGGCCCTTGAGGACAAGGACATGAGGCACAGGGGGCACAACAGGACAGGGTCACAGGTCATGGGGGGCACAGGGGGGACAGGAGGGCCATGGGGGACAAGGGGCACGACATGGGACATGGGGGCCATGGGGGACACGGGACATAGACACGGGTTGGGAACAGGGGGCATGGGGGACCATAGGGGATAAGGGGCACAGCGTGGGACATGTGGGGACATGGGGGACACGGATGACAGACAGAGGACATAGACAAGGGTGGGGGACAGAGGACATGGGTGGGAGATGGGAACAGAGGTGACACAGCGTGGAGGGGACATGGGGGATACACGGGAATGGGGGGACATGGGATACGACCATGGAGGACATGGGGGACAGGGGGGGACAGAGGTGGGGGACGGGGACACAGGTGACAGGGCAAGGAGGATACAGGGGACACTGAGGAATGGGGGAGTGGGGACAGGGACAAGGACATGGGGGGCTTGGGGGGGATGGGGAACAAGGACATGGGGGAAATGAGGGAGTGGGACAGTGATACAGGTGGGGGAGGGGGACACGAGTGACATGGGTGAGGGACAGAGACAGGGGGGACACAGGTGGGACACAGGGGGGACACAGGGGGGACCAGGGGGATGCGGCCCCCTCCGAGGCAGCCCCAGGGTCCCACCAAGTGTCACCCGTGAGAGGTCCCTGCGCCCCCGGGGGTGGTTGGGGGGTGACAGAGGGGCGGGGTGTGGTGGCTGCGCAGGGGTTTGGGGTCCCTCCCCCCGCCCCTGCCGGGGCCGGGCCCCCCCCGGGCAGTTACTCACATCCGTGGGGGTGGGGTGGGGGGGGAGGGCGGGGGGGATGTGGGGGGGCGGGGGGGTTGAATCACTCCTGAGTCACCTCGGGCCCCCCCCGCACCCCATGAGCCCTTCCCGGAACGGGCCGGGGTGGGGGGGGATGGAGCCCCACGGGGTAGAGACCCCCCCCAACCCCAGAGAGCCCCAGGAGTCCTGCGTGACCCCCCCCTCTGTGAGACCCCCCCGTGTGACCCTCCAGATCCCACATGCAGCCCCCAAGCCCCTGTGCATGGGGTGGGGTCACCTCCCAACAGTGACCCCCGGCCTCCCTGTCCAGCCCCCAAAACCCAACCCCAGCCTGAAGACCCCCAATGGGCAGACCCCAGACCCCCCCAGCCCATTTACAGCCCACAGCCCCCCCGGGCAGCCCCCAAAGCCCATCCACAGCCCCCAGACCTCACAAACATCCCCCCCATGGGGAACACCCAGATCCCCCAGGCAGTCCCCAGCGCCCCCCCAGCCCTCCACTCTCAACCCCGCCCCGCCCACAGCCCCCCCATTCACAGCCCCCAACCCCCCCGGCAGCCCCCAAATCCTGCCCACAGCCCCCCACGACCAACCCCCATGGGAGGTTCCCCCCAGAGTCCCCCCATCAGCCCCCCCCGGCCCCCTCCCCTTGGTGACCCCCCCAATAGACTCACAGTGTGAGGAGCCCCCCCGGGACCCCCCGGAGGGCCCGGTGGTCCTTCCAGGGGCAGCGGAGGGCGCGGGCGGGGTCGGGCCCCTCCTGGCGCAGCACCTGAGCCACGAGCGCGGGCTCGGCCACGTGAACCGTGAGCACCGGCCCGAACCGGGCCTTCCACAGCGGCCCGAACCGCGCCCGGCCGTGCACCTGGGGGGCACGGGGGGGTCACACCGGCCCCAGCGGGGCTCCCACGGCTCCCCCGGCACCCGGTTCGGGGGCAGGAGGGGCTCGGGGGCACCGGCGGTCGCACAGACCCGGCCTCGGGCTGGGGGGCACCGGGGGCGCACCGGGAGGTCACACCGGGGGTCCTTGGGCAGGGAGGGGTCGGACAGGATCGGCTGCAGCGCGGGCCGGGGGGGTCTCGGTCTCCCCGCGGTCCCCGCCCCGCTGTGCCCCCCGGGGGCACGGGGGGGCACCCCCGGTACCCCGTCCCCGGTGCCGCTGCCCCACCCCCGGCACTGAGGGGACACCGGGAGCTGGTGTCCCTGCGCAGCCCCGATCCCAACCCCCCCCACACCCTGCGGATCAGTTTGGGGTCCCCCGACCCTCCCCCAGCCCCGGGGCAGTGGGGGGGGTCCCCTTTGCCGCCCTCCCAAGCCCCAGGGATTGAAATCAGGGTCTCCCCACACCCTGGAGTGTGGAGGGACCGCGGTGCCTCCCGTTCCCCCCAGGACTCGAGGGGGTGGGTCTGGGGTATCCCGTGTCTCCTCCAAGCTCCAGGTCGGTGACCCAGAGCCCCCCCAGCCCCTCCGTACCCTCCCCCAGGACAGCAGGACCAGGACCCCGCCGGGCCCTGCCGGCTCCAGAGCAGCACGAAGAGGGTGTCCCCCCCACCTCCAAGCCCCAAGTGGTGGCAGCAGGGTCTCCCCGTCCCTTCCAGTGGGATTGGGGCCCCTTTGTCCCCTCCAAGCCCTAGGTGGTGGGATCAGACCCCCGGGCAGCCCCCAACCCACCCAGCCCACAGCCCCCCCGCTCACAGCCCCCTCGCCCCCTGGGCAGCCTCCAAACCCCGTCCACAGCTCTCAGACTCCCATGGGGAACACCCGATCCCCCGGGCAGCCCCCCATGGGGAACACCCGACCCCCCGGGCAGCCCCCCATGGGGAGCGCCCTGTCCCCTCCAAGCCCCAGATGGGGGTCTCGCTGTCCCTTCACCCCCTCCAAGCCCCAGGGCAGAGAGCCCCGCACCCCTGGCCCGGAGGGGCTGCCTGTCCCCCCTCCCCGGCCCCATTACCTGCATCTCGTGCAGCCTCCGCACCCCCCCCCGGCACAGCAGCTCGAAGATGAAGGAGGAGGAGCTCGGCCCCGGCATCTCCGCCAGGCCTCGGGGGCGTGGGGGGGCCGGGGGACGCCGCGGGACCCCCGGCTCGGGCAGGGAGTGGGACAGGACAGCCCGGAGTGGGGGACGCGGGGTGGGGGGCATGGCGGGTTGGGGGGCTCGGGTGGAATACGGGTGGCACTGGTGGTACCGGGTGACGCGGGGGCGACGGGGGGGACACGGGTAGCGCTGGTGGCACCGGAGGGAGCGGGGGACAGCAGGGGAGGGTCGCGGGGGGGATCTCCGGGGGTGTCTCGGGGCCGATCCTCGACTGAGCCGCGGCCCCGGGGCCGGGCCTTTATAGCGCCCACGAGGAGCCGTCGGGGCCACGCCCCCTCTGCCAGGACCACGCCCCCAAAACAACAAACCCCGCCCGTTTCCTAATTGACACGCCCCATGGGCGCTAAGCCCCGCCCATCTCCGAGGGTTGATTGGTATGTGGGGTCCCCTCGGGCCAATCAGCGCCAGGAGGAGGCGGGGCCTCGGCGGAAAGCTCCGCCCCCCTCCCGGAGTGGGCAGAACCGGGGGCGCGAACGGGGCCGGACCCCCAAAAAAGCACCAAATCCCCCCCCCAACCCGCCCTCCCAGTCACAAACTGGTCCCAGCCCCCCCCCAACTGGATGTGCGGCATTTTGGGTTGGGGGGGTGCCTTCCCACGGGGGGAGGAGGGGACACGCAGTGGCCCCGCCCAGTCCCAGTCCCAGCAGTGCACCCCAGTCCCGGGGAGGGGCTGGTCTGACCCCCCGGGACACACGCACGGCGGTTCCCCCCCACCCCGTCCCGCATTCCCGGGAATTTCCGCCTTGCGCCACCGGGCGGGGCCTCTGGAAACCCCCCCGCGTGGGGAAGGGGGGGTCACTGGGGTCCCCCCAACCCCCCCGGGGGTTTCCTGCGATGGGGAAACTGAGGCAGGAACCGGCCCCGCCCTCCCCATTTCTGGGGAAGGTGCAATTCCCGGCAGCCCCCGTGGGGCGGGGGAGGGGGAGTGACATATTCCCCCTGGAGGGATTTTGGGGTGGGGGGGTTGGAAACACGAGGTTTGGAGACGCTTTGCGGCTTTATTAAAAAATGGGGGTGCGGGGGAGGGTCCCCGGGGGCTCGCGGGGGTCCGGCCCCCCCCCCGGCCCCTCAGGGCCCCCCCGGGGGGGGGTCGGGGCGGCGGCGGAACACGGCGGTGCGGGGGGGCCGCCCGGCCCGCTGGGCTCGTTGCCCCTCCTCCGTCACCGCCGGCAGCAGCGGCACCAGCGGGTCCGTGGCCTGGGGGGCACAGGGGGGCTGGGACCCCGGGGACAGCAGGGACCCCCCTGGGGACACCAGGGAGCCCCCCAGGACACCAGGGACAACCTGGGAACCCCCCAGGGGCATTGGGGATCCCTCCAAGTACCGCCCCCCACTGACCCCTCTGTGACTTCCCCTTGTCCCCTAGAAGCCCCCCATGACACCCAGTCAGTTCCCCAGTGCCCCCCAGCGCCTCCCACAATGTTCCCCCCCACACTCCTGCGCCCCCAATTGCCCCCCAGTGCTCCCCCATAACACCCAGTGCTCCCCAGTCAATCCCCAGTGCCCCCCTGTGTTCCCCAATCCTCCCCCAGTGCCCCCCAGTGTCCCTCACCAGCTGGGCAGGGGGCAGGGGCTCAAACAGGGGGTGCTCCCCGAAATGCTGCAGCATCCACTGGTGCAGCTCAGGGACATCTGTCACCGTGTACACCAGGCCCTGGACCCCAAATCAGAGACACCCATATCAGGGACACCCCCAAATCAGGGACACCCCAACCCCCCCCTCCGTGTACACCAGGCCCTGGGGGCCCCAAAATCAGGGACACCCCAAAACTCCCCAATCCCAGCAGGGCCGGACCCCAGCAATGCCAGGTGATCCTGGGGGGGGCTGGTACCCCCGGGGGGTCAGGGTGGCTCTGGGGGCTCAGGGAAGGGCGGTAGGAGCGTGGGGGCTCACCCCAGGGCACAGCACGTGAGGGGACACAGAGGCGGGTTGGGGAGCCCTGGGGGGGTCAGGGTGGTTGTGGGGGGGTCAGCGGGGTCAGGGGTCTCACCCCAGGCCGCAGCACGAAGCCGTACTCCGCCAGCATCGCGGGGCTGATGATCCTCCACTTGTGCTTCGTGCGCTTGAAATGGGGGTCGGGGAACAGGAAAAACAGCTTGGAGAGCTGGGGGGCGGGGGTGGGGGCGTCAGAGGGGCAGCACCCCACTGGCACTGACCCCCCAGACCCCACACAGACCCCTTGAGTGGGGGCAGGACGAGGTACCCGGGGAGGGGGGGACGGGGGGACTGGGGGCGTTCCTGGGACGTGCAGAGGGTCTGGGGGGATCCTGTCCTGGAAAGGGGGTCCTGGGAGTATCAAGGTTGGAAAGAGTCCTAAGGGTCCTGGGTGGGGCTGGGGCTGTTGGGTGGGGAGACCCAGGGGTGCTGGGGTGTCCCAGGGGTGGGGGGGTTTTGAGGGGTCTCAGGGATCCTACCTGGACCCTGTGGAAGAAGTGGGGCAGGTGTTCCAGGGGTTCCCCGGGGGCTGGGGTCCCAGAGGGGTTTCAGGGGGGGTTCCCGGGGACACAGATGTTTCAGGGGGTGTTGGGGGGGTCCCGGGGGTCCCACCTGTGCCCTGTGGAAGAAGTGGGGCAGGTGTTTCATGGCGTTGCCCCTCACACAGGCCACGTTGCCGAAGTGGCCGGGCCGGGCCGCCCGGAGCGCCCGGAGCCGCGCCCGCGTGAAGGCGGCCACCTTCCCTCGGAGCTCCAGCCCCAGGGCCAGGGTCTGGGGGAACAGCTCTGCCAGGGCCACTGCGGGGGACACGGGGTCAGGGACACCCTCAAAACACCCCCTGGCACCCCGTAAACCCAAGGGGGGCCCTGGGTCAGGACCCCCCCAGCACCCCCAAACAGCCCGGGGGGGCCACAGGGTCGGGGACACCTCAACACCCCCCCAGTGCCACTTTCTGCCTCAGCTCCACCCCCAGCTTGGAGGGGGCTGGGATGGGGGGGCAGACCCCAAGGGATCTCCCCTGCAATCCCTGGCCCCCCCGTTCCCCACTCGCCCCAACCATCCCCCCTCCCCCAAGACCTCCCCCTACCTGCACTCCCCAGGGACCCCCCGCCCCCCCCGGTACCCTCATCTCCTCCTCCCCAGGCCCCCTCCGCTCACCGAGCAGCCCCCCCGTACCCACAGAGCCCCCCGTTCTCACCGAGCAGCCCCCCCGTACCCACAGAGCCCCCCCGTTCTCACCGAGCAGCCCCCCGTACCCGCACCCCACGTCCGCGAACTCCACGCGGGCCGGGGGGGTCCCGGGGGGGGCGTTGGGCGGGAAAAACGCCGGGAACAGCGAGGCCCAGTCCATGTCCTGCGGCCGGGGGGGGCTGCGGGGGGGCACCGGCGGTCAGGGGGGGCCCGGGGGGGCCGTTACCGCGGAGGGGGCCCCGGGGGGCCGTGCGGGGGTCCCGGCCCGGGTGTTACCGGGGGGGCCCCGGAGGGGATGGAGCACGAGGGGGGGCCCAGGCCGGGTGTTCGGGGGGTCCAGGTTACCATGGTTACGCACGGGGCCGTGATGGGGGTCCCGGTACCGTCCCGGGCGCTGCCGGGGGCGGTCCCGGGGGAGTCCCGGGGGGTTTTGGGGTGTCCCCGCAACTCACTAGCGCAGGGTGTGATCTGCCAGCGGGTTCGAGTGCGCGCGCTGGCGGTAAAAGCGCTTCTGGGGCGGCGCCGGCGCCTCCTCCTCCCCCCCCTGCGCCGCCATCGCGGCTCCGGCGGCGCGCGAGTGACGTCACGGATGGGCGCTGATACTGACGTCACCGTACCCCGCGAGCCACGCCCATCTATGTTCCAGAGCGCCCCCTGGCGGCCCCACTCCTCCCAGTGCCCACCAGTTGCCCCACTGCTTCCCAGTGTCCCCCCGGGCTCCCAGTATTCCCAGTTCCTTCAGTGTCCCTCAGTCTTTCCCGTCTTCCCCGTCTCCAGTCCCACCAGTGCCCCCAGTATCCCCAATCTCACCAGTTGTCCCCAGTCTCCCCCAGTGTCCCCAGTGCTCCCAGTGCCCTCCCAGTGCTCCCCAGTGTTCCCAGTGCTCCCAGTACCCCCCAGTGTCCCCAGTGCTCCCCCAGCGCTCCCCCCCGTGTCCCCAGTGCCTCCCCAGTCCTCCCCAGTGCTCCCAGTGCCCTCCAGTTGCCCCACTGCTTCCCAGTGTCCCCCCGTGCTCCCAGTCTGCCCAGTCCCTTCAGTGTCCCCCAGTCCTTCCCGTCTCCCCCGTGTCTCCAGTCCCACCAGTGCCCCCAGTATCCCCCAATCTCCCCAACTGCCCCCCGTCTCCCCAGTCCCCCCACGCCCCCAGTTCACCAGTCCCCACCCACCAGTCCCGTCCCTCCAGTGCTCCCAGTTCCCCCACCGCTCTCCGTCCCCCCAGTGACCCCAAGTTCCCCCAACACCTCCGGTCTCTCCAGTCTCCCCCAGTCCGACCCCCCCCAGTCTCCCCAGTCCTCCCAGTCCCATCCCCTCCCCCCCCCCCCGGCAATCCCTCCAGCATTCCCAGTCCCACCCCTCCCCGTCCTCCCAATCCCCCCAGCATTCCCAGTCCCATCCCTCCCCCCGTCCTCGCAATCCCCCCAGTCCCATCCCTCCCCCGGGCTGTTCCCGCTCGGGGTCATTTGGGGAATTTGGCTGCGGCGAAACCAGGGGCGATTTCTGGGAACCCCGGAGGGTGCTGGGGGGGTCGGTCTGGAGAGGGAACCGGACCTGCCCAGCCCGGGGGGACTTCCAGGAACGGCCCCGCGGGAGGAGAGACCGGAGGGGGCGGGGAGGGGGGGGACGCGGGGACCAAACCCTCCCCCACTCCCCCCCTCTGGGCTCCCCGACCCCCCCGCCCCTCCCTAACCCCCCAGGGCCACCATTAACCCGCTGACGCGGGTGGTGACGCGGCCGCGTGGGGGGTCCCGGGGGAGTCCAGGGACACTCCGGGGGGGCTCGTGGGGGGGGAAGGTTGTTCATTACCCCGAGGGATCCCCCCGGGTCACTCCCTGCCCCCCCCCCTCCAGTTACTGGTTATCCCGGCGATCCCGACTCGGGTGGCACCGGGAGCGGGGCTGTGGCACCGCAGAGGTGGCACTGAGAGGGTCCCGGGGGGGGGCTGGCATCGCGACCCCCTCCCTGGCCAGGGACAGAGGGACAGGGACACCGGTGACAGCAGGGACAGGGGGACAGGAAGGAGGGACAGTGGGACAGGGACAGCTGGGACAAGAAGTGCATAAGGGACACAAGGGCCAGGGACAAGCAGGAGCCAGGGACACCAGGGACAGGGGTATGGGGCCAGGGACACCAGGGACACCAGGGACAGGGGTATGGGGCCAGGGACAGCCAGGGACACCAGGGACAGGGATTGGGGCCAGGGACAGCCAAGGACACCAGGGACAGGGGGTATGGGGCCAGGGACAGCCAGGGACACCAGGGACAGGGATTGGGGCCAGGGATAGCCAGGGACACCAGGGACAGGGGGTATGGGGCCAGGGATAGCCAGGGACACCAGGGACAGGGGGGATGGGGCCAGGGACAGCCAGGGACACCAAGGACAGGGATATGGGGCCAGGGACAGCCAGGGACACCAAGGACAGGGACTCTCAGATCAGGGACATCATGGCCAAGGCCACCAGGGCCAGGGACACAAGGGATCAGGGACACCAAGGGGGAAAAGGACAAGGGGACAGGGGCATTGGGGTCAGGGACACGGGGACGGGGACAGGGACACCCTGAGCAGGGACACCAGAGCCTTGGGGACACTGCAGACACTGGGGGTGGCTCTGAGCCGTGGTGGCACTGGTGACACTGGTGTTGATGGGACAGTGACAGGAGCAGGAGGGGACAGAGGGTGGCATCGGGAAAAAACCCCAGAGGGAGCGGGGGTTCCGGTCGGGGTGACATGGGGACAAGGCTGGGAGGGAGGTGACAACGGTGACAGGATTGGGGAGACTGTGACACCAGGGATGGGGCAGGGGACACTGGGAGACACTGGGGGACATCCGTATGGGGAAGGGGACAGTGGGACCGGGCAGGGGACAGAGTTATGGGGCAGGGAACACCGGGATGGGGAGGGAGCAGGTCAGGGGACAGCAGGGACACAGCAGGAGACGCTGGGACATGGGATGGGACGAGGGGCAGGTGACAGTGGGGGACAACGGGAGAGGGGACACCGGGTGACACCAGGGTGGGGGAGGGGACCCCGGACCCCCTCGGGCACGGCGGGGGCGGGGCCAAGCGGGGACGGGGGCGGAGCTCCAGACACCGCCCCCGGGGGGGTGTGGCTTAGCACAGACCAACCAATCACGTGCGGAGGCGCGACCCGGCCCCGCACTTTCCAAGATGGCGGCGCCCACGGGCCACGTGGGGCCCGGGGGAGGGGGGGAGGAGGAGGAGGAGGAGGAGGAGGAGGAAGAGGAAGGGGAAGGGGAAGGGGAAGAGGGGCTGCGGGCCGTGTTCCCCCGCGACCCCGAGCTCTTTGCCGAGTCCTTCCCGGCGCGGCGCCGGTTCCGCCTGTGCGGGCGCGTCCTGCGCATCGCGGAGCTGCACGGGCCGGGGCTCGGCACGGCCGGGAACGTCTGGGAGGCGGTGAGGGGGCACCGGGGGGGGCTGAGGGGCGGGCGGCACGGCGGGGGCTGGGGGAGTCCCGGGGCGCGTTGTGGGTGTGGGGATAACGGGAGTACCGGGGGGCGGGTGGGGACATCCCGGGGGTACCGGAGCGGGCGGTGACATCCCGGGGGACCGGGGGGTGGGTGGGGACATCCTGGGGGTACCGGAGCGGGCGGTGACATCCCGGGGGTACCGGAGCGGGCGGTGACATCCCGGGGGACCGGGGGGTGGGTGGGGACATCCCGGGGGTACCGGAGCGGGCGGTGACATCCCGGGGGACCGGGGGGTGGGTGGGGACATCCTGGGGGTACCGGAGCGGGCGGTGACATCCCGGGGGACCGGGGGGTGGGTGGGGACATCCCGGGGATACCGGGGGGGGGCGGTGACATCCCAGGGGACCGGGGGATGGTGGGGACATCGCAGGGGTACCGCGAGTGATACCGGGGGGTACTGGGGGCTGAAGGGGTCCGGGGGAGTCCGGGGGGGACACACGCGGCATCCCGGGGGTACCAGGAGGGTGAGGCGGCGATGGGGCACCCCGAGAAAACGGGGGTAAGGGGGGGGTCACTGGGGGTGGGGGCGGACCCTGAGGAGGACGGGGGCACTGGGTGGGGGATTCCCTAAGGATCCCTATGGCCGGGGGGTGCTGCCCCCCACCCCACTCCCCCTGTGCCCCCCCAGGCCCTGTCCCTGTGCCGGTTCCTGGGGGAGCAGCGCCTGGACTTGGGGGGGCGGCGGGTTCTGGAGCTGGGGGCGGGCACTGGCATCGTGGGGATCTTCGCTGCCATGCTGGGTGCGGGGGGGGGCACCGGGAGGGCACCGGGAGGGCCAGTGGGGGCACCGGGGAGGGCGGGGGGCACTCATGGGGTTGGGGCGGAAGCTTATGGGGGTGGAGAGGGCACCTGAGGGGTGAGGGGAGGCATCTGTGGGGCTGGAAGGGCACACCCTTGGAGTTGGGGGGGGCAGCCGTGGGGCTGAGGGGCACTTATGGGCTGAGAGGGCACCCATGGGTTTGGGGGGGGCTCATGTGGAGCTGGGGGGGTCCCTGTTCCCCTGCCCAGTACAGAATTTGGTACTGTTGTGAGCAGCAGGTTTATTGGGGTCTGGGGGCTCCACGGGTGGTGCCTCCCCCCCTTCCCTGGGGTTTATTGGGGTCTGGGGGCTCCGGGAAGGGTTTTGGGAGGTGCAGTGGGGGTGACCCCCATTCTGACACGGGGCTAAAAGGGGTCTTTTGGGGATGGTTTATTGAGGTCCGGGGGTTCCCGGTGGGTTTGGGGGGGTCCACTGGGGATGGCTCTACTCTTACCCGGGGTTTATTGGGGTCCTGGGGGGGGGTCTCGGTGTGGCGCACCCCACTTTGCCCCGGGGTTTATTGGGGTCTGGGGGTTCCAGGGGGGCGTGGGGGTGCCCCGCTCTGACCCCCCTGTCCCGGGGCAGGGGCGGAGGTGACGCTCACGGACCGTCCGGCGGCGCTGCCGCAACTCCGGGAGAACGTTCGGCAGAACTTCCCGGGGGGGGGTCCCCCGAGGGGGTCGCGGGGGGGGCCCCGCGGGTGCGGGCGCTGCGCTGGGGGCGGGACCAGCGCCGCTTCCCCCCCAGATTCCACCTGGTGCTGGGCTCCGACATCGTGTACGACCCCCGCGCCTTCGGCCCCCTCCTGGGCACCCTCCGGCACCCTCGTGGCCCCCCCGGGCCGGGCCCTGCTCAGCGCCCGCCGGCGGGGGGGGGACGCGGGGACCCCCCGTTTCTTCGGGCAGATGTTGCCCCCGTTTTTTCGGGTGCAGCTGCTGCGGAGAGACCCCGAGAAGGACATCGAGATCTACGGACTGACCCCCCGAGAGGGGGAGCAGCTCCCGGGGGGGCTGGGGGGGTCCCGAGGGGGATTAAATGGCCTCGAGGGGCCTCAGATCAGCGCGTTGTGTGGGATTTGGGGGAGTTTGGGATTTGGGGGGGTCGGGGGGGGGGGCCGGGGGGTCGGTTTCTCTGCTGGGTGGGGGGAGGCAGCTGGACAAGGCTGGGGGGGCTCTGTAAAGGTCAAAGGGCTCCGTGAGGGTCGGAGGGCTTTAGAGAGGCTGGAGGGGTTTTGGAGGAGGGGCTCTCTGAGAGTCGAGGTGCCTCTGGAAAGGCCCTGGGGGGTCTCTGGGGGTGTGGAGGGGCCAGGGGGGCTCTGTAAAGGTGGGGGATGGTTCTGTGAGGGTCTGAGGGGCTTTGGGGGGGGTACTTATGGGGGGTGGGGAGGGGGTGCACCACGTCATGGGGGCTCATGGGGGGCGGGGGGGTCTGGAGGGGGGTTAAATGGCCCCGAGGGGCCTCAGCTCGGCCTACTGTGTGTGACCTGGGGGGAGTGGGGGGGGGGGCAATCTGGTGGGGGAGGGCAGCTGGACAAGGCTGGGGGGGTCTTTAAAGGTAAGGGGTGGGGCTCTGAGGGTCGAGGGGGGGCCTTAGACCTGGGGGGAGTGTGTTACGGTCGGGGGGCCTTTGGAAAGGCCTCGGGGGGGTCTGTGGGGGGCTCTCTGAGGGTCGGGGGGTAGCCTCTGTAAAGGCCTTGGGGGGGTCTCTGAGGGTGTGGAGGGGCCCGGGGGGGCTCTAAGGTCGAGGGGAGTTTAGAAAGGCCTTGGGGGGGGGTCATGGGGGTAGGGGGTGCACTCTCTGCCGGGGCCGCTCACGAGGGGCTGGGAAAGAGGTCCGGAGGGGGATTAAATGATCCCAAGGGGCCTCAGCTCGGCCCCGGTGTGTGATCGGGGGGGGCGGGAGGGGGTTTGGGGTGGGGCGGCCAGTCCGAGGTGGTGGGGGCTGGTTCTCTGCTGGTTGGGGACATGGCCGGGCAAGGCGGGGGGGGCTTTAAAGAGCCTGGAGGGTCTGTGAGGGTCGGGGGGCTTTGGAAAAGCCTCATTGGGTTTATGGGGGGGGTCGGGGCCGGGGGGCTTCTGGGACCCGGCGGGGGGTCGGTCGCGCTTCAGTGACATCACGGGGCGGGCGGAGCCGTGACGTCATCGGGGCGCGCCGCGGGCAGCCCGGGATGCAGCGCGCGGTGCTGAGCGCGCTCGGGGGGGCGGCGCGGGTGAGACCCCCGGGACCCCCCCTGGGAACCCACCCCTGGGAACCCCCATGGGAACCCACCCCGGGAACCCCCCATGGGAACCCACCCCGGGAACCCACCCCGGGACCCCCCCATGGGAACCCACCCCCGGGAACCCACCCCGGGACCCCCCATGGGAACCCACCCCTGGGAACCCACCCCGGGAACCCCCATGGGAACCCACCCCGGGACCCCCCATGGGAACCCACCCCTGGGAACCCACCCCGGGAACCCCCCATGGGAACCCACCCCGAGAACCCCACCCCTGAGAACCCACCCCGGGAACCCCCCATGGGAACCCACCCCGAGAACCCACCCCTGAGAACCCACCCCGGGAACCCACCCCGGGAACCCCCATGGGAACCCACCCCGGGAACCCACCCCTGAGAACCCACCCCGGGAACCCACCCCGGGAACCCCCCATGGGAACCCACCCCTGGGAACCCACCCCGGGAACCCACCCCAGGGACCCCCATGGGAACCCACCCCTGAGAACCCACCCCCGGGACCCCACCCCGGGACCCCCCCATGGGAACCCACCCCGGGACCCCCCCATGGGAACCCACCCTGGGAACCCCCCATGGGAACCCACCCCTGGGAACCCACCCCGGGACCCCCCATGGGAACCCCACCCCGGGAACCCACCCCCGGGACCCCCACCCCTTGGAACCCCCCATGGGAACCCACCCCTGGGAACCCACCCCCGGGACCCCCCCATGGGAACCCACCCCTGAGAACCCACCCCGGGAACCCCCCATGGGAACCCACCCCGGGACCCACCATGGGAACCCACCCCTGGGAACCCACCCCCGGGACCCCCCCATGGGAACCCACCCCTGAGAACCCACCCCGGGAACCCCACATGGGAACCCACCCCGGGAACCCTCCATGGGAACACACCCCTGGGAACCCACCCCCGGGAACCCCCATGGGAACCCACCCCCGGGAACCCTCCATGGGAACACACCCCCGGAACCCACCCCTGAGAACCCACCCCGGGACCCCCCCATGGGAACCCACCCCTGAGAACCCACCCCGGGACCCCCCCCATGGGAACCCACCCCGGGACCCCCACATGGGAACCCACCCCTGGGACCCCCCGGTACCCCCCATCTCCCACTGGGACCCCCTCCTGGGCACACCGACCTCCGGGACCCCCCGGGCCCCTCCCCATGGGACCCGTGACCCCCCTCCCCGGGCACCCCCCGTGGCCCATCCCGCACCCCCGGGCACCCCCATCCCCGGGACCCTCCCCTGTCCCACGGGGACCCCTCGTGTCACCCCCACCCCGGGATCCCCTGCCCCCCATGCCCAGGGGTCCCGCCGCACTGACCCCCCCCCGCAGGCCCCCCCGTGCCGGTGGCTGAGCGCGGCCCCCCCCGCGCTGCGGGAGCTGCGGGAGCTGCGGGCGCGGACGGGGCAGCCGGTGCTGCGCTGCCGGGAGGCGCTGGAGCGGGCGGGGGGCGACCTGCGGCAGGTGGGGGCGACGGGGAGGCCGGGGGGGGCACCTGTGGGAGGTGGGGGGGACCTGCGGCACGTGAGGGGGTGGTCGGGACACCGGGGGGGCACCTGAGGGGGAGGGAGGGGGCGCGGCAGGAACTGAGGGGGCCCGGGGCAGGTGAGCAGGGACAGGGAAGGGAAAGGGGGGCTTGGGGGGGATGCGGGACCTAGGGGATGGGGGGGGAGGCCAGGAGGGGGGATGGGGAGCTGGGGGGGATGGGGGGTGCAACCAGAGTGGGGAAGGGTTGGGAGGGGGGAGAACTGGGGGAGAACTTGGGGGGAGCCTTGGGATCTCCCCTTGTAGTGGGGAAGTAGAGGGGAGGAGCTGGGGGGACTCTGGAGGTCCCAAGGGGTCCTTGGGGCAGCTGAACTGGGGCAGCCCTGTCCCTGGGGGGGTGGAGCTGCAGGGTTGGGGTCTGTGCCCCCACAGCAGGATCACCCTGTGTCCCCCCTGTGAGCCCCCACATCCCCCCAGGCTGAGGCCTGGCTGGGGGCTGGGTCCCTGGGGACACTGGGGTGACCCTACACTGGGGTGACCCTACACTGGGGTGACCCCGTGCCCCCCATTTGTCCCCCCCAGGCCGAGGCCTGGCTGGGGGCTGGGTCCCCCGGGGACACTGGGGTGACCCTACACTGGGGTGACCCTACACTGGGGTGACCCTGTGCCCCCCATTTGTCCCCCCAGGCCGAGGCCTGGCTGGAGGCCGAGTCCCGCCGCCGGGGCTGGGCTCGGGCCGTGGCCCCCGGAGCCCCCCGGGCCCGAGAGGGGCTTGTGGGGGTCCTGAGCGAGGGCTCCGCTGCTGCCATGGTGGAGGTGAGTGAGGGAGGACTGGGGGGGGTCCCCCAAACCCCCTGCCCATGTCCCCTAAGGGGTCCTCACATCCCCGGGGTCACTGCGTCTCCCCCCCGACAAGCCCCCAGGGGGGTCTCCCTGTCGCCGGGGTCATCGTGTTCCCCCCCCCCCCAGGTGAACTGTGAGACGGATTTCGTGGCTCGGACCCCTGAGTTCCAGCAGCTGGTGGAGATGGCGGCCAGGGGGGTCCTGGGGCACTGCCAGGGGGCTGCGGGCACCAAGGTGGGGGCTGGGGGGGTTGAGGTGTCGGGGGAGTTTGAGGTCTTGGGTGGGGGCGTTGGGGGGAGTTTTGGGGTGCCAGGGTGATGTTGGGGTGCTGGGGGGAGTTGGGGGCGTTCTGGGATGCTGGGGGGTTTTGGGGTGCTGAGGGGGTTTGGCGTGTTGGGTGGGGGAGCTGGGTGGATTTGAGGTGCCAGGGTGATGTTGGGATGCTGGGGGTGTTGAGGGGAGGTCTGCGGTGCCAGGGGAGGGTTTGGGGTGCCAGGGGAGGGTTTGGGGTGCCCCCATGACTCCCCCCCCCAGCACCTGCTGCGAGAGGATGAACTGGCCCAGCTGCGGGTGGGGGACAAGGGGGACCTGCTGAGTGACCACCTGGCACTGGCCATGGGTGAGTGGGGAACCCAGTGCTCCCAGTCTGCCCAGTGCCCCTCCTGTGCCCCTCCCAGTGCTCCCAGTCTGCCCAGTGCCCCTCCTGTATCCATCCCGTGCCCATCCCAGTGCTCCCCAGTCTGCCCAGTGCCTGTCCCATGCCCATCCCAATTCCTCAGCCCATCCCAAACCACCCTCAGCCCCCACCCCCAGTGACCCTCCCAGTGCCCCCAGTATCCCAGGGATCTGGTATTGCCCTGGGACCCCCCCCACTGTCACCCCCAGTGCCTCAGAGACCTGGCACTGTCCCAGTGCTCCCCAGTCCCCCCAGTCCTGGTACTGGGGGGGGGGGGGGGCAGAGCCCCTGGACAGTTCCTGGGGCCCAGGATGTGGCCTGGAAGGACTCTGGGTGGGGGAGAGTGATCCATGACCCCCCCCAGTTTTGGGGTACAGACTTTGACTCCCCTCTCCCCCATTTTGGAAGTTCAGGCTTGCCCCCACTCCCCTGTTTTGGGGGTGTAGGCTGGGACCCCCCATTTCAGGGGGTGCAGACTGTGACACCCTGGTTTGGGGGTGCAGGCTCTGCCTCCTTTCTCACCCATTTCAGGGGGCAAAGTCTGTGCCCCCCATATGCCCCCAGTTTTGGGGTGCAGGCTGTGTCCCCTCTCCCTCAATTTTGGGGCTCAGCCCATGCCCCTCCCACATTTTGGTGTTCACCCCGTGTCCCCCCCATTTTGGGGCTCACCCCATGCCCTCCCCCCCCATTTTGGTGTTCACCCCGTGTCCCCCCCATCCCCATTTTGGGGCTCACCCTGTGCCCTCCCCCCCCATTATAGGGTTCACCCTGTGCCCCCCCCCCCCCATTTTGGTGTTCACCCCGTGTCCCCCCCCATTTTGAGGTTCACCCTGTGTCCCCCCATCCCTATTTAGGTGTTCACCCCCTGCCCTCCCCCCCCATTTTGGGGTTCACCCCGTGCCCCCCCCCCTAGTTTTGGGGCTCACCCCGTGCCCTCCCCCCAGTTTTGGTGTTCACTCCGTGCCCCCCCCCCCCAGTTTTGGGGCTCACCCCGTGCCCCCCCCCCGCAGTTTTGGGGCTCACCCCCGTGCCCCCCCCCCAGTTTTGGGGCTCACCCCGTGCCCCCCCCCCCCAGTTTTGGGGCTCACCCCGTGCCCCCCCCCCCCCAGTTTTGGGGCTCACCCCGTGCCCCCCCCCCAGTTTTGGGGCTCACCCCGTGCCCCCCCTGTCCCCCACAGGCCGCCTGGGCGAGCGCCTGTCCCTGTGCCGGGCCGGGTGGCTCCGGGCCCCGGGGGGGTTCGTGGCCACCTACACGCACGGGTGGGTCCCCCCCGGTCCCCCCGTGGCCATGGGCACCTACGGGGCTCTGGTGGCCTGCGGGGGGCCCGGCCCGGGGCCCCCCCCGGCGGAGCTGCGGGAGTTGGGGCGCAGGGTGGCCCAGCACGTGGTGGGGTTGGCGCCCACCGCGCTGGGGACCCCCGAGGACGAGCTGGGGGGGGACGGGGAGACGCGGCTGCTGGCACAGGGGGCCCTCCTGGAGCCGGGGGTGCCCCTGGGCCGGTACCTGCGGGACCGGGGGGGGCTCCAGGTCTGGGACTTCCTGCGCTTCCAGTGCGGGGAGGAGCCCCCCGAGGAGCCCCCCCGGGACCCCCCCGCGTCGCCGGCATGAGGGGGTGTGGCTCGGCCCCTCCCCCGGAGCCAGTTTGGGCGGCCCCGCCCAGATTTGGGGGGGATGAAGCTGAATAAAGGTGTGAAGGAAGGAGCCCAGAGTATTTTGTGGGATCTCCAACCCCCCCTCCCCCAGGACTGCTCCCCGACCCCTCCATGCCCCTGCCGGCCCCCCCAAGGACCCCCATTTCCTGCTGGTTTTTAATGTCAAATCGATACAAAAAGGGGCCCAAACCCCTGGGGGGGGTGTGATGGACTGGGGGGGTGCCCAGGAAACCCCAAACCCTCGGGGGGTGGGAAGGAAGGAGGAGGGAGGATGGCTGGGGGTGGGAGGGGGTGCCCAGGACACCCCAAAACCGGGGGGGGCACAGGGAGGCTGTTTTGGGGTATTTTCTCTCACCCCTCGGGCTGTTTGGTGGTGACCCGGGGGTGTAAATGGGGACGCCCCTCGGCACCCTCATTGTGGGGGGGTGACACCCCTGAGGGGGCACAGGGGAGACCCCAGTGTGGGTGTCGGGTTTGGGGGGGTGTGGGGACCCTCTCCCCCATTCCCGGGCTGCCGTGGGGTGCCCCCAGCCCCGGGTCCCTCATGGAGGGGGGGAGACGGCACGGATGGGGAGGGGCGAGAGGGGGGAGATCACAGGGTGTCCCGGGTGGCGTCTGGGGGGGTGTCTCCCCATCCCGTCCCTGCCTCCGGGGTGAGGGTCCCTGGTGGGACGGGGGGGTCGGTGGTCACAAGGGACATGGAGGGAGGGGACGTGGGGGAGGGCAGGGGACAAAGGTGATCTGGGGGGGTGACAGACGTTGGGGCCGAGGGGCGGTGGTAGCGGGGGGGGACACACAGGTGGCAGGAGCTTGGGGACAAGGAATGAGGGGAGGGGGGCCAGAGATGGCACCCCCCCCCCCCCCGCCGTACCCCCCCTTCCCTGACGTCACCGGCCGCCTCCCGGGACAAGTAACCGGGAACAGGCCGGGCTGGAACAGCCTATCCTGGATTACTTGAACCGGGCCGAGGCCCTCGGACTGGCCCCCCCTCGCTTCGGAGCCCCCCCAAGACACTCCTCCCGACCCCCCTCCCTCCGGAACCCCCGGCACCCCCCCTCTCGCCCCAAACCCCCGCGTCCTGAGCCCTCCAACACATCCTCCCTCCCCCCTGGACCCCCCAAAAACCCTCTTTCCCCCTCCTCCGGACCCCCCAACAACCTCCTCCTCCTCCTCCCTCCCCGGACCCCCGCGGACCCCCGAACACCCCTCTCTTCCCCCCCCGGACTCCCCAACACACTCCTTCCCCCCACTCCGGAGCCCCCAGCACCCCCTCCCGCCCGTCCCCCCCCCCCGGGTGGTCCCGGGGGGTCCCTGTCCCCGCCCGCTCCCGGGGTCCCAGAGGGGTGTTGGTTTGGGGACACCCCCCAGCCCCAGAGCGGGGTGTCCCCCCCCCCCCCCCGCGGCCTCGGGGCTGCCCAAACCCCCCTCCGGGACTGGGGGGTGGGGGCGTGTCCCGGGGGTGACAGCGAGGGGGGGGCCACCACCCGGGGGGCTCAGCCGACCCCCCCCATCCCGGGGGGCTCAGCCCTGCCCCCCCCCCCCCGGGGGCTCACCCGCCCCCCCATCCCGGGGTCTCAGCCCCGGCCCCTCGCGGTGCCGCCCCCTCCCCTCCCCTCCCCTCCCCCCCCGTACCTGCCGTTCCCGCCGCCGTCCGGCCCGGGGGGGTGGGGGGGCAGTGGGGGAGGGGCGGGGGGTGTCCCCGTGCCGGGGTGGGGGAGGGGCGAGGGTGGGGGCGGGGGGGCCGCGCGCGCCCACCGGAGGAAACGGGGCCGCGGCGGTTTCAAGGCCCCCCGAGAGGGGGGAGGGGGCGGGGGCGGGGCCCAGGGGGGTTGGGGGAGGGGCGGCCTCGTCCGGAGCCTTTCGTTATTTTGGGTATTTCGGGATTTTCGTTATTTTCGTGATTTTTTGTGACGGACGCTCCGGGGGGGGCGGGGCCCGGGGGGGGCCTTGAAACGGTCCGCGGGCGCAGATTGGCTGCGCGGGGCGGGGGCGGGGCCTGGGGGCGGGAATTGGCTGGCCCGGAAAGGGGGCGGGGCCAGCGCGTGTTTACCTTGCGAAGTGCCCGCGCGGGGGGCGGGGCCTCCGCGGGACACGCCCCAGTGTGAGAGGCGGTGCCTTCCGGGACACGCCCACAGACGGGTGGGTGGGGCCTTCACGCGACCCGCCCCCAGCACTGAAAGGGCGGGGCTCCCGGGACACACCCTCCGGCGGGAAAGGGGCGGGGTCTGGGCAGTGGCCCCGCCCACTCTGAATCTCCCAGCCCAGAGGCCCCCGGGCCCCGGAATTTGAGCCCCTTTTCTGCCTTAAATGCCGTGGAATTATTAATTTTGTTTAATAAGACAGAGAATTCCCACTTTTCCCAGTTTATTTATTATTTTTGTATTAAGAAATGATTCGTTATATATTTTATTAATATATATCTAAACTACATCATTATATTTTATATAATTAATATAAGCAAATATATATAATATATACTTTGTACTATAAAATATATGTTATAATATATCATTATAATATAATAGTTAATATATTATATATAATTTGTTATATGCTGTTTTATAATATATAATTATGTAATATATCATTATATACAATGTATTATATATAATATCTATAATATGTATAGATATTATATTGAATATATTATTATTTTTACCAAATATAACTCAAAATTCCTCCTGTTTCAACCCTGAATTCAACCTATTTCCCGCCAAATTCCTCAGTTTCACTCCAAATTCCTTCTTTTTCATCCCAATTCCATCTGTTTCACCCCAAATTCCACCTACTTCGCCTCAAACTCCTCCCGTTTCAAACAAATTCCTTTTGTTTTCCCTCAAATTCCTATTTGTGTCCAAATAAATTCCACCTATTTCACCCCAATTCTCTCCTATTTCAGCCAAATTTCTCCCGTTTCTCCCCAAATTTCTCCAAAGGAAACTGTATTGGTTTGTTTTAAGGAAAATCCAGGGGCGAAAAGAGGAATTTGGGATTTTTCTTTTTAAGGAAAATCTGGGGGAAGGAGGATCCCGAATCCCGCGGGAGGGAGTGTGGCTGCCGGGGCCGGGGCGCTCTGGGGGTGCCCGAGGGGATCCCATCGGGATCCCAGATCCGCCGGGATCCGTTGGGAGCTGCTTTTCCACCGGAATCACGTCGGAGCCGGATCTTCCCGGAGCTGCTTCCCGGAGGTTGGATCCGCATCTCGCAATTCCCAGTTTCCCAGGGATCTGAACGCGCAGGTCCCAACGGGCTCAGTCCCCCGGATCCCGCGGGATTCGCAGCCACATCCTGGGGGGTTTGGCTCTTCCTCAGTTCGGAGCGGAATTCATCCCAGGGCAGCCCAGCCGCAATTCCAGGGACAAAGGGGGGAAAGCGGGAATTTTCCGGCCGGCGCGGGGAGCGGGGCCGCCGGACTGGGAGCGGACTGGGAGCGTCCTGCTGGCAAACTGGGACCGGGACTGGACTGGGAAGGGTCTGGTATCGCCCTCCGGGGGCGGGGCGATGGGGCCGGGGGGGCAGCAGCCCCTTCCCGTGGGTCTCCCAGACCACCCCCCAACCCCCCCGTCCCCCTTTCCCTGTTCCCCCCGGGGTTCCCGAGGGGAGAGCAGCGGGAATGGGGCGAGCAGGGACCCCGGACACCCCCAAGGGACACGGGGACGTCCCCAGTGTCACCCCCCCAAGTCCGCGACCCCCCCTTTCCCCCCAGTGGGACGGCTTTGGGTCTCCGCCAAAAATCCAATTCCCGGCGAATCCCGGCTGGATCCGGCACCTCCGGCACCACCTTGGACCTGCCTGCAGGTGCCACTGGTGCGACGTGGGCACGGGAAACTGGGGGTTGATGGAATTCCTCGGGAAAACAGACTGGGAGTATAATTTTTATTTCTGAAACGGAGTGAAACTTGAAAAGGAAACAATTCCCTTTCCAACTGGAAATTCCAACCAACTGCTCCATCGTGTTCTCTGAGAATTGCTGCCCTTGAAACCTTCTGAGGGTTCATTTGGGGCTACAGGAGCACCCAAAAACCATGGGAATGCTGGGAAACAGCTTAGTCCCCTGTGTCAGCCCTGGCCCAAGGCCAGAGCCTGGCGGCAAACCTGGCTTTTAATGAGAATTTCAGAAACAGCCTGGAATATCTCCTCTTAGGGAAAACTCCCAAGGCTCATCTCACCAACCCCCTGGAGAGAGAGGGATGGAAATCCGGGAAATATCAACGGACCTTTCCCGGATCAGCTGTTTTGGGGGGGGGGAATGGGGGAAATCCCCCTGGACTGGAGGGCTGGGCCGGGTCTCCCCAAGACCCACCGGCTCCGCAGCTCCTCCCGATCCCGATCCCACCGTTCTCCCGGGAATCCCGGCTCCGCTCCTGCCGCGTCCCGGGGCTGTGCCGCGCTGGGGGACGGGGGTCCCGCGGCCCGGGGGGGCCTGGGGGTCTGTCCTGCCGCGCTGGGTGACAGAGGGGTCCCGGGGGAGCCCGATCGGATCCCGGCGCCGGGATCACCTGGTGACGGAGGTGTCGGAGTCCACGTGTCCCAGGAGGAAGAGCTCGGGGCGGGCAGCGAAGCCCAGGCGGCCCTGGGGGGGGAAGGCGACAGTTAGAGCCGAGGGCAGTTAATGAGCCCGCACTGAGCCCGGTTTAATGAAGCCCGAGCTCAGACGGGTTTAATGAAGCCCAAAACGAGCCTAATTTAACGACGCCTAAACTGAGTCTGGTTTAACAAAGACCAAATTGAGACGGGTTTAATGAAGCTCAAGTTGAGAAGGGTTTAACAAAGCCTGAATTAAGCCTGATTCAACAAAGGCGAAGTTGAGCCAGATCTAATGAGACTGAGCTGCACAGAGTTTAATGAAGCAAAGCGGATCTGAGTTTAACGAAACCCCAGCTGAGCCCAGTTTAGCAAAGCCCGGGTGGGCACCGAGGTGGCAGTGCCGGCCATGGCTCCGGCATTACCACGTGCCCCGTTAATTAGTGCTCTGACCCAGCGCCGACGGGACCACTGTTAATTGGGAACGCATCCCGGTGTTAATTGGGGCAGGTCCCGGTGTTAATTGGGAACAGATCCCGGTGTTAATTGGGGCGGGTCCCGGTGTTAATTAGGAACAGATCCTGGTGTTAATTGGGGCGGGTCCCGGCCCGGCCCCACCCACAGCTCCGAGTCGATCCCTCCCGCAGACTCAATTAACTCCTGCTCCAGCTTAATTAAACTGGAGGGTGGATGAGCCTTAATTAGCACTGACAGCATAGGCGGGTTAATTACAGGAGGACGCTCCGAACCCTCGCGATGAGCCCGGATGATCTTGGTGTTAAACGGCGCCGAGCCCGGGCTGGGCTGGGCTGGAGTTGAGGCTCCGGGTCGGGGGAGGGAGAAAGGGGGGTAAGAAAGCAGGGAAAAAAACTGGAATTCCGTGTTTTTCAGCGCAGGGGTGGGTCGGGCCGGAGCAGGGCAGGATGGACGGGCCGTGTCCTGGATCCCACTGAAGGAATTCCAGCGGGAAGGCACCGCAGAGTGACGGACCCTCCACTCTCCCGCTGATGACACGGTCAGTGTGACCCCGGGAGCGAATCCCGCGGGATGGGGACGTGCCCCCCCCGGGAGCTCGTCCTACTGACACAGCTCCGTGAGCACTGGGGGCTCCACCACAGCCAGGAACGGCCGGCGATCGGAGCAGACCCCAAAAAACGACCCAGGAAGCCAAGTTGGAAAAGTCTCCGTGTTTTAATGGCGAAGGGGGTTCACACAACCGGGGAAAACTCCAAATTAGCGCAGCGAGGAGCGGAGCCCACGGACAGGGACCCGATCCAGAGGCTCTGCCATGGAGCTGCTGCCACGCAGTCAGTGTTTCAGTGTTTCAGTGTTTCAGCCACGAGAGCTGACCCCTCCCAAACCAACGTTCCTGATCCAGGAGAGCCAGGGGGTGTGTACAGTGGGATTCTGGAGCCGGAGTCCGACCCGTCCCCTCCCACCCCTGAATTCCCAGGGATCGTGGCTGTTGGGTTGTGGGAATGGGTGTAAAACCTATAAGTGTCACACTACAGGGTTAAATCCTGCTGGAATTCTGGGATAATGACCTGAAAACTGAGAATCCATCACGTCCTAATCCTTGCTTGGGTCAGGGGAAGCCACAAGGCTCAGTTCATTTGGGAAAGGGTGGGAAAAGTGGATACAATCCTGTCTCTAATTAGAGTGTTTTCCTGCTGGGCTCTGGGTGTTGTCACCCGTGTCCCTGGAATGTGTCCTGGACACCATGGAATAACCCCAGATCTTGGGCAGTGATGGATAAAGCCCTATGGAAGCCCCTAAGCAGGAAGGGGCTGCCCCGACCTGCTCCAATCCTGGGAGCAAGCCAGGTTTGCTCATGGAAGGGAAGAAATCCCAGTGACCACTGGATCCCAAAATGGCATCAGGGCAGCATTCCCAAGGGTTGGGGATTTTATTTCAGAGAGAATTCCCTGCCTGGGACAGGGGGTACAGGGAAAGGCTGATGGAATTACAAGGAAGCCTCATTACAGCAAGGGTTGGAGACCCTGGCACTGGCCAGCCCTGCTCCAAGGATCCCAAATAATCCAGGGCCAGGCTGGGTGGGAGCTGTGACACCCACTTGGGAGGGGAGCCTCTCACCCCCACCCCTGCTCCATCCTGCTAGATCCATAAAGCATTTTGGGATCTAAATCCATGGAGCTATGCCTCTGCCATGCCTCCAGGTGGACAGAGAAGGGAGTTCCCCTAATTAACCCTAATTTCCATGATCCAGAGATCCAAACCCATCCCACCAGGCAGGATGAGACTCCAACTCCCCCTAGAGCTGGAGATCTGAGAGATGCCCCGTTCCCTCTATCCCAATCTGTTCTGTTGCACTTGGGTTGCATTCCCAGCAAAGCTTCTCCCAAAAAACCCAAAACTCATTAAACACCAGCTGAAAGTGAGGTGGGGGAATTTAAATCTGGGAAAAGCAGGAGCAGCAAGGAAACCCCTGGAAAAGACTCTGGAGCTTCCACAGCCTGATTTTGAGCCATAATCCAGGGATTTTTGAGAACTCCAAGAGTATTTCCACAGGTCACAGGGAATAAAGTCACAAAATCATAAATAACCACAAACTCGTTTCCTTTGCTGACCCCCAAATCCCACATTGGGCCAGTAAAAACCAGTAGTGACAATATCAATGCTGAGGTTTCCCATCCTCGTGGGATTTCCCTGGGAATGGGAAGTGTTTTCCAGTGAAAAAGGACCAAATTTGGTCAGGCCAGGGTGGCAGAGGTAGATCCGGCTGTAGTGTCACCCCGGTCCCCAAATGCCACCCAAAAGGGGGATTTGGGTTTTTTGTAGCTTATTTGTCTGGATTATCCAGGACAGAGCTCCTGGGAGTCAGTGTTTGTGCTACTTGGGGTCAAACACCCCGGGATGAGGAATCTGGGGGGATTTAAAGGACAATGAGGACAGGAGGGGTCAGGCTGCTCCCATGTGCCCCCCAGCCCGGGGGGAGTTTGGGGGCTCAGCAAAGGAACAGCAGCAGGATTCCGGCAGTGCCGGGCGAACGCGGCTCCGGCGGCTCCGGCGGGTCCGGGCCCCCCCATTATTTGGGGGTCTGGGGCGGCGGCTCCAGGTGCAGGGTCCGGGTGACGCTTACCGTGTTCCCGCAGGCCAGGAAGGAGGCGCCCAGGGCGATGAGGCACAGCCACGTCTGCGGGGACACCAGGGGACAGTCAGGGAAGGGACAGAGGAGGGGCACAGGGTCAGGGAGTCGTGGAACCCTGGCATGGGTCGGGGTGGAAAAGCCTCTGGGATCGTTGGGCCAGCACTGGCACCAGCACTGCCAAGGCCACCACTGACCATGTCCCCAGGTGCCACATCCACACAGCTGGTAAATCCCCCCAGGGACAGGCACCTCTCTCTGCCCTGGGCAGCTGTGCCAGGGCTGGACACCCCTTTCCAGGAAGGGGTTTCCCCCAATATCCAGCCTAAACCTCCCCTGAGGCCGTTTCCTCTCCTCCTGTCACCTGGGAGCAGAGCAGAGCCCAACCCCGCCCCGGCTGCCCCTCCTGTCAGGAAGATGTTGGGGAGGGAGAAGGTCCCCCTGAGCCTCCTTTTCTCCAGGCTGAGCCCCCCCAGCTCCCTCAGTTCTCCAGCCCCTTCCCAGCTCCATTCCCAGCTCTGGACATGCTCCAGCCCCTCTGTGTTCTGCACTGGGGACCCCAAACCTCAGCTGGGGTGGGGGTGAAGCTCCACTAATGACCCCACAGAGTGATCCATTGGGAGGTCCCTCACTGGATCAGAGATTGGCCACTCAAGGAGTTGTGGCCAATGGCTCCATGCCCAGAGGATGAGTGGGGTCCCTGAGGGTCTAAACTGGGACCAGTATCCGGGAACAGCCTTATTGGGGACACAGATGGGGGTCACGTGCAGGTGACATCGAGCTGAGGGGGCAGGTGACAGCCCAGGGGGGCTCATCCCACAGCAGGGGAGGGGGTTCTGCCCCTCTGCCCCCTCAGGGGAGACCCCACCTGCAGAGCTGCCCCCAGCTCTGGGGCACCAACACAGGGAGGATGTGGAGCTGTTGGAGCAAGTCCAGAGGAGGATTTTGGGAAGGAATTCCTCCCTGTGAGGGTGGGGGGGCACGGGCATCGATTTCCCAGAGGATCTCTGGAAGTGTTCAAGGCCAGGCTGGATGGGGCTGGGAGGTGGAAGGTGTCCCTGTGCACAGCAGGGATGAAATAACCCTTAAGGTGCCTCCCAGCCCACCCCACCCCGTGGCTCCATGGTCACTCCATGATTTTCCACCTCTGTGACACACAGGCAGGGACAGAGGAGCCGTGTGCTGTTCCAAAGTCTTCCCAGCTGGGAGGGGGCCCAGGTGGAGCCCAACTCACCAGGTAGGCCACGAAGGACAGGTAGATGACACTGAGCACGGCGGCCCCGATGTACAGGCCCAGGTTGTGGAGGTCCCTCACGTAGGCCACCACGAAGTACATGTTGATGCTGCAGATGAGGAGGATCAGGAGGCCCCCGGCCACCTTCCAGAACCTGGGGGCAAGGAGAGACACAGCGGGGTGAGCACAATGGGGGGGATGGCCCAGGCCAGGAGGTGCCCCAGGTGAGGTGCTCCAGGTGAGGAGGTGCCCCAGGTGAAGAGGTTCCCAGGTGAGGTGCCCCAGGTGAGGAGGTTCCCAGGTGAGGAGGTGCCCCAGGTGAGGAGGTTCCCAGGTGAGGTGCCCCAGGTGAGGAGGTTCCCAGGTGAGGAGGTTCCCAGGTGAGGAGGTGCCCAGGTGAGGACGTGCCCAGGTGAGGACGTGCCCAGGTGAGGGGCAGGTGTGACCAGGGGGTTCCCGTGGTACTCACAGGCCATTGGCGAAGTCGTGCATCACAGTGGGCAGGCTGGTGAAGGTGAGCACTGGGATCAGTGCAAAGGGGAGCTGGAACAGGCAGGAAAACAGGGAAGAATGAAGAGTGGGAAGTGGCCTGATTATCATGGAGTGCTGGAACAGTTTGGGTGGGAAGGGACCTTAATGCTCATCCCCACCCCCTGCCATGGGTAGGGAGGGACTCCTTCCACTGACCAGGTTGTTCCAAGCCCCATCCGAGCTGGTCTTGAGCACCTGGGGGCTGGGAGGGGCCTGATCCCACCTGGCTGGGAACACCTGGGGCTGGGAGGGGCCTGACTCCACCCGGCTGCCCCCTGCTCACCTGGAGGCTCATGAGGACGTTGAGGAAGTCGTTCATGCCCGTCAGGTGCTCGACGTCCTGGAAGATGGCGACGAAGAGGGTGGGGGTGACGGCGATGGAGCGCGTGAGCAGCACCCGGGCAAAGCGGGACCAGCGCAGGTTCAGGAACCCCTGGGGGGGCACAGGGTGGGCGAGGGGTGAGAAAGGGCTGAGCAGCGAGGAGAGTGGAGCACAGGAGCAGCACAGGGCCAGGAACCCCTGGGGGGGCACAGGGGTGAGGGGGTGAGATGGCAACGAGGGAGGGCTGAGGAGGGAGTGAGGAGTATGGGGTGAGGAGTACAGAGGAGTAATGAGTAAGGAGTACTGAATACAGAGTAAGGAGTATGGAGAAGGTAGTGAAGAGTAAAGAGTAAGCAGTAAGGAGTACAGAGTGAGTAAGGAGTGAGGAGTAAGGAGTACTGAATACAGAGTAAGAAGTACAGAGGAGATGAGTCCGGAACACGAAGCAAGGAGTACAGAGTAAGGAGCACAGAACCCAGAGCAAGGAGGGAGCAGGGGGTGAGGAGCAGGGGGATGGTACCTCCATGACGAACTGGCCCGAGTAGGTGCCCGTCATGGTGGAGCTCTGCCCGGCCGCCAGGATCCCGATGGCCCAGATGTAGAGGGCGGCAGGGCCGAAGTAACACCCCAAAACAACGCCCTGGAACAGGATGGGGGGCAGCTCTGTCATCTGAGTGAGGGGTGGGCTCAAGGACCCCCAGGATCTCTTCCCCCTGACTCTGTGTTCAGGGATCCCTTTGCTGGTCCCAGTCCCCAATGCTCCCAGTTTACCCAGAAGCAGCAGCTGCCACCAGACAGGGCCACCAGCTGCCCCAGATGTGGCTGTGCCAACCCAGGGACACCAGATGGGGTCATGAGGCTGTCCCCTCACCAGGAACACCAGACAGGATCACCAGCTGCCCCAGATGTTGCTGTCCCTCCTTGGGGACACTGGACAGGGTCACTAGGCTGTCCCAGATGTGGCTGTCCCACCCCAGGGACACTAGATGGAGTCACCAGGCTGTCTCAGATGTGGTTGTCCCCACCCTGGGGACCCTAGACAAGGCCAACAGGATGTCCCCAAGCCACTCCCCTGGGGACACTCACCCCCTTGTATATGTCCACCTCCAGTGTCTCGTTGTTGTTGGGGAAGAGCGAGGAGTGGGGGCTGCTGGAGTTGACACAGACCTGGTTCTGCAAGGGCACAGAAGGGCAGGAATCAGGGAATGGGCTGGGGTGGAAAAGCTTTTGGGATCATTGGGTCCAGTGGTGACCCCAGCACTGCCAAGGCCACCACTGACTATGCCCCCAAGTGCCACATCCACACAGTTGTTAAATCCCCTCAGGGATAGGGACTCCACCCCTGCCCTGAGCAGCCTGTTCCATGAAGGAATTTTCCCTAAAATCCAACCTAAACATCCCCCAGCAGCCTTTTCCTCTCGTCCTGTCACTTGGGAGCAGAGTCCAATCCCCATCTGGCTGCAGGGAATTGCAGAGCCAGAAGGTCCCCCCTGAGCCTCCTTCTCTCCAGGCTGAGCCCCCCCAGCTCCCTCAGCTGCTCCTGCTGCTCCAGCCCCTTCCCAGCTCCGTTCCTGGCTCTGGACATGCTCCAGCCCCTTGAGGTCTTTGACCCCAGGACGCAGGGCTGGGCCTCAGCAGTGCCCAGCACAGGGGAAGGGGCACTGCCTTGGTCCCTCAGTCCCAGTCTGTCCCAGTCCCCCTCACCACGTCCGCGTTGGTCTTGTTGAAAAAGGCCTCAGCGAAGACGGCGACCACGAAGATGTTGATGATGAAGGACACGAAGAGCGCGATGCACGACTCGATGAAGAAATACTTGTTGGCATCTCGCACCTGCCGCTTGTTCGAGCGATCCACCTGCCTGGACTGGGGGACAGGGACAGGATGGGGGGTGGGAATTCACGGTTATCCTCGGAATTATGGCTGATTGAAGCGATGGTGGGACACAGAACATGCCCTCAGGTCCCACACCCCACAATGGCCACGAGCTCCTCTGAGGGGGTTTTCCGTGTCCCCCTCCCACGGTGGGACCCTCAGGACCCTCCCCACCCCCAGGTGCTCACCTTGACCAGGGCAGAGTGCAGGTACATGTTGTGGGGCATGATGACAGCGCCCACGATGCCCACGGCCTGCTCCAGCTGGGGCGTCCCACAGTCCTTGCAGTAGGGGATGAACAGCCCCTGCAGCACCTTCTCCTGGTTGGGCTTCACCGTGATGTACTGGGGACAGGAAAATGGGGGATTTGGGGCTGTGACACGTTGGCTGCTCCACAGCTGATATGTGGCTGTTTTGGTAAAAAACGAAACCACGAGCCGACTCAAATCTGCCCAAAATGTGGCTTTTAAGTGTCCATCACCATGTTTGGTGCTGATTTGGGATCGTAGGATTGAATCACGGACTTGTTAGGGTTGAAAGAGTCTCTGGGATCGTTGGGTCCAGCACTGGCACCAGCACTGCCGAGGCCACCACTGACCATGTCCCCAGGTGCCACATCCACACAGCTGGTAAATCCCCCCAGGGACAGGCACCTCTCTCTGCCCTGGGCAGCTGTGCCAGGGCTGGATACCCCTTTCCAGGAAGGGATTTCCCCTAATATCCAGCCTAAACCTCCCCTGAGGCCGTTTCCTCTCCTCCTGTCACCTGGGAGCAGAGCAGAGCCCAACCCCGCCCCGGCTGCCCCTCCTGTCAGGAAGATGTTGGGGAGGGAGAAGGTCCCCTCTGAGCCTCCTTTTCTCCAGGCTGAGCCCCCCCAGCTCCCTCAGTTCTCCAGCCCCTTCCCAGCTCCATTCCCAGCTCTGGACACGCTCCAGCCCCTCAGTGTCTCCTGGAGACAGGGGGTACCTCGTATCCAAAGGTCAGTGCCATGATGGTGATCAGGAACCCAAAAAACGCCTCCAGCTTCCGCAGGCCTGCGAGGAGGGAAAGGCCCCTTGTCAGCAACCCGAGAAACCCTCAATCTCAGATTTAATTCCTGGAATTCTGAAGGATAAATTACCATATTTGTCGAGGAAGAGGAAGACAAAGGTGTCAGCGATGGTGATGAGCACCCCCCCCCAGAGCGGGATCCTGCAGGAGAGAGTGGGGTCAGTGCACACCCAGAGTCCCAAATGCCCTTTATTTAGGGCTTTTTCTGGGATGGATCTGCATGTCCAGGGGTTCTTCCCAGCCTGAGCAGGCGTTGGGATGTGCAGGGCTGTGTCCTGCTCTGAGGGAGGCGACCCTCTGAATCCTGAGGGAAACCCCAGGTCTGTCTGTTCCAGTTCCATTTCCTGCCTTCCCAGCTCAAAGGACGCCTTCCCAGGAATCCTCTATGGGATGTGGAGTTTGGCAGGAAGCTGCACCCCAATTGTGTACCAGTCAGAGCTAAAACCAACTCCAGCCCCTGTGGGTCCCACAGTTGAAATCCAGCACTGGAGGCTGAGTCAGCGATGAGACCTCGACTGGTGGGGGTGACTCACGTCCTCAGGGCTGAGCTGGGGGCATTTACGGGGTGATAGAGTTTTTGGTTCCCCTTTCTCCTCATTTCCTGCACAACCCCAACTCACTTGCCCACAGAGAGCAGGTTGATGGCGATGGCCGAGCCGATGACCTCCTGCATGTCCGAGCCGATGATGGCGAGTTCCACCATCAGCCACAGGATGATCCGAGGGAACTGGGGGCAAAGAAACACCCAATGCCATGAAAAACAGGGGAAAATGTCTCCTCCCACGGGGCTGTGGTGATCTCATGTGCAGGAATGGGATCCTCTCCCTGCCCTGGTTGTTGGTGACCATCACTGCAGCTGCCCTGGAGCTGAAATCCCAGCTCCTGTGGCAATCCCGGGGAGGATCCGGGTCACTTGTGTCACCCCATTCCTGCCCTCGATACGTCCTATTGTGAGAGTGAGACGTGGTATTTCCCTGTATGGACACACTGGGAAGGAGCACTGGGACATGTTCCAGGTGGGAGCACTGACACGGTGTCGGGGTTGGAGCACAGAGACCAGGCACCCCCAGTGTCCCCACAGCCCTTCCCAGTGCACAGGGCTGGGACATTCCCAGTGTCCCCACAGCCCTTCCCAGTGCACAGGGCTGGGACATTCCCAGTGTCCCCACAGCCCCTGCCCGGGCCAGCCTTGCTCATCATCATCAGCCCTTCCTTACACAAGCCTGAGGAACTCCCAAGCAGAGGATGGAACAGCCAGGGAGTGGTTTTGACCTAAAGGGCCGTTTCTCTCTCTCTAATTCCTTGGGATTATTTCAGTATTCCTACCTCAGGAGGCAGCTGAAAATCCCGGATTTTCTTCCTGACTGGCAAATACCAACATCCCTCCCCTCCCTCCTTGTGCTTCCCAAGCCGGGACAGCACTGAGGGACCCCAAAACATCCTCCACCTGCCCCATTAACAGCCCAGGCCCTCACCAAGCCCTCATGGCACCACCAAGGACATGGGGGGGTTCACTCACCTTTTGACCCCCCCATCTCCTCCAGCCCCCCAGCACTGTCCCCAGCCCCCCTTGGCACCCCCGAGGGCCCCGTGGGGGTGTCACCCACCTTGTGGTACTGGCGGTGGCAGACCTCAGCCAGGTGCAGCCCCGTGACCACCCCCAGCCGCGCCGCCAGGCGCTGCAGCAGCAGCCCGATGACCGTGGCCAGCAGCAGCACCCACAGGAGCTGGGACAGGGACACAGGGGGGACACGCAGATATGAAGACACAAATAGGTGGGGAGACACAGAGAGCCACCCACAAGGCCCCAGGCCTGCCCCAAGCCCACAGTTCTGTGTTGAAAATCAAATTATTGACATTTTTGAGGCAATTACACACCAGGAGCTGCGTGGGACGGGATGGATCCAAAGGGACACAAAGGCAGGATCTAGGACCCTCCTGCCCCCCGCCCCCGGGTGTTCCCACCACCACCAGCCCCACATTCCAGATGGGATGTGGGTCTCCCCTGACCTTGAAGCCGGCGACGGCCCCGGACTGCAGGTCGGACTCGATGTTCCCGGGGTCCAGGTAAGCGATGCTCATCAGGAACCCGGGGCCCGTGAACGCCCACAGCTTGCGGAAGCTGAAGCAGGAATGCTGTGGGAAAGGAGGGACATGAGCAGGGCTTGGGGCAGCGCCCTCACTGACACTGCAGACAGCAGCTGGAGGGTCAGCCTGAGCCTTAACCCCATCCTAACTGATCAGCCTGAGCCTTAACCCTGTCCTAAACTGATCAGCCTGAGCCTTAACCCTGTCCTAAACTGATCAGCCTGAGCCTTAACCCTGTCCTAAACTGATCAGCCTGAGCCTTAACCCCATCCTAAACTGATCAGCCTGAACCTTAACCCTGTCCTAAACTGATCAGCCTGAGCCTTAACCCTGCCCTAAACTGATCAGCCTGAGCCTTAACCCTGTCCTAAACTGATCAGCCTGAGCCTTAACCCTGTCCTAAACTGATCAGCCTGAGCCTTAACCCTGTCCTAAACTGATCAGCCTGATCCTTAACCCCATCCTAAAATCCTGCCTATTCCTTAATCCCATCCCAAAGTCTGCTTTAGGATGTCTGGTCCCAGTCTGAGGAGTTTAGGCTGAGAATAAAGGCCAAGGCCACGCTCAAGGAATCTCAGGGGGGAGTGGGATCCTCCCTCCCCAGCAGCCAAAACTGGGGGCTCCAGCCAAGGGCAGAGGCACCCACAGCCCTGGGATGGGACAAGGGACAAGGAGACAGGGCTGTCACAAGGCCAGCCAAGGCTCCTGCTCCCTGATAAGGGAACACAGGGCCAGGTCCCTCCCTGAGGTATGACAAGGCCTTTCCCTGCTCCAAGCAGGAGCCAAATCCCAAGGGATGAATCATTAACATGGCCCTCACCCCTCTCCAGACCACAGGAGACACCTCCCCCACTTCCCTCCCAAATCTCCATCTCCCAGTCACCCTTCCCAATCTAGGAGACCCCTCAGCCTTTCTCTCCCAAATCTCCATCCCCAGGTCCCACTTCCTAGTCCAGGAGAACTCCATCCCCTCCTCTTCCAAATCCCCATCTCCAGACCACCCTTCCCAATCCAGGCTGGAAGGGGAAGTGGTGCCCATGGGAATGACTCAGGTGCCTGAGGCAGATTTTTCCATGGGGTTTTTCTCCCTCACCGTCTCATCCTCGGGGATTGGGATCTTGCTGTCGAAGTAGGTGGTGAAGGGCTCCTCCTCGGTGTCCTCGGGGGGCTGCAGGGGGCTCCTGCTGCTGGAGATGGTGCTGACCACCCCCCCGAGTCCCCCGGGCTCCCCAGAGACATCCTCTGCAGGGAGAGAGGGAATGGGAATAGTGAGAATCCCTGGAAAGACAAGAAATTCTGGCGAGGGCTGGCAAGCCCCACAGGCAGAGTAGAACGAGCCAGCCAATGCTAATTAGGTGATAAAGAGATAATTAAATCAAAATATCCCACAATGCTGCACCCCCCAGAGCCTGCTGCTGTCCTGGAATCTCCTCTCCCGCCCGGTCCCAGGCTGGAGCCAGGGATTTATTTATTCCAACTAATTTTAAAAGCCCCATCCCAGAACACAATGTGGAGTGAGGGCAGTGCCAGTGCCCCTGCAATGATTAACCAGGCTGGATGACCCAGATTCCATGGAAACCTGGGGCTGCTCCTGCACCACTATCCCAGACTCTCCCAGCTGGATCCCAGAGACACACGTCTGGAAGTGAGGGACAGCTGGGAGATACCACACAACTCTCCCCCCAGGGAGAGCCAGCACTGAGAGAATTCCAGGAGTTTCAAAAGGTAAGGAGTGAGGAGAATGTCCAGGAATGGACACACTCATTCCCACATTCCAACCCCAGCCCCCCCCACCTCCAGCAGAAGTCTCGATCCCGATCCCGTACTCACTCCCAATCCTGTTCTCACTCCCAGTCCTGCTCTCTCTCCCACTCTCCCCACGGGACATTTCCCTCCGGGAGCAGCGTCCCAGCGCTCTGGGCTCGGACAGGGCAGCTCTTGGCCCAGCTCTCCTATTGCATCACCACCGAGCTCCTCCTTTTCCCGGGGCCTCCCAGAAACCTGCCAGGGCCACATTTACATAAGGGATTTGGAGCTGCCCAGGTGTGCAGAGATCCCTGCCCAGGACATTCCTGCCAAGACGTTCCTGCACAAGCTGGGCTGGTTCGGCTGGTTCAGCCAGGCTGAGACCCCAGGGTGCTGTGAACCTCCTGCTCGGATCACCCCAGCACCCTGGGGCTCATCCTGGCACCCATCCCAGCACCCCGGGGCTTATCTGGCACCCACGACTTATCTCAGCACCCTAGGGCTCATCCTGGCACCCTGGAACTCATCCCAGAGCCCAGAGTTCATCCTGGCACCGCAGGACTCATCCTGGCACCCCAGGACTCATCCTGCCACCCTGGGATTCATCCCGGAGCCCAGAGCTCATCCTGGCACCCCAGGACTCATCCTGGCATCACCCTGGGGCTCAACCCGGCACCTTGGGGCTCATCCTGGTATCCCGGGGCTCATCCTGGTATCCCAGGACTCATCCCAGCACCCCAGGGCTCATCCCAGCAGCTCCAGATGAGCCTGGAATGAAGGAAAGGAAGGAGGATGAGGAGGGCAGCCCCCACCCCATGCCCGGTCCAGCCTCACCGTAGGACGCCTTCCGCTCCATGTCCGAGCTCCCCATGGTGGGGCCTTTCCTGTGCTCCAGGGACTGGTTTATTCTGGACACATTGGCTGCAAAGGAGAAGGGAAAAATCCTGTCAGGAAGGAGAATCAGAGCTGGCAGGAGAGTGGGGACAGCCAACAGCTCTGGCAGGGACAGATTCACTTCCCAGGCTCTTTTCCAGCTCTAAGAAATCTGGCAGGGATGGACTCACTTCCTGGGCCCTTTTCCAGCTCTGAGGGTCCTCGTAAGGATGGGAGGGGTAATTTGGGCTGGGACCTGCTGGGAAAGTCCCCCATCCTCCCCCTAAAAAGGACTGACGGGCACCAACGTGGCAGGAGTGTCCACAGGCAGCTGGAGCTGGTTGTGAAACTCCAGTCCAGGAAACAAGGGTGGAATTTCCTCACTGTGGAAACCACATCCCATCCCCTCCTTCCTGGTGCTTATGGCACCCCTGGCACCCACAGCACCCTCCAAACCCTCCCAGAACCCCACCATCACCCCTCAAACCCTCCCAGCATTCCCCCAGCTATCCCAGGCATTGGGAATTGGGTTAAGGGCAGGTTTAACTCCTTCATCATGATCTGGGTTTAAATCCAACCCACGCAGGACTGAGCCAGAATCTGGGCTGGGGCTGGGACTGGAGCAGGAGGGAACCAGAAACTGGGATGGGACTGGGAATGGAGCAAGAGGGAATCAGAAACTAGGATGGGGATGCAGCAGGAGGGAGCTGGGGATGAGCTGGCACCCTCCAGGCTCTGGAGGTTCAACCCCCTCAAGCCCCCAAGGACGAGCCAAAGTCCCTCAGTTTGGTCTGTAAAGCACTTAATCCCTCCTCAAATCCCATTGGATTTGAATGGGAGATTTCCATAAAACAAAGGAATACTGGTTCAGTGAGGATGTAAAAGAAAATCATCAGCCAGGGATTCGGTTTAAGCGATTTGAACCAATTTTAAGGTTTTAAAGATGAATTCCCAGTTTCACAACCAGCCCCGGAGGTGGGTTGTGACTGAGCCAGGTGCTGAAATCACTTGAGACGGGCTAAAACACCTGAGAGGGACTGAAATCCCCCCAAAGATGCCAAAGTCACCTGAGAGGTGGGGAGACACTGCTGGAGCCACAATTGTTGGGTTTCCACCCAGACCACCCCAGGTTTGGAGTGATGACTCCAGGGGAACGTGGGCACTGACCCCTCTGGACCCCCAAAATCCCCACTCCCACCGAGGCACAGGGGGGAGTTGTGTTATTCCCCCACTTTAACCTGGAGTGTTTGCACAAGCACGTGGAGTCATGGAATATTGGAATGTTCCCAAAAAGATCACCGAGGCCAACTCCTGGCCCTGCACGGGACACCCCAAAAATCCCCTTGGACACCCTCTGCCCCTTCCGGGCTCTGATCACCCCAAACTGCCACACGCCGTGGGGAGAAAGGGGAGGAAACACCTCCAGGAGCTGGATTTGATCCCTGTAGGTCCCTTCCAACTGGGATATTCCATAACCTCCTGCCACCTCCCAGCCACAGCCCCGGACTTGCCCCAGCAGTTCCCCCCTGACCCAGGACCACCTCCCAGCTCCGACCCCACCACTTCCCTTCTTTGTTAAGCCCCAAACCCCACAGCTTCCACTAAAACAAACCCCTGAAGTTCAGCAATAAGCCACCTTTTCCCAAATTGTGATCCAGGAGAAGCAGCCTTACCCTGGCAGTGAGTCCCACCGGAGCCTCACTCCGTGAGGGGCGAGGAGGACAATCCTGAGGGAACGTTCGTTACAGACCCACCTCAGTATCTGCCCCCACACCAGCCCAGCCCGGGCAAGGGTGGGAGGGGGCCCCTTATCTGCTCCAGCAGCTGCTGGGCTGGGAGATGGATCCACCCCCAGCACAGGGAACGTGTCCCACGGGTGCCCAGAGAGCCCTCTGTGGGAAGGTGACCCCAGGGACCCCACCTGGCTGCCCCTGCTGTCAGGCAGGTGTGGAGAGGGAGAAGGTCCCCCCTGAGTCTCCTCTTCTCCAGGCTGAGCCCCCCCCAGTCCCCCCAGCCACTCCTGGTGCTCCAGCCCCTTCCCCAGCTCTGTTCCCAGCTCCAGCCCCTCAATGTCCTGCACTGGGGACCCAAAACTGATTCCAGGATTTGGGGTTTGGCCCCAGCAGTGCCCAGCACAAGGGGACGGGCACTGCCCTGGTCCCAGTGGCCGTGCTGTGGCTGAGACGAGCCAGGTGCCCGTGGCCTCCCTGCCCACCTGGGCACACCCGTGTCCTTTCCCACGGGACACAGGCGTGGGCTCACCAGGCTCTGCCTCCTGGTGGTCAAACCCCCACTGTGACCCCACTGCTGTTACACCCAACAGTCCCAGGCATTCCCAGGGGAACATTCCCTGGAATACCACAAGCCCTGAGCAGAACATCACGAGGTCACTCCACAAACCCGCCGACACGACACGGTGCTGCTGTGCAGGCCTTCTCCACCCACAGAGCAAACAACAATCAAGGAACAACGGGCCCTTGTTCCACCCCCCCCTTCAAACCCACTGTCCAACGGGTCCTTCCAACAGCCACAGGCTCATCCTGCTTCTGCTCCTCCCCTCGGGGCACAGGAGCAGCCTGGCCCCGTGCTGGGAGCAGTTCCTGCCATTGAGGTCTCGTGCCTTTGATGTGGGGCTTTGAGCTGGGCTGGTCCCTGCAGGGCAGGCAGGATCCTCACGGATCCTTCTGGAGCAGTTTTGGGGCCAACATCTTGTTTTGCTCCACACACAGACACCCTGTGGGCTGGTGGTGACACCGGGAGCCCTTCACCTGCTCACCCTGACCCCTTAGTCCAGCCCCTCCAGGTGATGTCCCACTGGGAGCCCCAGGCACAACACCCCAAACTGGCACAGACAGCCCATCGTCCCAGCAAAGGTAACTGGTGAACTGGGTGGTGACTGGTGCTGGGGTAATGGTTGGACGGGATGATCTCAGAGAGCTTTTCCAGCCTTGATTCCCCAATTCCACTCCCTTGACCATATTCCAGGTGTCCCCTGGCACTGGCACCACCAGGGTTGGGACCTGGAAAATCTTTTCCTTTGCACAGACCTGGGGGGGTCCCTGTGGGGAGCAGCACAGGGTCCATCCCTATGGGATTCCTCCCCCCTCCCTCTGCCCCACTCCTACCCATGACCTGAGAGGACAAAGCCAGCAGCGACCTCTGCTCCGGTTGCACGAGGACAGGTCACCTGCCCACATCTGAACAGGTCAGACCAGCTTGTTTCCTGCCCATCCCTCACCCCATCCCACATTCCGGAGCTGGGATATGCCTGGGTGCAGGAGGGCACGGGGGGCTGAGCCCAGCCCTGCTCACCTGCTCACACAGGTGTCCTCTCCAGGAAATTTGGAGCATGACCTGGTTCTTTCCACAGAAACACACGGAAACAACTCCCTGGCAGGGAGGAGCAGCTTCCTCCCAGCCTGCTCAGGAGCAGCTCTCTTCCCAGCCTGCCCAACTCCTGGATTTGGGAGCCGAGCGTGGGACAGGCGGCTGACGCACACCTGAGACTGCGAGAACTTTCACCACCTGTAATAAACCACGCGCGTCCAACCCACAACAACACGGGGCCGTTATTCCACCACCGGCTGCACCGTCCCGCTCTCCCACACCTCGGGAGCTCGTCCGAGGGCTCCCCTGCCCGTGGCCGAGCCTCCTCCCAGCGCAGGGAGGGCCGGAACCCCTCCCGAGCGCACCTTCACCCACAGCCACGCGCGGACCTCGGCCGGGAGCGCAGAGCCCCGCCCGGACACAGCGACATTCCCTGAACTGCTCCGGGAACGGGGAGAGCAGAGCCCCGCCCGGACACAGCGACATTCCCTGAACTGCTCCGGGAACGGGGAGAGCAGAGCCCCGCCCGGACACAGCGACATTCCCTGAACTGCTCCGGGAACGGGGAGAGCAGAGCCCCGCCCGGACACAGCGACATTCCCTGAAGTGCCCCGGGAACGGGGAGAGCAGAGCCCTGCCCGGACACAGCGACGTTCCCTGAAGTGCCCCGGGAATGGGGAGAGCAGAGCCCCGCCCGGACACAGCGACATTCCCTGAAGTGCCCCGGGAGGCTCCGGCACGGGCCGGACTCACCGTCCGCACCGGGAGGCTCCGGAGCTGGGACCGGGGACACCGGATGGGGGATCTGCAGGGACAAGGACACGTGTCCGGGAACCTCCGCCCGGGCAGGACGAGCTCCACGGGATCTCAGAGATTCAAGGGTTCCATGGCGGGGATCCCGGGGCTCTGTGACTGTGATCCCAGAGGTCCCAGGGCTCCATGGGTAATCCCAGGGTTCCATGGCTGTGACCCCGGGGATTCGAGAGATCCCAGGGTTTCATGGCTGTGATCCCGGGGCTCCCAGGGCTCCGTGGCTGTGCTCCCAACGCACCCCAGCCCCGCTATAGGGTCGCTGCACCCCCAGCACCTCGGAAGAGTGAGGGAAGAGCCTGGGGGGCCCCGGAGCCCCCCAGATCCCAAGGAGGAGCCCAGAGGACGAGACTCGGTGCCGCCGCCCCCGCGGTGCCCGCCCGCAGGGACCCCCGGGACACCCCAAGGTCACCGGGGGTCCCCCAGCCCCGCGATGGTGGGGGGGCAGCGCCCGGGGGGCCGCGAGAGGCCCTGAGTGCTGGGGGGTGTGTGTGGGGGCGCAACGGCTCCATGGCCCCCCTTGTAAACCCACCCCGTGGTCCCGCAGCACATCGAGCAGAACCCCCGGGCAGGATTCCCCTCCCCAGAACCCCCGGGGACGCGCCCCCGAGGCAGGATCCCCCCGCTCCAAGGGGAACCTCCCCCTGGAGGGGAGTGGGACCACCCTCGAGAGGTCCCCCCGTTCCCCTCATGGCTCACCGGCCCCGGCCGCCCCCGGCCCCGCCGCCGCCTCATCCCCGGCCCGGCCGGAGCCGCGTCCCGGCGCGCGGAGCCGCGTCACGGGGCGGGACCGGGGGAGGGACCGGGGATGGCGCGGGGAACAGCGGGGGGGGATCGGGAGGTACCGGGGGGGAGCTCCGGGGGGCAATTGGGGATGGTACTGGGGGCGGCACCTGGGCTAGGCCCCCGTGCGGGGGGGTCACCTTGGAGGTGACAGGACCCCGGTGCAGTCCCAGTATGGGGGGCCGGGAGGGCCTTGACACCCCCGTGGTCTTGGGGTCGGGGGCAGAGCCCCAGCTCTGGGTTGAACCCAGTGGGGGGGCTGAGCCCCAGTGAGGCCCCAGGAGGGTCCCAGGACCCCAGTGTAGTCCCCAGTATGGGGGTCGGGGCACTCCCGTGGTCCTGGGGTCGAGGGCAGAACCCCAGCTCTGGGTTGAACCCAGTGGGGAGGCTGAGCCCCAGTGAGGCCCCAGGAGAGTCCCAGGACCCCGTGGTGGTGATGAGGGGGCACACCAGCTGCAGCATCCCCCTGCTCCCACTCTGAGCTTTTCCTAACAGCCGCTCATTCCACCCCAAATCGTGGATCCCTTTGGAGCCCAAGAGCCCTCCTGGAACTCCCCTCGCCCCCCCAGCAGCGCTTTTGGTACCAAAATACCTCTGTTTTTCTCTCCCAGTTCCCAGACTTTTGGCGCCCTCCAGTGCTGGTTCCCCCCCTGACTGCTCCCATCTCTCCCAGATGGGATTGCTCCCTTCTCTCCCAGAAAACCCCGTGTTTTGGGGGAGAACGGCCTGACAGGGCTTTTCTTTCATTTGCTGCTTGTTTTTCCAGAGGGAAACTCTGCTCCTTCCAGAGTTCTTCTTCCATGCCTTCTCTTGGAAACTTGGAATAATTTGTTTTCAACCGCTCCCTTCCCAAGGAACAACCCCATGGATTTAACTGGGAATGGGACACGGCTCCTGCCGGCTGGGCACTGCTAAGGGTATTGCTAAGTGACCAAATTCTGGGAAAATGAGAAATCCAGGAGATGAGAAACTCCCTGATTCACCTTCAGCCTTGACCCGACAGTGCAAGCATCAGAGATGGGAATAACCCATCACTGCCCACCTGAACCCAGGTGTGACCGACCCCACAGGCAGCCTGGGCATGGGAAACTGTCTGAATCCCCCAAATCCCGGGTGTTTTAGGCTGGGGCCGGTGCCAGCCCCCGGGGGGGGGGTGTCAGTACTCACCCAGCTCGCAGCCGGGGGTGGGTTTGGTGGGCATGATGGTGCTCCTGCCGCACTCTTCGAGGCCCGAGGGTGTCCCACTCTCCCCTGGGGGTGTCCCTCCCTATTTAAGGGGTGTCCCCTCCTTCCCTCCCTCGCCTCCACCCGGAGCAGAGTTCCCGAGGGAGCTCGGAGGCGCCTCAAAGGCTCCTCAAAGGCTCCCGAAATCTCCGGCATCTCCTGATCATTAATTGACTCCCAATTAACCCTCTTTGAAGTGGCCCCGTGGCCGGGGCTGAGGAGCCTCCGGCGGCTCCGCTGATCCACGAGGGCCGGACTCTGATCGGGCCCGCGCGGGCACCGCGGGTCCCTCCGGTACGTGCAGGGAGGATCGTCCCGCGGGATCGATCCGCCCTTATCGGCCCTCCCGGGGGCAGCGATAACCCCCTCCCCAGATAAACAACAGCTGAGTGAGCAGTGCCTGGGCCCGGGAGGGGAGGGCACAGGGTGGGGACAGCACGGGGGGTGCGTGACGGGAGCCACGCGCCCGGGGGGGGGCACAGGGGGGCCGGCTGGAGGGAGGGAAGAGCATCCCAGAAGGATCCCTCCAAGGATCCCCGGGACATGGAGGGGCTGAAAGAGGTCTGAGAAGAGGCAACGCAGAACTTGGATTATGGGAATTCCCGAGGAGCTTTGCTGGGGGTCCTGGTTCCCTTTGCTGGGGGATTTGGCCTCCCCCGTGCCCGGACAGCGGGGGAAGGGGGGGGGGGCGGGAGAGGCCCCGCCACGGGCCCCTCAAAGGCCGGGAGGAGATTTACCCCCGGTGAAGCGGGAGGAGGGTCCCGGTCCAGGCTCCGGGCTGGGGGTCCCGCTGGCAGAGGGAAGGGGGGGACCTGTTCAGGCCAGAGGTCCCGGGGCCGGTCCCGGGGGTGAGGGATCGGTCCGGGCCGGGGGTCCCGGGGCCGGTCCCGGGGGTGAGGGATCGGTCCGGGCCGGGGGTCCCGGGGCCGGTCCCGGGGGTGAGGGATCGGTCCGGGCCGGGGGTCCCGGGGCCGGTCCCGGGGGTGAGGGATCGGTCCGGGCTCCGGGCCGGGGGTCCAGGGGCCGATACCGGGGGTGAGGGATCGGTCCGGGCCGGGGGTCCCGGGGCCGGTACCGGAAGGGGGGGGAGGGTGATTGGTCCAGGCCCCGCCCCCGGAGCACCAGCAGCCAATCAGCGGCCGCAGCGCCACGTGACCGCCGCCCGTGACCGCCAAGATGGCGCTGTCCAGGGCCGCCGCCCGCGGGGTGCTCTGGCGCCTCGGCCCCGCCGCCCTCGGCCCCCGGCGCGGCCGCATGGAGCCGCTCCCCGTGCTGGAGGCGCCCAGGTGAGCGGAGACCGCCCTCCGGGGCAGCCACGGCCCGTGGGACACAACCTCCTCAGGGGCAGCCGCCCGCACCGCAGCCCTGATCCCCCCCCAAACACCGACCGCAGCCCCCCCCAAATACTGACCGCGGGCCCCGACCCCCCCCCTAAAAACACAGACCGCGGGCCCCGACCCCCCCCCCAAAAAACACAGGCCGCGGGCCCCGACCCTTCCCAAAAACACCGACTGCGGGCCTCGACCCTTCCCAATACCGACCGCAGCCCTGACCCTCCACCAAATACAGCCTCCATCCCTTACTCCCCTGGTCCTCCCCCGTTACGCCCCCGGTACTGGCCATGGCCCCTCCCTCCCCTGCCGTTGCTCAGGCCCCAGTGCCCCCTCAGTGCCCCCCTTACTCCACAAACCCCCATTCCCGCGGTGCTGTTCCCTGCCCTGGTGCCACCTGGTTTCCTCCTCCCCGAGGCCCCCGGGCCCTGGTTGATTCCCAGGCCCCGCTCTCCCCCCAACCCTGGCCCGGGGGGGTCCCAGGTCTTCCTCACCTCTCCGGGGGGCTCCCAGCACCCCCTCACCTCTCTGGGGACATCCTGGGCCCAAAGCTGACCTGGGGGCGGTGGTGCAGGTGCCAGGTGTTCAGGTCCCAGGAACGTCCCCTCTCCTCCCGGGCCACCTCCCGGGCCCTCGTGGCTGCTGTGGCCGCCATGGCCCGGAGGGTCAACGCCAGGTACGAGCGTTACCTGGAGAGGAGCTTCCCCAGGTTCTACGTCCTGTACAGCACCTTCACCTCAGGTGAGTCCCGAGGGGGAGCCCAAAAGTGGGTCCCAGGAGGTGGGATGTATCCTGCTGCTCCAGGTGGAACAGCGACAGCAGCAGCACCACCCCCGGATTCAGTGCTCTGTCCAACAGGAATCCAGGCGCTGTTCCTGGAGGTGAAGGAGATCGGCAGGATCAGATTCAGGATGTCCCGGCAGCGGCTGAAGGTGCAGCAGCTCCCGTACCGGGACATGGAGCGGCTGCGCCAGGTGAGCCCCCTCCCCATGGAAAAGGGCTGGAATTCCTGGGGGATGCACCCCCTCTGCCTAAACACAGGGACTGGAAGCTGCAGCCACCGCTGGGGCCGTGAACTGCAGGGACTCGCAGGGGGTTTGGGGGGTTTGGTGTCGGATCCTGACTCTCTCCTCCGTCTGGAGGCAGTTCCGCAGGGACGCGCTCAAGGCCATTCCCATTGGGATCATCGCCATCCCACCCTTCGCCAACTTCCTGGTCATCGTCCTGATGTGAGTACTGGGGTCCCTGACCCCCAGATTCCAGGGAATTGGGGTTTTCAGAATGAAGAATCCGACCACCCTCTCCCTGTCAGGACAAACACCCAGATCCTGAGGAGCCGGGTGCTGGATTTGCTATCCTGGCTTCTGGGGCCATTGTCTTACCCAAAGAAATCATGGAATCAATTAAAATAATTTAATAAAAGAACTATCAGAGAGACCCTCCCTGGAGTGTCCTCAGCCACGGGCACCTCCATGCACAATCCCTTGGAGTGTCCCTGTCCCCACCAGCTCTTCCGGAACCAGGATAAATCCCCACTAAATCCTGGGATTTTGCAGCTCTGCTGCCCCTCCTGGGGCTCCCAGTCCTGGTTAATGTCCTTGTCTGTGACCTCAGCTCACGGGGGACATGAGGGAAGGCTCTGTAGGGGCCAGGCTGGATATGTGGGATCAGTGGGATCAGGCTGATGGGGTGAGGTCCTGCCCTGGGCTCCCCACGGCCCTGTGGAATAAAATGGAACGCTCCAGGCTGGGGGCAGAACGGGAAAGGACCTGGGGGGGCTGGACATGAGGCCACAGGCACCTGGCTTGTGTCAGCCACAGCGTGGGGACACGGCCAGCGCTGGCCTTGGCAGCGCCCAGGGCTTTCCTTGGCCTCCTCCACAGCCCAGACCCCACCTGCCCCATGCCCCCTGTACCATTCCCTCCCTCAATCCATCTCTCCTCTCTCACCCCAGGTATTTCTTCCCACGGCAGCTCCTGATCCGCTACTTCTGGACGCCGCAGCAGCAGCTGGAATTCCTGGATGTCTATGATTCCATCCGGAGGGACTCATACCCGGGCGTGGTGCAGAGCCTGGCGCTGGCCGCGCAGTCCCTGCCCGAGCCCCGGCCCCGGGAGCTCCTGCAGCAGCTCTGCTCCCAGGTACATCCCCCTCGGTCACACCATCACCCCTTGGGGGGGTTGTCACCTGGCAGAGGTGTCACCTGCCCTCCTGGGGCTCTTGCAGGTGCAGGGAGGTGCCCGGCCCCGCCTGGCCCAGCTCTTGGCCGTGAGGAGTTTGTTCTCGGGGTCTCCACTGGTGCTGAACAGGCTCCAGGTGGATCATGTGGTGAGTCCAGCTCAGTGCAGGTGCTGCCCTGCTCAGGTGTGCCTCAAACTGGGGTTCTGTGCCCCAAAACCAGTCCACGTGTGGATGAAAAGCTGGACAGGTGGCCCTGAAATCCCCCCGTATCCTGGGCTTGTCCCCATCCCATGGGCAGCAGGCGAGGGGGGCTCAGGTGAGACCCCACCTGCAGTGCTGCCTCCAGCTCCCAACATCAGGAGGACATGGAGCTGCTGTGAGTGAACCCAGAGGAGGACTGTGGGAAGGAATTCCTCCCTGTGAAGGTGGGGAGGCACTGGGTGGGATTTCCCAGGGAATGCCCCATCCCTGGAAGTGTTCAAGGCCAGGCTGGATGGGCCACTCGGGCAGGTGGCAGTGCTGTGGGTCCCACCGCTGTTTCAGGAGGGGTTGGATATCACCCAGGTGACCTTCCCCTGTGTCTTGCAGAGGGCCCTGAGCCAGGTGCTGTTCCTGACCCCCCACTTACCGGCCGTTCTCCTGCGGCATCGCCTGCTGAGCCACATCCTGGAGATCCGGCACCTGGACCGGGCCCTGCTGCGCCTGGGGCTGGGGCAGCTCTCTGAGGAGGAGCTGCGAGCGGTGAGGACCCTCAGCACCCCATCCCAGGGCTGTGTCACCCCAGGTGTCACCTTGGGGCACAGGGGGGTCCCCCAGACCCACCCTGGGTGGGTGGTGGTTGCCCTCTCCTGAGAAGTGTTCTCCCAGCCTGTTTCCCACATTGGGATCACACCTGGAGCCACACCCGGGCCCCTGCTCGTGCCATGGCAGGATCCTGGTGTGATGCTGGTGCTCCACGTGCCCACCCCGACCATCTGTGTCCCCCTAGGCCTGTTACCTGCGTGGGCTCAACTCCACTCACCTGGGCCGGGCCGAGTGCTGGGCGTGGCTGGAGCAGTGGCTCCAGCTCTCCTGTGAGCTCCAAGGTACCTGCTGGGGGGACACACACACAGCGGGGCCCCCCGGCTTCTCTGGGCACAGGGAGTGTCGCTCCTGGGGAATTCTGGGGTGAAAGGGGGACTGCGTCCCGCTCTGGGCTGCCAGGTGTGCCTGTCCCACAGAGCTCTGGTGGCAGATTCCATCCCCAGGGGAAAGAAAATGGGAATGGGAGGGAAGTGGAGTGCCCCCATACCCATCCCAGTGCTCCCAGTCTTCCCAGTTCTCATCCCAGTGCTCCCCTAATGCCCAGTGTCCCCTATGTCCACTCCTGTGCCTGCTGCAGGGCCCTGATCTACTCACTGCCCATCCCATGCCCATCCCAGCACCCCCAATGTCCCCCAGTGCCCCTCCCATCCCGGTCCCAGCACTCCCAGTCTGCCCAGGGCTCCCCTGTGCCAGTCCCAGTGCCCCCAGTCTCCGACCCTGATCCCGTGTTCTTCCAGCTTCCGAAGCTTCTCTCCTGGCCCACAGCATGGTCCTGCTGTCCCTCAACTACAGCCGGCCCTCAGAGTGATGGCCCTGTGCCCCTCACCCGGCCTGGTGCCCCTCACCTTGGCCCTGTGCCCCGACCTGGTGATCCCCAGGCTGGTGCTGCCGAGATCCGGGCGCTTTGCTGAGCCAGCGCCGGGTCCTCACTCCCCTCGGCGCCGTCGGGAGCAGCTGCTGCTCCAGGGCCGAGCACGACCAGGAGACATGGCTTCGTTATCCCAGTAATTAACTGCATCCCGCTAATTATGGGAGACAGAGGGTGGCTCCCTGGCCCGGGGATGGTTCCGTCGGATCCAGGGACTTTGTGCCGGAGGCTTTTCCCTTGTTTCTTTTCTCCACTGGACAGTCTTAAATGTAACCCCCCACCCCAAAGGGTTCAGAAACGGCCCCAAATCCCCCCTTGGAACCCCCTAAATCCCTGTAAGACCTTCCCAGGAGGATTCTGGGGGTTTGTCTGTCCGGAGCAGGCAGAGGGAGGGAGGGGTCAGGGCTGGGAACATCCCCGAGGGGGGTGGGAAGGGCCGAGTGGGGGGTCCCCAGGCTGCCTCCTCCAAATTCAGCCTCGTTGGAGCTAATTAGACCTTTCCACCTCTGTGTTTCCCACTGGGCAGTGGCGGCTCCGGGGGCTTCAGGGGGTTAAACCTCCCCCTCCACCCCGCCCTGCATGAGGAATTCCCGAACTTCCGAGGTTTATTAAAGCCCAAAGGAATCAGCGGCTTCGGTGTCTTTTGGGAGGGGGCCTTGGTGGCGCTCTGTCCCTCTGGGAGGGGACACTGGGAATGGGGACACCTGGAAAATGTCCCTTTTGAAGCATTTTTGGGGTATAAAGTGGTAGGACATTCCCCCCCTTCTCACTGTTTTTTGGGAATTGGTGACTGCTCCCATGAGGAATTCACTGTGAGGGGATTTAACCCCCTTAAAGCCACAACTCACCGTCCAATTTAACCACTTCTTTTTCAACTTAAATACTCCCTTTAAATACAGCGTTATGCAGGGCAGAAAAGGCTGGGGAAAATTAGTAGTATTGTGGAGAAGCTTTGGATTCACAACATTTGGGAAACTAAAAATGAGAAAGCCAGTGGGAGCTGGGAGGGGGGTGGGGACACACCCAGATTTCAGGGAGCAGGGGACTTAGAAGCACAGGATTGAGCAGGACCCAGTGTTAGTGTGGATTAAATCCAATAAAAGTTATATTAAAAGGCAAAGATCCCCTCAGGTTGCCCCAGGAACAGCGAAATCTGGGTAAAAGTAGAATAAATCCTGTTACTTCTTGCCTTTTTGGGAAGCATCATCTGTCCCCACACCAGGGGATCCATCGGGAGCTGTCACCACCTCTGGGACACGGGGCTGTGGGGAGCAGGGGGGCTGTGGGGATGGAAGCTACAGGAAATAGGGATTTTGACCTTCAGGCTCCGTCACCCCTCAGCCCGTGTCACCTCTCAGTCAGTGTCACCTCTCATCCCCTGTCACCACATCCTGGGCCCCCGGGGGGCGGGGGCGACACGTTCTGCCCCGTCCCCATCCTGTCCCCGGCGGTGCCACGAGCGGGGCCGCGCAGTCCCCAGGGCGCGGTCCCCCCGGCGCGGTGCCCTCGGGACGGGTGGCGATGCTGCCGGGGCGGCGGTGGCGCCGGGCCGGGCCGGCCGTGCCCCTGCGGGCGCTGTTCGGGTACCGGTACCGGGCGGAGAACGGGCGGGAGGTGGCGATGGCCGCGGGGGAGCGGCTGCTGCTGCTCCGCAGGGCCACCCCGGACTGGTGGCAGGTGCGGCGGCCCGGGGACCCCCCCTGGGCGCGACCCTTCTTCGTCCCCGCCGCCTACGTGGCCGAGGAGGAGCCGGGTGACAGCGGGACCCGGAGCCCGCGGCCCCCCGGGCAGCCCGCGGGGACGGGTGGGTGGGGCGGGGGGGACCGGGCTGGGGTCACGGAGCTGATGGGGGTTGGGGGGCACTGGGAGGACGGAGCCGTGGGTTGGGCACACGGGGCTGGAGGGGCACGGGGCTGGGGGGCACAGGGAGAAGGGAGCTGTGGGGCTGAGAGGGCACTGGGAGAACGGGCTGGGGGTCCTGGGCTGGGAGTCTGGGTGCCCAAGGCTGGGGGTACACTGGGGCTGGGGGACAGCGGGGACGCGGGGATGGGGATATTGGGGGCACCAGGGGCAGGGGGACACGGGAAACCAGGGCTGTGGCCCGGGGGTGGTGGGAGTGTCTGTGCCCCCTCGCCGGCAGCACGGAGGATCATTTTGTGTGGGTGGGTGCCCTCCTCTCTGCCCCCAGGCCTGGGGGGGCGGCAGTGCTGCTCGCCGGAGGACCTGTGTGCCCCTTCCGTGTCCCCCCCCCGCGCCGAGGGCACCGGCCAGTTGGCAGGGGGGGTCACCCCCGCCCCCGCGCAGTGCCAGTCCCAGCAGGACACTGGGGTGAGTGGGGGCTGGGTTACCCCCCTGGACACCTGTGCCCCCCAGACCTGCTCCTCTCAGAGCCCCCCTCCGCAGTTTTACCGGGGCTCCCTATCCCTGTCCCCCCAGCCCTGCACCTCTGTGCCCCCTCCCGTGTCCCCCCCTGCACTCTCCAACCTGTCCCTCGCCACTTCCCCCCCTCCCCCGCTCCCACTGCGGGGCACTGGAGGAAGTTGGGGGGCGGGGGGAGGGCACCGTGCCGGGAGGGGGGCACTTGGGGGCTGGGGAGATACGACAGGGCAGGCTGGGGGGCAGGATAACGGGGACACGGGGGGGGCACAGCAGGGCTGGGGGTGCGCTGTGGGCATTGCCCGTGTGCCCCCCCCAGTTCGGGTCCTGCCTCTCAACCCTTTCCCCCCCCCCAAGGTGTCTCCCCCGGGACCCACCACGATCTCCCGCAACCCGGAGGGGCTGCAGCGGGAGGGGCGGGGGGCCGCGCCCCCCGTGCCGGCCGGGCCCCCCCTGCAGGTTTTGGGGTCCTGGGAGCGGCACCGGGACCCCGAGAGCGGCCGCTGCTTTTTTTACAGCCCCGAGAGTGGCACCAGCTCCTGGAAACCCCCCCGGCTGCATCGGGACCGGGTGGGCACTGGGGGGGGGGTGGGCACTGGGGGGGGGGGGTGGGCACGGAAAGACAGCGGGGGAGGGAGGGAGTAGGGCGCTGCCAGCCCCTCACCAGTGGGGTCTGCACCCCCAGCCCCTACATAGCCCCCCCACTGACCACCTCCAGCTCCCACCCCCGGTCTCCTTTAGCCCCTCCCCGCTCCCTCATCGTGCCCTCGTGCCCCCCAATGTCCCGTCTTGCTCTCACACCCCCCTTTTGCCCCCCCCACGGCCCCCCAACTTCTCGATTCTCCCAAATTATCCTCCCCCAATATCTTCTCTCTCCAACCCGTGTGACCCCACTACTGCCCCTCCTGACCCCTCCAGTTCCTCACCACTGACCCCCCGACTCCCACAATGCCCCCCAGTTCCCTCTCGACCCCCCCAGTGCCCTCTCGCTGCCACCCTTGTCCCTGCACAGCCACATTGGTGCCCCAATTAGAGCCAGCGCTAACTATGTGTGGGGGGACAGTCCTGGGGGGTCGGTCCTGGGGTCCTCCGAGGCTGATTGTGTCCCTTGTGTCCCCCCAGGGCCGCCCCCTCCCTGCCGAGTCCCCCACGGACGACGGCAGAACAGAGCCCCAGGGTGTGGGGGTGAGCTGGGGGATGGGGAGGAGGGGGGCACGCCGGGGGGGGCAGGGCAAGGGGGGGTAACGGGGAGCACTGGGGAGGGTGTGGGGGCTCCCTCACACTGTCCCCACCCCAGCAGGTGATCCATGGCGGGAGCCTCGCCCACCACGGCCCTGAGGACTGGGGGGCCGACCTGTGAGTTACCCCAAAACTGCGGGGCTGGGGGGGGGCTGAGGTGGTCGGGGGGGGCTGGGGGGGGCTGGGGAGGGCGGGGTCAGCCCAGACCCTGTCCCGTGGGAGGTGCCCAAGGCTCGGCAGCTGCACAGGACTGAGGTTGCCAAGAAGGGCAGGAGGCTCAGGGGGTCACAGGGGGGAGAAGGGGGTCTACCAGGCTGGGGGTGTGGGGGGGCTCTTGTGCAGGGGCTGTGCCAGGCTGGGGTCCCCACAGAGGTTCTGGGCTTCCTGGGGCTGGGGGGCTGTGCCAGGCTGGGGGGAGGGATCAGACCTGGGGTGCTGCCAGTGCCCAACAGGGCTCTGCTGGCATGGGGGGCACACCCGGCTGGGCAGGGTGTGGGTGTGTCCCTCACCTGCTCCCCCAGGAAGAGCTGGGGGGGCTTCTGGGTTCTACTCCTGGCTGGGAACAGCCCTGTCTCCCACGAGGAGCCCCAGGGGTTGGTACCCCCGAGGGAGGGGGGCATAGGGGTAAGGGGCAGCAGGGGGAAGGGGCTGTGGGGGAGTTTGGGGGGCTGTGGAGGGATCTGGGGAGCTGTGGAGGCACAGGAGGCAGAGCTGCCCTGACAGCCTGTGCCCCCCCCAGTGCCCCGGCAGCAGCCCCCCAAGAGCAGCATGGATTCATGGGGGGCTGCCCTGGCCTGAACCCTGACCCCACAGAGCAGGAAGAAGGTCCTCCAGGTGAGTGGGCTGGGACCCCCAGCTGGGGCCACTGAAGTGGGCCCATGGGATGGGACCCCCACAGTGGGACCCCTGGATGGATCCCTGGGCTGGGGGGATGGGGGTGCCTACACCAGGGGGTTGGGGGGCTCTCCAGAACAGCCCAGGGACTCCCTGCACATATGGGGTCCCCAAAATGTCCCTCGTGTCCTTCCCGGGGGCAGGGGGTGTGTGTACAGACCCCCTTGGGTTAGGGGCACCCCCAGAGCCCCCCACTGAGGGGAAGCAAGACACCCCTGGAGTGCAGGGGTCCTGTGGGGGTCCCTGCCCCCTCCATCTCCCCCTGCCCACAGTTCTGCCCTGGGACAGGGAATGAGTTCCTGCCGAGGATCTGGGAGTGGGGCTGGGCCAGGGGGGAACAGGGGGTCCCCAGGGCTGGCCCTGTTCTCCTCCCCAGGACCTGTAAACCCCGTGGGCTCACCTAGGGGGGATGGAGCCCTGGGGGAGCTCAGGGGGACAGGGATGAGGCTCTAAGTGGGTTTGGGGGTCTGAGTGGGGAGAGCAGAGCTCACGGCCAGCGTGGCCACGACTGTGACCCCCAGATGGCCTCACAAGTGCCCCCCAGGCCCAGGAGAAGCAGCAGGCAAGGAGCTGCCTCAGGCTCTTCCAGGCCAAGGGGCCCCAGAGCTTGCAGAGAGGGGGGAGAGGGGGCTCAGCCGAGGTGGGGATCCCCCCAAATCCCCCCCACCTTCGTGTCCCCCCCAAACCTCCTTTGGTCCCCAGACTGGTGGAGGAGGAGGGGCTGAGTGCTCTGTGAGCCTTGGCTGCCTGTCCCCAGTGGGTCCCAGTGCCCCCCGCCTTACCCAGTGTCCCTGCCCTGAGTCACCTGGTGCTCTCAGGGTCCCCACCTTGTCCCTGTCCCCTGTGTCATCATCCTCCCGAGACCAATCCCAGAACTACCCCCAGTCCCTGTGCACCCACTGGTCCCAGGAACTCCCTCCGGCCCAGTGACTCTTACTGGTCCCAGTGTCCTCTGCCAGTCCCAGTTTCCTTCCCTTCCTTCACACTGCCCTCCCTCCCCCTACCATTCCCTCCTGCACCCCACCAGTCCCATTTGCCCCCTACCAGTTCTCTCCATCCCAGTTTGCCCAGTGCCTCCCATCCCCATGTGCCTCAGTAGCCCCATCCCAGTGTGCCCAGTGCCCCTGTGGGACTTTGCAGGGCCTGGGCTTGAGCAGGCACTGGGCTGAGCAAAAAAAACCCTGAATTTTGAGGGATTGTGAGGGGGTTTTGCCTTTCATTCTGGAAAATAATTTTGCTGCCTAGTGGTGCCAGAGCTATGGGACTGAGTGGCATTTTGTGGTGCCCCAAATCCCCCCACAAAGCTGCCCCAGCCCCTCTCTCCACAAATCCCCGGGCTCTTTAGTGCCAGCCTTTACTTTTGGTTTCTTGCCTGCTCCCTTCCCCTTGGGGGGATTTTGGATGCCCTGCCTCACCACGTGCCCAACAATGACAAGCCCATCCTGCCTTGCACCAACAATGCTCTTGAAAGCACCACCAGCCCCCTCAGTCCCCCTGCACTGCCACCGCTCACACAACGCCGGGCTGGGTTCACTTCTGGGCCCCTCAGTGCCACAAGCACACGGAGCTGCCCTGCTCCAGCCCTGCAGCTCCTCTCAGTCATCTCCCGGCTCGGCTGCAGACGCTGCCCTTGGCCTCACCCAGCCCAGCCCCGACTGCCTGCGGGGACTGCACCACGCTTTGCACAAGCACCAAAAGCAGTCCCGCCACAGCCTCTGCCCGCAGGGCACACACACCAGGCCCTGCCTGGGGCTGCCACGCAGGGAGCTGCTGCTGCTGCCGCGGGGCAGCGGGGACAGAGCCTCGGGGATGTGGCGCAGCAGGGTCAGGGGCCCAGGCAGCTGCCAGGCGGCAAGGCCTGAGCCCCGAGCCAGCAGCAGCACCGGGCCCTGCCCATGGTGCTCCCGCCCAAGGCTGGGCCCTGCAGGCAGGGCAGAACCCCCTCCCTGGGGCGGCCTCGCTGCCCCGGCCCTCGGCCGGCCCAGCCTCTCCCTGTGCGCGCTCCCCACAGCACAGGCTGCGCTGGGGCATTTGCTGCGGGGCCCTGCAGAGCTGCCCCGAGGGAACACCTCCTCTGGGAGGTCACGGCCTATCCTCTCCATTCTGGAATGGCCCCTGGCAACCAAAGAACCAGCGCCCCACAGCCCCACGGTGTAGCCCCAGCCCTGTGCCACGGGCCTCCAGGGCTTCCCGTGACAAAGCACCCCCTCCAAACCCTTGTCAGGTATGAAATTGGCTGACAGGGCTCACGGATGCTTTTAGGAAATAGGTACAAGCTTTTCTTGAATACCTGGGGGTCATTTTTTTAATTATTAGTGTTTAGAGTTATCCATTTGAGGGCAGGATGTCCTCTAGGCCACTGTTTTGTTCCATTTTGAGTGAGAAATATTTTTCAAAGAAATGGGATGGAGTTGAAGTTGTGTGTGTTGGCAAGAAGGGATTTCAGTTCAGAGAAATCAATCCAATGGAAGAGTCAGAAGATCTCTCAGTTCTGTGGGATGTGAGTGTAACACCAGTGGTGTGGAATAAGAGGTAGAGACTGTGTTGGGTGTGGCTGAGCTGGAGTTCCTCTTCCCACAGCCCCCTCCCAGTGCTGGGCTCTGCAGGGGGAGCTGGCAAGGGGTAGAGAACATGACCCTGTTTTGGCTCCTGCTGGGCAGGGCTGGCACAGCATCAGTGCTGTCTCCCAACATTCCCCCCATCCAGGGGCTGGGGGTGGGCACAGCCAGGTCAGCTGAGCCCAATGAGCCCAAGGGATATTCCAGCCCCTGTGCCCATGCCAGCTCAGATAGAAAAGCTGAGGGAAGGAGGAGAAAAGGGGGCAGTAGTTATTCCCAGAGTTTGCCTTCCGGAAAGTGCCGCACCATGCTGAGGGGAAGGACAAAATAAACCTTTTTTTTTTGGCGGTGAGGGGAAAAGATGTTTTTAGGGCTCCCTGAGGCCCTTGGGGAGAGTGACAGGAATGTTCCGTTGGTGTCTTTCCAGACTGGCTCCCTCTGAGCTGCCCCTGCAGGGGGAGGGGTTCCCGAACCCACTGCTCTGAAAACCTTCCAAGGCCTTTGCAGAACCACTGCTTGGGGTTGAATTGTGTTTTCTGCTCCTTGCAGGCTCAGCTGACCACAAACAGGCCTTTTTTGTGTCCACCAAACCTGTAAATCGTTGCCCTTTAAAGTAACAAGTCAGCATCGACTGATTGCGAGAGATTTGTTGTGCCCACATAATATGTGGTGTTTGTACTGCCAAAACCTCCAGTGTGACATCCCTCTCACTTCAGACCTTGTGCAGTGAAATAAACCTTTTCTCCTGCTTTAATGTGACAAGAAGGATGAGGTGTCCAAGCCATGACGTGAATCTCCCAAGTATTATCAGCGTCAATGATTCCAGGGAGCACAAGAGGCCTGCATGAGTTGTGGATGAGCACTCTAACAAAAATGCACTGTAACCGTTCCCTAGCGGTCCCCAAACCCCCGTGGGGAGTAACTGCACAGCTGTATCAGTTAACAAGACTGACTGGGAGATGACCAGGTCCACTCCGGCACTCCCTGTGGTGGCTGGCAGAGAGCAGGGACACGGGGCCGGAGGAGGCGGCGGTGGAAGTGGATGTGTGGGGCCGGGCTGAGCGCTGCATTTGCGGGTGCGGCAGAAGCAGTGGCACAGGGTGAGGGGTTTAGCAGGGCTGTTCCCGAGGCACCTTGTGATGAGTCATTGTCAGCAGGAGGCAGATATAAATCTGCTCTTTTTCAGAATCGACCCAGGGTGGGTCAAGAGGATCACTGGGGTTTGAGTCTTGGGTTGTGAGCGGGAATTGTTTCTCCTTAGAATCATTCTCTGCGAGGGGTGCACCCACCAAAGAAAGTAAATCAGTTCCATTTGTGGCTTACAGGTGGCTTAATGCCGAAAACACCTGTTGCCATGTTGACAATAAATTTAAAGCTTTTTCACAGCTTTTTCATACGGCAACATTCAAGTTTCCCTCTAGAGGAAACCAGGAGCAATTGTCACGTACCCAAACTAGCAGCGTTACCAACGACAACTGGCAGACATTACTGCTTTATATCTTTAATATCTTTGTGAGTATCTGCATCTGATTTTTTTTGTTCCCGTGTTAGTGATTCCCATGGTTCCCAGCTGCTCACCTGCTGTCCTGCAGAGGTGATGGATGCACACAGTCAAATCCTGTCCCGGGTCGCTGTCCTGGTTCAGCTGGGCTATGCCACTGGAATTCCGGCTATATTTTCTGGATTAATTTTGCATGCTCCACTTCGGCAACATTTGTGGCATACTGGGGCATGGACCCCAAGGAGTGTGGTATAATGGAATAATTTATTGCAGTTTATATACCATGTTACATCAGCAGTAAATTCCTCTTGGTAATTTTTCTCTGTATCTGCTTTATGTCCTTGAGAAACATAGTCCCAAGCAATTTCCCACACACAAGGATACATCTCACCACATCCGCATTTATCTTGCCAAGTTCTCCTTCTGAGTTTCTCCCAGGGTCATAGAATCTCAGTTCCCTACAGGTTTTCACAGCAGTGGGGTTGGGAACCCCTCTCCCTGCAGGGTCAGCTCAGTCCAGTGTAGTGGATTGGCTCTGACTAGAGGCCAGGTACCCACTAAAGCTGCTCTCTCAGTCCCCTCTGCAACTGGACAGAGGAGAGAAAATATAACGAAGGGTTGATGAGTTGAGATAAGGACTGGGAGAGATCATTCACTGGTCATCGTCATGGGCAAAACAGACTCAAAGTGGGGATATTAAATAAATATATTATCAACAGAATCAGAACAGGAGAATGAGAAGTAAAATACATTTCAAAACCATCTTTCCCCACCCCTCCTTCCTTCCAGGTTCTCCCTCCTCCCCCCCCACTGCTGCAGGGGGACAGGGAATGGGGGTTACGGTCAGTTGCTCTTCCTGTTGCTGCTCAGGGAGAGGAGTTGGAGTCCTTCCCCTGATCCCGTGGGGTCCCTCCCACGGGAGAGAGTTCTTCACCAACTTCTCCAACGTGAGCCCATCCCACGGGCAACAGTTCTTCCCAAACTGCTGCAACATGGGTCATTTTTCCATGGGGTCAGTCCTTCAGGCTCAGACTGCTCCAGCGTGGTCCCCCACAGGGCCACAGGTCCTACCAGGAAAACCGACTCCAGCGTGGGCCCCTCTCCCCGCGGGTCAGCAGGTCCCTGCCAGGACCCTGCTCCAGCAGGGGCCTCCCACGGGGTCCCTGCCTCCTTCGGGCACCCCCTGCTCCGGTGTGGGTGGATCTCTGCACTCCCCTGTGCCCTGTGGGCTGCAGGGGCACAGCTCCTGCCCATGGTCTCCTCCTCCTCCCGCCCTGCCCTCGGTGTCTGCAGAGCCGGCCACACGTTCTCACTCTGCTCTTCTCGGGCTGCAATTTCATCTGCCCAATCACTTTTTTTTCTCCTTCTTAAATATGTTATCACAGAGGCGTTTCTGTCACTCCTGATGGGCTCGGCCTCGGTGGGTCCATCCTGGAGCTGCTGGAATTGGCTCTGGACATGGGGGAAGCTTCTGGAAGCTTCTCAAAGAAGCCACTCCTGTAGCCCCCCCGCTACCAAAACCTGGCCATGCAAACCCATATACATAGATGTATATTAATATATGTATGTAATTCATTTATTATATAATATCTAATATCTATTTATATTCTTATGTAATGATATGAATATATAATATATAAATGTTATATATAACTCTCTATATAATATAAATATTATATAAAAATCTATTAAAACTTATAAATATCTGTAAAAATATATTAAAATAAATAAAATAGATAAATATATTTATATTCAATAATATTCAATATATTTTATGTGCAATATAATAATTTTATGATAAATTATACTTTATATATTTCTATTTATGTAAATGTATTTTCTATTTATATTATATAATTATTTTTTATTTTATACTATTTTATCCTTAGAAATATTTTATATATCTATTTTATAAATTTATTTGTAAAGTGTAAATAACAATCTCAGAAGCAATGTATTGGTTTGATAATAAATCAATTATAGAGGAAATTTTTCAGTTCAGTCTTGATTTTTCAGCAGGTCTTTTTCCCTTGGGGAATTTCTAAAATATTCTAAAATTGAAAAAACTCTGTTAAAATAAATATTTTTTTCTGATCCGTTGACCAGTATAATTTAATATTTATTGATTTCATATGGAATAATTAACTTCTTCATCTTTTTTTTCAACAAGATCGAAGAAGGAGGAGGTGGGAGGTAAATGCTCCCTAAAATTTAATTTTAAAAAGTTTTAATGAATTAATTTTTAAAAAATATTTTTAAAAAATTATTTACATTTATTGAAGAAAAAGGAATTAAAATTGTAAAGGAAACGTAATTAAAGTTTTTAAATTCTACAGAGAATGCAGATGGGAAAACTGGCGTTCTCGTTTATTTCACCCTCATTTTGTAGGACTTTTTTTGAGAAAACCAAAGAATTCTCCAGGAAAAAATGGATTTTGGGGTTCTGCCCCCTCCCTCCACCAGACACAGCAGGACCCCAGTGAGCTGCCGGCCCCGCTCGCCCTCGGTGCCCACCTGGTGCCCCCTCACTGTGCCCGGAGCCGGTGTGGAATTCCTGGAGCAGCTGGATGGCAAACGGCACCCGGGGGGTCTGGACTGCTCCCAGCCCCCTGGCCCCCCTCACCTCTCTGGGGACACCCCCCTCCCCCAGGAAATTTGAGGTCTCCCCAGATCCCTGTCTCCCTCCCTTCAAAAATTTGGGGTCTCCCCAAATCTTTTCTCTCCCCCCCCAAAATTTGGGGCATTCCCAAATCCTTGTGTTCCCCCTAAGCTCCCTGGGTCCCCTCAGATCTCTGGAACACCCCTCCCAACATTCCAGGACTCCCAATCCCTCTCCACCCTCCAGTTCTGGACTGCCCCAGGGACCCCCCATCCCAGATTCTACAGAATTTTTGGAGAAAACAGGAAATTCAGTCAGAAAATGCCATGTTTTTGCACAGTTTTGCCATGTGGTTTCAGAAAGGGATAAAGGTCATGCCACAAAAAGCAAAAATATGGGGAAACCCACCAAATCCAAGCATTGCCCTGCATTCCAAGTTTCTGCTATTGCATTTTGTGGGATTATTTAGGGGAAAAACACCAGGAAAAATCTTTGGAGAGGAATTTTGGGATCCAGCCCAAAGTCCAGCATAGGTCCCTCCCTATGCTGGACATGGCGGGACCCTGGCGAGTTCTCGGCATTGCTCAATCCTGGCACTGACCCCAGTGACCACCCGGGTCTGTGCCCAGCCAGTGACCCCCACACTGTGCTGGAATCCATCACGGAATTCCCGGCGGAGCTGGGCAGTGAACATCACCTGGAGGTCACGCCGGCGTCCCCGGAGCACCGCGGTGCATTCCGAGCGCGCCGGCACCTCCTCCCGCACCTCGTGGGGCCCGTGGGACACGAACTTAGCGATGCTGGCCGCGCCCACCCACGGCAGGGAGGTGACGTTGGCCGCAGCCCAGCCCGGCCCGGTGAGGACCAACGGGGCCGCCCGGAGCGTCCCGCGCACGGTGGCCAGCGCGGGGTGATCTGAGCGCCACGTGTGCTCCGTCTCCGTGGCCTCTTCCAAGAAGGTGGACCCTGGGGCTGCCCCACAGCCTTCGTTCTGCACTGGAGCCTCGGCCAAGACCACGTCCTCAGAATGTTCCAGTGCCGTGCTCAGGTTGTAGGCAACGTCCACGATGGAGATGTCGGATGGGCCCGTCTTGACTACCAAGACTTGATACCACTTGTACCAAACCTCCTCCCCCCCCAGTGCCACGAAAAGTGCCCGGTGCTCCTTGGAGACCTTTCCAAGCCCATCCCGGCTCCGCCCCACGAAGATGTCAACCGATGGGCAACTCTCCACAGCATTTTCTGGGACGGTGCCAAAGGAATCATCCACCCAATCCAAGGTCTCAAAGCCGCCGGCGTTGACTAAGATGTTGAAGTTGGAGGTGTGCTTCTCCTGTCCCCTGTTCGGGAAGTAGCAATAGGGGCCCCTGACGGGATCGTAGGAGCCGGAATTGCAGCCGAGCTCCATCGTGGAACAGATGAATTCCAGGCGCCCGGTATGGCGGTTCCAGCTGGAGACGGCGTCGGGGGGAAGACGGCCTTGGAAGGGCTCCCACTTGAGGTGGGAAGGGGGACCCTGGTCTCGCTTTCGGATGGGAGTGTCTGAGGAGGTAATGGGGGGGGTTGAAAAAAGGGGAGGAGTTTTTGGGAAAAGGAGGGAATTCTGTCCCGGACTGGAGGGTGGGAGAGGCCAGAGGGATGTTCTGGAAGAGGTGGGTGGGGTTGGGTTGGAACTGGGGTCAAGGGTCAGTGACTGGGCTACTGGGAGGGGACAGGGCACACTGGGAGAGGATTGGGGGGCACTGGGATAGACTGGGAGAGGGAGGAACTGGGTCACTGGGAAGGGATTGGTGGGCACTGTGAGGGACTGGAATATACTGTGAGGGAACTGGGATGTACTGAGCGGGGAACTGGGATCACTGGGAGAGAATTGGGAGGGGCTGGGCATGAAATGGGATTTATTGGAAGGGGAACTGGGGTCACTGGGAGAGGACTGGGGGGCACTGGGATAGACAGGGTTGGGACTGGGATATGCTGGGAGGGAACTGGGATATAATGGGAGGGGATTGGGGGAACTGGAAGGCATTGGGACATACTGGGAGGGAGGGAACTGGGAGGGACTGGAAGGGGCTGGGAGGGCCCAAGACTCACTGAGGACATCCAGGAGCCTACTTCCTGGCACTTCCACGGCTGGAATTCCCAGAATTCCCAAAATTCCAAGGTCAAGCAAGAGGAGGAAGATCTGGGGGGGAACCATGGGAGGCGTCACCTACTCCCATCCAAATTACCACATCTCAAATTCCTCTTTTTCCACTGACATTTTAAGATGAAATCCCCCAAATTCCTTGATTTTGGATTTAATTAAATTAATTTCATTTAATTTTGAATTTTTTAAGAATTAAAATTTTCTGGCTCTGGGAAAAAAATCCCTGTTTTTGCCCCGAAATGCTTCAAAATTCCCAAAAGATCTTTAAATCCTGAGCCCAGCCATACCTGGAGCAGTGGCATCATGGATCCACTGGAGTCTGTGGGAAAATCTGAAATTTAAAAAAAAAACACATGAATTTTAGCAGCCCTGGGGCCATGACCCCTCGAAATCCACATTTTGGGATCCCCATTCCCAAGTTTCACATTTTGGGGTCTCTCCATCCAAATTTTGGGATCCATCCCTCAAAAATTTGGGATCCCCCCTTCCAAAAAACCCCATTTTGGGGCTCCCCATCTCTAAATGTTGGGGTCTCCCTTCCCAAAATCCAAATCTTGGGACTTCTTGTTTCCCAAATTCCATATTTTACGGTTCCCCAAATCCCAGGTCCATATTTTGGTGTTCCCCCTTTTCAAACTCCACATTTTGGGGTTCCCTCCCTCCAAATTTTGCATTCCCTTCCCAAATCCAAATTTTGGGGTTGCCAGACTCCATATTTTGTAGTCCCCCCTCAAACTCCAAATTTTGGGGTCTCCAATTCCCAAATTCCATGTTTTGGGTTCCCCTGTTCCCAAACACCAAAATGTGAGGTTCTTTTGTTCCCAAAATGCACATTTTGGGGTCTCTCTCTCTAAATTTTGGGATCCCCCTTCCCAAAATTGACATTTTGGGATTCTCCACTTCCCAAATACACATTTTGGAGTTCCTCAGCTCCGAATTTTGGGATCCCTCCTCCCAAACTCCTCATTTTTAGGCTGCCGAATTCCCAGATCCACGTTTTGGGCTCCCTCTCCCCCCGATCCAAATTTCGGGGTCTCACCTCCCAAAATCAACATTTTGGGGCTCCTCAGCTCCATATTATGGGGTCCCTCCTTACCTCTGATCCGATTTCCGCGTAAATCACTTTTTTTTGGTTGTTTTCAGTCCTTCCGAGCTGTTTTCTGTGATATTTGAGCCCTGAAAAGTCCCCCCAAAACCAGGAAAAACGTCAAAAAATGTAAAAAATAAAAAAGGAAGTGGGATTTTGTGGGAGATTTTTCTGCATTTTGGGGACTTTTCACTTCACTTTTCAGGGGTTGTTTTTAAATTTGAGTCCCAGAATTGTCCTGGAGTCCCAAAACACAGCTTGAAAATAGGAGTTTTTGAGGGAAATCCCCGTAATTCCTGTTTTTCCCTTTGGTGAATTAAAAAAAATAACATTTTTTAGGAATAATCTTTGTTTTATTCTCAAAAGTGGCAAAGTCTCTGGGGCCCCAAAAATCAGCTCAAAGACCACAAGATCAGCCAAGGACCCAAAAAATGACCCCAAAACTCAGCCCAATGATCTCAAAAATGAGGCAAAAATGAGGCAAAAGACACCCAAAATCAGGTCAAAGACCTGGAAAATGAGGTAAAAGACCCAAAAAATAGTCCCAAACACCCCAAGAGTGAGCCCAAAGTCCCCCAAATCAGCCTAAAGACCCCCTAAATAAGGCAACCCCCCCCCAATCTGTTCAAAGACCTCCAAAATGATCCAAAATACCCATCTAATCAGCCCAAAACCCCGCAAAATCAGCCCAAAGAACCTCAAAATGAGTCTTAAGTCCCCAAAATGGTCCAAAATATGCCCAAAAATTCACCCAAACACCCCAAAATTGAGCCAAAACACCCACAAATGAGCTCAAAGACCCCAAAAATCAGCCTAAATCACCCAAGAAATGGGCTCAAAAACCCCCAAAATCAGCCCAAGGACCATGAAAATGAGGCCAAAGACCCCCCAAATCACTGAAACATACAAACGTGAGCCAAAAGACCCCAAAATCACCTGGGGTCACCTGCCTGCAGCTGCAGGGGGTCTGTTTGTGTGGACATGGATCGGTCTGGAGTGGGAAGGTGCAGGATCTGGGCAGGATCTGCTCCGGTGGCCTCTCCGCTCGCCAAGCCAGGACCTGGGAGAGGGGGGCTTTGGAGGGGGCAAAAGTGAGGAAAATATGGAAAAACATAGAAATAAAGAGAAGGAAAAGCCCAAGGGCAGGGCAAGGAGGGGAGCAGCCCTGGAGCCCCCCCGAACCCCCGGGATCCTCCTGGGGTGCCCCCCCAGGGCACAGGTACCCCTGGGAGGCTGCACCAGACCCTGGTCAGCCCAAAATCTGAGGCCACCAGTGAAGGAGCCGTGACCCCTGTGCCCACCCAGCCGTTCCCCGTCCCTAGGACCCCCATTCCCGTGGTAACCCCATTCCCTAGGTCCCCCTCCCTGGCACCTGCATCCCAGGACTCCCATTCCCTGGGACCTCCATTCCCTGGGACTTCAATCCCCTTAATCATATCTCCTGGGCCCCCCATTCCCCCAGAACCCCCAATCCAACAGGGCTGCCCACTCTGCCCTCCCATGGTTACAACTCAGGACTTTTCACCATATTTGCCCACAGAACTTTCCAGCTCTGCCCCCTTCCTTCCCATTGGTTGATGAATTTCAGTGTCATTACACAATCACTGCAAATAGTCCCCAAAACCACCCAGATTTGGTACAACCTTAAAATTAATAATTCCGGGATGTCCCTGTGACATCCATGTGTGGAGGGACACACCTGGCACAGGTGCCTGGTGGTGCTGGAGCCCAGCCAACGTGGGCAAGATCCCAGTGGCAGCTTCAGGTGGTGTCCTGGAGGGCAGGAAGCGACTGGAATGGGCAAAATTAAGTGGGAAAGGGCAAGAATGGGTGGGAATGTGGGGAATGGGGATGATCCTTGACTTCTCAAAGGACTCAGGGCCCTCACTGTGGCCAGGGGGCAAACTGGTCTTACCAGTGGGCCTTTATACAACTTTATCCCACAGGATTAAGGATGGCAAAGCAAATACATTTATATAAATATATAGGATTTATTCTGATAATGATTAGACAAAAAGACCTTAATTAGAATTATTTACTACACCATGTAGGAGCTACAACTATTAGTAGAGTATAGAGCACTAGGAAGCAATATTGAAGCAATTATAGCAAAGCTGGCAAAATCAAGTAGAGCTTGATGTGACTCACCCAGACCAACAATTGTGGGTAAAGGAGTGATCTTGAGGGGCGTCCCCACTCCGAGGAGGAATCTCCACACTCCAAGAAGGGATAATTCAGAAGATCCTTCCCTTAAAATTTGGGCTTTTATAGTATTGTTACAATCTGCTTAAATGTTGCAGAAAGAACTTCAGATTCAAATATTCTCTTGAACAAAATTAAAACTCACACAAGTTATCCGCTGATACCAAAATTGATTTTATTAATTGCTAAGAGATGCAAAGAGAAAGAGGAAAAAATAAGAAAAGGTTGGAAAATGCTAAGATTACTTCTAGAAGTAGAGAAAAGATACCACCAAAACTACCTTTCTGCCAAGTTGGGGGGGGAGAAGCAGTTTCTGCCCTTTTTTTTCTCTGTCTCTGCTGCTTTTCGATGTTATCTCTTTAGCTGGGGGGGGTGTTAGCAGTTTTAGTTCTCTGGAATGCAGCCAGGATGTGTGGTTTCCCTGCTCATGCTGAGCCATGTCCCAGGCCATGCAGGGTGCTGGTTCAGCTGCACCTTTCGGCCCCCAGAAATATGGTCAGGGTGGAAGGATAAGATGCAACTCATGCAGGTGGCACGGTGGGTCTCAGTCCTCTCCAGGCCGGCACAGTTCCAGTCTCCAGTGGCAGCACCTGCTGGCAGAGGAAAGGTGAGGGGGAGGTGGGGAGAGATTCTCAGCTTCAATAACCAGTTCTCTCTCCCTTTCCTCTCTCCTTGATTTTCCAAAATTTTCCCTCAACTTTTATAGTGTTCAAAGGAGGTTGTACATGGTTTCTTGGCACGTAGCCCTATTCAGATGTCTGAGGAGATATGATAACCATAAACAATAGCAGGATCTTTTGGCAGGAAAGCTCCGGGGAAGCTCTGGTGAGAACTTCTGGCAGAAAGCTGACAGAGAATTTTTGGTAGGAAGTTTTGACAGGCAGAAACAATGACAAAACATTATTTCTGGCATTTCTATATTACCTGTGTGTTACAAGTATAAAGTGCAAGTCTGTCAGTCAGGTGTGTCCAGGTTGAACCAGTTCAGCAGCTCTGGAGAAGTTCTCAGTGGTGTCACTTGTTTCTTCCTCTATCTGGTGATTTTCCCAACTCTGCCACATCTTCATTCTCAAATTTTGGGATCAATGAGTCCAGTTTGTTCCAGCATCACTCGACCTCAAGAGCAGCAGGACCGCACTTCTCCATTCCCCAGTGAGGGCTTTGCAAATAGTGCATTGTTTGAGTTGTTTTTCCCCATTCCAAGCTACAGGTTCCCTGGGATGCCACATTGGATAAACCAGTTACACCAGTTCCGTTGGAGAATAAAACCAGTTAAAGCAGTTATATTGGAGAATACAATAGTTACACCAGTTCCAATAGAGAATTAAACCCAGATACAACAGGGCTTTATGGAAACAAAGGTACCCTGGGACCTTTCAGAACCCCATGGAATCAAGGCCTCATTTTGACACTGAGGGGCCTAATGGAATACAGGGGTCCATTGTGACACTGCAGAATGTCATGGGGTCATTTTGACATTGTGGAACCTCATGGAATCAAGGGGCCATTTGACACTGAGGAACTGATGGAATCAGGGGACCACTGTGACACTGCAGGGCCTCATGGAACCAAAGGAACACAGGGAGACTGTGGAATCTCATGGAACCAAGGGGCCACTGTGACATGCAGGGCCTCATGGAACCAAAGCAATCCTGAGACATTTTGGAACCTCATGAAATCAATGGGCCATTCAAAGAATCACAGAATGTGCTGAGTTGGAAGGGACCCACAAGGATCATTGAGTCCAACTCTTAACCTTGTACAAGACCATCCCCAAGAGTCACACCATGTGCCTTAGAGTATCATACAGATACTTCTTGAGCTTTGTCAGCCTTGGTGCTGTGACCACTGTCCTGGGGAGCCTGGTCAGTGCCCAACCAGCCTCTGGGGGAAGAACCTTTTTCTAATATCCAACCTAACCCTGCCCTGACACAGCTCCAGGCCATTCCCTGGGGTGCTGTCCCTGGTCCTCACAGAGCAGAGCTCAGGGCCTGCCCCTCCTCTGACCCTCTCAAGGAAGCTGGAACTGCACTGAGGTCTCCCCTCAGTCTCCTCTGCTCCAGTTGAACACACCAAGTGCCCTCAGTGTCCTCACACGCCTTCAAATCAAGGTCCTTACTCATCTTCCTTACGCTCCTTTGGACACTCTCTAATGGCTCAATCTCTCCCTTCCACTGTGTCCCCCCAAACTGCCCCAATGGGGCAGGTGAGGCCGCCCCAGGGCAGAGCAGAGCGGGACAATCCCCTCCCTGGCCTGGCCGGCCATGCTGGGCCTGATGCCCCCAGGACAGGCTTGGCCCTCCTGGTTGCCAGGGCACTGCTGACTGTCAGAGACTGAAATGGTTAAAGATTTATGCATTCTAGGAGACTCTTGCAAGATTTTGACCTTTGCATTGTACCTCTGATAGGCAGTTGGGCCTGTCCCTGCCTCCAGCGAAGAGACAAGTTTGCAGGCTTTTGACTGTTGTATTATACCTCTGATGGGCAATTGGGCCCATCCCTCCCTCCAGTGCTGAAGGTGTCAAGCCCCGAAAAGGCAGGACCTCTGATGGCCCATAAAAACCCATCCCCTCCTCTGCCAATCTTAAAAAGGCGGGAACCAGGCCAGACACAGAAACTGCGCAGGCCCAGGGAGAGTTTGGAGGCTGGAGGCATGGCCCGTGACACTGACCATGGATATAATAACTCATAACTTCTTGGCGTGTGGGGGCTTCCCTCCTTCACCCCCAGCAGATCAAGGCCACCACTTCAACTCACAGACATGGAAGCAGCAACTACCAAGTGTCATCGCTGGACCCCGTGGGTGGTGACTATGGACATCTGTGCGCTCTCAGCTTTTCATTACTCTCCCTTACTCTTATCCTGTCTTTCTCTCCCCTATGCATTTTCTCCCCCCCCAAAGGTTATCTCTATGCCACGTTGTTACATGACAACACCCAAACTGCTAGCATACCTGTTGATACAAAATTGTTAAAATAAACCTTACCAATATATGTTTTCAGACACCGATTATTCAGTGTCGTTTCACTCTAATCCACCCCAAGGGAATTATTGATAAGAACCTGGGTTACCCTCCTCCCCTTTTTCTGGGGTGGGTCGTAACACTGACTCGTGGCCAAGTGGCCACCAACCAGGACCCCCAGGGCCCTTTTCTGGCACTGCTTTCCAGCCTCTCATTCCCAGTCTGTCCATACATCCAGGATTGTCCCATCCCAGGGGCAGAATCCAGCACTTCTCCTTGTTGAACTTCCTGTGGTTGGTGATTGCCCAGCCCCCGGATTTGTCCAGGTCTCTCTGCAGGGCCTCCCTGTCTTCAAAGGAGTCAACAGCTTCTCCCAGTTTTGTGTCATCTGCAAAGTGTCCTTTCCAGTCCTGTGTCCAAGTAATTTATGAAGATGTTGAAGAGCACAGGGCCCAAGATTGAGCCCTATGGAACCCCACTAGTGACAGGTCACCAGTCTGATGTCACCCTCTGTGCTCGACCCATGAGCCAATTGCTCACCCACCCCATGATGTGTTTGCCCAGCCATGGGCTGATGGACTCCAGCATGTGCAAAAAACATTTTCAATCCTGAAGTCTGCTCTCCTCATGGCCAGAGCTGAGGTTTTGCTGGCATTTCTCCTCCTGTAACAGAGATTTAAAACTCGATCCCTTCATGGTTGCTGTGGCCAAGATGGCCCCAATCTCCACTTGCTCATGAGATCCTCTCTGTGGACAAGTAGCAGATCAAGGAGGGCACTGATCTGAGTCAGCTCCCTTAGGATCTGTTTCATCAAGTTGTCATCCAGGTTTTTCCAGGGGTCTCTAGGGTTTCTAAGGAGCCATGAGGTCACTGGTTGTGACAGGTGCTGCATGATGACATCCCAGAGGTCTCTCGGGTCCTAAAGATCCATTAAGTCATGCACAGTAACAGGGGCTCCATGGTGACATCAGAGGTGTCTCCAGCCTGCTCAGAAGTAGAGAGGTCACAGACAAGCACACGGTGACACCTCAAGTTGTTTTGCCAAGGGGATGAGGGTCAGCACGAGAGACACAGACACCAACCTTAAGGAACAAGTGCGTAATGTTACTTTAATGCAAAACAGCAGAGAATTGCAAAAAGATAAGCTCAGTAATGCACCTCATCGTTACTACAAAGACTGTCTACAGTCACTAAGAAATCACCAGTTACCCTGATACATTACCAGCATCCAGACCTGCAGGTCACCTGGGGAACCCCGGTCACAGCAAAGGGTCAGAGAACCCCTCTCGGGATCTGGGAAGTCCTATGCAGGCCATCCAATCATAGGGGAGGTCTCTATCTTTGCTGTGAGAGGGTCCAGCTTTTATACTGTTGAACAAACAAACTTACATAACCACTAGTGTGGAAAACATCTGGCTTCCTTCTCTCCTTGGGTTTCACCTAAAGCCTGGCCAGGGCTTAAGGGGAAAACCAAGGGAGTCATCCTGCACCATCTGCTGCCAAACAAGGCCAGGGATCCACTTCCATGGCCTTGACTAGTCTCTAAATACAGAAAGATAAATATACTCATATTTTGCTGACAATCATACATATTTCATTAATGAACAGATACAAATGTTATTCACTAATGAGAGAACAAAAATATATCTTACTAATAAGCACACATATTTACACAGGTGTAGTCTTATCACAGTACCTATTTTACTAACAAGCATACATAGATTTTGCTGATAAGCGGATACATGACTTAATACAACATTAGGTTGAAAGGTTCATCTAAAGGTCAACCTTGGCTCAGGGCCTGTTGTTCAGGCCTCAGCACTCCAGTGGGTCACCAGCTGTGGCTGAAGCTCTTCCTGCATTTCAAGGACTTGTAAGGCTTCTCCCTGGTGTGGATCTGCTGATGGCGGAGCAGGGTGGAGCTGTCTCTGAAGCTCTTCCCACATTCCAAGCACTTGTAGGGCCGTTCCCCCGTGTGGATCATCTGGTGGCGGATCAGGCTGGAACTGTGGCTGACGCTCTTCCCACATTCCAAGCACTTGTAGGGCTTTTCTCCAGTGCGGATGCTCTGGTGGCAAACCAGTTCAGAGCTGTGGTTGAAGCTCTTCCCGCGCTCCAAGGACCTGTAAGGTTTCTCCCTGATGTGGATCTGCTGATGGCGGAGCAGGGTGGAGCTGTCTCTGAAGCTCTTCCCACATTCCAAGCACTTGTAGGGCCGTTCCCCCGTGTGGATCATCTGGTGGCGGATCAGGCTGGAACTGTGGCTGACGCTCTTCCCACATTCCAAGCACTTGTAGGGCTTCTCCCTAGTGTGGATGCTCTGGTGGCGAACCAGTTCAGATCTGTGGTTGAAGCTCTTCCTGCATTCCAAGCACTTGTAGGTCTTCTCCACAGTATGGATCTTCTGGTGGCTGATAAGGTTGGAGCTCTTTCTGAAGCTCTTCCCACATTCCAAGCACTTGTAGGGTCGTTTTCCCCTGTGGATCATCTGGTGGCGGATCAGGTTGCAATTGTGACTGAAATTCTTCCCACATTCCAAGCACCTGAAGGGCTTCTCCCTGCTGGGAGGCTGCTCAGGGACCACTAGGTCGGAGCTCCGGCTCAAGTTCCAGCCGCCTTCCCGGCACAGGCTGGCTCTTTCCTCCTCAGAGCACCCTGGGCTGGCTTTGGAGCCCCTCCTTGTTGGGTATCTCTGTGGCTTTTCCTCCCCGCTGCCTTCCTGCGCCGGGGAGCCCTTCAAAACGGCCTCTCCCACCAGGGTCTCACGGGGGGATTTGTCCTCCGTGCTCTCCGTCCTCAGCTCGGGGCCTGGGGCAGGAAGGAAGAAGGACAGGGAGGGGATTTGCCTCCGGCCCACAGGGAAGGCCAAGGACATCCCCCCAACTCCGGCCCCGGCAGGACGGCGATGGCAGCGGGGTTGTCCTGTAGCCGGGGCCATGCTCGGCTGGAAGATGCAGGACAAAGCAAAGGGGCACTGACTTCCTCCTCACCTGCCTGGGTGTCCTGGGGCATCTTCCTCACAGCCTCCTCCTCCATCCAGCCAAGGTTTGGGAATCAGAAATCCTGTTTTGGTGGGAAAAAACCCAAAACAGGTTTTGGGTGTGAGCACATTGGGTTGGGGATTCCTCCTGGAATGGTATCCATAAAAACCTCCAAAACATGAAGATTCAGCCCCAAAAAACCCTCCCAGGAGTTCCCCCTCTCTAGTCTCTCCACTTTGGGGTTCTGGGGGTCCCCCTGTCCAGGCTGCTCGTGGTGCCGTGTGTATTGGGGGTCACCCTTCTCCAGGATCTCTGCCCCCTCCAGGCTGCCAGTGGCCTTGGGAATCCCAGGAGTGTCTCCTCTCCAGACTCCTCACTTTGGGGTCCTGGAGTTCCTCCCGCTCCATGGTTCTGCTTAGGGATGCCGGGGGCTTTGGGGGTCAAGGGGTCCATTCTCCCTTCGCTCTCTGATTCTGGGTGCTGGATTCCCAGGGGTTCCCCCTCTCCTGGGTCTCACCCTCTCCAGGCTGCTGGGGGTCCTCTCTTTCCAGGCTCCAGTTTCAGTATCCCAGAGGTCCTCTCCTCCAGATTTTCTCCTCTCCTGGATGCTACATGTCCCAGGGTTCTCCCATCTCTGTGCTCCCCCCCTCCCCAGGCTGCTGGGGTTCACCCAGCTCCAGTATCACCCCTCTCCACTCTCCCCACTCTGGGGGTCCCGGCGTTCCCCACCTGGGTCTGCTGGAGGTCCCCAAAACTGGTGGACGCCCCCTGAGATGGGACACGTGGCTCCTGCCTGCTGGCACCTGCTGGGACCCCCACCAAAAAAACCTACCTGCTGGGGACCCCCCAGTATCTCCCCAAGGGGCATTTGCAGTTCATTCTGGAGTCTTTAAGCTGCAAACATCCCCTCCCCCCAAAAACCCAACATGGACCCCCCAAGATATCTGGGGCGAGCTCCCCCTCCCCAGTCATCTGTGGAATGCAGGTGGGGCGATGCTTCCAGGGTGGGAGGAACTGTGATGGTTGTTCCTCCTCTTCCTCTTCCTCCTTTTCCTGCTCCCCCACTTCCTCTATTCTTCCTCTTCCCCCTGCTCCTCCTCTTCCTGCTCCTCCTCCTCCATCCCTCCTCCTCCTTCTCCTCCCTAACTCCACCTCCTTCTCCTACCTCCACCCCTTCTTCCACTCCTTTCTGCATCCCTCCTCTTCCTCCCCCAGGCCCAGCACCCACCCTTGGTCCTCCCTTCCCCCCAAACCCATCCCATCCTGCAGGAGGAGCAGCGACAGAGCTGGGGCAGGTCGGGATGGGGCAGCGCTGGGCTCTTGGCTGCTTCCACCCCCTGGGGGGGATCCCAGGAAGGGCAAAAGAACAGGAAAAGGGGCAAAAGTGGTGGATGGAGATAAAAATTTGGGGGTTTTGGTCCCCCCCGGGTGGGCACTTCCAGCCTTTTGGGCTCATCTCAGGAGGCTGGAGATCTTGGAGGGGGGAATGCAGAGATGGATGGGGGATCCCAAGGGATTTTGGGAACAGCATGAGGGGTTGTGGGAGCCCCTTGCTGGGGGGTCGGGCTGGAGACCCCCTGGTGCTCCCGGAGCCCTGGGCTGGGGGGTTGTCACCACTTTCTCCTGCCTGGGGGGCTCTGGGGGAACCTCAGCTCCTTGGGCTCTTCCTCCACAGAGCTTAGAGGGACCCTCCTCAAGATGGGTCCTCCAGGTGTTCCAGGAGCTTTGGGCTCATCCTGGGAGTGACTGGGCTACACTGGGAGTGACTGGAAGGGACTGGGATAATACAGAGAGTGTCTGTAACCATACTGGGAATGACTAGGACCACACTGGGAGCAACTGGGAGCAAGTAGGAGTGACTGGATCTATACTGAGGGCAACTGGGTGTGACTGGGTGTGGCAGGAGAGCCTACCCCTGATAAAACCTAAAATCCAATCAGAGAATGCACACAATGCAAGCCATCAGCTGCTGGTGCCACAGTGTTGCCTTGGTGTTATTGTGCTAAAACCACCCTGGGTCACCAGACATCGAGTCATCATCAGCTGCTCGAGGGGCTGTAAAGGTGTGACTGGCAGTCAATCACTTTATACTATACAAGTCCAGTCCCCTCTCATACAGTCAGGTTCTTCTGACACAACCCTCCCTGGGGTGTAGGTGTGGAGATTCCTCCCTTGGCTGGGGACACCTCCAAGGTCACTCCTGCAGGTTGAGAGCAGAGATCTCCCCAGAAGTGTTGGTCTGGGTGAGTTACATCCATCTCTAATTAATAATTATTTCCTTTTTGCAGGCTTTAATATAATTGCTTCTGGCTGGGAGTCCCCTGGGAGTCTCCCCCCAGCGCCGCAGGTGAGTGGTGGGGTCCTGGGTTGCTGGGAGCCCCCCCCGTGCCACGGGTGAGTGGTGGGGTCCCGGGTTGCTGGGAGCCCCCCCCGTGCCACGGGTGAGCGGTGGGTCCGGGCTGGTGCGTGTGTGTGGCGGGGTCCTGGGCTGCCTGGGAGTCCCCCGGGAGTCCCCCCCGGCACCGCGGTTCAGGCCCCAGGCGCGGCCACGACAGGAGAGGGGAGAGAGAGAGTGGGGGAGCCTTGCTGGCAGTTGCTGCACGCCCGTGGAGGAGGAGAGAGCAGCTTCGGAGCACACAGAGGTTTGCCGTTCCAGGTTTGGGGGTAAGGGGGGTACAGAGGATGGGAGGGGGGATACGGGGGAGTGGGGGTACGGGAAGAGAGGGGAGGGGTATCGTGTGGGCCATGGGGGTCCTCTGATTGGCAGGAGGGAGAGCGGGGCACTCCTGTATGAAGTGTCACAGGTGAGCAGTGTGCCTGAAGATATGTGGTAACACAGTGGAGGAAGGATATGGTCAGAGTGGATAGTGGGGTTCCTTTAGAGTGATGGGGGTCCCAGCCAAGCTGGGGCCTTGAAAGGCACCCCAGCCTTGGATGTGTACGGGGGCCAGAACGGTTGGTCGGTTTGTTTGTCTGTTTGGTTTTGGCTCACCTGTGGCTACTGCCCAGGTTCAGCATGTTCTGGATATATTTGCTTTGCTCTGTTACGTCCTGAAAGGTGGGCAGGACAAAGGGTTGTTCCTGGGGATCTCCTCATGGTTGTATATAAATAGGTGATAGTAAAGTAGGAAATGTAAGACTTGCCCAAACCGTTCTAACAGGAACGTAGCCTGTGTGCCCCTATGCGGTTGTGAGCTATGCTGGCAATGGTACACGCCTTTGGTAGGGTCACCCATGCCAGACAGGTGAAAACAGCAGGGTCAGACACAATACATCTGTGGGCAGGATGAGCTTGTTAGCCTTCTGGCAGTCATCCTAGGAGAAGGACAACTCTAATCCCAAACCTGGGCAGATGGAGCTCGTCAGCCCTGTAAGGCCATCCATCTAAGAGAAGGTCACTCTAATCAAACCTACGTCCTGAGGACCTCGCTGCCACCGTCCAAGCTCGCTCGGCCCTGGCAGATGAACCTCAGGATTAAAGGGTGGGCTCAGTTCTGCACATACTGCATCTCACCTAAAAATCCATTGTGCAGGCTTGAAGCCTTTACCCACATGCAAAAAGTCCTGTAGCGACGGGCGAGGTCGAAACGGCAGGTGAGAGGTGCACTGGGAGCCGCAGACCCAACCCTGCATGCAGGCGGTTCAGGGCATTGGTCATTTGAGACTGACCGGAGATGACAGTCTCTTGGGGCAGCACCCTGAACCACCAAGCAGCCTTTTCAAGGACAGCACTGCTTGCTGCACTCGGAGAGGGGCCTAGAAAAGGTGGCCTAAACAAAGCTCATCTCCACTTTCACCCAGTTGGTTAACCGCAGGCCAACGGGCATCTTCTTCCAGTGCGGTCACACAAAGATAAAAGACAAAGGCACGCACCTGCCTCCAAAGGTGTACCTAAATTAACTCTAGCATGTTGGAACATCAGAACCATGCTCGATTCTGCGGACAGCGGATGTCCTGAGTGTTGTTCTGCCCTAATTGCCCATGAGCTGGCTCGTCTCAACATCGACATTGCCACTCTCAGTGAAGTTCGCCTTCATGAAGAAGGCAGCCTCAGAGAACATGGTGCCAGTTACACACTCTTTTGGTCAGGTAAGCCCAGAACCGAAAAACATCTCTCAGGAGTCTGCTTCATGATCAAAAACTCTATTGTTCCTAAACTCGAAAATCTGCCAAGAGGTCACTCTGACCGCATTATCTCCCTGTGCCTTCCACTCCACAACAACCGACACGTCAGTATATACACCCCAACTCTCCAAGCTGACCCTGCTGAAAAAGATAAATTTTACGCTGACCTGCGCTGCCTTACCCAAAAGGTGCCTGCTGATGATAAGATCATTATCCTTGGTGATTTCAACGCCAGAGTGGGTAAAAATTCTGAAGCCTGGAAAGGAATATTAGGCAAGCACGGTGTTGGAAACTGCAACGATAATGGTCGACTTCTGCTAGAATTCTGTGCAGAGCAACAGCTCACCATCACTAACACTATCTTCCAGCAGAAAAATAGTCTGAAGACAAGCTGGATGCACCTCAGATCTAAGCATTGGCACCTCATCGATTATGTCTTGGGGCGACAGAGAGATGCCCGCGATGTCCTCCATACCCGCGTGATGCCCAGCACAGAATGCCAAACAGACCATCAGCTTGTGCACTGTAAACTCAACTTCAATCTCAAATTCAAACCTAAAAGGGGCAGTATCCCAAGGAGAAGACTCCAAGTTAACAATCTCCAATCAGCCACAGTAAGAGAGAAATTCCAGGCTAACCTTCAAACTAGGCTCGAAAACCATTCCACAGATTCTGCAGATTCCTCCCCTGAATCAACTTGGCACCTTATTAAAAACAGCATCCTGCAATCCTCTGAATAATCCTTAGGGTTCTCCCTCAAGAAGAACAAGGACTGGTTTGACGAAAACAATCAAGAAATCCAGGACTTGCTGAGGAAGAAGAGAACCGCCCACCAAGCACACCTTGCACTGCCTTCTTGTCACGCAAGAAAAACAGCCTTTTGTCTCACATGCAGCAAGCTCCAACAGAAACTCTGTGACATCCAGAACAAGTGGTGGATTGATCTAGCTGAAAAAACTCAATTATGTGCAGACACAGGTGATCATAAAGGATTCTATGAGGCCCTGAAAACAGCATACAGGCCTACATACCAGCTCCAAAGCCCTCTACTCAGCACAGATGGGCAAACACTTCTGACAGATAAAACCTCCATTCTGAATCGATGGTCTGAACACTTTCAGACTCTTTTCAGTACCAGCTATGTAGTCCAAGATTCAGCAATTCAGTCCATCACACAACAACTGGTAAAGCATGAATTGGATACTGCCCCCACTTTAGGAGAAACCCTCAAGGCCATACAGCAGGTGAAAATCGGCAAGGCAGCTGGGGTTGACGGAATTCCACCTGAAGTCTGGAAACATGGGGACCTTGCACTCCACACCAAATTTCACGAGTTTGTGGTGTGATGTTGGGAACCAGGCGAACTCCCATCAGACCTTCGAGATGCAGTCATCATCACTTTGTATAAGAAGAAAGGAATTAAATCAGACTGCTCAAACTATCGTGGTATTACTCTGCTCTCCATTGCTGGCAAAATCTTGGCAAGAATACTCTTGAACAGACTAATACTCTTGAAGAATACTCTTGAAGAATACTCTTGAAGAATACTCTTGAACCTGCTATAGCTGAAGAAATTCTACCTGAAAGTCAGTGTGGTTTCAGAGCCAACAGGAGCACCACAGACATGATGTTTGTTCTCAGACAACTGCAAGAGAAGTGTAGGGAACAGAACAAAGGTCTCTATGTAACCTTTGTTGACCTCACCAAGGCTTTCAATACTGTGAGCAGAAAAGGTCTGTGGCAGATTTCAGAATGTTTAGGTTGTCCCCCCAAGTTCCTCAAAATGATCATCTCACTCCATGAGGATCAGCACGGCCAAGTCAGATATGGCAATGCACTTTCTGAGCCCTTTCTAATAACCAATGGTGTGAAACAAGGCTGTGTTCTTGCTCCAACCCTATTCACAGTCTTTTTCAGCAGGATGCTCCAAAGGGCCACGGCAGACCTCGATGATCAGGACGGGATCTACATTCGATATCGTACTGATGGAAGCCTTTTCAACGTAAGGCGTCTGAAGGCCCACACCAAGACCTTAAACCATCTTGTCCAGGAGCTGCTTTATGCTGATGACGCCGCCCTTGTCGCTCACACAGAAGCAGCTCTGCAGCGTTTAACATCCTGCTTTGCAGACGCTGCTGAGCTCTTTGGGCTGGAAGTCAGTCTAAAGAAGACAGAAGTTCTCTACCAACCTGCACCTCAGGAAGTCCCCCATCATCCCCACATCACCATTGGCCAATCAGAGCTCAAATCAGTCCAGCAGTTTAATTACCTAGGCAGCCTCATCTCCTTGGATGGTAAGATTGACGGGGAGACAGACAACAGGTTAGCAAAGGCATCGAGAGCTTTTGGAAAACTCCATAAAAGAGTTTGGCGAAACAAACACCTGAAGAAAAGTACCAAGATCAGTGTTTACAGAGCCATAGTGCTGTCTACTCTCTTGTATGGATCTGAACCATGGGTCATCTACCGCCACCACCTGTGTCCCCTGGAACGCTTCCATCAACACTGTCTCCGTTCAATCCTAAACATCCACTGCTCAGATGATGTGACCAATCCATCTGTTCTAGAACAGGCAGCAGTCACAAGCATTCAGGCCATGTTGCTGAGAACACAGCTGTGCTGGGCAGGGCACATCTCCAGGATGAAGGACCAACCACCGCCTCCCTAAGATCCTGCTTTATGGTGAACTTGCCACCGGCTGCCACATGAGAGGAGCCCCGACGAAAAGATACAAGGACTCCCTGAAACAACATCTCAGCCTTGGCCATACTGACCACCATAACTGGTCTACTCTGGCCTCCAATCGGAGGCCTGGAGACACACCATCTATAACGCTGCTGATGCTTTTGAGAACGCAGCAGGATCACCCTTGAGGAGAAAAGGCAACGCAGAAAGAATTGTGCCTTGCAGAATATACCATCTAAGGAGCCTTTCTGCTGTGCCTTTTGCAACCGGACATGCCTGTTGGCCTTTTCAGCCACCAACGCGCTTGCGACAAACGTGGGCAGAGCCCTTCCCAAATCTTCGTTCACGAAGCCCAGCCATGAATATAATTGCTTCAATAATTGCTTCAATATAGTGCACTGTCCTATCTTACACTGTACTACTAGTAGTTTTAGCCTTTATATTGTCTAGTAAATAATTCTGTTTAAGATCTTTTGTCTGATCATTTGTTAAAATAAATGATTCATTTTATATAAATATTCTCATTTGCCAATTATTAAAACCTGCGGGACAAAAGTGGTTCAATCACACCTCCGTAATTCCTTAAATTTAAACTGTTGACACAGTCCAAGGCTGAGATTGGATTCAGGTGCACCCAGGCTCTTCTCCAAGCAGGGGTTTAGGAAGCCAGGGAGTCCTTTCTGCCCCTTGGGACTCGAGGGCAGGACTTCTTAATAAATTTTGTCTAAGCCTCCGTGACACTGGGACCATGCTGGGAGAGACTGGGATCATGCTGAGACTATACTAGGGGCAACTGGGTGCAACAGGGATCACAGTGGGAGGAACAGGAAGCAACTGCAACCATGCTGGGGGCAACTGGGATCATACTGGGATTGCACTGTGAGCAACTGGGCCCATGCTGGGGGAGACTGGGATCACACTGGGACTGACTGGGACTACACTAGGGGCAACTGGGAAGACACTGTGAGGAACAGGGAGCAACTGGAACCACGTTGGGGGCAACTGGGATCACACTAATGGTGACTTGGATCATACTGGGAGTGACAAGGAGCATGCTGGGGGCAACTAGGACCATGTTATGGGCAACTGGGATATAGTGGGAGCAACTGAGATAATGCTTAAGGTGATTGGGGTCATACTGGGAGTGACTGGGACCACACTGAGGGTGACTGGATTTGACTGTGAGCAACTGGGATCATGCTGAAAGCAACTGGGAGTGACTGAGAGGATGCTGGGGGTGACTGGAACCACAGTGGGGGTGAAAGGAAGCAACTGGAACCATGTGGGGGGCAACTGGGCTCATACTGGGAGAAACTGGGAGTGACAGGAACAGTACTGGGACTACCTGGCAGTGACTGGGCTCATACTGGGAGAAACTGGGAGTGACAGGAACAGTACTGGGACTACCTGGCAGTGACTGGGATCATACTGGGGGTGACTGGGAGTGACAGGACAGTACTGGGACTACCTGGCAGTGACTGGGATCATACTGGGGGTGACTGGCAGCATCTGGGACCATGCTGGGAGCAAATGGCATCACACTGCAAGTGACTGGGTTGATACTGGGAACAAATAGAATCATGATGGAGGCAACTGGGATCATACTGGGAGTGACTGCAAGCGACTGGCATCATACTGGAATCATACTGGGAGTGGTGGGCAGTGACTAGGATCATACAGGAGGTGACTGGGATCATACTGGCATTGACAGAGAGCAACTGGGATCATATTGGGGCAACTGGAATCATACTGGGAGTGACTGGGATTATAGTGGGTGTGAATAAGACCTTAGTGGGGGTTACTAGGAGCTACTGGGATCATGCTGGGAGCCAACTGGGGACACACTGGGAGCAACTGGGATCAACTGGCAGATACTGGAATGATGCATGGAGTACTAAGACCACAGTTGGGGCAACTGGGATCATACTGAGAGCAACTGGGGCCACACTGGGAGTGTCAGTAACCATACTGGTGGTGACTGGGACAACATTGGGAGTGACTATGTTTACACTGGGGGCAACTGGGAGTAACTGGAACCCTGTTGGGGGGGACTGGGATCATACTGGACTCATACTGGGAGGGACTGGCACTATGCTGGGGGAAACTGGGACTATAGTGTGTGCAAGTGGGATGTAGTAGCGGGCTTATACTGGAGGTGACTGGGCTCGTACTGGGAGTGACTGGGCTCTGGGAAGCGCAAGATGGGGAGGAGGAGAAGCGCAACCCCTCCCACTGCTCTGCATTGCCAAAATCCTTGTTCCCAGTTCCCACTCTGGCCCTGACCAGCAGATCCACTCTGGGATCCCTTTCCCTGCCACTTCCCTGCCCTCTGCCTGCCTTCCCGCCACTGGAAATCTGCACTTTGGAACCTCATCCCATTGTTTCCTCCTTCTCTTCCCTATTATTGTCAGGGTCCCCCTGCACCCCGTTTTCTCAGGGACTGGGAACCCCTGGTCATTCCCGGTTTTCCAGCCCCCAGACCCCTCTTTCTTTGACTCCAAGATCCCCCTGCCCCCCTTTCCTGGCCTTCCTGCCTCTCCCAGTCCCTGAATCCCCCTTTTCCTTGAGCCCGGAGACCATGGTCCCTCATTCCCAGCCATCCCAGGTCACCTCACCCTCAGCCCCCCCTTTCCTTGACTCCAGGACCCCCTGAAGCCCCTTCCCAGCTCTCACAGCTCTCCCAGTTCCCCTCTTTTCTTGACCCTGGGACCTCCCAGATCCCCAGATCTCCATGTCTCCCTAGTTCCCCACTCCCGGCGCTTCCTGCAGGGGGGTCCTGGAGTATCCCACGACCCCCTGAACCCCCCATTCCTGTGCACTGAGACCCCCCCCGAACTCCCTTATCTGAGACTGGGACCCCCTGCACCCACTTCCCTGGCTCCAGGACACTCCTGTTCCCCTTTTCCTGGCCATCCTGCTTCTCCCAGACTCCACAATCCCTTTTCCTTTATCTTGGGACCCCTGGACCCCCATTCCTGGGCATCAGGACCCCCCTGCACTCCCTTACCCAGCACTAAGCGCCCCTTGAGCCCCTTTTCCCAGCCATCCCACCTCTCCAAGCCCCCAAACCCTCTCTTTTCCTTGACCCTAGCACACCCTGGACCCCCATTCCTGACTCTCTCAGTCCCCAACCCCTCCTTTCCTCAACACTCAGGACCCCCTGAACCCCCTTCCCACGCATCCTGGGTCTGCCCATCCAATGAACCATCTTTCCCTGACACTGAAGGCCCCTGGACCCCACTTTCCTGGGCACAGGGATCCTCTGGTCCCCCTATCCTTCCTCTCCCCACTGTTAGTCCTGCCTTTTCTTGACCTTGGGACCCACCTGATCCCCCATTCCCAGGCACTGGGACCTTCCTGCACTCCCTTCCCTCGCTCCAGAACCCCCCTGGAATCATACTGCCTTATCCTGCACCAATACCTACCTGCACCTCCTTTCCTGCCTATCCCACCTCTCCCTGCTCCCAGACTCCCTTTTTCCTTAACTCTTGGACTCCACTTGATCCCCATTCCTCCCTTTCTGAGACCCCCTTTGCTTCACATCAGGGACCCCCTGAGACCCTTCACAGCCATCCCCTGTCTCCCCACCTCGTGACCCCCTTTCTCTGACACCAGGGACCCCCGGATCCCCCTTTTCTGGGCACAAGGTCCCCCTGGACCGCCCCATCCCACGTCTCCAAGCCCACTCATCCTCTTTTCTTCGAAACCCCCTTCCCCGGCACCGTGTCCCCCCTGCACCTCCTTATCCTGCACCAATACACCCCTGCACCCCCTTTCCCGACCATCCCACCTCTCCTCACCCCCGGCCTCTCCCGCCTTGACTCTGGGACCACCCCCAGCCCCCCCAAGCCCCCGTGTCCCCCCAGTGCCCCCTCCCTGCGTTACCTGTCGGTGGCGGGGTCGGAGCCCGGCCCGCGGCTCCCCCCGTTGGCGGCCGGTCCGGCGGGGCCTGCAGGGGCCGCGGAGGCCGCGGATGGGCGGGAGCGGGAGGAGGGAGGGAGGAGAGGGAGGTGGGGTCTGGGAGGAGCCGGAGCCGCCGGAGCGGAGAGAAAAAGAGGAGGGGGAGGCAGGGGCGAGACGGGGGCGCGGCGGGAGCGGGAGGAGAGGCCGGGAGGCCGCAGCTCCCCCGCCCGCATCGCTGAGGTGAGCGCGGGGGGAGCTCGTCCCCAGGATCTTGGACAGTCTCTGGGTTTGTTGTGTTTTTGGGGGAGGGGATGTCTGGAGCTTGGAGGACTCTAAAGCTGAGCCGCAAATGCCCCTTGGGGGGATATTGGGGTCCCCGGGAGGTGTTTTTTTGGGGGTCTCGGTGGCGGTTCCCGGCAGAGCCGCGGTGATGGGTGGGCGATGTGAGGTGGGGGTTGTTCTTCCTGGGTCAGGCCCTTCATTGCCAGCCCAGAGCACGGAGAGGGGGCACCCCTGGGACCCTGAAACGGGGAGCCCGTACACGAGGGACCCCCGAGACCTCCTTCAGCCTGGAGAGGGGGGGGACACAGGAGAGGGGAGACCCCTGGGATACTGAAGTAGGGAGCCCAGAGAGGGGGCAACCCAGGATTCCCCGGACCCCTGGCAGCCTGGAGAAGGGGGAGCACAGGAGAGGGGGAACCCCTGCGAACTCGGCACCCCGAAGCAGAGAGTCAGGGGAGAAGGGACCCCTGGGACTCCCCAAACCCCCAGCATCCTTAAACGGGGGGCTACAGAGAGGGGGGACCCCAGGACTCCAAAGCAGGGAGACTAGAGATGGGGGACCCCTGGGATTCCCAGGACCCCTGGCAGCCCAGAGAGGGGAGACCCCCAGTACACACAGGACCCCCAACAGCCTGGACATGGGGGACCTCCAGAACCCCAGAGAGGAGAGACCAGAGAGAGGGGAGCCCTGGGAGGGTTTTTTTAGGATGAATCTTGGTGGTTTGGGCTGAGTCTTGGGAATGCAGAGAGGACATGGTGCTGGGGAAGGGAGTTTCCAGATGATCCAAGGGTGAAGGGGGATGCAGGGACTTGGAGAAGTGGGATGGGGAGTCCAGGGGAAACAGGGCATCTAGAGGGTCCTCCTGTCCAGGAAAGGATGGTCCAGTAGTCTACTGTGTCAGGGAAAGGTGGTTCACAGGATGGGGAGACCTGGGACGGCTGGGAAGGATTCAGGGAGTCCATGGTGTGAAGGAAGGGGGCTCTGGGAAAGGCAGGAATGCAAGTCCAGGGGGTCCCAGGGTCAAGGAAAGGGGGAGCCTGGGGGCTGGGAGAGGTGGGATGGGCAGGAAAGGGGTACAGGGAGGTATTGGGGCAGGATAAGAGGATGAAGGGGGGTTGGAGCTGGGGAAGGGGGTGCAGGTGGGTCCCAGTGCCTGGGAATGGGGGATCAGGTGGGTCCCAAGGTCAAGAAAAGGCCTTGGGGTGGGACTAGGGGTGGGAATAGGACAGATGTGGGGTCCAGGGTGTCCCTGTGCCCAGGAAAGTGGGGTCCAGGGGCCTCCAGTGTCAGGGAAAGATGGTTCACTGGGTGGGGAGACCCAGGATGTGTGGGAAGGAGGTTCAGGGGGTGTTGAGGAAAGGAGGAGTTGGGGACTGGGAGAGTCAGGAATGGGGGTCGAGGGGGTGTCAGGGTCAAGGAAAGAGGGAAACTGGGAGAGCTGTGAGAGCCGGGAAGGGGCTTTGGGATGTCCCAGGGTCAAGGAAAGGGGAAGCTGGGGGTGAGGTGACATGGGATGGCCAGGACTGGGGGCTTGGGTGTCCCCGCGGTCAAGGAAACAGGGGGATCCAGGGACTGGGAGAGGTGGGATGGTCAAGAAAGGGGGGTGGGGGGATCCTGAAGTCAAAGAAAGAGGGGTCTGGAAAACCGGGAATGGCTGGGCAGGGAGGTCCCAGGCCAAGGGGAGCAGGAAGAGGAGGAAGAACACCTGGTGGGGGCTGCCAAGATCCCTGGAGTGGGGAGAGTGGAGAGGGGTGATACAGGAACTGGGGGAACCCCAGCAACCTGGACGAGACAGGGGGAACCTGCAGAGGGGGGAGGCTCGGGAGTTCAGGAACCCTGAAATGGGGGCCTGGAGTGGGGGTATCCTTGGGACCCCCAGGACCCTGAAGTGAGGAGCCTGGAGATGGAGGAGTCCTGGGACCCTTGCAGCCTGGATAAGGGGACCCAGAGAAAGGGGAGCTCACAGAAGGGAGACCACTGGCAACCTGGAGGTGGGGACAGCTCTGGGACAATGAAGTGGGAGCCCAGAGAGGGGGGACCTCTGGGATTCCCTGCACCCCCATCAGCCTGGAGAGTGGGAGACCCCAGAGAGGCAGGAACCCTGGGATCCCCAGCACCGCAAAGCAGAGAGTCAGGGGAGAAGGGACCCCTGAAAGCATCCCTAAGCAGGGGGACCCTGGAGGGGGAGCAAATCCAGGACCCCCAGCAGCCCAGAGAAGGTGGTCATCCCTCAGAACACCAAAGTGGGAAGACCAGATAGGGATCCCCAGCAGCCCAGAGAGGGTGGGGACCCTGGAAAGGGGGGACCCCCAATACATGCGGGACCCCCAGCAACCCCAACAGGGGGGACCCCCAGAACCCCAAAGTGGAGAAACCAGAGAGGGGGGACTCTGGGGAGCATTTTCTGGTCTGAATCTTGGAGTTCTGGGTTTTTTGGGGGGCTGAAACTTGGTATTTAGGAGGTTTTTTTGGGCACAGGATGCCTGGTGACTTCTAGAGATGGACTTGGGCAGGAGGAACCCCCAACCCAACGGGCTCACACCCTGTTTTTCCCACCAAAACAGGATTTCTCATTCCCAAACCTTGGCTGGATGGAGGAGGAGGCTGTGAGGAAGAGGAAGATGCCCCAGGACACCCAGACAGGTGAGGAGGAAGTCAGTGCCCCTTTCCTCCTCTGTTGTCCTGCATCTTCCAGCTGAGTATCGCCCCTGGCTGCAGGACAACCTCGCTGCTGTCCTGCCAGGGATGGATTTGAGGGGATCTCCTTCCCCTTCCCCTTCTCTCTCTGGGCTGGAACAGATGAACAGGAGTGTCCAGTCCCATAGGCCGAGATGACACAATGAATCTCTGCAGTTCCTGCAAAGTAGAGCCTAAACCATTAAACAATTTTGCTGATTAACCTTCCTTTATGTGAATAGGGAGCATGTTGTTTTCCGTCTTGGATTGTATGTGGATCTTTAATATGGCCATAGACAAGGCCTGAACCCACATCATAGATGTTTCTTGACAAACCCTGTTTATTTGTGCTTTGTGAGTCGATGAAGTGTGACTCTCTGTCTGATGACAATCTCACAGGAACCCCGAATCTTGGAATTCCTGCATCTTTACTGTGTGAGAGGAACTCAAGCTTTTATCACATAAAGTGATTAACTGCCAGTCAGAGATCTATAGGCCAGTTAGGAGCTTACCAGCAGCAGGCTGTGTCTGAATGCAACACCAAACAGCACCCTGGCAGTGCCAGTAGCTCACCACAGAGAGCTTGCACTCTCTGGACAGATTCCAGACCTTACTGAGGGGACAGGCCATCCCACCACAGTCTGCCCCAGACTGCAGTCGATCATCTTTACCTCATGGAGTGATAGTGCAGGTACCTCTTGCCTCCATGAGTAAAAGCATCCTCATGTATTGGGTCAGGTGCACTCATGGATATGTGAACACCAACAAAACAGCTGTATTACAATAAAGCTAGGAAGCAATCTAAGCAAACCATTTAAGTGATCTAAACAAATCATCCCAACAACGATGTTACCACTTTGTCTCAAAGATTGCAGGCAAGATGCAAGTCAGGTCTCAGGGTCCCATGGGGAGAGTCCACAGAAGCAGTGCTGTTGCAGTGCTGCAGCCGCCTTCTCATCCCCCTTTCTGTCTGTGCTGGTTTAAAAGTTAACCAGCAGGGGGAATGAACCCAACTCAAAGGAGAGATTATAAGTCAGAATAACAATTTATTAAAATAATACAGTAAGTACAATAATACAAACAAACAATTGGTCTCAACCCACAAAAACCCAAATGTGTAACCCAGTACCCTGGGGCCTGAACAAAGTGGTGTTCCTTGGGCCCTGTTTGAGTCCAAAGTAAAGGGAGAGGGGAAGAACCTGCTGGTGGGAGAGCTGCTGCAGTCTGGCCAGAAGTGGTGATCGCAGTCCAGTGGTGGTCTAAGTCTGGTTGAGAGCGATGAGATGCAGCCGTCCTCTGGATCCCACGAGTGGGTTGAAAAATGTTCCAAAACTCCAAGATTATATATCCTCCAGTTCAGGCAGGAATGCTTGGTACTCCCCTCAGGGCGGGGAGTTCACAAAGGGTGTGAGGACAGAAACATCCTTCTATCTCACAGGCCTCTTAACACCTAGTTTATAGCCTGAGGAGTCAGGCTCTATGGGCAGAGGGTGCGAATAGTCTATTGACAACAATAGTCTAGTTTCTGGGAAATGACATGGAAGGCTATAGAATACAGTTTTGGGTTACACCCACCATGCTCTATGGGCAGAGGGTGCGAATAGTCTATTGACAACAATAGTCTAGTTTCTGGGAAATGACATGGAAGGCTATAGAATACAGTTTTGGGTTACACCCATCATGATGAACTGATCTCAGCTGTCCTAACTAGGACACTGTCCTAACGCAGGACTTTTCTTCTGTGAAACTCAGCTTTCACACACTCCTAAATGACACTGGATAAGAAAACATTTTAGAGGCATAAGGTACATAAATTTGATCTCACAATCCCATGAAATCCTATGTGGATTTTCCTACCAAACCATCCCTTCAGGAGGAATCCCTTTCACAGGCTGCAGTAGCCAGAGACACAGATATTCCAAACAGCATTTACAAACTGCTGTTAAACTGCTGGGACAGAACATATACAAATATGAACATTGCAAACTTTAAAGCAATCAGTGTAGCAAAAGCAATATAAGCTTTCAATTCTTCTGTAATTAAAATAACAGAGAAGCCTAAAAGAAACATAGAACAGATGACAACAAAAACAAATACAATGGTCATGGCACTGTCTGGTGTTCTGACAGTATTATTCAAATTGCAGTCTGATTCTTGTATATGCACCACCTTTGGAGATCATAGGCTCATCTTACAACAGTTCTTAGCCATGTCAGAAGCCTTTCCTTATTGGTCTTTCTTGTTTACTTACTCCTGACCCATTTCAGGAATTCTTATTACAGTCCAAAACCTCTTGTCTTGGTGTGTCTCACTTGCAGTTGTTCAGGTCTTTGTTCACTTCTGCATAAAAGCTGTTTCCATCCATATCACTTTCAGTCCGAGTTCTGGTGGCACAGTTTCCAAGTCTGTCTGGTGAAATGGACTTTCTGCAAACAGTCAACTTGACACATTGTTAGTTCACACTGAGAGCAAAACAGTGCCCCCCTTTTGATTTTGCCACAGCCCCCCGAGCTCAGTCAGGGCACAGAGGGCAGGAATATTCACAGGCTGTGAGCCTGAAACAGGCCCAGAGCACACAGGGGCCAATGTAGGTAGCTCTTCTTCCCTCCCTTTTCGTGTCAGCCAGTCCAGCGGGCAGGGGAGGGCCCACGGCGGTGGCCGCCCGGTCCGTGGGACAGTGCCGGTCCTTCAGCCTTCGGTGCCGCGTCCGTTCCTGCCGGGCTCCATTGGGAACCCCCCCGCCGTTCACCGCAGGGACGGGGCCAGACCAAGTCTCGGGCAGCCTTCCCTTTTGACCTTTCCTTTTCGCTGGTGTAAAAAGTATCTTGCCCAGTTTTCGACTACTCCTGGGCTCTTGCTATAGCAACGACCGCGAGCCAGGAGCTCGATCGGGCCGGGGCGGGCCGGGGCCGGACCCTTCGTTCCCTCCCCGAGGCAGGGCCGGCCGGCCCAGGCGGCGGCTCCGCCCGCGGCGGCTTCGGGGGGCCGAAACTGGGCTTCCCAAGTCTATGGGGGAAAACCAAGGGTGTCGGGGGAGAGTGGGGGCGATCGAGCCGCCCTCGGTAACCAAAGCGACCGTTTCGCCGCTCGCTGCAAAAGCGGCGACTTCCCCCGGAGGGCCGGCGGCGGTGCCGCTTGGGACAGCGCCGCTTGCAGCAGCCGCCGCTCCATCCCCGCTTGCCGCAGCACAAGCGGCGGCTTCGCTTGTAGAAGGCGTTTTGCCTACAGAGGCGGAGAGACCTGGCGCGAGGGGGCAGCGGCAGCATTCGGAGTCTCCCCCCTTTTGAAACAGGAGCGGCAGCAGCTCTGGCGGGGGCAGCTTCCTCCCTGTGTGCCACGGGCATCTCGCCCCCGGCTGCTGAACGGCCGGAGTCAGCGCTGTCAGCGGAGTCAGCGCTGACAGCGGCGGAGGGGCCGGGGCGGGGGGGCCAAGGGCCGAGCGGGGGTGCTCCAGCTCCCCTCCCGCCGCAGCTGCTCCTCGGCCACGCCACTCTCCTCACAAGTGCCTCCAGCATCTCCAAGACGGGCAGGTGTGGACAGCGGCGAAATCGGGTCCGGGGCTGAGCTGCGTCAGGTCCCGACCCAGCACGGTCGAGATGTGGTAGACATCGGCGGCTATCAGCTGGAACGGACTCTTCTCCAGAGCCCTCTTCGGGCTACCATCGATATCCTCCATTCTGGAGGATTTAGAAAAGCCAGAAAAAAACTGCAGCTAAAACTTCCGGCATGGGATTCAAACCCGTGGTGCTCTGGATTACCAAACGGGCTTTACTTTCCACACACCAAAAGCAACTTCAGGCCAGGGCAGGGTATTTTAAAGTAGAAAGGCGTCCCTTTCCTTCTGGCTGTACCAAGCCCCCTGAGTAACCACAGCACTACGGTCCACTGTCTACTGTCCCTGCCTTGCCTTCACCGAAGCTGTGCCGGGGGGGTCCTCCACCTGCACCCCCTTAAGCGTCCCAGGCCAGTCGAATTGCCCATCCAGGCGAAACACTTTTCATCCACAGACTGGGAAAACACCGACTTTTGCAACAACAGGGGCCCAAGTCTCACTTCCCAGCCCCACTGTGTTCCCAATTTCCAGAGAAAACCCCACTTAATAATTGCTAGCAAAATTACCCAAAGGACCTGCTCTTTTATCTCACCCTTGATTTTTAGAAGCTGGGGCTTCTCAAGATCACTGCGGGAATTCTCCAAAATGTGCTGGCAGAAGAAGAATTTCCTGCAGGATGAAATTTCCCAATCCAGAGTCCCAGGTGTTCCAGGGTGCTGGATTTCAATTTCCACCTTTCAGACACCAAACTGTTGCCTAAAAGACTGTGGAGAAAAAGACTCCAGGCCAATTTAGTGTAGGAGATAAGATAAAGAGAGTAGGTCCTTGTCCTAGTTAGAACAGCTGGGACCAGCTCATTACTGTGTGGGTGTAACCCAAAACTGTGTATTCTACATCCTCTGTGCCATTTCCCAGGAACTGTTAACAATAGACCATTTGCAGCAGCTGCCCAGAGCACACCTGACCCCTCAGGCTATAAAATGGGTGTTAAGAGGCCTGTGAGATAGGAGGATGCTCCTGTCCTCACACCCATTGTGAAACTCCCTGACCTGAGGGAGGTACTGGGCATTCCTGCCTGAACCTGAGGGTATATAATCTTGGGGTCTTGGGACTTCTAGTACCACTCGTGGGATCCAGAGAAGGACCAGAACCTTGACCGGACTGTAACCACCACTCAACCAGACTGAGACCACCACTCTCAACCAGACTGCCACCATCACTCGCACCAACAGTTTTTTTGTGGGAAATAGGGCCTAGAAAAACCGTACCTCTTTGCAGAAAACCGTACCTTTGCAGGAGTGGCTCATTACAGGGGTGAGCTGCAGCTCCTAAAAATGCCATTTCAACTCCTGTTTCAACTGCCACAGCTGTTTCAACTGCCATGACAGGTAGCAGCCAATCAAATGCTGCAGTCACAGATTTTACCTTATTAGGTATGATTATCTATTGGTGTTGGGTTATAAAGGGAGGGCTGCTACTGCAAAAGACTTGTCTCAGCTACACCCCCCTGAGTCCGTGCCTCAATACGCCACAGTTTTTCTCCTCTCCTTTTACTTTTGGACCTGGAGAACCACATGGGGCTCAGCACAGGAGCCAACGAACAACATCCTGTTCGTGCCCCATGGTGCCGGGTTATACATCTGGGGTTTTGTGGGCTAAACCCAATTGTTTGTCTGTGTAATTGTATTCATTGTATTATTTTTATTAAATTGTTATTCTGATTTATAATCTCTCTTGAGTTGGGTTCATTTCCCCTGCTGGTTTACCTTTAAACCAGCACAGGCCTTTAATCTCGGGCCTGAGGCCCAGGGAATGCACCTGACACACGACTCCAGACAGGGGTTCTATGACTTTATAATAAGGTCCATCCAATCCCAGATTTGTCCACCCCCGGGTCTGCCCCCTGACACGCCCCTTTGGGAATTGGGTTTGGGGTCTTTGGGACCCCTTCTTTGCAGCACACACAGTTCCTGGAGTTCCTGCAGAGTTCTGGGCTCGAAGGTCGCTGTGTCTGTGTGATATCTTCTGGTCCAGGCCTTGGGTTGTTTTTCTCCAATTCTACCTTGACAAGAAGACTAAACACGCTGAGGGAATTTAGAGGGATTGATCCGGAATGGGGTAAGAGAGTTGGGGATGTGTAAGTACTATGTTAAGGGTAAGGGATATAATACAGCTACATTAAAATCTACATTCACCACACAGCTGCTTCTAAAATCTACAAAAGCTAAAAAAAACCCCAAAAGCTCTGAGGCATCAAGGGACACAGGTCAGGAGCTGCCCCCCACCTCCCAGCACCCCACAGCAGGTTGGGAGTTCGGGCCCACCCTTGACCCCCCCCTCTCTCATCCCCCTTTCCCATCCCTTTTTTGTGCTTCCAATAATTTATCTTGGCTTCTCCTACTTTTCTTTCTTTCTCTCCTCTCATTTGGTTTTAGAAAATGAAGTTGGATTATCCTTTTGGAATCCAACATCTGGCCTCATTTGGGCCTTAACCTTGCTTGGGGGTATCTTAGAACCCAATTCCTCCCCTCATTTGTGAGTTAAGGCAAACTTTGCCAAATATCACTAAAAATCCCCCTAATTTCACCCCCAAGCCCCTTAATTCCACTCAAAATTCCCTTAGTTCCACGTAAAATTCCCCTCATTTCTCCCCAAATCCCTGATTTCATCCTAAATCCTCTTAATTCCACTGAAGATCCCCTTAATTCCACCTAAAATCCCCCAAATATCACCCCAAATCTCTTAATTCAACCCCAAAATCCCATAATTCCAACTAACCCCTCAATCTCATGGGAATTCCCTTAATTCCACCCCAAATCCCCTTAATTTTACCTAAAATCCCCCTAATGTTACCCCAAATTCTTTAACTGTACCCAAAATTCCCTTAGACCCTTCTAAAATCCCCACAGTTTCACCTGAAGTCCCACTGATTTCACCCCAGATGCCCAAGATTTCATCAAAAATCCCCTTAATTTCACACAACACCCCCTTAAGCCAGCCCACCCCCCATATTCACCCCAAATCCCTGATTTCACCTCAAATTGACTCAATTCACCTCAAAAGTCCGTGAACTCCACCTAAAATCCTCCAAAATCATAAAAAAACCCTAATTTCACCCCAAATCCACTTAATTCCACCCAAGATTCTCCTAATTCCATCCAAAATCCCCCCAATATCACCACAAATGACCTTAATTCCACTTAAAATTCCCTTAATTCCACCTAAAATATCCCTAATTTCACCCCAAATCCCTTAATTCAACCCGAAATTCCCTTAATCCCTCCTACAATCCCCATAATTTCACCCCAAATCCCCCAGATTCCACCAAAAATTGCCTTAATTTCACACAAAATTCCTTTAATTCCACCTGAATACCCCTAATTTCAACTCAAATCTCCTGATTTTCATCTCATATCACAATGGTTCTACTCAAGGTTGCCTTAGCTCCACCTCAAATCCCCATAATTTCATCAAAATCCTCCTGATTTCACCCCAAATCTCTTTAATTCCAGTCAAAATCCCCTTAATCCCACCTAAAATCCCCATAATCTCATAAAAATCCCCAATTTCACCCCAAATCTCCTTAATTCCAGTCAAAATTCCCTTAATCCAACCTAAAATTTCCATAATTTCACCCCAAATCTTCGATTTCACCTCAAGTGCCCTTAATTCCACCCCAAATCCCCAAGCTATCCCCCAAAATCCATTCATTCAATCCCCAAATCCCTTAATTTCTCCCCCCCCAATCTCACCGAAATCTCCCTGATTTCAATCAAAACTCCCTGAATTCCACCTAAAATTCCCAAAGCCCCCTCCAGGCCCCCAACACAACCCCCCCTCCGGCCCCCAGAGCCCCCACAAGCCCCCTTTAGTGATCCCCCAGAGCCTCCCTTTCCTATGGGGTCTGTCCTCCGAGGACTTGGGGGCCCAAGGGGGCACTTGGGGGTCAGAGAGGGAATTTAGGGATCCGATGAGGCATTATGGGGCACTTATGGGGCACTTGGGGGTCAGGGGAGGGAATTTGGGTGTCCAGGTGGGCACTGGGGAGGCACTTAGGGGTGCTGGGTGGCACTTCTGGGACAGTTTGGGGTCCAGGGAAGCACTTGGAGGACGCTTGGGCGTCTAGAGGGGCACTTGAGGAGGGTCAGGGGAGGGAATTTGGGGGCACTTGAGGGTCTGGGGGCACTTGGGGGGCTGCAAACCCCGCTACAATGGGGCTCCGTGGGGCCGCGGGGGGTGATGGGAGTTGTAGTCCCGGCTATAAATAGCGCTCTATGGGGCCGCGGTGCATGACGGGAGTTGTAGTCTCGGAAGGGACTAAAGGGGCTCTGGCTCCAGGCCCCTTCCCACCTCCCCCTTCTCGGACGCGGATTGGCTGCGGGCTTTGACGGGCGGGCACTGCGACCAATGGGGGGCGCTAGAGGCGAAAACAGCTCAGGTTACCTTTGCAGACCCTCGCAGTAAAGACCAGTTCATTCCCAGGCCCTCCCAGTATAGCCCCATTCAGTCCCAGTCCCGCCCAATATAGTCCAGTTCATCCCCAGTACCGCCCAGTTCATACTCAGGCCCTCCCAGTACAGCCCGGTTCCCCTCAGTCCCTTCCAGTCTCCCCCAGTCCCTCCTCTAGTGTCCCCAGTCTCTCCAGTCCAACTCAGTTTCCCCCATCCCTCCGTCCACCCAGGTGACCCCCAGGGTCCTCCAGTATGTCCCATTCCATCCCAGTGTCATTCCTAGCATGTCCCAGTGTCCCCCAGCACTCCCCAGTGTCTCCCCCAGTCCCTCTCCATTCCCCCAGTGTCCTCCCCAGCACTCCCAGTGTCCCCCAGTACGTCCCAGTACGTCCCAGTATCATTCACGACATTCCCAGCGTCCGCCAGTATGTCCCAATTCCCCCAGTGTCTCCCATAGTGTCCCCCAGTATGTCCCGGTCCATACCAGTATCACCTCCAGTATGTCCCAGTATGAACTCCAGCATGTCCTAGCCCTCCCCAGTGCCCCCCTCAGCGTTCTCAGTGTCCTCCAGTCCCCCCCAGTATCACTCCCAGTATGACCCAGTGTCCATCTGAGTCCACCCCAGTTGCTGCCACAGTCCATTCCAGTCTGCCAGCCGTGACCACGCCCCCTCAGCCATGGCCACTCCCCTTCAGCAGTGACCACGCCCCTCAGACGTGGTCACGCCCCCCAGGTTTCGCCCCCCAGGTTTCACCCCCCAGTTTTACCAGTTTTACCTGTGGCTGCTCTGGGAAGGTGAGTGATCCCCCCAGTCCCTCCTCAGACCTCCTCAGTTACCCTCCAGTCCCTCCTATTTAACCCCTGGTTCCCTACAGCCTGTCCCACTTACCTCCAGTCCCTCCCAGTTACCCTCCAGTCCCCCCCAGTCTCTTCCAGTCCCCCTGCAGTTGCTCCTAATCCACTTCCAGTTCCCCCCAGTCCCTCCCAGTGCCCCCCAGTGGCTCCCACTCTCCCTCGAGTCCCCTCCTAGTCCGTCCAGTTGTTCCAAGTCCCCCGTAAATTGGGCTCCCAGTAACTCAGTGCCCCCCACTTCCCTCCCAGTCCCCCCCACTCCCTCACAGTTCCTTCCAATCCCCCCAGTGCCCTCCAATTCCCTCCCAGTCCCCCCCACTCCCTCCCAGTTCCTTCCAATCCCCCCAGTAGCCCCCTGCCCCTCCCAGTCCCGCCCTGCTCAGGAATCCCAGTGACTCACCTGCCCCTCCCCCACCCGGACGCCCGGGATTCCCGGGGGGGGCGCCCCCTCCCCCCCATTCCCGGTTTTTCGGGAACCCCTGGAATCTTCCCCTCCTCCCCAGGGGTCAAAAATCACGAGATGGAGCGGGAAAGCCTGAGGGTGCTGGTGCTACTGGGAGGTACTGGGAGGGACTGGGGGGAGATTGGGGGAGGCTGGGGGAGAACTGGGGGGAACTGGAGGGGACTGGGAGCATTTGAGGAGGAACTGGGATATGTATATACTGGGAGGGAACTGGGAGGTACTGCGGGAGGACTGGGTAGGGACTGGGAGCAACTGGGAGGGAACTGGGGAGGACTGGGGAACTGGGTTTATTTGGAACTGGGAGGAACTGGTACCACTGATCCCCCCCAAAATGGTTCCCCTCCCCATCCCAGTTCTGTCCATGGCGAGAGGGACCCCCCACCCTGGTGAGTGACTGGGACAAACTGGGACCAACTGGGAGGGGGGGGCTGTACTGGGAGTGGGGTGGGGTCATACTGGGAATGGAGAGGGTCATACTGGGAGTGGGGGTGTGGTCCATACTGGGTTATACTGGGATGGGGGCCATACTGGTTTATAGTGGTATGGGGAGGTCCATACTGGTATGAGGGGGCCATACTAGGTTATGCTGGGATGTGAGGGATCCATACTGGTTTATACTGGGATGAGGGCTCATACTGGTTTGTACCGGTATGGGAGGCTCATACTGGGTTGAGGGGAGCCCACAATGGTTTATACTGAGATGGAAGGGTCCATAGTGGGTCCATACTGGGTTATACTGGGATGGGAGTGCCTACACCGGTTTATACTGGGGTGGGGAAGTCCATACTGGTCCCTCTGACTCTTCCCCTCCCCTCAGATGCCAACAATCCCTTCCAGTACGGTGAGTGGGGACCAGTTTGGGGGGACTGGGGGAACTGGGAGGGAATTGGGGAGGACTGGGAAAAAAACGGGGGGGACTGGGAGGGGTAGGGGGCAAATGGAGATGTCCACTGGCGTGTCCCCAGGCGTGTCCCCTGGTGTGTCCCAGGTGTGTCCCCAGGTGTGTCCCCCGGTGTGTCCCCAGGTGTGTTCCAGGTGTGTCCCCCATTGTGTCCCCAGGTGTGTTCCAGGTGTGTCCCCCATTGTGTCCCCAGGTGTGTCCCCGGTGAATCCCCAGGTGTGTCCCCCGGTGTGTCCCCAGGTGTGTTCCAGGTGTGTCCCCCATTGTGTCCCCAGGTGTGTCCCCGGTGAATCCCCAGGTGTGTCCCCAGGTGTGTCCCCCGGTGTGTTCCAGGTGTGTTCCAGGTGTGTCCCCCATTGTGTCCCCAGGTGTGTCCCTGGTGAATCCCCAGGTGTGTCCCCAGGTGTGTCCCAGGCTTGTCCGAAGGTGTGTCCTCAGGCGTGTGCCAGATGTGTCCCCAGGTGTTTCCCGAGGTGTTTCCTAGGTGTGTCCCCAGCTGTGTCCCAGGTGTGACAGGTGTGTCCCTCCAGACTGGCATCACCTGCGTGTGGCCGGGTTGGGCATGGCTGCCTTCCTGTGTGTCCTGGGCTTCATCGTCCTGCTCAGTGAGTGTCACCTGTGCCAACTGGGGATGTCCCCAGTTTCACCTGGCGGGGGTGGCAGCAATGTTACCTGCACGGTGTTTGTGTCACCTGGGGGGTCCCCAATGCCACCTGGGGGTCCCTAATGTCACCCGGGGGGTCCCTGTGTCACCTTCTTTGTGTCACCTGTTGTGTCTCCTGACAGGTGGGAAGTGCAAGTGCCGGAGCAAGGCCAGGTGGGACAGGGGAACACTGGGGGGACACTGGGAGGATGGGGGGGAATTGGGGGGACAAGGGGACATTGGAGACACAGAGGTGTCCCTGACCCTGCCCACTCCCCACAGCCACCAACGACACCCCCCTGAGATGTCACACCTGGTTGGAACAGGTGAGTGTCCTCTCCCCCCTTGGGGACATCTGGGGTACTTGGGGACAAGGGGGAGGGCACTGGGGACAAAGGGGGGACTTCGGGACATCTGGGGGACCTTAGGGACAATGGGGACCCCCCTAATCCCCCCTCTCTTCACAGGAGCCGTCAGCACGTGCTGAGGTGTCCCCAAGTGTCCCCGAGTGTCCCCAAGTGCAGCGACACATGGAGGGGGGAGGGATGGGTTTATTTTGGGGTGGAACCCCCCAAAAACGGCCCAACAAATGGGGAAAATGAATAAAAAAGGTTAAAAAAAAAAGAGGTAATTTGGTTCTTGGGGGGTGGTGGCACTTGGCGGACATCAGGGGGGACAGGGGACAGTGCTGGGGGGTGGCACGTGGAGGGGACCAGGTGACACGGGTAGATAGTGGCCTCAGGGACATCAGGGGGATGGTGGCACCAGGAGAGGACATCAGCTTGATGGTGGCTTTGGGGACGGTGGGTGGCACATGGAGGGGACACAAGGCCAATGGGGACATTGCAGTGACAGTGGCCTTGGGGACATAGGGTTGGTGGTGGCACCAGGAGGGGACATTGTGCCAGTGGTGATACTGTGGTGACGGTGGCCTTGGGGACATCGGGGCATTGGTGGCACCAAAAGATGAAATTGGGCCAATGGTGACATCAGGTTGAAGGTGGCTTTGGAGTTGGTGGTGGCACCAGGAGGGGACAGGGGACATCAGGGCCATGGTGACAGCAGGAAGTGACACAAGTTCAGTGGTGACATCAGGCTGATGGTGGCCTTGGGGATATTGTGGCAGTGGTGTCACCAGGAGGGGACAAGGTGAGGTGGTGGCCTTGGGGACATCAGGGCAGTGATGACACCAGGAGGGAACACGAGGCCAATGGGGTCATCAGGGGGAGGGTGGCACCAGGTCCATGATGGTGAGGGGGATGATGTCCCCATGTCCCTCAGGTGACCAGGTCCATGGTCACATGGTGTCCCCCCATCCCTCAAGTGATCAGTCCGTGGTGACATGATGGTTGATGTCCCCATGTCCTCTCATGCCTCGAGGTCTATGGTCATGTGCTGGTAGATCTGGGTGGCCCCTTTGAAGCTAGAGGCCACAAGGAAGTGCCATTGGCCAATGGTGACAGGGACAAAGGCGCGGGGGGTGGGTACCAGCAGCTCCTGGGTGGGCTCCAGGTGCCCCTCGGGGCCCAGGCGGAACACACGGCTCAGGGCAAAGTCGTTGCCCAGCAGGACGTAGCGGTGGCCACTCAAGGTCAGTGGCTGGAAGATCATCGACCCCCGAGCCGGGACCTGCTGGATCTCCCGGAACATGGAGCCCTCCCAGCGCATCACCTGGAAAGGAGGACAGCGGTGGGAGGTGGGTGGGGTGGGAGGTAGGATCATGGGTTGGGTTGGGTTGGGTGGTGGGATCGTGGAAAGGGTTGGGTTGGGTGGTGGGACGATCAGATGGGTGATGGGATCATGGGATGGATTGGGAAGGGTGGTGCGATCATGGGGTGCATTGAGTTGTGTTGGCTTTTATTGGGTTGTGTTGGGTGGTGGAGTCATGGAATGGCTTGGGTTGGGTGGTGGGATCATGGGAAGGGTGGTGGGATCATGGGATGGGTGGTGGAATCATGGGAAGGAGCGGGCTGGGTGGTGGGATCATGGGATGGATTGGAAAGGGTGATGAGATTGTGGGATGGGTGGTGGGGTCATGGGGAAGACGTTGTGGCACCCCATGACCACATGATGGTGATGGATGCCCACGGACCCATGATCTCAGTGGATCCCTATAACAACATGACCCTGGTGACCCCCATAGCCCCATGACCCTGATGTACCCCCACGGACCTACAACTTTGATGGTTCCCCATAACCACGTGATGGTGTTGGACCCCAACAGACCCATGATGATGCAGGACCCGCATGACTCTGATGACTCTCATGACAGTGGTGGCCCCCTATGACCATATGACCTTGTCGATCCCCCATAGCCACATGACTCCTGGTATCCCCCATGGCCTCATGATGTTGCTGGACCCCCATGGACCCCTGATGACCCCCATGACCACATGATTCTGATGGCCCCCCATAACCACACAACCCTGATATGCTCCATGACCCTGGTAACCCTCCATGACCCCTGCCCACCCCTGCCCACTCCCCCGACCCCCCCCACCTTGGCGTCCCCCAGGAACCGTGTGAGGCACAGGAACACGTGTCCCCTCAGCCGGAAGTGCTTCGCCGCGTACACGTCGGGCACGTGGGGGATGTCAGTGTGGGGGGTGAAGAGCCCCCCGCTCCACCGGTACACGAGGGGTCTCCTGGCCCCTGAACACACCACGAGTGCTGGGCGCCCGCCCAGCTCCAGGAACTCCAGGTGGGTGTCGCGGTGCCACGCCCGGAGGGTCTGGTGGGGGTAGAAGCCGCGCCCACCCCACCGGAACACGGTGCTGGTGCCGCCCTTGGAGCTGTCGGCCACGCCCAGGTACAGGTGGCCCCCGAGACGGGCGGTGGCCACGGCGTGGGGGCGACGCAGCCGCCCCGCTCCGAGGCTCTGGTGGCGAACAAAGGTGGCCCCGGGGCCACCAGAGCGGCGCCAGACCCAGGAACCACCCCGGAGCTGGGCCACCACCACCAAGAGGGACCCACCAAGGGGCAGCGGGTGGCAGGCCACTGGAGAGGAGCCTGTGGGGACAATGGGGACAGTGAGGTTATGGGGGGTAAGGGGTTGGGGATGCTGGGGTGGTGGGGACAAGGCACTGGGGACACTGGGGATTTTGGGGATGTTGAGAACACTGGAGACATCTCTATGGGACATTGGGGACATTGAGGTCTCTGTGGGGACATTGGGGATGTTGGGAACACGGGGACATTGGGGTGGTGGTGACAGGGCTATGGGGACATTGGGATGATGGGGACAAGGCTATGGGGACATTGGGCACATTGGGGACACTGGGAACATTGGGGACACTGTGGATGTTGGGGTGGTGGAGACGTCTCTACAGGGACAGGAGCTGTCCCCAAGCTGGGCCACCACCACCAGGAGAGACCCACCAGTGGGTGACAGGCCACTGAGGAGGAGCCTGGGGGGACAGTGAGGACGGTGGGGTTAAAGGGGGAGGGGTGGGGGCAAGGAGTTGAAAACATTGGGGACATTGGGAACATTGGGGACATTGGGGACATTGGAGACACTGGGAACGTTGGGGACATTGGGGACACTGGGAACATTGAGGTGGTGGGGATGTCTCTGTGGGGATGTCTCTGTGGGGACACTGAGGACATTGGGGTTGGGGTGGTGGGGACTGGGCTGTGGGGACACTGGGGACATTGGGGTTAGGGTGGTGGTTTTGGTCTCCTCCAGCCCATTTTTGAGGTCTCTCAACCCATTTTTTACATCCCTCACCCCATTTTTCAGGTCCCTCACCCCATTTTTGTGGTCCGTTACTCCATTTTTGAGGTTCCTCACCCCATTTTTGGGCCCCCCTTGGCTGTTTTCAGGATCACCCCACCCAGGGTGGGTTTTGGGTCCCCCCAGACTCACTGTTGATGATGGTGGGGGCCCGGAACCTCCCAGCCAGTTGGTCCCACTCCAGGAGGGCGCAGGCACCGGCAAAGGGTTGGGCCAGGGCCACCCCCTGGTGCCCCCCTAGCGTGAAAGACTCGGCCCCCAGGGATGAGAAGGGCAGGGACTGGAATGGCCGGAGCTCTGGGAACACAGGGACATCATGGGGACACCATGGGGACAGCTCAATGCCACCCCCAAGGAAATGGGAACATCCTGGGGATACCCCACTGCCACCCCCAGGGACATGGGGACACCCTGGGGACACCCCAGAAACACCCCACTGTCACCCCTGGGGATATGGGGACAACCCCAAGGACACAGGACATGAGAACATCCTGGGGACACCTAAAGGAACATGGAGACATCCCAGGGACATCACAGGGACATGGGGACACCATGGAGACAGCCCAATGCCACCCCCAGTGCCCCCCCCACGTGAAGGAATTGGCCCCCAGAGATGAGAAGGGCAGGGACTGGAACAGGCAGCGCTCAGGACACAGGGACACTGTGGGGGTGGCATGGGGACATCGTGGGGACAGCCTAGGTACAGCTCTGGGGGCATGGGGACACACTGGGGACACCCCCTGCCAACCCCGGGGACATGGGGACAGCCTTGGGACACTCCTGAGGACATGGGGACACCCCGGAGGACAAGCCCCATGCCACCCCCCAGGGACACAGGGACACCATGAGGACACCCCAGAGACATCTCCAGGCATGTGGGGACATCCCATGGACATTCCAAGGACATGAGGACACCTCAGGGACACCCTCAGGGACACTATGGAGACCTTTGGGGGACACTTTGGGGATACTTTGCTGCCACCTCTGGGGACACCAAAGGGACACTCTGGTTCCTTGGGGACACTTTGGAGGCTCTTGGGGCACCTCAAGGACACTCTGGGGACACTGGGGATACTTTAGGGACATTGGGGTCCATAGGTGTGTTTGTACCCCCAGCCCCGGGTGCCCAGTCCCCCCAAGTCCCTCCCAGTCCCTGCCAATCTCCTCCCAATCCCTTCTCAGTCCCTCCCAGTGCTCCCAGTTCCCACCTGCCCGCTGGCACTGGAAGTCCTGGGGGTCCAGGTGGGCAAGGGGGGTCCCTTGGTGGGGGGAGGGGCTGCGGCAGCGCCCAGCAGTCTCGGGGGAGGAGGGGACTGTCCCCAGCCACGACAGGAGCCACCGCAGGCGACAATCACAGCGGAACGGGTTCCCCCGCAGGTCCCTGCACCACCAAGTGTCACCAAAGTGTCACCAGGTGTCACCAAAATGTCCCCAAATGTCACTAAATGTCCCCACGTGTCACCAAATGCCCCAAATCCCTCCAAGTCCCCCAATGTCCCCCTGATGTCCCCAATGTACCCCAAAACCCTCAATGTCCCCAATCCCCCCCAATGTCCCCATGTTCCCAAAGTCCCTATACCTCCCCCAATGTCCCGAATGTCCCCAATGCCCCGTCCTCCAATGCCCCCCATCCCCACAATGTCCCCAATGTCTCCAATGTCCCCAATCCCCCAATGTCCCCAATGTTCCCAACACTCCCCGCTTCCCTCCCTGTCCCCAATGTCCCCAGTGTCCGCACGGTGTCACTCACAGGTGGCTCAGGGTCTCCAGCCCCTGGAAGAGCCCCTGAGGCAGTGTCTCCAGGCGGTTGTTGGCCAAACTCCTGTGGGGACGTTGGGGGAACACTGGGGACATTGGGGACATTGAGGGGGACATAGGGAGAACATTGTGGGGTTTGGAGGGCTTGGGGACACCTGGGGGCACTTGGGGACATTGGGGACAGCTGGGGACAGGGAAATGGGGGCATCTGGGGACACCCGGCGACACATGGGGACATGGGGACAGGGACACAGGGACAGGAACATGGGGACACCTGGGGACAGGAACATGGGGACATTTGGGGACATCTGGGGACATGAGGACACCTGGGGATATTTGGGGACACCCTAATGTCCCCAATCCCCCCCAATGTGCCCCATGTCCCCCCAGTGTCCCCAGCGTCACTCACAGGAACAGGAGCCCCCGGAGGCCCCGCAGGGCAGTGGGTTCGATGGTCCCGACCTCGTTGTCCTCGATGAACCTGCGGCACCAGTTCACACCAGTTTGCACCAGTTCATACCAGTTCTCACCAGTTCACACAAGTTCAACTCAGTATCCCCCCACCCAGTACAGCCCAGTCCCTCCCCATTGTTCCCCCAGTTCCTCCCAGTACAGCCCAGTTTATCCCAGTCCACCCTAGTCCCTCCCCAGTGTCTCCCCAGTCCAGCCCAGTCCCTCCTCAATGTCTCTCCAGTTCCTCCCCAGTCCCTTCCAGTCCATTCCCAGTGCCCTCCCAATCCCTCCCCAGTCCCCCTCAGTCCCTTCCAGTCCCTCTCACAGGTACTCCAGTAACACCAGTCCAGCAAAGGCCCCGTCCCCGATGGTCCCCAAGCTCCCGGCGGTGACCAACCTGTGGGGACACCCCAGGGACACTCTGAGGACACTTTGGGGCTATTTAGGGCCAATGAAGAGACATTTGGGGCCATTTAAGGACTCTTGGGAACACCTTGGGGACATATGTGGACATTTTGGGATCACTTTAGGAACACTTCAGGACCATTTGGGGACTCCTGGGAACACCTTGGGGACATTTGGGGACATTGAGATAACATTTGGGGACACTCTGAAGACATTTGGGGACATTTGGAGACCCTTTGGGGACACACTGGGGACACTGAGGGGATCTTGGGGATATCTGGGGACATTGAGGTGACATTTGGGGACATTTGGTGATACTTTGGGGCCATTTGGGGCCATTGGTGACACTTTCGGGACACTTTGGGGACACTGAAGACATTTTGGGGACACAGAGGTAACACTTGGGGACACGTTGGGGACAGATTGGGGACACTGGTGTGACATTTGGGGCCATTTGGGGACACTTTGAGGACATTGGGGTCACTCACAGCAGCTGCAGGGTCGGGGTGTGGCGGAAGCTGCCCTCGGCCAGGACCTCGATGTGCCACCGAACCAGTGACCTGGGGGAACCGGGTGAACTGGGAGGGACTGGGAAGGCATTGGGGAAGACTGGGAGGACCAAACTGGGATAAACTGGGGACACAGGGGCCAAACTGGGCTGAACTGAGAGAAAGCAGGAACAACTTGGGCCAAACTGGAGTCAAACTGGGCTAAATTGGGGTAAACTGAGGTAAAACTGGGAGAAACTGGGACCAAACTGCACTAAACTGGTCCAAGTCAGTCCTAAACTGGGAGAAACTGGAGCTAAACTGGACCGAATCAGTATCTGACTGGGCCATACTCATCCCAGCCAGCCCTAAACTGGTACTAAACTGGTCTAAACCAGCCACAACCTGGACCCAGCCCCGCCCATCCCGTGCAGGGGGCGTGGCTTCGAATGATGACGTCACAAGGCGGGCGGGGCCTCATTGGGGGGTCCGTGGGAGTCCCCACTGAGGGCTCACGGAAGGGGTTCAGGGGGTACCCAAAAAGCAGGAGGTCAAAGGGGAGGTCCCGGAAGGGGGTTTCCCATGGGGGAGGTCATTTTGGGGGTCCCAGGAGTATTTTTTTGGGGGGGTTTCCTAAAAGGGGGGGAGGGGGGTGCCCAGGAGGGGAGGGGTCACCGGGGAGTTTCTGGGGGATCTGCAAGGACAAGTCGCGGGAAGGTTCTGGGGGGGGTCCCCAAAGGGGGGGGTCGTGGGGGGGACTCAGGAGGGGCACCACATTTGAGGGGGTCCCAAAGGGAGGAGGGGATAAAAGGGGGTTCCTCAAAGTGGGGGGTCCCCAAAGTGGAGGGGGGGTCACTCACAGTGTGGCCAGGCGGGGGGGGAGCCCCCGGGGGATCCCCCCGGCCCCCCCCCGGCACAGGGCGCTCTCCCGGTCGCACTCGCAGCCCCCCGGGCAGCCGCCGCCGCCCCGGAGGGGTGCCCCAAACCCACCCCCCCACATCGGGACCCCTCCAAAGACCCTCCCCACCCCCAGCAACACCAGCAGCACCAGCGCGGCCCCCTCCGCCCCCATGGAGCCCCTCCAAATAGCCCCCCCCAAAATGATTGCCCAAAACTGGCCCCCCCAAAAGCCTCCCCCTAAAATTGCCCCCTCCGAAACTGCCCTCCCAAAAGGCCCCCCTACAACTGCGCTCCGAAACTCTCCTCCCCGAACTGACCCCCCGCAAAAGAATCCTAAATCTTCCCTCCCAATGCCCCCGAAACTTCCCGTCCCCGAAGTGACCCCCCTCAAGAGACCTCCCCCTAAACCTGCCCCCGAAACTTCCACCCTCGAAGTGACCCACCCAAAAGACCACCCTAAAACTTCCCCCCCAAAAGCCCCCTAAATCTGCCCCCCAAAAACTCCTCCCCGAACCCACCCCGCAAAAAACCCCCTAAATCTGCCCCCCAAAACCGCCCCCCCGATCCGACCCCGCCCAAAAGACCTCCTAAATCTCCCCCTCTAAAACCCCCTTAAATCTTCCTCCCTAAAAGCCCCCTAAACCTTCGCTCCCCAAAACCTGCCCCCTCCCAGACTGACCCCCGCTCTCCGCCCTCCCCGCTCCCCCTTCACCGGACCCCCGACGCCCCCTCGCCCAATAAAAGCCCCCCCAAATCGGGGTCCCCCCGCCCCCCGGGCTCGGCTGCGGCTCTCACGGTGGCGGGCGGGGTGGGCGGGGCTTATGAGTTATGGACACGCCCATCCGTGTCTGGTCACGCCCAGTCAGCGGTGGCCACGCCCCCTCCCAATACAAAGGGGCCGCTGTTGGTCCCTGGCCTGGAGCCACTGGGGACAGAGGGGGCCTTGTACTGGGAGCACTGGGAGGGACTGGGGGGGCTCCCAGGCGGCAGGGGGAGGGGACTAGGAGCACTGGGAGGACCTGGGGGGCTCCCAGGGGGGACTTGGAGGCAGCTGGGAGCACTGGGAGGCAACTGGGTGGAGGCAATTTGGAGCAGTACTGGGAGGGACTGGAGGTTACTGGGGAGCTCTATGGGGGGACTGTGAGACACTGGGAGTCAACTGCGGGGAGCTGGGAGTTACTGGGAGTGGTACTGGAGAGGGACTGGAGGTTATTGGGAGCACTGAGAGGGACTGGGGGGCTCTGAGGGAGGACTGGGAGGCAACTGGTGAGTGCTGGGAAATCACGGGGAGGCAACTGGCAGTCACTGGGAAGGACTGGGTGCTAATGATGGTGGTATTGGGAGGTACTGGAAGGAACTGGAGGTTAATGGGAGCCTTGAGTGGGACTGCAGGGCTCTGAGAAGGGACTGGGGGGGCAGGGGAAGACACTGAGAGTCAACAGGGAGCACTGGGAGGCAACTGGAGGGTGCTGGGAGTTACTGGGAGTGGTATGGGAAAGGTGCTGGGAGGGACTGGGAGCACTGAGAGGGACTGGGGGCTCTGAAGTGGGACTGGGAGACACTGGATGGCGACTGGTGGTGCTGGAGAGTCACTGGGAGGCAACTGGTGGTGCTGGGGAGTCACTGGGAGGCAACTGGGGGGTGCTGGGAGTTACTGGGAGTGGTACTGGAAGGGACTGGAGGTTACTAAAAGCACTGGGAGGGACTGAGGGGCTCCCAGGGAGGACTGAGGGGGTGGGAGGAGGCAACTGGGTGCAGCTGGGAGTTACTGGGAGTGGTACTGGGGAGGGACTGGAGGTTACTGGGAGCATTGGGAGGGACTGGGGAGCTCTGAGGGGGGACTGGGAGGTGCTGGGAGTTACTGAGACAGGTACTGAGGAAGGGACTGGGATGGACTGGAGGTTACTGGGAGCATTGGGAGGGACTTCAGGGCTCCCAGGGGGGACTGGGAGAAACTAGGAGGCAACTGGGAGGTGCTGGGGGGCACTGGGAGGCAAGTGGGGGGATGTGGGAGTTACTTGGAGTGGTACTGGGAGTCAACTGGAGGTTACTGGGAGAGTTACTTGGAAGAACCAGAAGTCAACTGGTGGGTGCTGAAGGCAACTGGGAGGCAACTGGAAAGCACTGGAAGGTGCTGGGGAGGAACTGGGAGAAACTAGGAGGCAACTGAGAGACACTGGAGGTTACTGGGAGACAACTGGGGGGCAGTGGGGAGAAAATGGTAGCTACTGTGGGCAACTGGGAGATGCTGGAGGTTACTGGTGGGCACTGGAGAGTTACTAGGAGGTGCTAGGGAGTTGCTTAGGGGCAACTGGGGACACTGGTTGCTACTGGAAAAGGTAACTGAGAGGCCTTGGAGGTTACTGGGAGAGACTGGAGGGCTCTGAGGGGGGACTGGGGAGGGGTGGGGAAAGTTATTGGGAGCACTGGGAGGCAACTGGGGGCTCTGAGAGTTGCTGGGAGGCAACTAGGGGCTGCTGGAAATTACTGGGAAAGGTACTGGGACCCTGGTATTACTGGGGTGGGGGATCACTGGGAGCTGCTGGTGGAATCACTGAGGACTAAGGAGAGGCCCTGGGCTTACTGAGGGTTTACTGGGAGGGTCACTGGGAGCTACTGGTGAGCACTGGGGGTTACTGGTGAAACAAAGAATTAACACCGAGATTTGATCAGTGTTAAACGGCAAATCTCTATTGCCAGCACTGGGTCGCACTGGGGATAAATCCTTCCATAAGTGCTCTGATGACCAGTTGATTACAAAACTTTATATTCATCTTGTCTCAGAAATATTTTACATAAACACACCCATTGATCAGTGTTACAATTTACGGTGTTTTGCTGCCATCTACAATCCTTTTGCAAGAAATACAGTCCCTCTGATGGTCATTTGGTGGTCGTTTTTCATAGTCTTCCTCACTTGACACATGCTCAAGGTCTATTGTCTCGTTTCCAAACCTCAAAACACATTCTTTGTTTTTGGATGGGTAGATTCACAGCCTTGGAGGCTGGTTTCTGACTGGTTACTCCTTTTAAATGATACAAAAATGTTATCTACATAATTTCTACTTACAAAATTGTATTTCTTATCTAAAGGTAATAGGGTTCTCAGGCAAGCAAAAATATTTATCAGCATTATTTTATAAGGCGAATTTCTCAGGCTAGCTAAGCTAAAGTATTTTAAAGTGTTAACAGTTCCTTTCGTAGCAAAGCCTCTGCCCGCAGGGCACACACACCAGGCCCTGCCTGGGGCTGCCACGCAGGGAGCTGCTGCTGCTGCCGCGGGGCAGCGGGGACGGAGCCTCGGGGATGTGGCGCAGCAGGGTCAGGGGCCCAGGCAGCTGGCAGGCGGCAAGGCCTGAGCCCCGAGCCAGCAGCAGCACCGGGCCCTGCCCATGGTGCTCCCGCCCAAGGCTGGGCCCTGCAGGCAGGGCAGAACCCCCTCCCTGGGGCGGCCTCGCTGCCCCGGCCCTCGTCCGGCCCAGCCTCTCCCTGTGCGCGCTCCCCACAGCACAGGCTGCGCTGGGGCATTTGCTGCGGGGCCCTGCAGAGCTGCCCCGAGGGAACACCTCCTCTGGGAGGTCACGGCCTATCCTCTCCATTCCGGAATGGCCCCTGGCAACCAAAGAACCAGCGCCCCACAGCCCCACGGTGTAGCCCCAGCCCTGTGCCACGGGCCTCCAGGGCTTCCCGTGACAAAGCACCCCCTCCAAACCCTTGTCAGGTATGAAATTGGCTGACAGGGCTCACGGATGCTTTTAGGAAATAGGTACAAGCTTTTCTTGAATACTGGGGGGTCACTTTTTTTGTTCTTAATCTTTGGAGTTCTCTATTTGAGGACAGGATGTCCTAGAGCCTACTGTTGTGTTGCATTTGGAGTGAGAAATCTTTTTCCAAGAAATCCAGATTGCATGTATGATGCACATGTATCAAGTCCCCAGTGCAAAGCCCTCCCCTGATCTTCACCAACACTGCCCATTCTCATCCATCTTTTGGGAAGACAAAGATGTCAGGCTTTAGTTTCTAAATCAGGAACCCTTGAAAACATCTGTTTAGGAACTGACAGCAAGATCACTTAGGAGCAACCAGCAAAGGAGTTGGCAGGAACTGTCCAGAGGTACATCTGGAAGAGAGGGGTGAGACCACCAAGGCCTCCAACGCCTTTGAGCCACTTCCAGGGGAGAAGTGGAGTGGCACCCCAAAACTGAGTGTCTGGAGGGCTGAGGATTGGGGGAAAACGGGAACAGAGTGAAGGGGTAAATGGACCCCCAAACTAATCAGGAATGGGCTGAGACTCCGAAACTCAGCAGGTCAGGGTTGGAAACAGCCCCAAACCGAGCTGGGGTATTAGGGAAGGGTTCGAGACATACTGAAGCTTGAAAACCATGACACCATTAAAAGCTTCACAAAACCCAATATTTATTACCAAGAGGTGGCCAACAAAATGAACAAACCCAAAAGAGAGGAAGGAGAGAAATAAGCCCACAGCACGACCTCGCCAGTTACCCAGCTGTTGCCCATAAAGTTCTCTTACTGACCTAGCTTGCCTATAATTACCCAGAGCAGAAGCTGCATCCTTGGAGAGTCAGTAAGTTCACAAACTGGCAGGCGTCCCCGCCAAAGGCAATGTTGTCCTTGGTATGAAGTTAGCTCCCTTCCAAGAAAGGACTACCTACTTTTATACAATTAACTGAGTGACCACAACCCCCCAGGTGTGGCCAGCACCGCCCAGCCCGAGGCCCTCAGTCCCACCTCCCGGTTATGTCAGTGCACCTCTTCCGCGCATGCGTGAGAACTTTGGAAATCCCCTCACGCACACGCAGTGTGCTTTGGGGGTCTTTTCTAATTGAGTTGGGGGTCGAGCCTTCCTCCTCCTCATCACTTTCTCCTTCAAGCGACCTTGGAGGACAAGTAGCCAATCACAGAACACCAATTAAAACAGTTTATACACAAGTTCTCCCTCCATGGATGAATTCACTGTTTTATCAGTGAACTTGGCAGGGAGAATATAAACTCCTGCAGGTGGCTGGGGCCAAACACAGACCAAAAGTATCAGCATAAATTCACCCCGGTGCATGGGGGAAAGCTGGGGACTTTGGAGATGATGGGAAAGGGGTGGGAGAGGGGGGGAAAGGGAGGTTGGATGGCAGGCAGGGGGATGGTGGGAAGGGGGGTTCTGTGGAGGTCTCCACCATCCCCCATCACTTGAGCCCTCAAGCAGTTACCTGGGGCAGGGGGAGGATCCAGACTGGAGGGGTCCCCAAGCCCTTTGTCCATCCCTGGGGGGCTGATGGGAGAGTTTCCTGCACCTAGTGGCCGGTTCTGTGGCAGCCCTGTGGCAGAGCGGGGTAGGAAAGGGGAGTCCAGGGTGACCACCTGAGCTCCCAACCTGCTGAGGGGTGCTGGGGGCTCCTGGAAAGCAGGGGCACCCCCTGACCTTTGTCCCTCTCGACACAGGGGTGTTCCCTTTTCTGGGAAAGCTGAGTGTCACTTCCTGACCATCCCTGACCGGGAGAGGTTTGTGGACACATCTACACCTGGCAGCAGCTTGGACACTTCACCATTGAATTGGGCAGTTTGTGGGGAACACCCCATATGGGGAGACCCAGGCCAGGCCCTGGAACAGCCAACCGGAATTACTGGAGAACAGATGGGCTCAAGGGGACATGAACTGCCAGCACAATTATGAGATTGTGACCCCATTCACCTGGCCTGGGCAAGCCTGATGTTGTGGAAACCTCCCCTAAATCTCCCCAGGAACCCCAAAATTGCCTGAATATCTCCTCCAACCCCAAATTCCCCCCAAATCCCTGTAAAATGGAGGGGCTTTAAATGTCTTTGTTCAATTTCTTTATTTTTACTCCACTTTGGCGTGGTTTTAAGGGATGAAGATGCCTCAAAAGAAAAACCAGGGCCAAAGTAAAAGGATTTACATACTGGTAGTGTGTGAGTGTCTGTGGGGTTGGATTGGATGGGTGAAAGTGCCTTTTTTGGAGGGGTTTCCATCCCAGTTTCTCCAAAATATTGGTCTTTGCCCCATCATCACTGGGAGGTGAAAGATGCCTATGGGCAATAGAGAATTAGAATCATGGAATTGTATAGGCTGGATAGGATCTCGAAGATCATTCAGAGTTTTTTGATACCACCAGAAGAAATGATTGGATGGAGTAGGTGATCTTTCTGGGGTCTAAAGTCAACAAATCTGCTCCTCCCAATGAATTTCTGACATCAGTCTGCATCCCGATGGATGTTCCTCCCCCTGCGGTCATCCAGGTGCCTATGGGGAACCAGCAGGATGTGGAGACCACCAGCCTGTCATCTTCCCAATGTGGAACACTGGCAACATGGGTCACCAGGTGGGCCACCAACATGTGACCTCCAGTGCGTGATGAAGTTGGAGCAGCGGACAAAGCTCTTTCTGCAGTTTGGGCACTCGTAGGGCTTCCCTTACCGGTGTCTCCACTGGTGTTTGGTTAAGGCAGAGCTCATGATGAAACTCTTCCCATACTCAGGACACTTGTAGGGCCTCTGTCCTGTGTGAATGTGCCAGTAAGTGACGAGGCAGGAGTTGCAACTGAAGCTCTTCCTGCAGTTGGGGCAGTGGAAGGGCCTCTCCCTCACATAGATCTGCTGATGCTTGATGGGATGGGAGCTGCTCCATCTCAGCAGCTGAGTCTTCCCTCACTCGGACACTTGTATGGCTTCTCCCTGGTGTGCAGGCACTGCTGGGTGATGAGGATGGAGCTGTTGCTGAAGCTCTTCCTACATTTTAAGTGCCACTAGGGTGTAGTGGATGAGAACCAAGAATTGATGCCCACTCATGACTATGAGAAACATGATAAAGTATGTCTTTGATAAATAGTATTTGATAAAGTATATAGTTGTTATGACTGTATGTTGGAAAAAGGTAGGAAACACATGTGTGCAGCTGTTCCATGACCTCCACATTTGACCACAATGGAGCACCTGGCCAGCAACCTAGGAATTCTCACAGTTACCTGTAACTCTGGGCATCAGCTGTAATGGGGCTTCTCAGAGGAATTGTGGTCCTGGATGTTGAGCATTAGGTGGCAATTGGTGATGCATTTCTTCTTAGTCATTGTTCTTTCTCCCTCTGTGTCATGGTTTGAGATCCCCAAAATCTAATTCCCTAGTCTAAGCCCCCTCCCCCATCCCAACCTAGTATAAGATGTGGGGTTTTTTTCCAGACAAAACATGAGACTCAGAATGGGGGAAAGGGAATATATTACAATGACTGTACAAATAAATATTATAATACATTATACACATGATCACAACTATCTCTACCATGACATAAGTATTTACAATGGATCAGATGTCTTCTCCCCTCCAAATAAAAGTCCAGGAGGGAAGAAGGACAGATCCCTTCTTCAGAGCAGCAATGTCTCTAAGGCAGCAGTCATCTGTCCTCTTCACAATGCAGCAGCTGATAGCTGGATTTCTTTTCAATACACAAGGGGATCTCCAAGCCCCTTGGCCCATCATCTCCAAACGAGGGTCTTTCAAGACACAAGGGGGTCTCCTTTCACTCCTCTTGGTTCTCCTTTGACTCCAAGCAAAGACCTCACCTGTGGACTGCCAGCAGGGACTAAACTCGCTTCACCACAGGCATATCACGAAATGCAGGGGCATCTTTGTGAAAGTCCCTTCCTCAGGGGTTCACCCCTGAGTCAGAACATCTTGGGCAGCATTCAGTTGCAAGCCTTTGCCCCAAGAGTTCTACCAGAGCTCCTGTGCTCTGTCTCAGGCTGCCACCTTGGCAGCAGTGGTGAGGGGGGGTGGGGGGAAAGGCCAAGGTCACCCCCCTCTGCATTCCTCTCCGTCCCGGTCCAGCTTCAGGACGCTTTTAAGCTTCTCAACTCCTCTCTCTCTCTAGTGCTGCATGTCCAAGACTCCTCTCCTTAATAGGAGTCCACCTCCCTCCTTTCTCAGAGGTCTCAAAGGAGTTTTGGGGGGTCTGGTTCAGTTCTTACCCCCAAAACTCTGTAGCTCTGCTGCTGACTCTCTTTTCTCGGCTCTCCTTCCAGGAGTCCTCTCTGCGGTGCATGCCGTTTGTTGTTTGGTTCAGTTCTTATCTGTCCTGGCTCTTAGCCATAGTCTCTGGACGCTGCTTCTGCTGCTGCTCTGTCTCTGCTCACTCACAGTGGAGAAAACTTTCTTAGCTCTCACCTGCAAGCACCTAGCCCAACTTTATGCTGTTCCAGGTCCCCGCAGGCCCCCGCTGGGGGCTTGGGGGCCAAAGCCCCCCCCAGGGGGCTTCTGTGCTCTGCTCCTCGTGGCCTCAGAACATGGCTACCACTTCTACAACCCAACTACAACTAACCTTCTCTTCCGTTTGCTTGTGGTATGTTTATATTTCGCAGGAGCGCAGATTGGACAAAACTTCAAAACTTCCAGGGGTCACCACCACCCGGGGTTTTACCATTTTTTTAACTTCAGGGGGAAAACCTGGTTCAAACCACTACACTCTAGGCAATAATGATTTGATGCATCACTAATTTTCTTTTGTACTATATACATATCTGATTTGTTTTATTGTGCTTATTTAGGCAACTGTTCATATTATACAACGACTAGTGTATAGTCATCCTGTTGAGCACCCAGCCTGCCAGCAAAACAAATGTGGCATCACAGCGCAGGGTACAAAATGAATACTTTTTTAATGTAAAGAAAAATGTTGCTAAGACAAATATAGAACTGGATATTCCTGGTTGGGAACAGTTACCTTGTTGTGTTTTGGTCCCTGAGTGGTCATGTTACGGTGTCTGTGAGAACTAGGACTCCAATTTGAAGGAGGCAGAACCCCTTAATGCAGTGAAATGCTTACAGAAGGTTTCAGTAGAGAAAGGAAAGGAAGTCAATGCTCTAGGGAGATGAGGATGGGTTTTGCATGCCGCATATTGAAAACAACATCATCAGAGAGAACAAATGAGTAAGGACAAGATTAATTTGGAGAAGCAAGTATGTGAATTGCAGGGGAAAAAGTTATGGGGCAATGCCGAATGTTGCAACTATTAATGGACAAGTTGGACACTTATCAAACAGTGGCAGAAAGAGTGGCTGCCCGGGTAGCCCAATATAAATATTGAAAGCAAAAGGGTTGAGTAAATAGAAAAAAAGAGCATGCTCTGTTGAAAGAGGCAGGGATGGACTAGGATCCTGAAAAATGGGTTGGAAATATCTGGGATTCAACCAATTTCGATAGTAGTTCAGAAGGTCAAGTGTTTGCTGAAGCAAAGACAATAATACAAAAGAAATTGGAAGGTGATCCTACTGGTTATCCAGTTAGGCATGATGTTGTGGAAGACTTTACTCAGTATGAAATCAACGATATTATGGATAGATTTAAACAAAAGCCTGGAGAGTCTTTAATCTCCTGGATAGTCAGGCTGCATGATTTTGGAGCCTATGGGATTAAATTATACTCGGATGACAGTAAGAAGTTTGCAATGTTAAGTTCTGATTCATTTGTTCAGGATGCCTTCTGAGGCTCAGTTGGAGAGACTAATTCCTTGTCTGTAGTGGGGGAAGAATAGAATAGAAAATAGCCCATGGAAAGGGAGCAGCCAGGTGCAGATGGGCCCTGTAATAGTCTACAGAATTGTATTCAGCATATTAAGGCGGAAAAAATGAAGACTCCTGGTTTTATTGGTGGTCCAGACACTATGCTGCAAAATGGCATTATCAGCTCCAATTCGAAAGAGGATTACTAAGAGAGCTCCACATTAATATAAGTGTGTTTTTATGACTTTACTGTTAAATGAAAAAGGGAACCCTACAGGAGAAATCATAGAGAAAATCCAGTACCTTTGGTCTGGGAGGAATCTTCGTCCATGTTCAGTTTTGGCCCTCCGATGGCCAATTTATGAAGGGGCTCCTGCCCTCAAACAACTGCCCTTCCAGAAAGGAAAAAAAAGCCCTACCCATCTGTCTCTCCCCTGCCGTTGGTGCAGCACTCTGGGCACTACGTGCACAGCAAGAGCTTTCTGGGAGGGCACCTTTGGTCTGGGAGGAATCTTCGTCCGTATTCACTTTTGGGCCTCAGACGACCCATTTAGGAATGGGGCTCCTGCCACCAACGATTGCCCTTCCAACCAGGAAAAAAGGCCTGACCCTCTGTCTCTCCCCTGCCATTGGTGCAGCATTCTGGGCACTAGGTGCATACGGACGAAGATGCCTCCCAGAACAAAGGTGCCATGAGAGAAAGCTCTTGCTGCCAATAGAGTACCCAGACTGACAAACCAACTTCACCACAAAGCCAAAGCTTCCAGGCTTTCTTTCCTGGGGATAAGGGCTGTTGTTTCCTGTTTTCAGCCCTGCCTCCCAACTGCCAGCCTGACTCCCAAAATTCCATACAAACAAAGATTCCTCCCACAGCAACGATGCCAGCACAGAAAGCTCTTGCTGCCCATGGAGTGCCCAGCCTGGTCCACCAAGTGAACCACCACAAAACCAAAGCTTCCAGTCTTTCTTTCCTGGGAATAATGGCTGTTGTTTCCTGTTTTCAGACCTGTCTCCCAACTGCCAGCCTTACTCCCAAAATTGCATACGGACAAAGATTCCTTCCACACCAAAGGTGCCAGCACAGAAAGCTCTTGCTGCCAATAGGCTACCAAGGCTGGCCCACCAACTGCACCACAAAGCCAAAGCTTCCAGTCTTTCTTTCCTGGGGATATGGACTGTTGTTTCCTGTTTTCAGCCCTGCCTCCCAACTGCCAGCCTGACTCCCAAAATTGCATACAGACGATGATTCCTCCCACAGCAAAGAGGCCAGCACAGAAAGCTCTTGCTGCCAATGGAGTCTCCAGGCTGAGAAACCAACTGAACCACCAAAACAAAACATCCAGGCTTTCTTTCCTGGGGATAAGGGCTGTGGTTTCCTGTTTTCAGCCCTGCCTCCCAACTGACAGTCCAACTCCCAAAATTGCATACGGACGAAGATTCCTCCCACACCAAAGGTACCAGCACAGAAAACTCTTGCTGCCAATAGACTACCCAGGCTAAAAACCAACTGAACCACAAAGCCAAAGCTTCCAGGCTTTGTTTCCTGGGGATAAGGGCTGTTGTTTCCTGTTTTCAGCCCTGCCTCTCAACTGACAGCCCTATTCCCAAAATTGCATACAGACGGAGATTTCTCCCATAACAAAGGTTACAGCACAGAAAGCTCTTGCTGCCCATGGATTGAGAAACCTGGCCCACCAACTGCCACAGAAAGCTAAAGCTTCCAGGCTTTCTTTCCTGGCCAGAAGGGCTGTTGTTTCCTGTTTTCAGCCCTTCCTCCCATCTATCAGCCCTACTTCAAAAATTGCATACGATTCCTTCCAGCCCAAAGAGCCATCATGGAAAGCTCTTGCTGCTCATGGAGTGCCAAGCCTGGCCCAAAAACTGAACCACAAAGCCAAAGCTTCCAGGCTTTCTTTCCTGGTGATAACGACTGTTGTTTCCTGTTTTCAGCTGTGTCTGGCAACTGCCAGCCCGACACTGAAAATTCCATATGGATGAAGATTCGTCCTGCAACAAAGGTGCCAGAATAGAAAACTCTTGCTGCCCATGGAGTCCTCAGGCTGACCCACCAACTGCACCACAAAACCAAAGCTTCCAGGCTTTTTTTCCTGGGAATAAAGGCTGTTGTTTTCTGTTTTCAGACCTGCCTCCCAACTGCCTGCCCGACTCCCAAAATTGCATACAAAGATTCCTCCCAGACCGAAAGTGCCAGCACAGAAAGCTCTTGCTGCCCATGGAGTGCCCAGTGTGGCTCACCAACTGCACCACAAAGCCAAAGCTTCCAGTCTTCCTTTCCTGAGGAGAATGGTTGTTGTTTCCTGTTTTCAGCCCTGCACTGAAACTGTCAGCCTGACTCCAAAAATTGCATATGGAGGAAGATTTGTCCCATAACAAATATGCCAGGACAGAAAGCTTTTACTACCCATGGAGCACCCAGGCTGGCCCACCAGCTGCACCACAAAGCAAAAGCTTCCAGGCTTTCTTTGCTGGGGACAAGGGCTGTTGTTTCCTGTTTTCGACCCTTCACTTATTCTGCCTGCCTGAGTCCCAAAATTTCCATCTGGACGAACATTCCTCGCAGATCAAAGATGCCAGCAAAGACACAGGGACATTGGTGACATCACTGAGGACAAGGGTGCCACCCCTGGGGACAAAAGTGACATCACACAAACATCGGAGAGAACCTTGAGGACACGGGTGCCACCTCTGGGGACATCAGTCACATCACAGGGACATTGGTGACATCACTGCAGTAAAAGAGGTGGAATTTTATTTTGAGAGAGAAGGAGGGAAATAGAGGACTGTTGGGTGCTGGAAGAGCATTAGGAGAGTATTGGGAGATTTGGGAGTCCCCCCAAATTTGTGGGGGACTCACAGTGATAGGTAAGTCTTCAGAAAAGCACCAGATCAAGGATCTGGACATTTTTGTCTTATTTGAGGTCTTCTTCCTACGTTTAACACGCTGAGTGCTCCAGACACCCCTTTCTCTAACCTTCCCTTCCATGTCTCAAAAGCCTGCCCCTTATCAAGGGGCTTTTTGGCCAAAGGGATTCCCCACCAATGTCTAGGACTATGTTCCCTGTTTCTCACAATTGGTCAACTTACCCTTGCAGTTCTCCACCTGTATTTTGGATCATTTCTGTCATGCTGCTCACAGCAGCACTGCCAGGGAGCATCAGCCTTTGGTTTTTCCAGAGCTGTCAGTGTAAGATCCGAGCGCCCTGGAAGTTTAAGTCTAAGGGTTGTAGTGTGTCAGCCCTCTGGCCTGCAGGCAGGGACAGGCAATTAGCATTTCTGTGGCACAGCTGCCCTTCGCAACAGTATTTCCATCCTACCAAGGGATCTCCTCGGGTTGTGCCTGAAGTTTAGGTCTTCTTGTAAGTCCTCTCTCAAGAATATATTGAGGAGAAAAAACACCAGTGAACCTCTCAAGAGTGGCACTGTGTTAGGTGAAAGAACTCAGCAGTGTCTGTGCACTTCCAGGCTCCTGGGAGAGACATGAAGGACCACCAGGGTGTGATCTATTGCCATGTGCACTGGAAAACCCAGGTCAACTCCGCAGGGCATTCATCACAGACCTGCCAACCACTCTTGCTTGGCACTCACAGTAGAACAACTACTTCCAGCATTGGCTTCTCACCCAGCCCACAGAGGTTCTTTAGCCTTCCCTGGAGAGACACGGAAGGACTAGACAGGGTGTCTCTGTTTGCATTGCACAGACAAGTCTTGAGCACACACCTGGTGTTGGTGCGGGGAGATGACCCTGAGCAAGTACAAATGCCATCAGCCTCCTGGGGGAGCCTTGAAGTTACATGGGACAAGGAGTGTCTCTGTGTCACTTTGCATTTACAGTCCTAAACGCTGGCAAAACCCTGGATGCAGCTCTGGGGTGTGCTTCTGTGGCCAGAGCTCCCCATGTCCATCTCTCAGGCGGTGGGGCATCTCAGATAGTGGCAGAGCAGGTGGCACCCCACAGGGCTGAGGTGCATCCAGGCTCCGGGCATGGTAGCAGGACCCCCAGGATGCTGCCCCTGCTGCCATGAACTGTCTGTGTCTGTGTGCAAGGGAAGAACTCGTGTGTCTGAAAACCCTTGCGTGACCGAGCAGTGAGCCCCTGTCAGGGCACCACTGACTCTTGGCCAACTGGCCATCCACCAGGACCCCAGAGACCATTTTCCAGCACTGTTACGCAGCATGTCATTCCCAGTCTGTCCGTACATCCGGGGTTGCCCCATCCCAGGGACAGAATCCGGCAGAAGCTCACTTCTTCCAAATGTATAAAACTCTGTTGTGTTTCTTTGCTCAGCAGAATGCATGGGCGGGCGAAACCCCCTGTATCCCCCGGCCGTAATAAAAGTGTGCTTTACATATTGTTTAAGGATTTCTTTGAATCAGTCTCTGTGTTTAAAAATACAAAGGGCCCTTGGGTCTTTTTTTCTTTTCCTGAGATCCTTTACCCCAGACCTTTCTTTGAATTTCAGGGACAGTTCTGTGTGCAGGGATGGATAGGAAAAGACTCCTGGCATGGTAGATCTTCCAGGAAGCGCCATACTTGGTCTTCCAGAGCTGCTCTCTTTAACTTCCACCCTCTGATCTGATCCACCTCTGATTGCTGATGTAAAACCTGAGTGCTCTGCCAGCTTGGTCACAGTTCTGCTGAGTGTCACTCCTGCAATGCAGGCAGGGACAGGCCACGGGCACCGCTGGGACAGAACCGAGCTCCAAAAGGAAAGGGGATCTCCTCAGGGCAGTGCCTGAAGGCTCAAGTGTTCTTTCAAAGTTGCTGCCAAGAACAACCTCCAGGAAGTTTCCTGCTGCATAAAGCACCACCGAAGAGCTGAAGTTGGTGACTGTACAGGATGGGGGCACACAGCCCTGTCCCTTCCACAGCCAGGCCTCCATGAATACTCTTGAAGGATCAACAGTGACCAAAACAGTCTGGTCTGTGACCCTATTTTCTGGGCCCCCTGCTCAAGGGGCCCCAGTGCACTCATCACAGACCAGTCCCTTGCAATCACTGTTCCCAGCACTGGTCTATCTCTCCACCTCATAAGGATTGTTTGTTCCCCATGGAGGAACATCAAATGAGCATATTTGCACTGTAAAGAAGAGAGTTAAGCATTCACACTGTGTGTGTGTATGTGTGTGTGTGGAGAGAGGAATCAGAGTGAGCACAAACGCCATCAGCTACTTCTAGAGAGGCCAGGAAGGACAGTGTCTTGAGATCACTTCATTTTGAGAGTCACATCCCCTTGGAAACCACCTGAATGCAGCCCTGGGAAGTGCTTCTGTGAACAGAGCTCCCTGTGTCTGTCCCTCAGGCCGTGGGGCATCTCAGAGAGGGGCAGAGCAGGGTCTCTGACAGCCCAGCACAAGGCTGTGACCAACAGGTTGTCACAGGGACTGGGAGATCCCCTCTGCCTGAGGGCCTGGGCTCACTCCAGCAATGGGGCTTCTCTTTGGGCTGCCCCATCCCTCGTGCTGAGTGCAGGATGGGACAGCAGCTGGCACAACTGGGCCCTGTCTGTGCCAGCAGCTGAAAGGAGTAGCCTGGGGACAGCACACGGAAGCTGCTGCTGTCAGGGCAGGGAAAAGGCCCCAGGAAGGCTGAGGGGTTGGCATGCTTCTGGAAAGGCTGTGTCCCACCTGCTGGAGCTTTCCTAGGAGGAAGGAAACTGCCCGAGACAGAGACAGTGCCCCACACTGCAGTTGGAAAGGTGGAGAGAGGGGACGAGGAGAAAGAAATGTCCCTGCAAGGGCATTGCTGTGGGAGGAGAAGCATCCAGAAGGAGGAGATCACTCTATGTGTGTATTTGAAGTAACAGAGTGTGAGGGTGGGAAGTGGTCAAGGAAGGGTTGCAAACAGCAGGGGTGAGAGCCGGGGGGGAAGTCGGATGGGTGTCTGCAGCCTGCAGGGAAACAGAAGCGGCTGTAGGACAGCACAGGACAAGTTGTGCTGGAGATGGTCAAGGGCACTGGCAAGGCATGTTAACTATTGCTTTTAGGACCAGAGCTTGCTTCATAGATGTCAGAAGATTGCTTTAAAACATATTTTTGCAGCCAGACCTTATCACCATCGATGACAAACCTTATTAACCTGTCACAACTTGTATTAATAAAGAGTTTTATTCCCTGAACTGTTGGAGTAAGTTCTTTCAGTTGCCAGTGGCGGGAAACACTTCAGCAGGGTCTGCTGAGGGGTCTTCATGTTGTTGGCTGAGATCCCCCTGACAAGGGCACTCAAATCACCCTCTGATCTTGTGAATCTTTACATGAAGGATCTCATTACAAGATGCCACGGACTGGTTGGACACAAGGGTCTTATAATAGATTAGTAGTAGTAACGTAATTTACTCATCAAATTAGTAGTAGTAAAATAATTTATTCATTCAATCGTATTGAGTGTTCTATTTCTATATATATTATTGTAATCAATGTTCTGTTAAGGCCGAAAGACTGTAAGTTGCAAAATGGGTAATTAACCTGTCAGTACTATAGGCTGATAGTCCTGCAGCTGCAGTTCTTAAGCTGACAAAACAAGTTATTATGCCTTACTGAATAAGTCTTTGTATATTGTCTAAATGTGTACGCCTAAAGTAACGAAGGGAAGGACAAGGATCAAAGGGTCAAGTACGAAGACGATAAAAAGTACCCAAGATGGACATCTGGAGACACTCACACAGTAGGCATCAAGGACGAAAAATTACCTAAAACTATGGAAAGGGAAGTACCTGGCAAGTGAAAACTAGCTTGCAAAAGACCCAACCAGAACCAGGCTTGTGAACTCGGATCCAATAGAAGGATAACAAGTGACTATGGGAAGGGAATTGACAATGGTATAAAGAATACTGGTTTTGCCCACTGCTTTGCTGGCCGTGTGTGGAGCAGGGGTCTCCCCCGCAGCCCAGTGGGCTTTTTTGTTTATTTGCATTTTATATAAATCTTTAATAAATTATTGCTGCTATATTTCAGCATAAGTTTCATTTACTTATAACAGTCTCGACTTTCCTGGGGGCACTGACAGGCAAAAATCTAAACTCCCTCCTTTCGGGTGGCATTAAATTGCTGCAGCAAAGTAGGATAATCTGCTGCAAAAATACAAATCTCTGCCTTCCCAGGCTGGGAAAGACTTGGTTCAAAGGTTTCAGAAAGTTAAGGAGAAAATTGTGGTACGCATGAAACAATGTCAGGCTAAGCAGAAATGTAAGGAAGGAAATGGTAAAGGTACAATTCGTGTAGTGTTATAAACCTGTTTGTCTTGTGCACAATAAGAAGCTAAAAATTCACCTGCTTCTGAATGGATTTCTGATGTTGGGTCTACTGTTTTGAAATCAGAAAATGTGGTGTTGAAGTCATCGTTAGCCTTTGAGTGGGAAACAGGAGAAAAATCAGATAAACTTGTTGCTAAAAATGAGCTGCTTCAAACTGAGGTTGACCACCTTCAAAGTCTTGTTGCATCAGAGGGCAGAGAGAAAACTGTTGCTAAAAAAACAGGCTCCTGGTTTGGTCAGGCAACTTCATAAACCAGTGTCTTACCCTGGCATTGAGACTTGGGAAACCACAGAGAACTCCGATTCTAAGTCTGAGGACAGACAGAAACCAGGAGACTTTGAAGTTCAACTGATGTTTCTACAGTCTCCCAACTTTCCTCACATTAATGAAAATTGGCTCATTGAGGATAATGAGGATGCAGCTTCTGCTATGGGGAATTCTAAGCATTCTGGGATCAGTAAGACAACCTGGTAAGTAACATTTGAGTCAATGGGGGGTTGTCTTGGGGGCTTGTTTCCCTTCTTTTTTCTGTCTCTCAGTTTCTCATTTTGTTTGCTACTTTCTTTGGAATAAATGTTGTTTTGTTCAGCTTTCAACTGTGTACTGGTTTCAGTTTTGGCAATCTCCCTGCTACACGCAGACATAACAAACAAATGACAGCATCAGCAGATGCCTTTCCATTCCTCTTTCCCTTCCCATTCCCCGTTCCTCTTCCCTTCCCATTCCCACAGCCAACACACTATTCCATTTCTCACTTTAACAAAGCTCTTTTCTCCGTCAAGCCCCTCAAAGGCGCCAAGGCCACATAGGAGGCCACACACAAACAGTACTCCTCTTCCCACTTGACACCACCTTCCCCCTCACTGTTCTACAGGGAACACCAGGAATCTGCTCGCAGAGGCCTCTCGTTTCCCATCAGGAGCTCAGCACAAGGAACTAAAGGAGCTCAAGCCTTAGGTCACAAGAGCTGACAGCGAGGAAACTTGGGGAGCAAACTAATGCTGCTAACACGGACCCAGCTGAATCCAGCACACAATCACAGAATCCAAGAGTCCTTCAGCTTGGAAAAGACCTCCAAGCTCACTGAGTCTTGTGCAGCCCCTCCCCTGCAGGGACTGGATGATGCTTTGCACAAGCACCAAAAGGAATGTTGTGAAAGCCATGGCCTGCAGGAGGACACAGAGAAGGGCTTGGTTGGGGCTGGGAAGGAGGGAGCTGGCGCTGGGGGAGCGGGGATGGAGCCTTGGGGATGTGGCGCAGCAAGGACAGGGGCCCAGGCAGCTGGCAGGCGGCAAGGCCTCACCCCCTGCCCCAGCAGCAGCACCGGGCCCTGCCCAAGGCGCTCCTGCCAGGGGCTGGGCCATGCAGGCAGGGGCAGAACCCACTCCCTGGGGCGGCCTTGCTGCCCTGGCCCTTGTCCGACCCAGCCTCTCCCTGTGTGCGTGCTCCCCACAGCACAGGCTGCACTGGGCAGCATCCCCTGATGGGCCCTGCAGAGCTGCCCCACGGGGACACTTCCCTTTTATGTCACAGGTGCCACAGCCTGTCCCAGCCAGCCCTGCCCATTGTCCCCACCCCGGCTCAGTGACTCACAGTGGCCCCTGGCAACCAAAGAACCAAAGCCCCACACCCCCAGAGTGCAGCCCTACCCATGTGCAAGGGGCCCCCAAAGGGTTCCCTGCACAAAGCAGCCCCTCCAAACCCTTGTCAGATAGAAAACTGGGGGACATGACCCTTGGATGCTTTTAGTACAGAGATACAAGCTTTTCTTGAATAATGGAGGGGCTCACTTTTTTATTATTAATATTTACAGTTATCCATTTGGGGACAGGATGTCCTACAGACTAATGTGGTGTCACATTTGGAGTGAAAAGTACTTTTCAAAGAAACCCAGGGTGCATGGGTGATGCAGAGGAAGCTGCCAAGTCACCCAATGTGAAGCTCAACATTGCTTGGCACCAGCACTGCCCTTTCACACACATCTTTGGCAAAGGCAAAGATGTCAGGGTTTAGTTTCTAAATCAGTAACACTTGACAAGACCTCTTTATGAACTGACAGCAAGAGAACTTAGGAGCAGCTTAGGGTTGGCAAGTGTAGGAGCCCAGAAGAGAAGGGGCTGATGGGTATGTCGTGATTACTGACAGCTGGATGGTTGTGGAACCGAGCAAGGACTGCTGGTAAAATAGAAAGAACAACATGTGACTGGGGAAGGGGCCATGTTTGGGAGTAGGGCAGCATCCTAGGGCAGCACTTTTCCTGGACAGACATCCTTGTTCCGGTTCCGACAGACACAAAAACAAGTGACAGCATCAGCATCAGCATCAGCTCCTCTTTGCCTTGCCTTGCCAGACACGAAAGACATCACCTGCTGGACTCTGCCCGAACACCAGCCCCCTCCTTACCCTTCTCAACCACAGCCTGCACACACCCACAGCTGCCAGGGCCAACTGGCTGTTTCTCTTCTCTTTTCTGCCTGGGGGTGAAGGAAGAAGGACAGCGAGGGCATTTGCCTTCGGACCAGAGGGAAGGGGAAGGAGATCCCCCCAAATCCATCCCTGGCATGATGGGGGCTGGGGGGGATATTGGGGGACCCCCAAGAGTATTTTCAAGGGGGGGAAGGATGGGGGCACCCACAGGGGGTTGGGGGGGAGGGACCCAGGAATCTCGTGGTGGGACACTGGGGGGTTCCCAGTAGTTTCTTGGGGGGGTTGACCCTCAGCAGTCCGGGGTGGAAAAATGGACGGAGGAATCCGCCGTAAAGGGTTGGGGAGACCCAAAAGATTCTAGGAGGGGGTCGGGAGGGACCCAGGAGTCCTGAAGAGTGTTTGGGGGTCCCCAGGAGGGAGTCTGGTGGTCTGAGGTGGTCCCAGGAGATTTTGAAGGGTTAAGGGGATGCACAGGAGATTTGGGGGGAGGGGGAAAGGTGGAGGGCCGGTCCCCAGGAGGGGGGCTTTTGGAGGGTCCCCAGGATTCTTGGGGGGATCTGGGCAGTTCCCGAGAGTCTTGGGGGAGATTCGGAGGGGTCACCAGGAGCCCACAGACCCCCCGAACTCACCCGACACCACCATGGCCTCGTTGGGGCCGCACGTGAAAAACAGCGCGGCGGGGGGAGACCCTGGGGCCGGGATCAATCGGGACCAATCGGGGTCAATCCCGATCCTCCCCTCCCCCCCCCGCCCCGCTCCCGGTAGCCCCCGCGGAAGTTTCGACGTTCTATTGGGTGACTCACCGGCACAAGGACAGGGGCCCAGCAGAATTTGGCAATGACGTCATTCCAGCAGAGCCGTTCTATTGGCTGCGACCCACGAGGGAGCCCCAAAACCTGTTCATGGCTTGGGGGGGAAGGACAACCGGCACGGCCGGGAACGGGGGTGCAGAGGGTGTTCCAGTGCCCAGGAAAGGGGCAAAAAACTTTCCCCTCTCCCTCCCAGTGCCCCCTCAGCCCATCCCAGTGTCTCCCCTCTCTCCCAGTGCCCCCTCAGCCCATCCCAGTCTCTCCCCTCTCTCCCAGTGCCCCCTCAGCCCATCCCAGTCTCTCCCCTGCTCTCCCAGTGCCCCCTCAACCCATCCCAGTGTCTCTCCTCTCCCCCAGTGCCCTCTCAGCCCATCCCGGTCTCTCCCCTGCTCTCCCAGTGCCCCCCCAGCCCATCCCAGTGTCTCCCCCAGTGCCCCCTCAGCCCATCCCGGTCTCTCCCCTGCTCTCCCAGTGCCCCCGTCCATCGAGGTCCCAGCCCGGCCCTGCCCCCTGCTCTGCTCCGGCCTGGATTTCTCCCCTGCAGGGGCCCTGAGGCGGCTCCAGGGCGGGCGGGAGCTTTCGGGGCAGGGGGTGGCTCCTGACATGCTGCTGGAACTGCCCCTGCCTGGGCGGGCCCGTCAGCCTGGGGCACCTCCTCAGCCGAGCCTGGGGGACGGGCCGGCAACTGGGAGGGGCTTTGGGAAGGAATGGGGAGGCTGAGAAGGGGTTGGGGGTCGTGCGGGTAACTGGGAAGGGGTTTGGGGGAGCTTGGAGGGTTGGGAGGGAGGTTTGGAGATTGGGGTGACTGTGAGGGGTTTTGGGGAATCGTCGGGGGTCTGGGAAGGAACTGGGAGAGAGTTTGGGGGCATCCTCGAGGGGAAGGGGGCAACTAGGAGAGGGTTTGAAAGGCCCTGGGAGGGCTGGAGGTAACTGGGAGGGGTTTGGGGGCATCTTGTGGGTTTTTGTGGGTCTGGGAGGCAGTCTGGGGGCCTCGGAGGGTTTAAGGGGAAGTTGGGAGTGTCCTGTGGGACCGGGATGGGATTTGAGGGCTCCTGGAGGGGCTGGGAGGGCTTTATGCCTTTATACTGCGGGCATTGTCAAGTATTGATGGGGTAATCCGTGAGTTGACTGTTTCATAATCATCCAAATTTTAACAAGACTTTGAAGGTGGTCAACCTCAGTTTGAAGCAGCTCATTTTTAGCAACAAATTTATCCGATTTTTCTCCTGTTTCCCTCTCAAAGGCTAACGATGACTTCAACACCACATTTTCTGATTTCAAAACAGTAGATTCAACATCAGAAATCCATTCATGACTTCCCTGTCACCACTCCATCCGAATGTCTGTGCACTCACTGTGACCTGAGAGAAACCTGCCTGTTTGCAGCGCACTGACTGGGCAACTTTTTTTTTGCAGGTGGAAAAGGGCAGATAAAGAAAAAACAGATGGGTCCAGCAGAAGTGATGCTGCTTCTGTCAAAGGCAGAGCAGAGGCCGAAAGCACTTTAGGAAGTTACTTGCAGAAGCACTTGTACATTCCAAGTTACAGCTCAGCAGTCTCAGTGACTTGTCCAACATGGGAGCTCCTTTTCCATTTCTCAACCCCCAGATTCCTCAGGAGCAGGAAACTGAAAACACTGCCTCAGAAAAGCTCCTTCCTTCCTAATAATTGTGCTTTGCCCTTCCCATTTGACAGCGCTCTTGGAAATGTGCTGGTGTGATCTGGATCTGTGAGCAGCCGGAAACCAGGAAGACCCTGCCTGGCTCCTGCTGGGGTTCTCGCCACCCACCGAGAGCTTCTCCTTGCAGAGGTGTGGGCAACTACCCAGGCAGGATGAGACCTGACCCCAGCAGGCAGCAAAGTCCCTGCCCTGGCACGAAGAACCCCGGAGCACAGGGACCCTGCTCTGCAGGACAGCCCTGGGCACCCCTGACTGCACCCTGTTATGGGTTATACATCTGAAAGAGGAATTTTCCCTTCCCCTGCTTTCCCTGTAAGAGAAACAGAGTTTGAAGGGGGAAGGGAATCGATTATCCTTACATGGGAAGTGGCTGGCCTGGTTAATGACCCATTGACTGCTGGAGTGAGGGGGGGGATGGTTGGGCAAACGGGAGGACGGGTTAGACAGCAGAGTACTCTGACCAGGACTGAGACGGGGATATTCAGGCATTTCTAGAGAAAAAGCCTGGGAGCCAGCTCTCTTTTCCTGGTTCTTTCGTCTTGGTGAGACCTGACCACCGACCCTGCGCCGCGAATGCCTCGTGACTCCCGCTGGGACTGACGAGTCGTTTCTTCTTCTTTTCATCAGAGAGGTCTGTGCTTGCTGGGAGAAAGAGGGGAGAGCCCTGGAACACTACCACCTGGGAACAGTGAGTCCTCCTGGGGGGTGAACTTTTTCTTTCCTTGCCCCTTCCTTCCACTGAGGAAAGGGGCCCCAATTCCCTTCTCGGCTTCTCCTGCGGGCCGGGACTGCTCCCTCCAGACCCCTCTTCCCACGTGGTGACTGCCGGAGCCTGACAGCGTCCCTGCTGACCACGACAGGTACTGCAGGTCCTACAGCTCCAGCCATCCCCCAGCGTCCCTGCTGACCACGACAGGTACTGCAGGTCCTACAGCTCCAGCCATCCCCCAGCGCCCCTGCTGACCACGACAGGTACTGCAGGTCCTACAGCTTCAGTGATCCCACAGCACCCCTGCTGACCATGACAGGTACTGCAGGTCCTACAGCTTTAGTGATCCCACAGTACCCCTGCTGACCACGACAGGTACTGCAGGTCCTACAGCTCCAGCCATCCCCCAGCGCCCCTGCTGACAATGACAGGTACTGCAGGTCCTACAGCTTTAGTGATCCCCCAGCGCCCCTGCTGACCACAACAGGGCACTGCAGGTCCTACAACTTCAGTGATCCCCCAGCGCCCCTGCTGACCATGACAGGTACTGCAGGTCCTACAGCTTCAGTGATCCCACAGCGCCCCTGCTGACCACAACCGGGCACTGCAGGTCCTACAGCTTTAGTGATCCCACAGCACCCCTGCTGACCATGACAGGTACTGCAGGCCCTACAGCTTCAGCGATCCCCCAGCGCCCCTGTTGACCATGACAGGTACTGCAGGTCCTACAGCTTTAGCGATCCAACAGCGCCCCTGTTGACCATGACAGGTACTGCAGGTCCTACAGCTTTAGCGATCCAACAGCGCCCCTGCAGGCAACAATTGGGACTGCGCTAAGGGACAAAGAAGTATTCCCTAAGACTTTTTTTTGTGTTTTGTTACTGTTGTTGCCAATATATATATCTTTTAATAAAGGGTTGTTATTTCTTCTGGTTTTTTTCCACACTTCCTCGATTAAAGCCCCTTAATTTTGGATTCACAATTGCTGAGAGAGGAGTTTGATCTATTTCATAACTCATGCTCTTTAGCAAACATTCTAGTCTCTTCAGACTTAGACAACTTCCACCTTCTCACCCCGCAGCCATCCCTGGCAAAAGGAGTCCACCTGCGATGTCCCTCTGATGGTGCTGCAGGGAAGGCCTGCCCTGGAGAACATCCTCCTCCTGTGCAACAGAGAAACTGGGAGAGTCCTGACAGATGTGCAAGGCTGTGGGATGTGGTAGCTTTAGGAGATTCCTCCAGGAACACAAGCGACACTGCCCTGCACCTGTAGACTCACTCTGCAGAGGAGTGTGAAGTTGTGTCCCCAAGTTGTGTCTCAGCTGAACACCTCCCATCTTTCTGCTGCCTTTAACCTCCCTTTGCCTTTCTTCTCTTCTCTCGTGCCTACAGGCAGTGCCCTCGGCCCTGCTGGGCTGTGCAGAGGAGCTGCTCCTGGGCAGAGCTGTCTCTCTGCAGTGCTGCCCGCTTGCCAGGATTTCCCTGTGTGCCAGGAGCCCGGCCCAGCTGAGCAGCACAGCAAGAGCCAAAGGCAGCCCTTTCTCTGCCCCTCTGGGTTCCCCGCAGGTGTCCCTGGGGCTCCAGGGGAACCTGCTGTGGAACAGACTGAAGGAAACAATGATGTTCCCTCTTCTCCCCTCTTCAGTGACACTTCTTTCCAGCAGTGACACTTCTTTCCAGCAGTGACATTTCTCCTCTTAGAAAATTACCAGGGTATGATGATCACCTTTTCTAGTTTCATCATTACACAGGACACCAGGAGGGTGACAGCAAAGGATCTGGTAACTCCCTGGCACAGCGGGGGTTTTCCTGGAGTCACACAGAGAAATGTGTCAGGGCTCTGAGAGGTGTCCAACCCTGAGCTGGACTGATGCACACACGGGGGTGTTCAGAGACACGAGTCCTTCCCTGGCACACACACAGGCAGTTCATTGCAGCAGGGGCAGTGTCTCCCTGGGCTCCTGCTACCACTCCCAGAACCTGGAGCCACCTCAGCCCTGTAATGCTCCCACCCTGCCCACTCCTACACTTCAGATGAACATTGGGGTTTTCTAGTCACTGGAACTGCCCAGACCAGCCCCTCCCTGGTGCCCCCATCTCCCTGCCCCGCCCCAGCCCAGCAGAGCAGCACAGTCGTTTCTGGTCCTGCAGCAAGAAAGGGAGGCAATAGAGGACAGAGACAGTGACTGCATGTCTGGACTGCTCAGGAGATCATCAGTTCAGGCGGCAGTTCCTGCAGCCCCAGGGCCAGACCCGCTTCCCAGTGGCCCAGGCAGCTGCTGCCACGTGGGCACAAGCTCTGCTGCCCAGGAGGGTCCTGTAGTGCAGGGCTTTGCAGATGGACATGTAGCAGTCGTAGGACATGATGGTGAGAAGGGCAAGCTCTGCTGTGATCAAGAAGAAAAGCAAAAAACACCTGTGCAGCTCATCCTGAGTAGAACATGCCCCTGGTGTTCCAGAGGGAATTGGCCATGGCTTTGGGGAGAGTGGTGCAGATGCAGCCCGGGTGTGTGAGGGAGAGGTGGAGCAGGAAGAAGTCCCTGGGGGGTGTGCAGGTGGTGGTGGCAGGCTACGGCGCTGAGGATGAGGCCGTTGCCCAGGAGGGCAGCCAGGGAGAGGCCCAGGAAGAAGCAGAAGTGCAAGAGCTGCAGCCAGGAGGAGGAAGTGGGGGATGGAGCTGCTGTTGGACATGAGCTTCCTCCGGGCATCAGGAAATGTCCAAGGAGGAAAAGGCAGTGAAAACTTTGGGGCAGGTTTCCTAGATCAAACCCATGAATTCCTCTGAGCATCTACCCTCATCCCAAGTATCTGCAGTCACACATATATAGATTCTGGACTGTAGAAGACAAGCTTAGCATGACTTTAAGATGATTTCTTCTCAATTTTTTGATTTACTTTTCTACTGCCAGGTCTGAGAGGGGCATCGTGGAACCAAAGGAACCCTGAGACATTTCAGAATCCCACATGTGTTGGGTCTGTCTGAGCTGGAGTTCATTTTCTCACTGCAGGCGTCACAGTGCTGTGCTTTGCATTGGGAGCTACAAAGGGGTTAATCACACCAGTGCTTTGGCAACTGCTGAGCAGGGCTGGTGCAGCATCTGCACTGTCGTCTTTGTCCCCTGAATCGGGGGCAAGATCATGGGAGGCGATACAGACAGGTCAGTTGAGCCAAATGGACCAAAGGGACATTGCAGAATATATGGCGTCAGCTCAGCTACAAGAGCTCAGGAAAGGAACAGGAAAGGGGGAAAATCCATTTTTTTACAATACATGCCTTCTGAGCGGCTTCTCTGTGTGGTGAAGCCCTGCTTCCCATGAAGTGGCCAGGTATCGCTGCTGACAGGAAGTAGAGAGAAAATCTTTTTATTTTCCTCTTCACTTATGCATGCGCAAACTTTGGCTTTTGCTTTAGTAAAGTGCCTGATCTCAAGGTAGAAATAATTTTCCATCTTATTCTGTCTCTTCTGTCTGGCTGGGAAGGGCAGCAATAGAGCAGCTTGGTGGGCACCTGGCATCCAGGTAAGGTCAACCCACTGCAACATTGCAGGGTCTCATGGAACCAAAGGACTGCTGGGAGACTGGGGGAACTCACGGAATCAAGTGGCCGTCGTGGCACTGCCCTGCATCATAGAAGCAAATGTTCCCTGGGAAACTACAGAAACCAGGGACTTAAGGGACATCATTGGGATGTGCGGGACCTCATGGAATTAAACAAACCGTGGGATGTCTTTGGAACTTCATGGAATCAAAGGGATAAAACAAAAGAATTAAACCCCATGACCAGAAACCATTGGATCGAACATTTCTTTAATATGCCAACTGGGGATTCATGGGGGTACTCTGCCATGCATGAATCAAAGAATCAGTATAAATTTCGGAGTATAAATACAGTGATACTTGAAAGACCCTCCCCTTCACAAGCAGTCCAAAATTCTCTTACGATTTTAGGGTCAAATAGCCTCTTGGATTTTATTCGTGGAGCAAGACTGCCATCTAGCGTCCATTTCTTCTGGGAGGGGCAGTCGTTTTCACAGAGCGGTCTTCTCCCTTAGCAGGCCTCGTAGCATCTCTGATTGATCTATCCGACCCCTAACCCCTAAACTAAATGCTTTAGGACCAGCTAAGACGTGTCTTAGAACTTCCCATTTGCTTAAACAATGTATAATTGACTTTCTTCTTAACAGAACAATCTCTTATTAAACAAGTTTTCTGAGGCCTGTAAGCTAATTTCTTGAAGATGGGCATATGATACACTCTCTATTAGTTTCCATGTATCATCTACATTCTCTCTCCTACAACTAATTGTAGTCTTAAAAGAAAAGAAAAGACTGCTACCATGCCAAGAAAGCAAACCCCTTTGTTGATTAGGATTTTTATCTAAGAAAAACTTCCCATTTACAAAGCCATTAAGGATGGAGATCCTCTCTCATTTCAGTGCCATTGTGACAATATGGGGCCTCATGTAACACATGGAACACAGAACACTGCACATTCCCAAGCAATCAAGGGGCCATTGTAACACTCCAGGGCCTCATGGAAGACGGAGGCCCCGCAGAGAGACCTCAAATCAGAGGTTTGGGCAATCCTCAACCAAAAGACTTTCAACAAGGGGAAGTGCCAGATTCTGTCCCTGTGATGGGGCAACCCCGAATGTCCGGACAGACTGGGAATGTTATTCTGCATAACAGCGCTGGAAAATGGCCTCTGGGGTCCTGGTGGATGGCCAGCTGGCCAAGAGTCAGTGGTGCTCTGGCGGGGGCTCACTGCTCGGTCACAGGAGGGTTTTCAGACACACGAGTCCTTCGCTTGCACACAGACACAGAGAGTTCATGGCAGCAGGGGTAGTATCTCCTGGGGTTCCTGCTGCCACGCCAGGAGCCTGGATGCACCTAAGCCCTTGTGGGGTGCCACCTGCTCTACCACTATCTGAGATGCCCCACCGCCTGAGAGATGGAAACGCGGAACTCTGTCCAAGAGAAGCACATCCCAGAGCTGCACGCATGGGCTTTGCCGGGATTTAGAACCGTAAATGCAATGTGACACCGAGACACTCTTTGTCCCACATAACTTCAAGGTCTCCCCAGGAGGCTGATGGCAATTGTTCTTGCTCAGGGTCATCTCCCCACACCAACAGCAGGTGTGTGCTCAAGACTTGTCTGTGCAATGCAAACAGATACACGCTGTCTAGTTCTTCCGGTCTCTCCAAGGAAGGCAAAAGAATCTCTGTGTGCCGGGTGAGAAGCCAGTGCTGGAAGTTGTGGTTCTATTGTGAGTGCCAAGAGCGGATGGCAGGTTTGTGATGAATGCCCTGAGGAGATGACCTGGGTTTTCCAGTGCACATGGCAATAGATCACACCCTGCTTTGGGGGTCATTTATGTCCTTCGGAGGTGACAGAGATGGGAAAGAGAATGAAATTTTTGAATGTGCCTCTGAGTGCCCCTCAACCTGCTGCAAATGTGCAGATTCCAGTACATCCAGTTCAGGTGTGAGAGGCTGTTCCCTGGTCTTCTGAGCAAGAAGAGCTGGACGAGGGACACAGCAGAACTCGCTTACTGAGACTGCATCTCCATGAATCCCAAAGCAAGTGCGAGGGGTTATGCCACGTCCGAGTTTTCTCAGGGGAAGGTGTTTCTCCCATGCATTGCCTCCCCGTGGCACTGGTGCCACAGTCCCCGAGAAAACCACAAGTGGTCTTTGTCCCTAGCAAAAGTGCTCCTACTGCTAGTAGGGATGTTCCACGGGAAAGGCCAGGAGAGGTTGAGTCCGGAGGGCACTGAGCCCGGAGGGATGTTCTGCCTCTCGTGCCCCTCGACCATTCTCGCAAACCCAGCCCGGCCCCGCCGGTTCTACGGTGCTGAGCACGGACCGCTGCCGCGCTGCCGCCGCTGTCGCCTGGCCTCTGCCTCCAACCAGTACCCGAGGAGAGCCCGAGAGGCGCCAGCGCCTGTCCCAGCCCCGGGGCGGATTTGTGGGAGGAGGAGAGGGGAGGAGGGAGAGAAAACAGAGGAGGCGGAGAGGAGGCGGCCCACCAGGAGCAGAGAGTTGGGGCTCGCGGGGGCAGCGAGGCGCCGGGAAGCGGATCGGTGGCTGCGGCGCTGTCGGAGAGCGGGGCTGGTGTCGCTGGTCGCGGTTTTGATCTGTGCGCAGGGCTGGCGGCCGGAGACCGTATCCATTCCTACCGGCAGCTCCCGGGTCACAGCCCCGAGTTCCTCGTACGCGCTGCTAAATTGTCCAGAGAGCTGCGGGCGCCATCGGGGTGGTTGTTGGTGACGGGAGACGGTCTTTCCGCCGTCCTCTGGCTCTCCGCACCCCATCATGGGAACGCGGCTCTGTATTCCTGGGCCCTGGCGGACACGGACTCATTGACACTGTCGGTTAATTGGTTCTACGGCAGAGCAAATTAGCACCCCTATGAAAATATGGCTTTTTATTCCTAAACAGAGCGCAGGCTTTCGACAGAACGCCTGAGTGCAAAGTGATTTATACAGCACAGGGCAACGCAAATCTGAGCATCCTGCTGTCAGCTGCCATGTGTGTCCCTAGCTTCTCTTGAGGCATCGTCTCCTGGTTACTCTGATCCACTCCAGGCAGGAGCCGCGATTCTCTGGTTCATGAAGATCTTTCTCTTTGGAGAGGAGGAGGGGTTCTTGCCTTGCCTGGAGTGTTGAAAACACAGAGAGTAAGGGTCCGCAAGATTTGGAGTGTCACTCGTCAAGGATCTGAACACTACATCTCGGACGTGTTCTGAAGAAGCTGTGAAGGCAGACAGTGCGAAGGAGCGAGGTGCAACCAAGCCAGACCAAGCGTTAGAGGTGGTGAGAGAGGAAAGCAAAGCAGTAAGAAAGGAGAGACCTCCAGCCATGTGACCCTGGCCTCAGGAAGGATGGTTGCAGGACCATCCTTCATTAACCTCTCAGTAAAAATGCAGAATTCTCAGCTTCCTCTACATGTGTTCTCTCTCCTCTGATACTTAAGATGGTAGAAAATTTTCAGGAGCACACAGGCATAAGGAGCGTGAACTCGATAATGCTCTTCCACCTGGGAAGCATGTGAAAACCTCTGTTTCCTGTGGTGTGATGGGTGCCTGGGATCCCTCTGGACTTGGTTTATGGAAGGGGCTGGGTGTAAGGGTCTCCATCTGCCAAGCCCCAGACCTTCCACTGCCCTGGGTGGGCCAGGGCTCTCCTAACCCCACCACTCGCAAGCAGCACTCTGGCAGTTGCCCCATGTGCTCCCTGCATGTGCGTCAGGGTCTTCATCCTGTTCCCTGCTCATCCCTCAGTACATTCCCTAGGGCATATGCTCTCCTTGCCATCGCTGGAGCTGGGATATCCAGCAGCCTTGCTGGAGCCACGTTCCTCTCAGACTTTGCGTTTTCGCAGAAGAGAAAGTCAAATCTAGAGACACTGGGCTGGTGCCCAGTAGTGCTCATCTCCCTTTCCCGGGGAGCTGGGAGAGAGGCATTCTTCCCAGGCAGATGAAGAAGGACAGGGGAAAAGCCAGAGAAGCGGAGGAGACACGTGTTCCCCGAGGAAGCTGCAAGCAACCCAGAGAGCTGAGGACAGCACGGGAAGATGTGAAAGGTGCAGAAGTGTAGAACCCCGGAGCTCCCAAAAGCACATCAGTGGGTGTGCAGCAGAGCAGGCGATTGCAACTGGGGAGGGGAGGACTACACTGCGAGCTGACCGGGAACAATCTCTGCCCATGAGTGAGACCCCAGAGCCAGGCAATGCTCAGAATGCCATCGACTGGGGGAGTCAGACGGGCTGTTGCTTGGGGAGGGAGAAACCCAAAGAGAGCATTTGAGGTACTGAAAGTACAGTTCATTTCTCGACCCTCCTGCTTCCTTTGCTCCCCCTCTAAGAGATTCGTTTCTGGCAGCTCTCTTCTCTCGGCACAGGTTAGAGATTTCTGACACTCTCGGCAAACAGGCAGGTTCGTCTCAGCATGAATTTTGGCTACCTCGTCGTCACTTTCTGCCTGGTACACCTCCTCTCTCTATCCCAGCTTTTCATAAATGCATTCTTTTTCCTCCCAGGAAATAGTCAACTGCCTTTTCAGGCCCCGTGGGGGAATACAACTGAATAGAGAAACATCGCTGCAGATCATGTACTTGCTGTCCTTCATGTGTTCACTCCAGGCGATCTTACTTCTCTAAAGAAATAAAGAGGGAAAGAAGAGAAAGCTCAGGCCTCCTTCTCTCTCTCTACTCGCCACTTCAACTTCCCTATCCCTCTCCGTCTGTCCTCTCCTCCACATGCTGCCACCAAAAGATATCTCGACTCTCTCTGCAGTCACATATTTCTCCTTTTCTAAAGAAAATCAGGAGATCATTCCAAAGCTGCTCCAGGTCTATCAAACTCTCATCTCACTAACTTTATTAATGCATCCCTTTCAACCTGCAGGCTGCCTCTGGCACGACTTCTAGTTTTCCCCGGCTGGCAACATATTCAAATCTCTCTGTTTGCAGTGGGCCATGGCTTAGGGGGGCTTCGATACACCGGGAGACCGATCGACGTCTGTGGGGAGCGGAGCTCTCAGCAGGAGCATTTCGGCTGGAGACAAATAGCACCTTAGATTTAGACTTGGGCTGTGGCACCAGTTCTACGCCGAAGCAGTGCATGGGTGAAACACCTGCCCATGAGAAATCACGGCATGGCATCTCCCACCTGCTTTGGACCAATGGAGATACAGTCTCCGTGATGAGATCCCAGTTGTGTCACTTCTCCTGCTCAGAAGACTAGGGAAAACCTGAAATATGTACGCTTGTCCTGAAAACAGAGAGTTCTAACTATTTGGGCAGCCTGGAGAAAACTGGAGGTCGTGCCAGAGGCAGCCTGGAAGCAGAATCTGACGCATTATTATTCCTCCCCTGTCCTCCTCCGACAAATCCGCCCCGGGGTTGGGACAGGCGCCGGCGCCTCTCGGGCTCTCCTCGGGTGCTGGCTGGAGGCGGAGGCCAGGCGACAGCGGCGGCAGCGCGGCGGCGGTCCGTGGTCTGCACCGTAGAACCGGCGGGGCCGGGTTGGGTGGCAGGGGTGGTGTTTGGTATCCACGATCTTCAGATTGACAGGCCATGTGCTTCTTACACCGCAATCGTCTCTTCCCTCACATCTCTCTTTTGGCACGTGGAGACTCCTGAATTGTCCTCCAGGGCAAGCGCTTGAGAGAATGGTCGAGGGGCACGAGAGGCAGAACATCCCTCCGGGCTCAGTGCCCTCCGGACTCAACCTCTCCTGGCCTTTCCCGTGGAACATCCCTGCTAGCAGTAGGAGCACTTTTGCTAGGGACAAAGACCACTTGTGGTTTTCTCGGGGACTGTGGCATAACCCCTCGCACTTGCTTTGGGATTCATGGAGATGCAGTCTCAGTAAGCGAGTTCTGCTGTGTCCCTCGTCCAGCTCTTCTTGCTCAGAGGACCAGGGAACAGCCTCTCACACCTGAACTGGATGTACTGGAATCTGCACATTTGCAGCAGGTTGAGGGGCACTCAGAGGCACATTCAAAAATTTCATTCTCTTTCCCATCTCTGTCACCTCCGAAGGACATAAATGACCACCAAAGCAGGGTGTGATCTATTGCCATGTGCACTGGAAAACCCAGGTCATCTCCTCAGGGCATTCATCACAGACCTGCCATCCGCTCTTGGCACTCACAATAGAACCACAACTTCCAGCACTGGCTTCTCACCCGGCACACAGAGATTCTTTTGCCTTCCTTGGAGAGACCGGAAGAACTAGACAGGGTGTATCTGTTTGCATTGCACAGACAAGTCTTGAGCACACACCTGCTGTTGGTGTGGGGAGATGACCCTGAGCAAGAACAATTGCCATCAACCTCCTGGGGAGACCTTGAAGTTATGTGGGACAAAGAGTGTCTCGGTGTCACATTGCATTTACGGTTCTAAATCCCGGCAAAGCCCATGCGTGTAGCTCTGGGATGTGCTTCTCTTGGACAGAGCTCCGCGTTTCCATCTCTCAGGCGGTGGGGCATCTCAGATAGTGGCAGAGCAGGTGGCACCCCACAAGGGCTTAGGTGCATCCAGGCTCCTGGCGTGGCAGCAGGAACCCCAGGAGATACTACCCCTGCTGCCATGAACTCTCTGTGTCTGTGTGCAAGCGAAGGACTCGTGTGTCTGAAAACCCTCCTGTGACCGAGCAGTGAGCCCCCACCAGAGCACCACTGACTCTTGGCCAGCTGGCCTTCCACCAGGACCCCAGAGGCCATTTTCCAGCGCTGTTATGCAGAATAACATTCCCAGTCTGTCCGGACATTCGGGGTTGCCCCATCACAGGGACAGAATCTGGCACTTCCCCTTGTTGAAAGTCTTTTGGTTGAGGATTGCCCAAACCTCTGATTTGAGGTCTCTCTGCGGGGCCTCCGTCTTCCATGAGGCCCTGGAGTGTTACAATGGCCCCTTGATTGCTTGGGAATGTGCAGTGTTCTGTGTTCCATGTGTTACATGAGGCCCCATATTGTCACAATGGCACTGAAATGAGAGAGGATCTCCATCCTTAATGGCTTTGTAAATGGGAAGTTTTTCTTAGATAAAAATCCTAATCAACAAAGGGGTTTGCTTTCTTGGCATGGTAGCAGTCTTTTCTTTTCTTTTAAGACTACAATTAGTTGTAGGAGAGAGAATGTAGATGATACATGGAAACTAATAGAGGGTGTATCATATGCCCATCTTCAAGAAATTAGCTTACAGGCCTCAGAAAACTTGTTTAATAAGAGATTGTTCTGTTAAGAAGAAAGTCAATTATACATTGTTTAAGCAAATGGGAAGTTCTAAGACACGTCTTAGCTGGTCCTAAAGCATTTAGTTTAGGGGTTAGGGGTCGGATAGATCAATCAGAGATGCTACGAGGCCTGCTAAGGGAGAAGACCACTCTGTGAAAATGACTGCCCCTCCCAGAAGAAATGGACGCTAGATGGCAGTCTTGCTCCACGAATAAAATCCAAGAGGCTATTTGACCCTAAAATCAGAAGAGAATTTTGGACTGCTTGTGAAGGGGAGGGTCTTTCAAGTATCACTGTATTTATACTCCGAAATTTATACTGATTCTTTGATTCATGCATGGCAGAGTACCCCCATGAATCCCCAGTTGGCATATTAAAGAAATGTTCGATCCAATGGTTTCTGGTCATGGGGTTTAATTCTTTTGTTTTATCCCTTTGATTCCATGAAGTTCCAAAGACATCCCACGGTTTGTTTAATTCCATGAGGTCCCGCACATCCCAATGATGTCCCTTAAGTCCCTGGTTTCTGTAGTTTCCCAGGGAACATTTGCTTCTATGATGCAGGGCAGTGCCACGACGGCCACTTGATTCCGTGAGTTCCCCCAGTCTCCCAGCAGTCCTTTGGTTCCATGAGACCCTGCAATGTTGCAGTGGGTTGACCTTACCTGGATGCCAGGTGCCCACCAAGCTGCTCTATTGCTGCCCTTCCCAGCCAGACAGAAGAGACAGAATAAGATGGAAAATTATTTCTACCTTGAGATCAGGCACTTTACTAAAGCAAAAGCCAAAGTTTGCGCATGCATAAGTGAAGAGGAAAATAAAAAGATTTTCTCTCTACTTCCTGTCAGCAGCGATACCTGGCCACTTCATGGGAAGCAGGGCTTCACCACACAGAGAAGCCGCTCAGAAGGCATGTATTGTAAAAAAATGGATTTTCCCCCTTTCCTGTTCCTTTCCTGAGCTCTTGTAGCTGAGCTGACGCCATATATTCTGCAATGTCCCTTTGGTCCATTTGGCTCAACTGACCTGTCTGTATCGCCTCCCATGATCTTGCCCCCGATTCAGGGGACGAAGCTGACAATGCAGATGCTGCACCAGCCCTGCTCAGCAGTTGCCAAAGCACTGGTGTGATTAACCCCTTTGTAGCTCCCAATGCAAAGCACAGCACTGTGACGCCTGCAGTGAGAAAATGAACTCCAGCTCAGACAGACCCAACACATGTGGGATTCTGAAATGTCTCAGGGTTCCTTTGGTTCCACGATGCCCCTCTCAGACCTGGCAGTAGAAAAGTAAATCAAAAAATTGAGAAGAAATCATCTTAAAGTCATGCTAAGCCTGTCTTCTACAGTCCAGAATCTACATATGTGTGACTGCAGATACTTGGGATGAGGGTAGATGCTCAGAGGAATTCATGGGTTTGATCTAGGAAACCTGCCCCAAAGTTTTCACTGCCTTTTCCTCCTTGGACATTTCCTGATGCCCGGAGGAAGCTCATGTCCAACAGCAGCTCCATCCCCCACTTCCTCCTCCTGGCTGCAGCTCTTGCACTTCTGCTTCTTCCTGGGCCTCTCCCTGGCTGCCCTCCTGGGCAACGGCCTCATCCTCAGCGCCGTAGCCTGCCACCACCACCTGCACACCCCCCAGGGACTTCTTCCTGCTCCACCTCTCCCTCACACACCCGGGCTGCATCTGCACCACTCTCCCCAAAGCCATGACCAATTCCCTCTGGAACACCAGGGGCATGTCCTACTCAGGATGAGCTGCACAGGTGTTTTTTGCTTTTCTTCTTTATCACAGCGGAGCTTGCCCTTCTCACCATCATGTCCTCTGACCGCTACGTGACCATCTGCAAAGTCCTTCACTACAGGACCCTCCTGGGCAGCAGAGCTTGTGCCCACGTGGCAGCAGCTGCCTGGGCCACTGGGAAGTGGGTCTGGCCCTGGGGCTGCAGGAGCTGCCACCTGAGTTGATGATCTCCTGAGCAGTCCAGACATGCAGTCACTGTCCCTGTCCTCTATTGCCTCCCTTTCTTGCTGCAGGACCAGAAACGACTGTGCTGCTCTGCTGGGCTGGGGCGGGGCAGGGAGATGGGGGGACCAGGGAGGGGTTGGTCTGGGCAGTTCCAGTGACTAGAAAACCCCAATGTTCATCTGAAGTGTAGGAGTGGGCAGGGTGGGAGCATTACAGGGCTGAGGTGGCTCCAGGCTCTGGGAGTGGTAGCAGGAGCCCAGGGAGACACTGCCCCTGCTGCAATGAACTGCCTGTGTGTGTGCCAGGGAAGGACTCGTGTCTCTGAACACCCCCGTGTGTGCATCAGTCCAGCTCAGGGTTGGACACCTCTCAGAGCCCTGACACATTTCTCTGTGTGACTCCAGGAAAACCCCCGCTGTGCCAGGGAGTTACCAGATCCTTTGCTGTCACCCTCCTGGTGTCCTGTGTAATGATGAAACTAGAAAAGGTGATCATCATACCCTGGTAATTTTCTAAGAGGAGAAATGTCACTGCTGGAAAGAAGTGTCACTGCTGGAAAGAAGTGTCACTGAAGAGGGGAGAAGAGGGAACATCATTGTTTCCTTCAGTCTGTTCCACAGCAGGTTCCCCTGGAGCCCCAGGGACACCTGCGGGGAACCCAGAGGGGCAGAGAAAGGGCTGCCTTTGGCTCTTGCTGTGCTGCTCAGCTGGACCGGGCTCCTGGCACACAGGGAAATCCTGGCAAGCGGGCAGCACTGCAGAGAGACAACTCTGCCCAGGAGCAGCTCCTCTGCACAGCCCAGCAGGGCCGAGGGCACTGCCTGTAGGCACGAGAGAAGAGAAGAAAGGCAAAGGGAGGTTAAAGGCAGCAGAAAGATGGGAGGTGTTCAGCTGAGACACAACTTGGGGACACAACTTCACACTCCTCTGCAGAGTGAGTCTACAGGTGCAGGGCAATGTCGTTTGTGTTCCTGGAGGAATCTCCTAAAGCTACCACATCCCACAGCCTTGCCCATCTGTCAGGACTCTCCCAGTTTCTCTGTTGCGCGGGAGGAGGATGTTCTCCAGGGCAGGCCTTCCCTGCAGCACCGTCAGAGGGACAGCGCAGGTGGGCTCCTTCTCCCAGGGATGGCTGCAGGGTGGGAAGGTGGGGGTGCAGCCAGGGATGCCCGGGGCTGCCCTGCAGAGCAGGGTCCCTGTGCTCCGGGGTTCTTTGTGCCAGGGCACGGACTTTGCTGCCTGCTGGGGTCAGGTCTCATCCTGCCTGGGTAGTTGCCCACCCCTCTGCAGGGAGAAGCTGTCGGTGGGTGGTGAGAACCCCAGCAGGAGCCAGGCAGGTTCTTCCTGCCGTTGGATGAGGTGTGTGTGGTCAGGGCTGTGAGAGGTCAGGGCTGCTCCCAGATCAGAAAATGTGGTGTTGAAGTCATCGTTAGCCTTTGAGAGAGAAACGGGAGAAAAATCGCATAAACTTGTTGCTAAAAATGAGCTGCTTCAAACTGAGGTTGACCACCTTAAAAGTCTTGTTAAAATTTGGGTGATTATGAAACAGTCAACTCACGGATTACCCCCATCAATACTAGACGATGCCCGCAGTATAAAGGCATAAAACCCTCCCAGCCCCTCCAGGAACCCTCAAATCCCATCCCGGTCCCACAGGACACTCCCAACTTCCCCTTAAACCCTCCGAGGCCCCCAGACTGCCTCCCAGACCCACAAAAACCCACAAGATGCCCCCAAACCCCTCCCAGTTACCTCCAGCCCTCCCAGGACCTTTCAAACCCTCTCCTAGTTGCCCCCTTCCCCTCGAGGACGCCCCCAAACTCTCTCCCAGTTCCTTCCCACATCCCCGACGATTCCCCAAAACCCCTCACAGCTGCCCCAATCTCCCCAACCTCCCTCCCAAACCCCCAAACTCCCCCAAACACCTTCCCACTTACCCCCACGACCTCCAACCCCTTCTCAGCCTCCCCATTCCTTCCCAAAGCCCCTCCCAGTTGCCGGCCCGTCCCCCAGGCTCGGGTGAGGAGGTGCCCCAGGCTGACGGGCCCGCCCAGGCAGGGGCGGTTCCAGCAGCATGTCAGGAGCCACCCCCTGCCCCGAAAGCTCCCGCCCGCCCTGGAGCCACCTCAGCTGCCCCTGCAGGGGAGAAATCCAGGGCGGAGCAGAGCAGGGGGCAGGGCCGGGCTGGGACCTCGATGGACGGGGGCACTGGGAGAGCAGGGGAGAGACCGGGATGGGCTGAGAGGGCACTGGGGGAGAGGGGAGACACTGGGATGGGCTGAGGGGGCACTGGGAGGGAGAGGGGAAAGTTTTTTGCCCCTTTCCTGGGCACTTGAACACCCTCTGCACCCCCGTTCCCGGCCGTGCTGGCTGTCCTTCCCCCCCAAGCCATGAAGAGGTTTTGGGGCTCCCTCGTGGGTCGCAGCCAATAGAACGGCTCTGCTGGAATGACGTCATTGCCAAATTCTGCTGGGCCCCTGTCCTTGTGCCGGTGAGTCACCCAATAGAACGTCGAAACTTCCGCGGGGGCTGCCGGGAGCGGGGCGGTGATGACGGGGGAGGGGAGGATCGGGATTGACCCCGATTGGTCCCGATCGATCCCGGCCCCAGGGTCTCCCCCCGCCGCGCTGTTTTTCACGTGCGGCCCCAACGAGGCCATGGTGGTGTGGGGTGAGTTCAGGGGGTCCGGGGGCTCCTGGTGACCCCTCCAAATCTCCCCCAAGACTCTCGGGAACCGCCCAGATCCCCCCCAAGACTCCTGGGGACCCTCCACCTTTCCCCCTCGTCCCCCAAATCTCCTGTGCATCCCCTTAACCCTTGAAAATCTCCTGGGACCACCTCAGACCCCCAGACTCCCTCCTGGGGACCCCCAAACACTCTTCAGGACTCCGGGGCCCCTCCCGACCCCCTCCTAGAGTCTTTTGGGTGTCACCAACCCTTTACGGCGGATTCCTCCGTCCATTTTTCCACCCCGGGCTGCTGGGGGTCCACCCCCCCAAGAAACTACTGGGAACTCCCCAGTGTCCCACCACGAGATTCCTGGGTCCCTCCCCCCCCCCAACCCCCTGTGTGTGCCCCCATCCTTTCTTCCCCTCGAAAATATTCTTGGGGGTCCCCCAATGTCTCCTCCAGCCCCCATCCTGCCAGGGATGGATTTGGGGGGATCTCCTTCCCCTTCCCTCTGGCCCGAAGGCAAATGCCCCCCCTGTCCTTCTTCCTTCGCCCCCAGGCAGAAAAGAGAAGAGAAACAGCCAGTTGGCCCTGGCAGGTGTGGGTGTGTGCAGGCTGTGGTTGAGTGGTTGAGAAGGGAGAGGAGGGGGCTGGTGTTTGGGCCAAGTCCAGCAGGTGATGTCTTTTGTATCTGGCAGTCCTTGGTCGGCTCCACGACCATCCAGCTGTCAGTGTTCATGACATACCCATCAGCCCTTCTCTTCTTGGCTCCTACACTTGCCAACCCTAAGCTGCTCCTAAGTTCTCTTGCTGTCAGTTCATAAAGAGGTCTTGTCAAGTGTTACTGATTTAGAAACTAAACCCTGACATCTTTGTCTTTGCCAAAGATGTGTGTGAAAGGGCAGTGCTGTTGCAAAGCAGTGTTGAGCTTCACATTGGGTGACTTGGCAGCTTCCTCTGCATCACCCATGCACCCTGGGTTTCTTTGAAAAGTACTTTTCACTCCAAATGTGACACCACATTAGCCTGTAGGACATCCTGTCCCCAAATGGATAACTGTAAATATTAATAATAAAAAAGTGACCCCCTCCATTATTCAAGAAAAGCTTGTATCTCTGTACTAAAAGCATCCAAGGGTCACGTCCCCCAGTTTTCTATCTGACAAGGGTTTGGAGGGCTGCTTTGTGCAGGGAACCCTTTGGGGGCCCCTTGCACATGGGTAGGGCTGCACTCTGGGGGTGTGGGGCTTTGGTTCTTTGGTTGCCAGGGGCCACTGCGAGTCACTGAGCCGGGGTGGGGACAATGGGCAGGGCTGGCTGGGACAGGCTGTGGCACCTGTGACATAAAAGGGAAGTGTCCCTGTGGGGCAGCTCTGCAGGGCCCATCAGGGGATGCTGCCCAGTGCAGCCTGTGCTGTGGGGAGCACGCACACAGGGAGAGGTTGGGCCGGACGAGGGTCAGGGTAGCAAGGCCGCCCCAGGGAGTGGGTTCTGCCCCTGCCTGCATGGCCCAGCCCCTGGCAGGAGCGCCTTGGGCAGGGCCCGGTGCTGCTGCTGGGGCAGGGGGTGAGGCCTTGCCGCCTGCCAGCTGCCTGGGCCCCTGTCCTTGCTGCGCCACATCCCCGAGGCTCCATCCCCGCTCCCCCAGTGCCAGCTCCCTCCTTCCCAGCCCCAACCAAGCCCTTCTCTGTGTCCTCCTGCAGGCCATGGCTTTCACAACATTCCTTTTAGTGCTTGTGCAAAGCATCATCCAGTCCCTGCAGGTGGTCGGGGAGGGGCTGCACAAGACTCAGTGAGCTTGGAGGTCTTTTCCAAGCTGAAGGACTCTTGGATTCTGTGATTGTGTGCTGGATTCAGCTGGGTCCGTGTTAGCAGCATTAGTTTGCTCCCAAAGTTTCCTCGCTGTCAGCTCTTGTGGCCTAAGGCTTGAGCTCCTTTAGCTCCTTGTGCTGAGCTACTGATGGGAAAGGAGAGGCCTCTGCGAGCAGATTCCTGGTGTTCCCTGTAGAACAGTGAGGGGGAAGGTGTAGTCAAGTGGGAAGAGGAGTACTGTTTGTGTGTGGCCTCCTATGTGGCCTTGGCGCCTTTGAGGGGCTTGACGGAGAAAAGAGCTTTGTTAAAGTGAGAAGTGAAATAGTGTGTTGGCTGTTCTCTCTGCAGGGAGAAGCTGTCGGTGGGGGAGGGGTCACAGAGTGGGGGAGAGGCCGTAAAGTGGGGGAGGGGCCACCGAGTGGGAGAGGGGTCACAGAATGGGGGAGGGGTCACAGAGTGGGGGAGGAGCCACAGAGTGGGGGAGGGGCCATAAAGTGGATGAGGGGCCATAGAGTGGGGGAGGAGTCAGAGAGTGGGGGAGGGGCCATGAAGTGGGAGAGGGGTCACAGAGTGGGGTAGGGGCTACAGAATGGGGTAGAGGCCACAGAATGGGGAAGGGGCCATAAAGTGTGGGAGGGGCCACGGGGTGGGGGAGGGGTCACAGCCTGGACTCGGGGGGTCAGGGCAGTGACCTCAGGGAGGGGGAGGGGTCAGGGCATGGGGTAGGGGTCTCACCTGATCCCGGGGCTATCGGGGCCATGGCGGGGTCGAACCTGGTGGGGACACCCAAGTTTTTCCCAAATTTCCCCTCATTTTTCCCAGTTTTTCATCCATTTCTCCCAAATTTCCCACTCTTTCCCCAATTTTCCCCCCATTTCCCCCATTTTTCCCAAATTTCCCCATTTTTCTCAATTTTTCCCCATTTGTTTTCCAAATTCCTTCCATTGTTCCCAAATTTCCCCCATTTTTTCCCATTTTCCCCAAATTTCCCCCCATTTTCCCCAACATTCCCCAATTTTTCATCCAATTTTACCCAAATTCCCCCATTTTTTTCTCAATTCACCCCATTTTTCCCAAATTTCCCCATTTTCCCCAAATTCCGCCATTTTTTCCCAATTTTTCCTAAATTTCCCCTAATTTTTCCCAATTATCCCCCATTTTTCCTGGTTTTTTCACCCGTTTTCCCCAAATTTCTTACTTTTTTCCCAGTTTTCCCTCCATTTCCCCTCAAAATCCCCCATTTCCCCAAATTTCTGACTTTTTCCCCAAAATTCCTCCCGTTTTTCCACATTTTCCCAGATTTTCCCCCAGTTTTCCTAAATTTCCCCCCATTTTTCCCCATTTTTATCAATTTTCCCCAAATTTCCCACTTTTTTCTCAAATTTTCCCCCATTTTTCCCAATTTTTCATTTGTGTTCACCAAATTTCCCACTTTTTTCCCTAATTTTTCCCCATTTTCCCCAAAATTCCTGGTTTTTTCCCCCCATTTTTTCCCACTGGGGAAATTTGGGAAATTTGGAAAACTGGGGACCCAAAAATCCAAGAAAATGTGGGGAAATGGGGGAAAAATGTGGGGGAAATCTGGAGAAAAATCTGTGAAAATGTGGGAAAAATGGGGGGAAAATCAGGAAAATGGTGAAAAATCTGGGAAAATGTGGGAAAATGGGGAAATTGCGGAAAATTCTGGGAAAAATGTGAGAAAAATCCGGGGAAATGGGGAAAAATGGGGAAAAATGTGGGAAATTCTGGGGAAAATGGGGAAAAATATGGGAAAATATGGAAAAATGAGGAAAAAAAGGGGGAAAATGGGGAAAAATGTGTGAAAATCTGGGAAAATGTGGGAAAAATGGGGGGAAAATCTGGGAAAATGGGGGGAAATGGAGAAAAAATCCAGGAAAATGGGGAAAAAATTGAAAAAAAACTGGGAAAATGGGGAAAATTTGGGAAAAAACCTGGGAAATTCTGGGGAAAATGGGAGAAAATCTGGGAAAAATGTGGAAAAAATGGGGGGGAAAGGGGAAAAAATGGGAAAAATCTGGGAAAATAGGGAAAAAATGGGGGGAAAATGGGGAATATTCTGGGAAAATCTGGAAATATGGGGAAAAAAATGTGAGACAAATGGGGAAAAATCTGGGAATAATGGGGGAAAATGAGGAAAAATCTGGGAAAATGTGGAAAAAAATGTGGGAAAAATCATGGAAAATGGTGGGAAATTGGGAAAAAATCCGGGGAAATGTGGGAAAAAAAGGGGGGAATTCTGGGAAAATGGGGAAAATAATTGGGAAAAAATCTGGGAAAAAATGGGCAAAATGAGAAAAAATCTGGGGAAATAGGGAGAAAATCTGGGAAAATGTGGGAAAAAATTTGGGAAAATGTGGGAAAATGGGGAAAAATCCGAGAAAATGGGGGCGAAATGGGGAAAAATCTGGGGAAAATGGGGAAAAATCTGGGAAAATGTGAAAAAATTGGGAAAAACTGTGGGAAAATGGGGGAAATGAGGAGAAATCTGTAAAAATGGGGGAAAATGAGGAAAAATGGGTGAAAATGGGAAAAAATGGGAAAAAAATCCGGAAAAATGGGGGAAATCGGGAAAAATCAAGAAAAATGAGGGAAAATGTGGGAAAATGTGGGAAAATCTGGAAGAAAATCTGGAGAAAAATCTGAGAAAATGTGGGAAAAATGGGAAAAAATGTGGGAAAAATCTGGGAAAATGTGGGAAATTGTGGGAAAAGTGGAGGAAAAATCTGGGAAAAATCCGGGAAAATGGGGAAAAAATAGGGAAAAATCTGGGAAAATCTGGGAGAAATCTGGGAAAATGGGGACAAAGTGGGGGGGAAATGCTGGAAATTCTGGGGAAAATGGGGGGAAATGGAGAAAAATGGGGAAAAATCCCAGAAAATGGGGAAAAATGGGGAAAGATTTAAAAAAATAAGAAAAAATCTTGGGAAAATCTGGGAAAAATGAGGAAAAATCTGGGAAGATGTGGAAAAATGGGAGAAAATCCAGGAAATGGGGAAAAATGGGGAAAGATAAAAAAAAATTTGGAAAAATGGGGAAAATATGGGAAATTCTGGGAAAAATCCAGGATAATGGGGGAAGAAATCTGGGCAAATCTGGGAAAAATGTGAGAAAAAATCGGGGAAAATGTGGAAAAAATGGGAAAAAAAATCTGGGAAAATCTGGAGAAAAATGTGTGAAAATCTGGGAAAATGTGGGAAAAATGTGGAAAAAATGGGGAAAAATCTGGGAAAATGGGGGGAAAATCTGGGAAAATCTGGACAAAATGGGGAAAAATCTGGGAAAATGGGGGAAAAATGGGAAAAAATCTGGGAAAATGTAGGAAAATTGGGAAAAATCTGGAAAATGGGGGGGAAATGGGGAAAAATTCAGGAAAATGTGGAAAAATGGGGGAAAATCTGGGAAAAATGGGGAAAATGGGGGGAAATGTGGAAAAATGGGGAAAAATGTGGAAAAACTGGGTTAAACTGGGAGGAACTGGGAGACACTGGGCCAGAGGGAAAGGGATGTTGCCATGGAAATGTGAGCCCGCCCCTCCCCCACCCAGCCCAGGACCCACGGGGGGGGGGAACTGGGTTAAACTGGGACATACTGGGAGTACTGGGGGGGACACTGGGGTTACTGGGATGGACACTGGGGTTACTGGGAGCTACTGGGGGGGTCACTGGGGTTACTGGGAGTTACTGGGAGCTACTGGGGGGCTTACTGGGAGTTACTGGGAGCTACTGGGGTGGACACTGGGGTTACTGGGAGTTACTGGGATGGACACTAGGATTACTGGGAGTTACTGGGAGCTACTGGGATAGACACTGGGGTTACCGGGAGCTACTAGGAGCTACTGGGGGGGTCACTGGGGTTACTGGGGGGGTCGCTGGAGATACTGGAGGCATTACTGGGGTTACTGTGAGCTACTGGGAGCCACTGGGAGCGGCCCATCCCCCTCCCTCTCCAAGGTCACCCCAAGGACACGGAGGGGGGGGAGGGGGGGAAGCCCTGCCCCCTCCCAGTCCCTCCCAGTCCCTCCCAGTTCCTCCCAGTACCTGAACTGGTCACACTGGGAGCGGCTCCAGGTCCCCCCTCCAGTTTGGGCCCCCGGGGCTATTTTTGGGACCCGGTGACGTCACTGGGGGGGAGGGGCCTCGAGGGGGTGGCCCCTCCCCTCTCCCTTCCCAGTACAGACCAGTAAGGGACCAGTAACGGCCCCAGTGGGGGGGGAGGGGAAGGAGGGAACACTGAGGGTGGGGATGGAGCAGGATGGTCCTTGAGCGTGGGGGAAGGGCAGGAGGTTCCCTGAGGGTGGGGGAAGGGCAGGACCGTCCCTGAGGGTGGGGGAGGGGTAGGCGGGTCCCTGAGGGTGGGGGAGGGGCAGGAGGGACCCCGAGGTGGGGGGAGGGGCAGGAGGGTCCTGAGGGTTGGGGAGGGGCAGGGAGGGACCCCGAAAGTGAAGGAGGGGCCCTGAGGGTCCCTGAGGGTGGGGGAAGGGTAGGAAGTTCCCTGTAGGGGGCCGGAGATTGAGAACAGTTGAAAGTGTATACAGTCGTGTATAAGATGAGAAGGTCATGTCTGACCACAAAGGACAAAAGGAGAAAAACAGGATGTCAGGTTGGGTAGTAAAAACAGGAACTTGTAACCGCAGAAGCATTGCTGACGCCAATATAGGTAACCAATGAAGAGAACCCCTTGTTCGCATGTATGGCGCGTGGACAAGGTGACTTAGCCAATAAGCTTATGCGTGATCGCGTGTACGGAAGTAAAACAAACATAAATGTAGCCATAGAAGCTTCAATAAACGGAGTTCTGCTTTACCTACATCGTATCGGTGTTCTTGCTCCCCTCCACCTGGCCGCTGCACTGTGGTGACCCCGACGTGATTCTGCACGGACGCTGCGGACGAGAGAAGGTGGAGACATCCCGGCTGCTCGAGAAGCAGGCTGCTCGAGAAGCAGGATCCTTGTTGTGGCCACGGCTGACCGGTGAGTCAGGCAGACTGCGGTCTGGACGGGATGGGTGCCGCTGTATCAGCGATAGAACGAGCTACAGTCGACGGGCTGCTCAGTGTAGCGAAAAAGACTGGGCACACGCTCCCTCGAGCTGAGCTCGTGGACTTCTTGTATTGGTGTCGGAGACGTGGTCTCTTGACTTCTTCTGATCAATTGTTTGATATCGAACATTGGGAAAAGATTGGGTCTGAATTATGGCAAAGTGTGCAGAACGGCCAAAAGGGGAGCAAGCAGATGGCACAAATCTTCCGAATAGTTCGGGAGATGATTCAACAAGTCCATGCTGACGCTGAAATCGCCACTGCTTTGCAAAAAGCCCTCGATTGTTCTACACAGCCGAAGGAAAAGGAAAAAGACGAGGAGGGAAAGGACAGTTGTGCGACGTTGATAGACTGGGAGGCAAAACCTGACCCTCCCCCATCGTCTCCCCCACTAGCAGCGCCTATGTTCCGGGGAGAGTTTGAGGATCTCATTCCCCCTTGGACCCCTAACGAGATTTCTGCTGGGACAGCTGCTGCGCCTTCTGCGCCCCCTCCCCCGGAGGCTATGGAGGTTGATCCAGCTAAAGTACCGTTACCGGAGGACGGAAAAACGTCCCCTCAGAATCCTCTTGTCGACGAGCTACGGTTGCAACGAGAGCAGATGGCTAAGTTGCTGGGGGCAATGCAAGAAATAGACTCTAAAGGGGGGAAGGGCAAAATGCGGGAATTATATGAGAAAGCGGCGAAAGCGGTACAACAAGGGATACAGAACATAGAAGAGCAGCTTACTAGGCATGAGGTGGCTGAATGGGGAGGCAGAGAGGGAATCAAACAAGCCATCCTGCAGCGTAGGTTGACAATAGCAGAAGGACAGCAGTTGATACAGCGACTTCTAGGGGCACACGAAGGGCTTACGACGAGAGAGAAAGAACAACTACAGAGGGCAGTAGACGAAGGCAGAGAGGAGATAGATGTCCGTAGGAGACTGCCTTTTGATAAACGTGGGCCAGACCCTTTTGATAGGCGTGGGGCAGACGGAGCCCGGGGGCCTCCGCGAGATGATTCTTTTGATCCGACCAGGCGCTGGAAGGGAATATTGAGTCAAGCAGACTTAAAGGGAACAGTGGTCTTTGAACCCATTGTTGCCGCTCCAGTACAGGTCCACTCTAATGGTCGTAGAGAGTGGGTTCCCTTAGATTGGGCGATGATTTCTAAATTACAGCAAAGCGTTATAGCATATGGGCCCCACAATTCCGCTGTGAAGCGACAATTGAGTGCCTTTTTGAAATATCAGGAGCTTACTCCTGCCGATATTCGGCTGATTATGGAAATTCTACTTGGTGCCACCGCGTATACAATTTTTTTGGTGAAATGGCAAGAGCGCATAGAGGCATATCAGCTACAAAATCTTAATTTACACGATGATGATCCCCTAAAGGTAGCCACGCTGGAGATGATGATGGGGTCCGGTCCATTTAGAGATCCGCAACGCCAAGCAGCCTTGCACCCTAGAATTTTAGGACAAGCTAAGGCTGCTGCTCTAGAGGCTTTTCATGCCCTGCCGCAGATAGGGAAACCGAACCCTCCTTACCTTCAAATACGGCAGGGAGAAAACGAATCCTTTTTAGGATTTGTTGATAGGATTCGTGAAGCGATCGACGCTGTGCCCGATATAGATGCAACCATTAAAACAACATTACTTAAAGAAGTTGCATCCCAAAACGCAAATCGTACTTGTAAACGCTTGTTGCAGTCGCTTCCGCAAGGTTCCACCTTAGTACAGATGATCGATCGCTGTTCGCGTGCACCTTGGGAAGAAGAGAAACAGCGCGCTAACATACATGCAGTCGCTCTTGCCGCCGCTTTGAAACAAAGCGGACTTGGGGCCGGTGATAGGGGCTCCGGAGGATGTTTTCTTTGCGGTCAGTTGGGACACATTAAGCGTGACTGCCCAAAGAAAGGCAAACAAAAAGTGGGTAAAGATGAAGGAATAGTTGGGAGTACTATTTGTCGCCGATGTGATAAGTTAGGACACAAAGCTACAGAATGTAAGTCTCGTTTTAAGAGAGATGGAACCCCTTTGCCGGTAAACTCCCAGCGCCGCGGGTTGGGCGCGGCTGCAAAGTACCCAACAATTCGACCTCTGGTAGCAGCCATGGGCCAATCCACTCCAGCTATAGACCCGCTGACTGCCCCCTTGAATTCACCGCAGTCACAGCAGGAGGAGCGGGAGTCGATCTGGCCCTGGCAAGAACAGTAACTGTATCTGATTCTTCTGTAACAGTGCTTGATTCTACTATGTCAGGACCGCTTAAAGATGGATTAAGTGCAGTACTCATTGGTCTCTCCTCAGCAAGCAGACAAGGCATATTTGTTCTCCCTAGTGTAATTGCTGTTGATTATACCGGTCCCATCAAAATAATGGTTAAGGTGTTTGCACCCCCTGTCACTCTCCATCAAGGAAGTAAAATTGCGAAATTGATCCCTTTTAAGGCTCAAGTACCAGGGGACCGAAGGCTTGGCAGTACTGGTAGTACATCCGAGCCCACAGTTTTCTTTACCACCGTGCTTACTGAGGAACGACCGACACGTCCTGTCATTATTAGCCTACGGGAAGAATCTCTTCATCCTGCGCCTGTTAATATGCTGCTCGACACGGGGGCTGATGTTACTATTATACCTTTTGACTGTTGGCCATCACATTGGCCACTAAAACCTGTGGCCATCACAGTTAATGGGGTTGGAGGAGATTCAAGATCTATGCAAAGTCAAGAGTTTGTCTGTTTTAAGGATGAGGTAGAAGGCCGAAAAGCTTGGGTAAAACCTTATGTTATGCATACCCCTCTTTGGATTCTGGGCAGAGATGCTATGAGTCAATGGAACATAACACTGAGTACTCAAAATTTACGGTAGTGGCCATTGAGGAGCAGAGGCCACCCATATTAAAAATTCAATGGGTATCTGACAATCCTGTATGGGTGCCTCAATGGCCTTTATCAGAAGAGAAGTTGCGAGCAATAGAAGCTCTGGTTGCAGAGCAATTAGAGCTGGGACATCTTAAGCCCTCTGTTAGTGAATGGAATACTCCTATTTTTACTATCAGAAAAAAATCTGGGAAGTGGCGCTTATTACATGATCTCAGAGCTGTTAACGCCATAATGAAGCCCATGGGGGCTTTACAACCTGGCCTCCCTTCCCCAGCTGCACTGCCACAACAGTGGCAACTGTTAATTATCGATTTGAAAGATTGCTTTTTCTCTATTCCACTGCATCCCGAAGATACTGAAAGATTTGCATTTACAGTCCCTCAAAAAAATGCTGGGAGACCCTCAAAACGATACGAATGGGTTGTCTTGCCACAAGGAATGCGAAATAGTCCTACAATTTGTCAATGGTATGTGGATTTAGCCTTAGATACCTGGGTAAAAGAACATTCTGAATACATTACATATCACTATATGGACGATATTTTAATCGCATCTCCTAAGCCCATGCCAGAAAAGGCTGAAAAAGACTTAATTCATAGGCTACAACAATTTGGACTTACTATTGCCCCCGAAAAAGTTCAACGACGACCCCCATGGCAATATTTAGGAATGCTTGTGACCGAAACGCGAGTTCGGCCAGGAAAATTACAATTACAGCGTTCAGTTTCTACTATAAATGATGTTCAAAAGCTAGTTGGCGATATACAATGGATTAGGACATGGTGTGGTATCACAAATGAAGATTTAGCCCCTCTTTTTTCTTTACTGAGGGGTTCCCAAGAACCATGGGAACCTAAAATGTTGACTCCAGAAGCGCTGCATGCGCTCACAATAATCGAACAAAAAATAGACCGACAACAAGCTTATCGCTATAACCCCTCTTACCCTATCTGTGTTATAATCTATGGTTCCTTTTCTAGCAGGTCAGCTCTCATTGCTCAAATCCAAGAAAAGAGTCTAACCATTTTAGAATGGGTATTTCCCCCTTTTTTACCCCCTACTACCATACTGACTCCCCAGGAATATGTAGGCCTGTTACTATTGAAAGCTAAAGAAAGAGTTCGTCTAGTGTTTGGGAAAGATCCTGACTCGTTCATTGTCCCCTGGAAAACCACACAATTGGTGCATGAATGGTCACAACAAAGTTACTCTTTTGCCTTGGCTACGGCTGGCATCGCACTCAGTACTAATTACCCTCCCCATCCTTTATTCAAGACCACCTCTATTATCACACGAGGCCCAATAGTTGTTTTGAAACCTATCCCCCATGCTCTTACTGTTTTTACAGATGCGAGCGGTCGTTCGCACAAATTTGGGTATGCTTGGAAAAAGCATGGGAAGTGGAATACCAAGGTATGGGAAGATAAAGATACTCATTCTGTACAGGTTCTTGAGCTAAAAGCTGTAGTCTGTGCCCTACACGATCATCCCAAACAAGCCCTCAATATTATTTCTGATTCAGTGTATGTTGTAGGATTAGTTAATCGCATAGATTATGCCAAGTTTGGGAAAATTAGTAACCCTTCAATTGCTATGTTACTTGTTTCTTTACGTGGGTTGATCCTTGAAAGAGCCGACCCCCTCTGGTGTACTCACATGCGCAGTCATACGACTCTCCCTGGTATCTTTGCGGAAGGCAACGCTGCCATAGATGCAACTGTGGCTAGTGGACTGGTCCTCCGCGGGTTTTCAGCCGCCCAGCAAGCGCATGCATTTTATCACCAGTCTGCCCGAGGTTTGCAAATGGAATTTGGCATCCCTCGGGCCCAGGCGCGTGCTATCGTCGCTGCCTGCCCGGACTGCGCTCGTATCTTGCCCCTCCAGACGGGGGGGGTAAATCCTCGCGGATTAGGGGCTCGAGGTGTCTGGCAAACTGATATTACTGAATTTGCTCCTTTTGGACGCTTTCGGTACATTCATGTGTCCGTAGACACGTTTAGTCATGCTGTTTGGGCTACAGCCGCTACAACTACTGCCTTTCGCGCTGTGAAATACCACTGGTTACAAGCTTTTGCAGCCTTGGGACTCCCCGGCACCATCAAGACCGACAATGGTCCCAGTTATACGGGGAAATGGGCCGCCTCATTTTTGCACCTTTGGGGAGTCAAGCATATCACTGGAGTGCCCTATAATAGCACGGGTCAGAGTATCGTAGAACGCAGACATCAGGACATTAAGCGTTTACTCCGCGTTTTGAAAAAAGAGGGGGAGCTGCTGCTCTCTCCCCAGGACAGACTGATGAAAGCCTGCTACGTATTAAATTGGAAAAATCCGGTACAGCTTCACGACAACCGTTACGTGATACCCACGGACATTCATTTTTCTAAAGAAAATCCAGTGCTGCACGTCCCCGTACAAACGTGGGACCCTCGGAGCCAACAATGGGGAACTGTACCCGATACATTACTAACCTGGGGTCGGGGTTATGCTTGTGTATCCACAGGACAGGAACAGCCTCGGTGGATACCGGCTCGGTGGGTGAAACCCTGGCTCTCCAAGGTGGATGCAGCAGCAGCCGAGGATAGCGATACAGGAAGCGCTCCGACAGCTTGACGAAACATCACGACAGCGAATACAACAAAAGGTTGCTTTAGTACAACAAAGACTGCTGCGCTCGGCGGTAGTGAAGGAGGCCAGTGGCTGGTATTACCACCAGAAACCGTCAGTGAATAATTACCTGGGCATCCTTGAATTATTATCAGTAACTGCTCGCAAAGGGTGGGACGAACAGCCTTGTTTAGTATGTCAAAGTGAGCTCTGTTTTTCCTGGGTTGCTCTAAAGTGTGGGGGTTGTAATCACAAAATTTGGTGGAATCAGAGATTACTTAATAAGAGGTGGTGTCCAAGGTGTGAGTATAGCTATTCAACCACAACGTGGGAGCAAGAACTTTTTCGCATTCAACAGCGACGTCTACACTTTGAATCGATAGAGCAGAAAATAGTAGCATACTGTAGGTGGACATTGGAGAAGGAGGTACATCGCCTAGAAAGTCAGGGGAAAACATACATACTTCAAACACGGTGCAGTCGAGCGGTACCCCTGAGATTTTTTACATCAGTAGGGCCCTTCAGAGGAAGCCCTGCTAAAGCGTTAGCAGAAGCAATTGAAAGGCTACGTAGAAATGAAAGCTATCATAGCACTGCTCGCACTGTTCGCCTCTGGCGTCACCTCTTGGCTAACGAAAATTGACCAGAGGCAAAACATGTGGCTTACATGGGCTAATCAAACTAATCTAACATCTTTTTGCCTATCCTTAGCCACACCTTCCGATCCATTTCGCACTTGTCTATTAGGCATACCCTTTCAGTCATACACCGACCTTTTGGTTATGCGAGGATGGACAAAGGTTCCAATACCCCACAATGAAAGTCAATTCATAATTCAAGTTTGCAAAGCTACAGCAAGCCTTAGCAATAACAGAAGCACTTGGGGTAATACGACCTGGTGTCAGATACAGATTGCAAAAAGAAGCAAAAATGGTTTAGCCTTGTACCAAGGGGGGCTTGCATGGTGGACACGTAAAATATTACGGGATTTAAATCATACTGGTCTAGAACCACAAGAGTTAGAATTGCTGGGCTCCAAGCCAGGAAATTATTGTGTTGTTTTCGGAGACATTTACAATAACCCAGAACACAAGCGCCCAGTCAATGACAGTGTAATAGTAACCCCCTCTAATGTTGAGATCTATAATTACAACATAGGAAGCCCCTATTGCCTAAACGGAGTAGACTTTATTGAGACGCTTAACAAATCCCCACGGCGTTTACCCCCTGCTACGTTTCTAGTCTGTGGAGATAGGGCATGGAACGGCATTCCAGCTAACCCATGGGGAGGCCCCTGTTGGTTAGGCAAATTGACTTTGTTCTCCCCGCAACTAAGAGACCTGCAGAATGTTACCCGATCACCCAAACGACAAAAAAGGAGTATAACCATGATGGATCAGAACTGCAACTCTCACATAGTTTTGTGGAGTTCCCCTATCCAAATCTTAGCTTCTATCTTTGCTCCTCATGTTTCAGCAGCCCATGCGTTGAAACAAATAACACGGCTAGCATGTTGGGCTAGGAAACAAATCAACATCACTTCTGACATTATAGGGCAACTTACTCTTGATGTTGATTCTGTAAGGCATGCGGTACTACAGAATCGAGCAGCTATTGACTTTTTGCTTTTAGCGCATGGGCATGGGTGTGCAGAGTTCGAAGGCATGTGTTGTTTTAATCTCTCTGATCACTCTGCGTCAATACATAAGAAGTTACAACAGTTACAAGACGGCATGCACGATTTAATGATCGAGAGCAACCCTTTCGATAGTTGGCTACGCTCTTGGGGAATAGGAAGCTGGCTACGCAATATAATAATAGCTTTAGCCGGTCCCTTTATCGTTATATTGCTTTGCCTTTGCTGTGGACCTTGCCTATTACAATGTCTGTTGTCGCAAATATATAAAGTGATAGACATGCTATTTGAAAAAAGAGGGGGAGATGTAGGGGGCCGGAGATTGAGAACAGTTGAAAGTGTATACAGTCGTGTATAAGATGAGAAGGTCATGTCTGACCACAAAGGACAAAAGGAGAAAAACAGGATGTCAGGTTGGGTAGTAAAAACAGGAACTTGTAACCGCAGAAGCATTGCTGACGCCAATATAGGTAACCAATGAAGAGAACCCCTTGTTCGCATGTATGGCGCGTGGACAAGGTGACTTAGCCAATAAGCTTATGCGTGATCGCGTGTACGGAAGTAAAACAAACATAAATGTAGCCATAGAAGCTTCAATAAACGGAGTTCTGCTTTACCTACATCGTATCGGTGTTCTTGCTCCCCTCCACCTGGCCGCTGCAGTTCCCCGAGGGTGGGGGAGGGGCAGGAGAGTCTCTGAGGTTGGGGGAGGGGTCCTGAGGGCCCCTGAAGGTGGGGGAGGGGCAGGGAGGGCTCCTGAGAGTGGGGGAGGGGTAGCAGGTTCACTGGGGGGAGGGGAAGGAAGGGACCCTGAGGGTGGGGGAGGGACAGGAGGGACCCTGAGGGTTGGGGAGGTGCAGGAAGGGGGGAGAGGGGCTTTGGGGGGGCCCTTAAAGGTGGGGGGAGGGGCTGAAAGTGGGTCCATCATTGGGAGGGGACACGCCCACCCAAAACCCAGTAAGTCCCAGTTGAGCTCCCAGTTCAGGGAGGGGGAGAGGATGCAAAAGACACGCCCACTTGCAGAGGCTATGGCCACCTTGGGATGGGACACGCCCACCAGGGAGAGACCACGCCCACCTAAAGAAGGGACACGCCCACCCCCAAACCACTAAGTCCCAGCTGAGTCCTGCCTTAACTGGTCCTTACTGGTCCCACCACCCCATTCCGCGTTCCAGTGACCCGTACTGGTCCATACTGGTTTATACTGGTCTATCCTGGTTTATACTGGTCTGTACTGGTCTGACCTTGATGGAGATGCTGAAGTGCCCCCAACCCCCTTAACTGGTCCTTACTGGTCCCACCACCCCATTCCGTGTTCCAGTGACCCGTACTGGTTTATATTGGTCTATACTGGTCCATACTGGTTTCTACTAATCTATACTGGTCTATACTGGTCTGTACTGGTCTGACGTTGATGGACATGCTGAAGTGCCCCCAACCCCCTTAACTGGTCCTTACTGGTCCCACCGCCTCATTCCCCGTTCCAGTCACCTGTACTGGTCCATACTGGTTTATACCGGTTTATACTGGCCCATACTGGTCTATACGGGTCTATACTGCTTTATACTGACCTGACCTTGCTGGAGATGCTGAAGTGCCCCCAACCCCCTTAACTGGTTCTTACTGGTCCCACCACCCCATTCCCCGTTCCAGGGACCCGTACTGGTTTATACTGGTTTATACTGCTCTACCCTGGTTTATACTGGTCTGTACTGGTCTGACCTTGATGGAGATGCTGAAGTACCCCCAACCCCCTTAACTGGTCCTTACTGGTCCCACTGCCCCATTCCCCATTCCAATGACCCGTACCGGTCTGTACTGGTTTATACTGGTCTATACCGGTCTATACCAGTCCATACTGGTCTATACTGGTTTATACTGGTCTGTACTGGTCTGACCTTGACGGAGATGATGAAACACCCCCAACCCCCTTAACTGGTCCTTACTGATCCCACCACCCCATTCCCTGTTTCAGTGACCCGTACTGGTTTATATCGGTTTATACTGCTCTACCCTGGTTTATACTGGTCTATACTGGTCCATACTGGTTTGTACTGGTCTGTACTGGTCTGACCTTGATGGAGATGCTGAAGTGCCCCCAACCCCCTTAACTGGTCCTTACTGGTCCCACCACCCTGCTCACTGTTCTAGTGACCTGTACTGGTCCATACTGGTCCGTACTGGTTTTTTACTGGTCTATACTGGTCTATACTGGTCTATACTGGTCTACACTGGTCTATACTGGTCTATAATGGTCTGACCTTGATGGAGATGCTGAAGTGCCCCCAAGACCCTTAACTGGTCCTTATCGGTCCCACTGCCCCATTCCCCATTCCTGTGACCCATATTGGTCTATACTGGTCCATACTGGTTTATACTGGTCTATACCGATCTATACTGGTCTATGCTGCTCTGTACTGGTCTGACCTTGCTGGAGATGCTGAAGTGCCCCCAACCCCCTTAACTGGTCCTTACTGGTCCCACCACCCTGCTCCCCATTCCATTGACCCATACTGGGTCGTGGTGGCAAGAACCCCAGCAGGAGCCAGGTGGGGTCTTCCTGCCGTTGGATGAGTGCTCTGGGAGGTCAGGGCTGCTCACAGATCCAGATCACACCAGCACATTTCCAAGAGCACTGTCAAATGGGAAGGGCAAAGCACAATTATTAGGAAGGAATGGAGCTTTTCTCAGTCAGTGTTTCCAGTTTCCTACTCCTGAGGAATCTGGGGGTTGAGAAATGGAAAAGAAACTCTCATGTTGGACAAGTCACTGAGACTCCTGAGCTGTAACTTGGAATGCACAAGTGCTTCTGTAAGCAACTTCCTAAAGTGCTTTCGGCCTCTGCTCTGCTTTTGACAGAAGCAGCATCACTTCTGCTGGACCCATCTGTTTTTTCTTTATCTGCCCTTTTCCACCTGCCTGAGGTTTCTCTCAGGTCAAAGTGAGAGCACAGACATTTGGATGGAGTGCTGACAGGGAAGTCATGAATGGATTTCTGATGTTGAATCTACTGTTTTGAAATCAGAAAATGTGGTGCTGAAGTCATCGTTAGCCTTTGAGAGGGAAACAGGAGAAAAATCGGATAAACTTGTTGCTAAAAATGAGCTGCTTCAAACTGAGGTTGACCACCTTCAAAGTCTTGTTGCGCCAGAGTGCAGAGAGAAAACTGTTGCTAAAAAAACAGGCTCCTGGTTTGGTCAGGCAACTTCATAAACCAGTGTCTTACCCTGGCATTGAGACTTGGGAAACCACAGAGAACCCTGATTCTAAGTCTCAGGAGAGAAAGAAACAAGGAGAATTTGAAGTTCAACTGATGTTTCTAGAGTCTCCCAGCTTTCCTCACATTAATGAAAATAGACTGAGTGATCCCTGTGATAATGAACAAAGGGAAGATTATTCTTTACCTCCCTCAATTTCCTTTGTACCTGATACTGAATCCACTAAAAAACCTTGGACTCAAAAAGAGAACCCGACCCAGAAAACAATTCATTCTGATTCAAGTGGTTAAAGAGCAGAAGCATTATGGCGATAAACCTGGACAAATTAAAAGCCAACCAGTGAAATCCTATCAATATATCACATACCTTGGGATTCCACTTTGTTCTCATCAACAGTTAATACAATTTCCAATGGATATGGGGACAAAATGTTGGCAGCAAAATGCCAAAGATGGGATTAAAACCCAGACAAAAAAGAATTAAAATCACTGGAGAAAAAGAAGAAACCAGTCTTCAACCAAGAGCTTCACCCTGTTACTGTTTTGTTGATATTACCTTTTTGCTTTTTATTCTAATAATCATATTGTATGTTAAAATTTGGATGATTATGAAACAGTCAGCTCACTGATTACCCCCATCAATACTAGACGATGCCCGCAGTATACACCCGTCCCAGCCCCTCCAGGAGCCCTCAAATCCCATCCTGGTCCCACAGGACACTCCCAACTTCCCCTCAAACACTCCGAGGCCCCCAGATTGACTCCCAGATCCAGAAAACTCTTGCTGCCTGCCCATGGAGTGCCCAGTGTGGCCCACCAACTGCACCACAAAGCCAAAGCTTCCAGGCTTTCTTTCCTGGGAATTAGGGCTGTTGTTTCCTATTTTCAGCCATGCCTCCCAACTGATAGCCCAACTCCCAAACTGCTAGCATGCCTGTTGATACAGAATTGTTAAAATAAACCTTGCCAGTATATGTTTTCAGACACCGATTATTTAGTGTCGTTTCACTTTAATCCACCCCAAGGGAATTATGAATAAAAACCTGAGTTACCCCCTCTCCCCTTTTCCTGGGGCGGGTTGTAACACCAATCAGCACTGACTCCGCCCAGTAGGCATAGCAAAGGAAGTTTCCTTTTGGTTTAGGGTTTAGGGTTAGGGTTAGGGTTAGGGTTAGGGTTAGGGTTTAAGGTTAGGGTTAGGGTTAGGTTTTGAGTTAGGGTTAGGGTTAGAAAGGGTTAGGGTTAGGGTTAGGAAATTTAGGGTTAGAGTTAGAGTTAGCAAAAGTTAGGGTTAGGGTTAGGTTTAGGGTTAGCAAAAGACAGGGTTACTGTTAGGGTTAGGGTTAGGGTTAGGGGTATGGGTAAGGGTTTGGGTTAGGAAGAATTTGTCTCAGTGTGGGATATAACAATCGCGGTTTTAGCCCATTCCGGACACGCAGCGGTGCCCAATAAGCCCCTCTCAGGCTATAAGCCCGATTCATTGCCCACCGTTGTCAGAATCTTTTGCTTTTTCTCTTGGGTCTCTGCTTTTGCTGTTGCTGTTCAGTTGCGTGTCTGGTAGAATACCCACCGCCGTCCGGTATGTACTCTGCTTCTATAGAGAACTGGCCCCGCCCACTGGGTGGAGTCAAGAGGTGGAGTCAGTACTGATTGGTCCGCGTCACTGGCTTTGCCTACTGGGCGGAGTCAGTGCTGATTGGTCCACACAGTAACTGCAAGCTATGCGCAAACCCTTTACCCTAACCCTAAAAAAAACCTGCAAGCTATGCGCAAACCCTTTTCCCTACCCCTCAAATTAAAAAAGAGACTGCAAGCTACTAAGGTTAGATTTAGGGTTAGGGTTAGGGTTAGGGTTAGGGTTAGGGTTAGGTTCAGGGTTAGGGTTAGGGTTAGGGTTAGGTTTTGAGTTAGGGTTAGGGTTAGAAAGGGTTAGGGTTAGGTTTAGGAAATTTAGGGTTAGGGTTAGGGTTAGGGTTAGCAAAAGACAGGGTAAGGGTTAGGGTTAGGGATAGTGTTATGGGTAAGTGTTAGGGTTAGGAAGAATTTGTCTCAGTGCGCGATCTAACAATCGCAGTTTTAGCCCATTCCGGACACGCAACGGTGCCCAATAAGCCCCTCTCAGGCTATAAGCCCGATTCACTGCCCACCGCTGTCAGAATCTTTTGCTTTTTCTCTTGGGCCTCTGCTTTTGCTGTGGCTGTTCAGTTGCGTGTCTGGCAGAATACCCACCGCCGTCCAGTATGTACTCTGCTTCTATAGAGCACTGTTCCCTAACCCCAACATTAAAAGACAGACTGGAAGCTATACGCAAACCCTGTTCCCTAACCCTAACCCTAACCAAGAGACTGCAAGCTATGCGCAAACCTTTTTCCCTAACCCTAACCTTAAAAGTGAGAATGCAAGCTATGCGCAAACCCTTTTCCCTAACCCTAACCCTAAAAACGAGACTGCAAGTTATGCGCAAACCCTCTTCCCTAACCCTAACCTTAAAAAAGAGACTGCAAACTATAAGTAAACCCTTTTCTCTGAACCTAACCTTAAAAAAGAGACTGCAAGCTATGCGCAACCCCGATTCCCTGACCCTAATCCTAAAAAAGCGAATGCAAGCTATGTGCAAACCCTGTTCCCTAACCTTAACCTTAAAAAAGAGACTGCAAGCTATGCACAAAACCAGTTCCCTAACCCTAACTTTAAAAAAGAGACTGCAAACTACTAGGGTTAGGGTTAGGGTTAGGGTAAGGGTTAGGGTTGGGGTTAAGGTTTAGGGTTAGGGTTAGGGGTAGGGTTCGGGTTAGGGTTTGGGTTAGGGTTAAGGTTAGGGTTAGGGTAAGGGTTAGGGGTTAGGGTTGGGGTTAGGGTTAAGGTTAGTCAGAATCTGTCTCAAGGCGCGATCTAACTATCGCGGTTTTACCCCATTCCAGGAACACAGTGGTGCCCAGTAAACCCCTCTTGGGCTATAAGCCCGATTCAGTGCCCACCGCTGTGAGAATCTTTTACTTTTTCTCTTGGGTCTCTGCTTTTGCTGTTGCTGTTCTGTTGCGTGTCTGGTAGAATACCCACCGCCGTCCGGTATGTACTCTGCTTCTATAGAGCACTGGGCCCGCCCACTGGGTGGAGTCAAGAGGTGGAGTCCGTGTTGATTGTTCTGCGTCACTGGTTCCGCCTCCTGGGCGGAGTCAGTGCTGATTGGTGTTACAACCCGCCCCAGGAAAAGGGGAGAGGGGGTAACTCAGGTTTTTATTCATAATTCCCTTGGGGTGGATTAAAGTGAAACGACACTAAATAATCGGTGTCTGAAAACATATACTGGCAAGGTTTATTTTAACAATTCTGTATCAACAGGCATGCTAGCAGTTTGGGTGCTGTCATACCACAATGTGACACAGAGATAACCTTTGGGGGGGGAAAGAAAATGCATAGGGGAGAGAAAGGCAGGAGAAGAGCAAGGGAGAGTAAAAGAAAGAAAAGCTGAGAGTGGACAGATGTATATAGTCACCGCCCACGGGGTCCAGCGATGCTTCCATGTCTGTCAGTTGAAGTGGTGGCCTTGATCTGCCGGGGGTGAAGGAGGGAAGTCCCCATACTCCAAGAAGTTATGAGTTATAGCCATGATTAGTGTCACGGACCATGCCTCGAGCCTCCAACATCTCGAGGGTTGCAGTCTCTCTTCTAAGGTTAGGGAACAGGCTTTGGGCATAGCTTGCAGTTACTGTGTGGACCAATTGTCAGAGACTGAAATGGTTAATGATTTATGCATTCTAGGAGACTTTTCAGGCTTTTGACTTGCATGATACCTCTGATGAGCAGTCGCGCCCCTCCCTCCCTCCAGTGCTGACGGTGTGAAGCCCTGCAAAGGCAAGAGCTGAGCTTACAGGCTTTTGACTGTTGATATATCTGATGAGGAATCAGGCCCCTCCCTCCCTCTGCTATGAGATGTTGGGGTTAGGGTTAGGGTTAAGGTTAGCAAGGGTTAGGGTTTAGGTTTTAGGGTTTACGGTTTGCGTTCCTGGAATGGGGTAAACCCGCGATAATTATATCGCGCATTGAGACAGATTCTGACTAACCCTAACCCTAACCCCAACCCTAACCCCTAACCCTTACCCTAACCCTAACCTTAACCCTAACCCGAACCCTAACCCTAACCCTAACTCTAAACCCTAACCCCAACCCTAACCCTAACCCGAACCCGAACCCGAACCCTAACCCTAACCCTAACTCTAAACCCTAACCCCAACCCTAACCCTAACCCTAACCCTAACCCTAACCCTAGTAGTTTGCAGTCTCTTTTTTAAAGTTAGGGTTAGGGAACTGGTTTTGTGCATAACTTGCAGTCTCTTTTTTAAGGTTAAGGTTAGGGAACAGGGTTTGCACATAGCTTGCATTCACTTTTTTAGGATTAGGGTCAGGGAATCGGGTTTGCGCATAGCAACACTAACCCTAAAAAAGAGACTGCAGGCTATGCGCCAACCCGGTTCCCTAACCCTAAAAAAAACCCCTAACCCTAACCCTAACTCTAACCCTAACCCTAAACCCTAACCCCAACCCTAAACCTAACCCTAACCCCAACCCTAACCCTAACCCTGATTCTAAGTCTGAGGAGAGACAGAAACCAGGAGACTTTGAAGTTCAACTGATGTTTCTACAGTCTCTCAGCTTTCCTCACATTAATGAAAATTGGCTCATTGAGGATAATGAGGATGCAGCTTCTGCTATGGGGAATTCTAAGCATTCTGGGGTCGGTAAGACAACCTGGTAAGTAACACTTGAGTGAATGGGGGGTTGTCTTGGGGGCTTGTTTCCCTTCTCTTTTCTGTCTCTCGGTTTCTCATTTTGTTTGCTACTTTCTTTGGAATAAATGTTGTTTTGTTCAGCTTTCAACTGTGTACTGGTTTCAGTTTTGGCAATCTCCCTGCTACCACGGTCCGGGGGGATGGGAAATAGGACTGAGCACTGCAATAACGGTTCTTGGCACAGTTGAGGGTTCGTGTAGCAATGCCACTTTATTCAGGGACAACAGGGGTTTAAATAAGGGGTTTAAAGTCTGAGGGGAGGATTCTGAACTGGGGAGGAGCATGGGACTGACAACTCAGGGAAAAGTGTGATAGGAAGACAGGGAAAAGGTGGGTGGAACTTCGGAGTTCCTCTTTACCTCTTTACTCCTGACGGGGTACTGCGATCCCCCTACACCGCTGACTCTGATGTCAGTGGTCTGGGCTGGCCAGCTGTACGACCAGTCCTTGGAGGCAATTATGGTGACATCCGCCCCCATGTCGAGTAGCCCTTCCACCTTGACTTTCTGAGGGTGCCTAGGTTGAGAAAAGTAGATGAGACATGTTAGAAGAGGGCGAGAGGTCTTCACCGAGGTTGTCCAGTGGACTTCCCTCAGTGATCCCTCCCTCCGCTCCTCATCTGGGGACACCACGCAGAGCAGCTCGTCGGTGGAGACCATCTTCGCCACGGGGAAGCGGTCCTCCAACTGCACGGGAGGGAGATGCACAGTTAGGCATATAGCTATATTTGTGTTCGTCAGTCCCATCAGGAGAGTAGGCACTACAATTATTCCCTTAGCCACTGCTGAAAAGTGCGATATCATCAGGTAAGTCTTATCTGGATCGACCGGGGCAGATGGTCTAACCCTGGCCTGCTCATAGGAGCTTAGGTGAGTAGACAGGTGAGTAACGGAAAGGATTATCCAATTTAGGGGAACACACTGGTTTTTAACTGAGATAGGGTCTGCTGAATTTAAAGGATCACACTGAACGGGAATGAGGTCTTTCGGAGGCTCTTGGGTAATGGGGTAGTTGGGCGCGGTGTTGGGCGCAGGATGGAGAGGAGAGCAGGGGTTATTTGTGTCGTCGCGCCCCCCTGGGCGCTCTGCTCCCCGTTTCCCTGATGTTCACAGGAGCAAGGGCGAAGATCGGGCAAAGATTGGAAGGTTACCCTTTTCCTCAGCTCTGGGGACCTCCTGGGGGGAAGGGGCTCACCATTGATATTGGTCATTGACCTACAACTAGAAGACCAATGGCGGCCCTTCCCACACCTCCCACATAGGGTCTTAGGCAAATTTGGTTCGGGGACTAACTTAGGACAATGTTTTTTGAAGTGTCCCTTTTCACCACAATTGAAACATGATTGGGGACCCATGAAAGTGGCAGCCAATAGACGTGCTTTATGGGAATTGGAACCTATATTTTTACAAGCGTCTATCATTTCGAGTAGGGAGGGATCCTTTAACATCTTCAAAGCTTTCTGACAGTCCTCATTCGCCTTTTTGATAACCAATTTATTGAATAAAATTTCCTGGTTCTCTTTTTGGTGGACCTGCCTGCTGATTGCCTCTTTTAGCCTGGTTATGAATTCTACAAAAGGTTCTTTTGGGCCTTGGTTAATAAGTGTGAAAGAAGGCGTCTGCACATAGGCATCTGTCACCCTTTTCACGGCCTCTAATGCCAATTCTTTAGTCGTTTCTAAAAATTTGGGGTCAATTCGAGCTTGATCCCCCCTACTCGAATAGTTCCCCTCCCCATAGAGCATGTCTATTGCCTGCTGAATTGGGATTCCCCTTCTTTCCATTTTGTCATTGACATATGCAGTGATTAATTTTTTCCATTCTGCCTGAAATACTGAGGACTGTACTGTTGTAAAGAGTCCTCCTATCACTGCTCTTATGTTGTAACGTATCAGCTTATAGGCCAGGAAGAAGGATTCTAGCAACTCGATGGTGAAGGGTGCCCCCAACCCATACTCTACGATGGCCTTTTTCATATCTTTTAGCATGGGGTACGATATTGGTCGCCACTTGTCGTGACGAGGGAAGAATGAGACGCTCAATATGAGAATCAGCAAGCTTCGTTTATTGATCATTGCTAACAGCTTAATATATGCTTTATAATTAGTTCATACATATTGCAAAAGCTAAGCTCATTATTGGTTCTGCTTAAATGTTGATCTCACCTCTTACTCATTTCTTTGTTGACACAGGTGGTACTCAGTTGCTTTTTGTTTTGCTAATCACAATGTCCTGTTTACCAGCCGGCTAACAGGGTACAAGGGCACTGTACCCTCGCTATCTAAGATGTTCCCACGGCCTAGGCAAGCCGTGTTCTATAGCCAATTCCCTACAAATACCCCCGTTTTTTTATTCTGGGCTAATAATGTTTTCTCTGTTATAGCACTTACACATTTAACAATACAAGAAAAAGCAATATGAACTATTACTAAAATTACAACAATTGTCAACAACCATCGTAGGTTTTTCTTTAACAAAACTTAAAACCCATTCAGACATAGAACCAAAAATAGATTGAAACCACAAGTCTATAGGACTAGTTGTTACTGTTACTTTCTTTGTGTGTTCTGCTGTTTCACTCAGGCTCTATAGTTCTTTTGTGTACAGGCTAGGCAGTTTGTGCCAGCTGGACAAGTAGTGGTTTTGATAAACACTTACTCTAGATTGAAATAATCTCAACATAAAACAGGTTTGAGTCCCATTACCACTTGTGTTATGTATATACAGTGATCCCATTAAATCTAACTCTTGGGGATCTTTTGCCAGAGTAAGACCTCGAGGGTTAGTACTAAAATAGACAGTACAAGCATGACGACAATCTGGACAAGAGACAACAACTGAGCGAGCAATAGAATGAATTAAGCTAAATCGACATCTGAAGGCTTCTGTATGCTGTGCTCTCAGTTTCTCACCAGTGCCCTCCTCCTTGCTCTCAGCCCTGTCACAAAGCTCAGGTAACATGGCCGAGGTGGGTGCTGAGGCCAGGCTGAAGGACGAACTGACATGCCCCATCTGCCTGGACATTTACAGGAACCCTATGTCTCTGGGGTGCGGTCACAGCTTCTGCAAGGAGTGCATACAGAAGGAACAGAAATATGCCAGCAGGGCCCTTCCCAGTGCCCACTCTGCCTTTACCCCACAGGCCCCCGTTCAGCCATGAAGACTTGCCTGACCTGCAAGGTCTCCCTGTGCCAAGCCCACCTGAGTAAGCATAGCACAAAGAACACTCAGAAAAAACTATGTCCTGGTGGGGCTCTGTGGTGCCCAGGTTTTGGCTGAGAGAAAATCCCCCAGTACAGTAAACTGCTGGAATGCTACTGTGAGAAGGACAAGGTCCACACCTGCACGCTGCGCTCCGCCCCCAGCTCCCACAGGGACCACAAGACCATCAGCTTAAAGGAGGCTTTTGGCCAAGCACAGCGTGTTTTTCTCAAAACTGTAAAAGAGGTAAAAAACTATGAAACTGCACTGGATCGAAGCATAGGAAACTTGCTGGAACAATCCTCTGCAAAGGAGTTCTTTAGAGTACAAACAATGCTTGAAAATTAAGACTTGGTATAACTGGTTGAGAAATGACTGCTTTGTGTACATGAACCCTAAATATTTCCAGGGTACTTTTCACTGCACCGTGTCAGGAGCAACTACTAGGCCAAAGAATTGTAGACTCTTTCTGGTTTCAGCGTCCAACACACCCAGCTAATCCTCAGTGGTTACAGCTAGCAGAAATATCATCTATATAATGACAACAAAGACAGTCAGAAAATTGCATTGGAAACATAAACCACTGACAAATTATAGAAAAGCCTTTCATTCGATGGGAGAGGGTTTTCTATGAATAACACTCATAAGGTTCTGCACGAATAATAGATGGAACTAAAAATGCACATTTTTTCTCTATCACTGGGATCTAACTGGATTGTGAGAAGATAACCTGTCAAATCAATAATAACAATGGGTTATTCAGCAGAAAGCACAGAAGGGGTCAGTAAGCCAATGCTTACTAACCATGATTGCACCAACCTGTCTGAGATCATGCAAAGGTTTTCATTTCATAGATTTTTTCTTTATCACAAACACAGGGGTAATTAAAGGATTCTGAGATGGTTCAATGTAATCAGAATCAAGCTGCCTTCTGACAAGCTGTTGCAGGGCCAACAGCTGTTCTGTAGGTAGGAGCCATTGTTTAAGTCACACAGGATCTGTATGTTCTAAAGGAAAACTCCAAGCAGTACCTCCTAATATCACAACCTTAACTCTTGGAATGACTATAGAAGTTTGTTTGTTTGTTTGTTTGGACAATTAACAGCAAGCTTTGAGCATCACAAAGAATACACGTTGCCTTCGTACAACCCTAAACATTCACTAGTCAAATTATGCAAGCAATACATCTGGTATAAAACAAGGATTAATCACAATTAGTGAGGCTATTTTGCTGAGAACACAGCTACAATGGGCAGGGCATGTTTTAAGGAGGAGAGACTAGCCGTTTTACAATTAATATTGCTACCAGCTGTTGCACGGGAGGGGTTTTGAAGACAATATATAAGGATTCTTTAAAACAACACTTCAGCTCTGGTCACACTGATCAACATAATTGGTCTGCTCTGGCCTCCAACCAGGAGGCCTGAAGACACACTATCCACAACACTACAGATGTTTTTGAGAAGGCACGCAGGATGGCCTTGACAGTCTGCCCCTGCAACGAGCTGAGCAAACAAGGCAGCAACATCGACAACTCCTGATTTAAATCCTGGAAAACACAGAAAAGCTCAAAACGACTCTCACTACTGCCATAGCAGATGCAAATGCAATTATTTGATGGTCTAAGGACCTCACCCTGGCACAAGCCTGCATTATCTCTAGCTAGTTATGTAACTAGCAACTTCTGTATCTGTCACAAAACTTGTTTCTCTACAGCATCTTGCAGCTTTTCCACAAATTGTAAGAATGGTTCCTGGGCACCTGGATGCATAGTGGTGTATTTTGTTTCGGGTTCTGCCAACCTTGCAGTCTGCACCAATGTTTGCTGGCTTATGATTTTTACTTGCTCTAAAACTAGTGGTCTCCTGCGCAGCTTACACAGCTAAGGAACAACAGCAGTGGAAAAACTCCACCTGAGACTTAACTTGCATAAATTTCATACAAGGCTGTAATAGAATATTAAATTTTTTTAAGAACTTCTTATTTAACTTCAGTTCAGATCATACAGCTAGCCGGACAGGGCTAGTCTAGAAATAACTAAAACCTCATCACTCACGGTGGGAATTTGAAGAATTCATATACCATTCAGAATAAGGATTCACTATGGTTCAACAGAATCATGTTACACACCTCTAAAATCTTAACACCGGCAGAAGGTATTTTTAAGTTTACACAGTCACACATTCATGTAGCTTTTCTCTTTCACACCACATTCAGGTGGCCACCTCAAACATGCTCCTCAATCACACACATTTTCAAGTAGTCATTGACTGTGCACTTCTTATCAGTTTCATAATTCAAAGGAAATTTATGGCATAGCCGTCATCAGCAATCTGCAAATCCTGCATAACTCTCTATGTAAAAGACAGATACAGCAAGAAAGAACAGAATATTATCTTGGAAATCTTCAACCCTTCTCATAGAGCAATGATATTCTGTCATAAAGGCAATAAAACTACTTTTGCAGGGGGCAAGACTATGTCCCCTTCTGTCTCATCGTTCCGTCTCCAAATCTTCTACCTGCACCCTGCCCCTGGGGGAAACAGCCAAATTTCATGTAAGAGGTGCGAAGTAGCAAGCTATAGGAAATTCTTAATAACCTTCTGTAATATGCAAAAGGCGAAGCACGGATGTTGCATTATTTCTAATCTTGCTTCAAAGGATTTTTCGTCAGTCTCCCTTTCTGTTTTTGAAGAAAGCATTTGAGAATGCCATGAGCACGCTGCATGCGTAACACCTATTGCTGTAAAAACAATGCAATCTTATCTGATTTATAAGTTGGGATATTGTTAATTTTAAGTTGTTTTTTCTCTTTTCCCTTTTTTCTGTGTTTTACCGTCTTTGCCTCCCCTCCGCCCCTCATTGCCGAAGGACGAAGGAGGGGGAGGAGGGACCGGGTTCACCCAAAGAAAATCAGCAGAAGGAACTTAACTTAATCACAGAGTCTGCTTAAGAAAAGACAAAAACATAGGAGAGGGAGAGAACAGCTGCAAACAGTTTCAGAGAGGGGGTGACTGGTCTAACGGGGAAAAGGAGAAACAGCTTTCCCCCTCCTCCAGCTGCACCCCTCAAGGCTTTTGCTACCATCATTAACTCGCCGCTCTAGGAAGAGGAGCGGCACCAGGGAAAAAACACTCGCTGCAAAGAAGGGAAGGGGAACGCACACCCCCCAGGACCATGGCTGTCAGCAGTGCGGGGGACACAGAGCCCCCCCGTTGCTCGCCGCGCCCGGAGCCGCCGGCGTGCACGCGTACGGGCACACCGCTCCGCACAGGTGCCCCGACCACCGCCACTGCTCCGCTGCCCGGCGCCGCCCCGTAGACACCCGCCACAGGCGGATAGACCCGGCGCCAGCACGGGTTCACTCGGCACGGCGGCATAAGCACAAAGCGCCGTGAACACAGCCACAAACGCGCAGCGCAGTCCCGCAGTACAGTTGAGATGAAAAGCTGGAAATGTCTTAAGGTGGAACTCAGTCATAGTGCTCGTAAAGTTCATCTCTGGTCCATCAGCAGTACTTTCACACTGCAGCCGTCATCTCCGATCGTCCTGGATATGCACTGCTGAGATGCTAGCACCGTGTTCATGTTGGCGGGACCCCGACTCCGATCCTTGATTTCTTGTCCCGCTCCGTCTCCCTTCAACTCCGCTCGACTCCCTTTTTACACGATTTCTCTGTATGATGGTATCTAGTAGCATTCTAATGTCCTCATACTGTGCTCTAATGCCTTTTACTATTCCAGATAACAATCGCCAAGTTGTAAGGAGGGAAGCAGCAACTTTTTCTCCCTTAGAGGCAGCAGTAAAGAGCTTATCACTAAGTTCTTTCCAAGTAGAGATAGTAAAGGCAGTTACAGTGTTCGCTTCATATCCCTGGCCCTTACATGAAAGCAGCATCTACCGCAAAGCCAGTTCGTCTAATTTTTCTTCCTTTTTTAAGCAGGATAGACTTCCATATAGATGCAACATTAGATCCCTTTTGTTCTCGGTGGCTCACCTGTCCAGGCATCTTGTCTGGTTGGCCTGGCAGTTTCTCCACTTCTGTCATGTTACATTGAGCTCCGTCTCCGCGTCAACCTACCACAACTTAACCTCATAACGTCTCCATTCTCTTTCATCAAAAACTGTATTAGGGTCCACAAAACAACTTTTAGCAACCCTCGTTGTAAGCAATCTTGGTAATTCTTTTTTCAAAGCTATACCCTTAAGTCCCCGCTTTTCTAAAAAGCACTGGAGTAATAAAAGCACCGCTTGTCTTTCCATACCTATAAATCTTCAGCGCGCTGTTGCAGCCTTTTACAAGACGTCGGCGGTGTTGTCGGCCAGGACCCTTCTGTAAGGTCACCTGGGGCGCGGAGTCCAGCTCTTTCGCCTCTTGTGCTGCTTCAGGACCGACCGGCTACTGGGTCAGACCGTGGCTTCGGGGGATGCAGATTTAACTTACCCCCTGTTCAGGTTTCGGGGACCGCAGATTCAACTTAGTCCCTTGGGGCATACAGATTTAACTTAACCCCTGGGGGATGCAGATTTAACTTACCCCCTGTTCAAGCTTCGGGGACCGCAGAATCAACTTAGTCCCTGTTCGGGCGCCATTTGTCGTGACGAGGGAAGAATGAGACGCTCAATATGAGAATCAGCAAGCTTCGTTTATTGATCATTGCTAACAGCTTAATATACGCTTTATAATTAGTTCATACATATTGCAAAAGCTAAGCTCATTATTGGTTCTGCTTAAATGTTGATCTCACCTCTTACTCATTTCTTTGTTGACACAGGTGGTACTCAGTTGCTTTTTGTTTTGCTAATCACAATGTCCTGTTTACCAGCTAGCTAACAGGGTACAAGGGCACTGTAACCTCGCTATCTAAGATGTTCCCACGGCCTAGGCAAACCGTGTTCTATAACCAATTCCCTACAGCCACTCTGGGGCCCTTCCTTCCTCTACATAGATGGGAAATGCTTTTAGGAATTCAGTGTCTTTAGCGCTAGCAGCCTCCTCCCTGAAGGCTCTCCAGATATCTGGTAGTTTAAGCTGCCATTCAGGGGAGTGCTGCATTAAGTCTATGTCCGGTTCAGGGTGGCGGCAGGCGGGGTAGGCCTCGGTGGTGTGAGGCCTATGGGCGCAGCCATCTTGCCGGAAGGAGGTCCTGACCTTCGCCTTGACCCTGTCCTTTGCCACCCTTCCGCCCCTTGAAGGTGATGTATCCGGGGAAGAGGCGGGGCTGGAGGAAAGTGGGTGTGCTCGTGGGCATGCTGGGGGAGGGATCTCTGATGCAATCAGGTGGAGGCGGAGGCTACCTGGAGGGTGGTGCTAAGGGAACCCGCCTCCTCCTTTCCTGCGCTGATTTTTCCCGCGGTGTCCCTTCCCACCTTTTCTCTGCGTGGTCCCTGGGTCCCTCCTCCTCGACGCCATTTTGAATTCGGCGCGATGGTTTCTTCCCCCTCCCGCCATCTTGTGTGTCTGTCTGCTCAGTGTCCGTCTCTGTCTGCTCAGTGTCCCTCTCTGTCCACTCAGTGTCTGTCTTGGGGAGGCTGATATTCTTGTTCATCATCTGGTGCTGTAGCACCATCAGAACTAACCTCCATGCGATGAGCGCCTCTTTAGCTATACGGTCCCCCTTATCGCTGTCCTGCCAGAGGCTGTAGCCTATGGCTTGCCACTGCTCTACGCTGGTGTCCTCGGCAAGCTGGTGACCCTTGTGGTCGAGCCATCTGGCGAGTGATTTTGCCAATTTTTTATCTAAGGGGTGACTGTGTTCTATTACAAAGTCTTTTAGGTGCCTGTATACAAATTTTTGGGAGGTTGAGAGTGTGAGTCCCATGTTGATGTTAGTCGGGTCTCAACAACAGTCTCTTGATGGAAAGTCCTCCCTTTGGTGTTCTACCGGGCTGTGGGTGTTAGGGTAGGGTGAGGAATGTCCTCAGCAGTTCACCTGTCTGGTGCGTCGACCCGTGCAGCTACCGCTGAGCCCACAGCTGTCCGCTCTGCTGAGGAGGACCGGCGGGGACGATCGCCTCTCCTCGCGTCGCCTGAACCCAGGTGAGGACACAGGAGTTCTCTCAATATGAGAGTCCTCAACTGTGCCCCACGTTGGGCGCCACTTGCCATGGTCCGGGGGGATGGGAAATGGGACCGAGCACTGCAATAACGGTTCTTGGCACAGTCGAGGGTTCGTGCAGCAATGCCACTTTATTCAGGGACAACAGGGTTTTAAATAAGGTAAGTCTGAGGGGAGGATTCTGAACTGGGGAGGAGCATGGAACTGACAACTCAGGGAAAAGTGTGATAGGGAGACAGGGAAAAGGCGGGTGGAACTTCGGAGTCTCCAGGAGAAAGGGCCAATGGGAGCTCTCTTTGCACTGCAGCAAACTGTAGCCAATCAGTGGCAGAGGAGCGGGAAAGCAGGGGAGGACAGGGTGACAAACAACTTTGGGCAGGAAAATCTGAGGGAGAAAGGGGAACAATATGGAGGTATAACAAACTTCATAAAAATTCAACAGTAAACTGGGGTACAAAAACTCCATGACAATACAGCAATAAACTGGGGTAAAACTGGGGAACAACTGTCAGTCCGGTGGATGAATTGTCCAGTGTATAAAAGTCCATCTAGTTCCCATAGATGCTTCTCCATGCCACATATCTTTCCCAATTGGTTTTTTCTTCCACCACACCCTGCTACATGCAAACATAACAAACGACAGCATCAGCAGATGTCTTTCCATTCCTCTTTCCCTTCCCATTCTCCGTTCCTCTTCCCTTCCCATTCCCACAGCCAACACACTATTTCACTTCTCACTTTAACAAAGCTCTTTTCTCCTTCAAGCCCCTCAACGGTGCCAAGGCCACATAGGAGGCCACACACAAACAGTACTCCTCTTCCCACTTGACTACACCTTCTCCCTCACTGTTCTACAGGGAACACCAGGAATCTGCTCGCAGAGGCCTCTCCTTTCCCATCAGTAGCTCAGCACAAGGAGCTAAAGGAGCTCAAGCCTTAGGCCACAAGAGCTGACAGCGAGGAAACTTTGGGAGCAAACTAATGCTGCTAACACGGACCCAGCTGAATCCAGCACACAATCACAGAATCCAAGAGTCCTTCAGCTTGGAAAAGACCTCCAAGCTCACTGAGTCTTGTGCAGCCCCTCCCTGACCGCCTGCAGGGACTGGATGATGCTTTGCACAAGCACCAAAAGGAATGTTGTGAAAGCCATGGCCTGCAGGAGGACACAGAGAAGGGCTTGGTTGGGGCTGGGAAGGAGGGAGCTGGCGCTGGGGGAGTGGGGATGGAGCCTCGGGGATGTGGCGCAGCAAGGACAGGGGCCCAGGTAGCTGGCAGGCGGCAAGGCCTCACCCCCTGCCCCAGCAGTAGCACCAGGCCCTGCCAAAGGCGCTCCTGCCAGGGGCTGGGCCCTGCAGGCAGGGGCAGAACCCACTCCCTGGGGTGGCCTTGCTGCCCTGACCCTCGTCCGGCCCAGCCTCTCCCTGTGTGCGTGCTCCCCACAGCACAGGCTGCACTGGGCAGCATCCCCTGATGGGCCCTGCAGAGCTGCCCCACGGGGACACTTCCCTTTTATGTCACAGGTGCCACAGCCTGTCCCAGCCAGCCCTGCCCATTGTCCCCACCCCGGCTCAGTGACTCACAGTGGCCCCTGGCAACCAAAGAACCAAAGCCCCACACCCCCAGAGTGCAGCCCTACCCATGTGCAAGGGGCCCCCAAAGGGTTCCCTGCACAAAGCAGCCCCTCCAAACCCTTGTCAGATAGAAAACTGGGGGACGTGACCCTTGGATGCTTTTAGTACAGAGATACAAGCTTTTCTTGAATAATGGAGGGGGGCACTTTTTAATTATTAATATTTACAGTTATCCATTTGGGGACAGGATGTCCTACAGGCTAATGTGGTGTCACATTTGGAGTGAAAAGTACTTTTCAAAGAAACCCAGGGTGCATGGGTGATGCAGAGGAAGCTGCCAAGTCACCCAATGTGAAGCTCAACACTGCTTTGCAACAGCACTGCCCTTTCACACACATCTTTGGCAAAGACAAAGATGTCAGGGTTTAGTTTCTAAATCAGTAACACTTGACAAGACCTCTTTATGAACTGACAGCAAGAGAACTTAGGAGCAGCTTAGGGTTGGCAAGTGTAGGAGCCAAGAAGAGAAGGGCTGATGGGTATGTCATGAACACTGACAGCTGGATGGTAGTGGAGCCGACCAAGGACTGCCAGATACAAAAGACATCACCTGCTGGACTTGGCCCAAACACCAGCCCCCTCCTCTCCCTTCTCAACCACTCAACCACAGCCTGCACACACCCACAGCTGCCAGGGCCAACTGGCTGTTTCTCTTCTCTTTTCTGCCTGGGGGCGAAGGAAGAAGGACAGGGAGGGCATTTGCCTTCGGACCAGAGGGAAGGGGAAGGAGATCCCCCCAAATCCATCCCTGGCAGGATGAGGGCTGGAGGAGACATTGGGGGACCCCCAAGAATATTTTCGAGGGGAAGAAAGGATGGGGGCACACACAGGGGGTTCGGGGGGGGGAGGGACCCAGGAATCTCGTGGTGGGACACTGGGGAGTTCCCAGTAGTTTCTTGGGGTGGTGGACCCCCAGCAGTCCGGGGTGGAAAAATGGACGGAGGAATCCGCCGTAAAGGGTTGGTGACACCCAAAAGACTCTAGGAGGGGGTCGGGAGGGGCCCCGGAGTCCTGAAGAGTGTTTGGGGGTCCCCAGGAGGGAGTCTGGGGCTCTGAGGTGGTCCCAGGAGATTTTCAAGGGTTAAGGGGATGCACAGGAGATTTGGGGGACGAGGGGGAAAGGCGGAGGGTCCCCAGGAGTCTTGGGGGGATCTGGGCGGTTCCCGAGAGTCTTGGGGGAGATTCGGAGGGGTCGCCAGGAGTCCCCGGACCCCCTCAACTCACCCCACACCACCATGGCCTCGTTGGGGCCGCACGTGAAAAACAGCGCGGCGGGTGGAGACCCTGGGGCCGGGATCGATCGGGACCAATCGGGTTCAATCCCGACCCTCCCCTCCCCCGCCATCACCGCCCCGCTCCCGGCAGCCCCCGCGGAAGTTTCGACGTTCTATTGGGTGACTCACCGGCACAAGGACAGGGGCCCAGCAGAATTTGGCAATGACGTCATTCCAGCAGAGCCGTTCTATTGGCTGCGACCCACGAGGGAGCCCCAAAACCTGTTCATGGCTTGGGGGGGAAGGACAGCCGGCACGGCCGGGAACGGGGGTGCAGAGGGTGTTCAAGTGCCCAGGAAAGGGGCAAAAAACTTTCCCCTCTCCCTCCCAGTGCCCCCTCAGCCCATCCCGGTCTCTCCCCTGCTCTCCCAGTGCCCCCTCAGCCCATCCCAGTGTCTCCCCCAGTGCCCTCTCAGTCCATCCCGGTCTCTCCCCTGCTCTCCCAGTGCCCCTGTCCATCGAGGTCCCAGCCCGGCCCTGCCCCCTGCTCTACTCCGGCCTGGATTTCTCCCCTGCAGGGGCAGCTGAGGTGGCTCCAGGGCGGGAGATTTCGGGGCAGGGGGTGGCTCCTGACATGCTGCTGGAACCACCCCTGCCTGGGCGGGCCCGTCAGCCTGGGGCACCTCCTCACCCGAGCCTGGGGGACAGGCCGGCAACTGGGAGGGGCTTTGGGAAGGAATGGGGAGGCTGAGAAGGGGTTGGAGGTCGTGGGGGTAAGTGGGAAGGTGTTTGGGGGAGTTTGGGGGTTTGGGAGGGAGGTTGGGGAGATTGGGGCAGCTGTGAGGGGTTTTGGGGAATCGTCGGGGATGTGGGAAGGAACTGGGAGAGAGTTTGGGGGCATCCTCGAGGGGAAGGGGGCAACTAGGAGAGGGTTTGAAAGGCCCTGGGAGGGCTGGAGGTAACTGGGAGGGGTTTGGGGGCATCTTGTGGGTTTTTGTGGGTCTGGGAGGCAGTCTGGGGGCCTCGGAGGGTTTAAGGGGAAGTTGGGAGTGTCCTGTGGGACCGGGATGGGATTTGAGGGTTCCTGGAGGGGCTGGGAGGGCTTTATGCCTTTATACTGCGGGCATTGTCTAGTATTGATGGGGGTAATCCGTGAGTTGACTGTTTCATAATCATCCAAATTTTAACAAGACTTTTAAGGTGGTCAACCTCAGTTTGAAGCAGTTCATTTTTAGCAACAAATTTATCCGATTTTTCTCCTGTTTCCCTCTCAAAGGCTAACGATGACTTCAACACCACATTTTCTGATTTCAAAACAGTAGATTCAACATCAGAAATCCATTCATGACTTCCCTGTCATCACTCCATCCGAATGTCTGTGCACTCACTGTGACCTGAGAGAAACCTGCCTGTTTGCAACGCACTGACTGGGCAACTTTTCTTTTTGCAGGTGGAAAAGGGCAGATAAAGAAAAAACAGATGGGTCCAGCAGAAGTGATGCTGCTTCTGTCAAAAGCAGAGCAGAGGCCGAAAGCACTTTAGGAAGTTGCTTACAGAAGCACTTGTGCATTCCAAGTTACAGCTCAGGAGTCTCAGTGACTTGTCCAACATGGGAGCTCCTTTTCCATTTCTCAACCCCCAGATTCCTCAGGAGTAGGAAACTGAAAACACTGCCTCAGAAAAGCTCCATTCCTTCCTAATAATTGTGCTTTGTCCTTCCCATTTGACAGTGCTCTTGGAAATGTGCTGGTGTGATCTGGATCTGGGAGCAGCCCTGACCTCCCACAGCCCTGACCACACACACCTCATCCAACGGCAGGAAGAACCTGCCTGGCTCCTGCTGGGGTTCTCACCACCCACCGACAGCTTCTCCCAGCAGAGGGGTGAGCAACTACCCAGGCAGGATGAAACCTGACCCCAGCAGGCAGCAAAGTCCCTGCCCTGGCACAAAGAACCCCGGAGCACAGGGACCCTGCTCTGCAGGACAGCCGCGGGCATCCCTGGCTGAACCCCCACCTTCCCACCCCGCAACCATCCTTGGGAGAAGGAGCCCACCTGCGCTGTCCCTCTGACGGTGCTGCAGGGAAGGCCTGCCCTGGAGAACATCCTCCTCCCGCGCAACAGAGAAACTGGGAGAGTCCTGACAGATGTGCAAGGCTGTGGGATGTGGTAGCTTTAGGAGATTCCTCCAGGAACACAAGCGACATTGCCCTGCACCTGTAGACTCACTCTGCAGAGGAGTGTGAAGTTGTGTCCCCAAGTTGTGTCTCAGCTGAACACCTCCCATCTTTCTGCTGCCTTTAACCTCCCTTTGCCTTTCTTCTCTTCTCTCGTGCCTACAGGCAGTGCCCTCGGCCCTGCTGGGCTGTGCAGAGGAGCTGCTCCTGGGCAGAGCTGTCTCTCTGCAGTGCTGCCCGCTTGCCAGGATTTCCCTGTGTGCCAGGAGCCCGGCCCAGCTGAGCAGCACAGCAAGAGCCAAAGGCAACCCTTTCTCTGCCCCTCTGGGTTCCCCACAGGTGTCCCTGGGGCTCCAGGGGAACCTGCTGTAGGACAGACTGAAGGAAACAATGATGTTCCCTCTTCTCCCCTCTTCAGTGACACATCTTTCCAGCAGAGACATTTCTCCTCTTAGAAAATTACCAGGGTATGATGATCACCTTTTCTAGTTTCATCATTACACAGGACACCAGGAGGGTGACAGCAAAGGATCTGGTAACTCCCTGGCACAGCGGGGGTTTTCCTGGAGTCACACAGAGAAATGTGTCAGGGCTCTGAGAGGTGTCCAACCCTGAGCTGGACTGATGCACACACAGGGGTGTTCAGAGACACGAGTCCTTCCCTGGCACACACACAGGCAGTTCATTGCAGCAGGGGCAGTGTCTCCCTGGGCTCCTGCTACCACTCCCAGAGCCTGGAGCCACCTCAGCCCTGTAATGCTCCCACCCTGCCCACTCCTACACTTCAGATGAACATTGGGGTTTTCTAGTCACTGGAACTGCCCAGACCAGCCCCTCCCTGGTCCCCCCATCTCCCTGCCCCGCCCCAGCCCAGCAGAGCAGCACAGTCGTTTCTGGTCCTGCAGCAAGAAAGGGAGGCAATAGAGGACAGGGACAATGACTGCATGTCTGGACTGCTCAGGAGATCATCAGCTCAGGTGGCAGCTCCTGCAGCCCCAGGGCCAGACCCGCTTCCCAGTGGCCCAGGCAGCTGCTGCCACGTGGGCACAAGCTCTGCTGCCCAGGAGGGTCCTGTAGTGAAGGACTTTGCAGATGGCCACGTAGCGGTCATAGGACATGATGGTGAGAAGGGCAAGCTCCGCTGTGATCAAGAAGAAAAGCAAAAAACACCTGTGCAGCTCATCCTGAGTAGGACATGCCCCTGGTGTTCCAGAGGGAATTGGCCATGGCTTTGGGGAGAGTGGTGCAGATGCAACCCGGGTGTGTGAGGGAGAGGTGGAGCAGGAAGAAGTCCCTGGGGGGTGTGCAGGTGGTGGTGGCAGGCTACGGCGCTGAGGATGAGGCCGTTGCCCAGGAGGGCAGCCAGGGAGATGCCCAGGAAGAAGCAGAAGTGCAAGAGCTGCAGCCAGGAGGAGGAAGTGAGGGATGGAGCTGTGTGGGAGGCGTGTCTGGATGCACAGGGGATGTGCCAGGGCGATGGGCCCGAGGGGACATGCGCAGTCACATATAACTCTATTGGCTGAAGAAGTCACATGGTACGCAGGGATTTAAGAGTGGGAATTTTGAATAAACTTCTCTTTGTCTCACCACCGCACGAGGAGCATCATTCATTCCTTGTTATACAAGGGTCGCCTGCTGCTGTTGGACATGAGCTTCCTCCGGGCATCAGGAAATGTCCAAGGAGGAAAAGGCAGTGAAAACTTTGGGACGGGTTTCCTAGATCAAACCCATGAATTCCTCTGAGCATCTACCCTCATCCCAAGTATCTGCAGTCACACATATAGAGATTCTGGACTGTAGAAGACAGGCTTAGCATGACTTTAAGATGATTTCTTCTCAATTTTTTGATTTATTTTTCTACTGCCAGGTCTGAGAGGGGCATCGTGGAACCAAAGGAACCCTGAGACATTTCAGAATCCCACATGTGTTGGGTCTGTCTGAGCTGGAGTTCGTTTTCTCACTGCAGGCGTCACAGTGCTGTGCTTTGCATTGGGAGCTACAAAGGGGTTAATCACACCAGTGCTTTGGCAACTGTTGAGCAGGGCTGGTGCAGCATCTGCATTGTCAGCTTCGTCCCCTGAATCGGGGGCAAGATCATGGGAGGCGATACAGACAGGTCAGTTGAGCCAAATGGACCAAAGGGACATTGCAGAATATATGGCGTCAGCTCAGCTACAAGAGCTCAGGAAAGGAACAGGAAAGGGGGAAAATCCATTTTTTTACAATACATGCCTTCTGAGCGGCTTCTCTGTGTGGTGAAGCCCTGCTTCCCATGAAGTGGCCAGGTATCGCTGCTGACAGGAAGTAGAGAGAAAATCTTTTTATTTCTCATCTGTCGCACACCTAGGATGAATAACTATTATTCTCAACTATAACCCCAATCTGACTTTAATTACGTTCTATCTATATACTGTAACAACTTCCGCCATCTTCTTCATCCTTAACACAACCAATACCCTAAAACTATCCACTGTTATATCCACATGAACCAAAATTCCATCACTAACCACAATCCTTATGCTCACTCTCCTCTCCCTTGCAGGTCTTCCTCCCCTAACGGGATTCCTACCCAAATGGTTAATTATTCAAGAGTTCACAAAACAAGAACTAACAGTAGTAGCCACAGCTATTACCCTACTCTCTTTACTTGGACTTTTCTTCTACCTACGACTGGCCTACTGTGCAACCATCACACTACCCCCAAACTTCACTAACTACATAAAACAATGACAAACTAACAAACCAACTAACACCCTAACCACAACCTTTACCTCCTTATCAATTATACTCCTACCACTATCTCCCGTAGTACTCGCAATCCCTTAGAAACTTAGGTTATTTAAACCGAAGGCCTTCAAAGCCTTAAACAAGGGCTAATCCCTCTTAGTTTCTGTTAAGGTACACAGGATACTAACCTGCATCTCCTGAATGCAACTCAGATGCTTTAATTAAGCTAGAACCTCCCCCTAGACAGATGGGCTTTGATCCCATAAAATTTTAGTTAACAGCTAAATGCCCCAACCAACAGGCTTCTGTCTACTAGATCCCGTTGCATGTTTAATGCACATCAATGAGCTTGCAACTCAACATGAACTTCACTAAAGAATCGATAAGAAGAGGAATCAAACCTCTGTAAAAAGGACTACAGCCTAAGGCTTCTACACTCAGCCATCTTACCTATGACTTTCATCAACCGTTGACTATTTTCCACTAACCACAAAGATATCGGCACACTTTACCTTATTTTTGGCACATGAGCTGGTATAATCGGCACAGCCCTTAGTCTCCTCATTTGAGCAGAACTAGGACAGCCAGGCACCCTTTTAGGCGATGACCAAATTTACAATGTAATCGTCACCTCACATGCCTTCGTTATAATTTTCTTTATAGTAATGCCTATTATAATCGGAGGGTTTGGTAACTGATTAGTACCATTAATAATTGGTGCCCCCGACATAGCATTTCTACGAATAAATAACATGAGCTTCTGACTACTTCCTCCATCCTTCCTACTTCTTCTAGCATCTTCTACAGTAGAAGCCGGGGCCGGAACAGGATGAACAGTATACCCACCCCTAGCCGGAAATCTAGCCCACGCCGGTGCATCAGTAGACCTTACCATCTTCTCCCTTCACCTGGCAGGTGTCTCATCCATCCTTGGGGCAATCAACTTTATCACCACAGCAATCAATATAAAACCACCTGCTCTCTCACAATACCAAACCCCTCTATTCGTTTGATCCGTCCTAATTACTGCAGTTCTACTTCTCCTCTCCCTACCAGTCCTCGCTGCTGGCATTACAATGCTTCTAACAGATTGAAACCTAAACACTACATTCTTTGACCCCGCAGGAGGCGGAGACCCAATTTTATATCAACACTTATTCTGATTTTTTGGCCATCCAGAAGTCTACATCCTTATCCTACCAGGATTCGGAATTATTTCCCATGTTGTAGCCTACTACGCCGGTAAAAAAGAACCCTTTGGCTACATAGGCATAGTCTGAGTCATATTATCCATTGGTTTCTTGGGCTTTATCGTATGAGCTCACCACATATTTACAGTTGGAATGGACGTAGATACCTGAGCTTACTTCACATCCGCCACCATAATTATTGCAATCCCCACTGGCATTAAAGTCTTCAGCTGACTAGCAACCCTACACGGTGGAACAATCAAATGAGACCCGCCCATACTATGAGCCCTAGGCTTTATTTTCCTCTTCACCATTGGTGGACTAACAGGCATCATTCTTGCCAACTCCTCCCTAGACATTGCCCTGCACGACACCTACTACGTAGTTGCACATTTCCACTATGTATTATCTATGGGGGCAGTATTCGCCATTTTAGCTCGCTTCACACATTGATTCCCACTGTTCACTGGCTACACCCTTCACTCTACATGAGCTAAAGCCCACTTTGGAGTAATATTCTTTGGGGTCAACCTAACATTCTTCCCACAACATTTCCTAGGCCTAGCTGGTATACCACGATGATACTCAGACTACCCAGATGCTTATACCCTATGAAACACCCTATCCTCCATCGGCTCCCTCATCTCCATAGTAGCTGTAATTATACTAATGTTCATTATCTGAGAAGCCTTCGCATCCAAACGGAAAGTAGTGCAACCAAAACTTACCTCCACAAACATTGAATGAATTCACGGCTGCCCTCCTCCCTACCATACCTTTGAAGAACCAGCTTTTGTCCAAGTACAAGAAAGGAAGGAATCGAACCCTCATAAGTTGGTTTCAAGCCAACCGCATCAAACCACTCATGCTTCTTTCTTATGGGTTGTTAGTAAAATCATTACATAGTCTTGTCAAGACTAAATCACAGGTGAAAACCCAGTACATCCCATCCCAACTCCATGGCCAACCACTCTCAATTTGGTTTTCAAGACGCTTCATCCCCTATTATAGAAGAACTTATTGAATTTCACGACCACGCCCTAATAGTCGCACTAGCCATTTGTAGCCTAGTCCTGTATTTACTAGCTCTTATACTTATAGAAAAACTATCCTCCAACACCGTCAACGCACAAGAAGTAGAACTAGTCTGAACAATCTTACCTGCCATTGTCCTAATTATACTAGCCCTCCCATCCCTTCAAATCCTCTACATGATAGACGAAATCGATGAGCCTGACCTCACCCTCAAAGCTACTGGCCACCAATGATACTGATCCTATGAATATACAGACTTTAAAGATTTATCTTTTGACTCTTACATACTACCAACTATGGATCTACCACTCGGTCATTTCCGCCTCCTAGAAGTTGATAACCGCATCGTCATTCCAATAGAATCCCCGATTCGAATTATTGTTACAGCTGATGACGTTCTCCACTCCTGAGCTGTTCCTAGCCTTGGTGTAAAAACCGATGCAATTCCAAGACGACTGAACCAAACTTCCTTTATCACAACCCGTCCTGGAATCTTCTACGGTCAGTGCTCAGAAATCTGTGGAGCCAACCACAGCTTCATACCTATCGTAGTAGAATCAGCCCCTCTAACACACTTCGAAAACTGATCTTCACTTCTAACATCCTAATCATTAAGAAGTTATGAACCAGCACTAACCTTTTAAGCTAGAGAAAGAGGATTATTCACCCTCCTTAATGACATGCCCCAACTAAACCCCGCACCTTGACTTTTTATCATACTAACTTCATGATTCACTTTTTCTCTTATCCTTTAACCTAAACTCTTACTATTTACCCCAACTAACTCACCCTCCAACAAAACACTACCCACTATAAAAACCCATTCCTGAAACTGACCATGAACCTAAGCTTCTTTGATCAATTCATAAGCCCAACCCTCCTCGGAATCCCCCTTATCCTCATCTCACTGTTATTCCCAACCCTATTACTTCCTTCTCCTGGCAATCGATGAGTTACAAATCGTCTTTCAACTCTTCAACTCTGATTTCTCCATTTAATCACAAAACAACTAATAACCCCATTAAACAAAAAAGGCCATAAATGAGCCCTAATCCTATCATCACTCATAATTATACTTCTAACAATTAACCTGTTAGGCCTCCTACCTTACACATTCACACCTACTACCCAACTATCAATAAACCTAGCCCTCGCCTTCCCTCTATGACTTGCCACCCTGCTAACAGGCCTACGAAACCAACCTTCAGCTTCCCTTGGACACCTCCTACCAGAAGGCACCCCAACACCTCTAATTCCTGCCCTCATCATAATTGAAACAACAAGCCTTCTCATTCGCCCTTTAGCCTTAGGAGTTCGCCTCACAGCCAACCTCACAGCAGGACACCTGCTCATCCAACTCATTTCAACAGCCACTACCGTCCTCCTTCCCATTATACCTACTGTGTCCCTTCTAACAATTCTACTCCTCTTAACAATTCTAGAAGTGGCCGTGGCAATAATCCAAGCATATGTCTTTGTACTTCTTCTAAGCCTTTACTTACAAGAAAACATTTAACCCTTAATGACACACCAAGCCCACTCATTTCACATAGTAGACCCAAGCCCTTGACCCATTTTTGGAGCAGCAGCCGCCCTCCTCACTACCTCTGGGTTAGCCATATGATTTCACCACAACTCTATCCAACTCTTACTCCTAGGCCTACTCTCTATAATCCTAGTGATACTCCAATGCGGACGTGACATCGTACGAGAAAGCACATTCCAAGGCCACCATACCCCTACAGTCCAAAAGGGTTTACGTTACGGAATAATTTTATTTATTACATCCGAAGCATTCTTCTTCCTAGGATTCTTCTGAGCATTCTTCCACTCCAGCTTAGTCCCCACTCCAGAACTCGGAGGACAATGACCTCCTATAGGAAGCAAACCTCTCAATCCAATAGAAGTCCCCCTACTAAACACTGCTATCCTCCTAGCCTCAGGAGTCACTGTCACATGAGTACATCACAGCATTACAGAGGGCAATCGGAACCAAGCTACCCAAGCCCTACTTATAACCGTCCTATTAGGATTCTACTTTACAGCACTTCAAGCAATAGAATATTATGAAGCTCCATTCTCAACTGCCGACGGAGTCTATGGATCAACCTTTTTCGTCGCCACAGGATTTCATGGTCTCCACGTAATCATTGGATCCTCCTTCCTCTTGATTTGCCTCCTCCACCTCGTAAAATTCCACTTCACATCCAACCACCACTTTGGTTTTGAAGCAGCGGCCTGATACTGACATTTTGTTGACATTATCTGACTGTTCCTCTACATAACAATCTATTGATGAGGATCTTGCCCTTCTAGTATATTAATTACAATTGACTTCCAATCTCTAAAATCTGGATCAAAACCAGAGGAAGGCAATTAACATAATCCTCTTTATATTCACAATTTCTCTATCACTATGTATTATCTTAACTTCACTAAACCTTTGATTAGCTCAAATAAATCCAGATTCAGAAAAATTATCCCCATACGAACGTGGCTTTGACCCACTGGGCTCTGCCCGCCTCCCATTTTCAATCCGATTCTTCTTTGTCGCAATCTTATTCCTCTTGTTCGACCTAGAAATTGCCCTCCTACTGCCCCTCCCATGGGTTACTCAACTCCTCTCCCCCCTCACTACCTTAACATGAACCTCCACAGTCATTCTCCTCCTCACACTAGGGCTAATTTATGAATGAATTCAAGGGGGCTTAGAATGAGCAGAATAACTTCAGAAAGTTAGTCTAGCAAAGACAGTTGATTTCGGCTCAACAAACCACAGTCCTACCCCGTGACTTTCTCAATGACCTTTCTGCATTTAAGCTTCTACTCTGCCTTCACCCTAAGTAGTCTAGGACTAGCCTTTCACCGAATACACCTAATTTCTGCCCTGCTATGCTTAGAAAGCATAATACTATCAATATACATTGCCCTCTCCATATGACCTATTCAAACCCAAACAACATCCCCCACCTTAATGCCCATTCTTATGTTAGCATTCTCAGCCTGTGAAGCAGGCGCTGGTCTAGCAGTCCTAGTAGCTTCCACCCGAACTCACGGATCGGATCATTTACACAATCTAAACCTTCTACAATGTTAGAAATTATTCTCCCTACAATCATATTACTCCCCATAACCCTCCTATCTCCTCCAAAATTCCTATGACTCAATGTCACCTCGCACAGCCTCTTAATTGCAACCGCTAGCTTACAATGACTTCCTTCAACCTATTACCCTAGCAAAAACCTATCACCATGACTTGGAACTGATCAAATTTCATCCCCCTTATTAGTTCTATCTTGTTGACTTCTACCTCTTATAATCCTGGCAAGCCAAAATCACCTTCAACAAGAACCTCCCACACGAAAATATATTTTTACCATAACCATAATCCTCACCCAACCATTCATTATCTTGGCCTTCTCAGTCTTAGAACTGATATTATTTTATATCGCATTCGAAGCTACCCTAATCCCTACCCTAATTCTAATCACACAATGGGGTAGCCAACCAGAACGTTTAAGTGCTGGAATCTACCTCTTATTTTAGACACTAATTAGTTCTCTTCCCCTATTAGTAGTGATCCTCTATCTTCACACTCAAACAGGAACTATACACATCACTATAATAAAACTTTCACACTCATCTCTTACAAACTCCTGAACAGGCCTCATATCAAGTCTAGCCCTATTGCTCGCTTTCATAGTGAAAGCTCCCCTTTACGGACTACACCTATGACTCCCAAAAGCCCACGTAGAGGCACCAATCGCAGGATCCATACTCCTAGCTGCGCTCCTCCTCAAACTTGGGGGATACGGCATTATGCGTACCTCAATAATTACAAACTCCCTATTAGACTACCTCTACTACCCATTTTTAACCCTAGCCTTATGAGGGGCACTAATGACAAGTTCCATCTGCCTACGCCAAATCGACCTTAAGTCATTAATCGCCTACTCCTCAGTAAGCCACATAGGTCTAGTCATTGCCGCAACAATAATCCAAACCCACTGATCCTTTTCAGGGGCCATAATCCTAATGATTTCACATGGACTCACCTCTTCCATACTATTTTGCCTAGCTAATACAAACTAGGAATGCATACATAGTCGTACTCTCCTTCTAACACGAGGCCTACAACCCCTTTTACCTCTAACAAGAATCTGATGGCTCCTAGCCAACCTAACAAACATAGCCCTTCCTCCTACCACTAACCTGATAGCTGAATTAACTATCATAATTGCATTCTTCAACTGATCTACATTCACCATTATCCTAACCGGAGCCGCAACTCTACTAACTGCAGCCTATACCCTCTACATACTCCTTATAACCCAACGAGGTCCAACTCCAACCTATATTACAACCACCCAAAATTCAAATACACGAGAACATCTCCTTATAACACTTCATATCCTACCCTCCCTCCTCCTCATCCTAAAACCAGAGCTAATCTCAGGAATTCCCACATGCAAACATAGTTTTAAACCAAACATTAGACTGTGATCCTAAAAATAGAAGTTAAACTCTTCTTGCCTGCCGAGGGGAGGTTTAACCAACAAGAACTGCTAACTCTTGCATCTGAGCCTAAGACCTCAGCCCCCTTACTTTTAAAGGATAATAGCAATCCACTGGTCTTAGGAGCCATTCATCTTGGTGCAAGTCCAAGTAAAAGTAATGGACTTCCCATTAATCCTCAACACCTCTATATTCTTGACCCTGGCTACCCTCTCTATACCCATCCTACTCCCCCTCCTATCCAAAAACTATCTAAACTCTCCAACAACCATCATACACACTGTTAAAACTTCCTTCATAGTTAGTTTAATTCCCATAATCCTCTCCATCTACTTAAATATGGAAAATACCACTTTCTATTGAGAATGAAAATTTATTGTGAACTTCAAAATCCCTTTTAGCCTTAAAATAGACCAATACTCCTTAACGTTTTTTCCTATTGCACTATTCGTAACATGATCTATTCTTCAATTTACAACATGATATATAGCCTCAGAACCCCACACCACAAAATTCTCTCTTTACCTTCTAATAACATATTCCTCTTATTTATCGGCTGAGAGGGAGTCGGAATTATATCCTTCCTCCTGATTGGATGGTGACACGGTCGAGCAGAAGCCAACACCGCTGCACTTCAAGCCGTACTTTACAACCGTATTGGGGATATTGGACTAATCCTCTGCATAGCATGACTAGCATCCTCAATAAACACTTGAGAAATTCAACAGCAATCCTCCCCAGACCAAATATCCCTTCTCCCTCTCTTAGGGCTCATCCTAGCCGCCACAGGTAAATCTGCCCAATTTGGCCTGCATCCATGACTCCCAGCAGCTATAGAAGGGCCAACCCCTGTATCTACCCTACTCCATTCCAGCACAATAGTAGTTGCCGGAATCTTTCTACTTATTTGCACTCACCACATATTATGTAACAACCAAATTGCCCTAACTATGTGCCTTTGTATAGGTGCCCTATCCACCCTATTTGCCGCTACATGCGCTCTTACCCAAAACGACATCAAAAAAATTATTGCTTTCTCTACATCCAGCCAACTAGGACTAATAATAGTCACTATTGGCCTAAATCTACCTCAACTAGCCTTCCTACACATCTCTACGCATGCATTCTTTAAAGCCATACTCTTCCTTTGCTCTGGGTCTATCATTCACAGCCTTAATGGTGAACAAGACATTCGAAAAATAGGAGGATTGCAGAAACTACTCCCTACAACTACCTCATGCCTGACAATTGGAAATTTAGCTCTCATAGGAACACCATTTTTAGCAGGGTTTTACTCAAAAGATCTCATTATCCAAAGTCTTAACACCTCCTATCTAAACACCTGAGCACTCCTCCTAACCCTCGTAGCTACAGCTTTTACTGCAACTTACAGCCTACGTATAGCCCTACTAGTACAAACTGACTACACCCGGATTCCCTCCATTACTCCCATCAATGAAAACAACCCAGCAGTCACAAACCCAATTACTCGTCTCGCTCTCGGAAGTATTATAGCTGGTCTATTAATTACCTCTTATATCTCCCCTACAAAAACCCCGCCTATAACCATACCACTGGTCGCAGAAACCACTGCTATCATTATTACAACATTAGGCATCATTCTGGCATTAGAACTATCAAAACTCACACATACCTTCTCTGCCCCCAAACAAAATATCACTATAAACTTCTCCAGCACTCTAGGATATTTTAACCCCCTTATACACCGCCTCAGCTCTACTAAACTCCTAAACAACGGCCAGAACATTGCATCCCATTTAATCGACCTATCCTGATATAAAAAAATAGGCCCAGAAGGACTAGTGACCCTTCAACTCAAAGTATCCAAAATCTCAACTACTCTACACTCCGGACTAATCAAAACCTATCTAGGATCCTTCGCTCTATCTATCTTAATTATAATCTTATTTACACAGAACTAAGAATTAATGGCCCCTAACTTACGGAAACATCACCCCCTTCTAAAAATAATCAACAATTCTTTAACTGACCTCCCAACACCACCAAACATTTCCGCCTGATGAAACTTTGGATCTCTTCTTGGCATCTGTCTAACAATCCAAATCACCACTGGCCTCCTACTAGCAATACATTATACAGCGGATATCACCCTGGCATTCACGTCCGTCGCCCATACATGCCGAAATGTTCAATTCGGCTGACTAATCCGAAACCTCCATGCAAACGGCGCCTCCTTCTTCTTCATATGCATTTACCTACACATTGGACGAGGATTCTACTATGGTTCCTACCTATATAAAGAAACCTGAAACACAGGAGTTATTCTCCTCTTAACTCTAATAGCAACTGCCTTCGTAGGATATGTCCTCCCATGAGGCCAAATATCATTCTGAGGCGCTACAGTAATTACTAACCTATTCTCAGCAATTCCTTACATTGGCCAAACACTTGTAGAATGAGCTTGAGGAGGATTCTCAGTTGACAACCCTACACTTACCCGGTTCTTTGCCCTCCACTTCCTCCTCCCATTCTTAATTGCAGGTCTCACCCTCATCCACTTAACTTTCTTACACAAAACAGGCTCAAACAACCCCCTAGGTATTTATTCAGACTGCGACAAAATCCCATTTCACCCCTATTTCTCAATAAAAGATATTCTAGGCCTTTTGTTCCTCCTCATTCCTCTAATAACACTTGCCATATTCTCACCCAACCTCTTAGGAGATCCAGAAAATTTTACACCTGCAAACCCATTAGTAACACCTCCCCACATTAAACCTGAGTAGTACTTCCTATTTGCATATGCCATCCTACCATCAATCCCCAACAAATTAGGAGGAGTCCTAGCCCTAGCCGCCTCCGTCTTAATTCTGTTTCTAGCCCCATTCCTCCACATGTCAAAGCAACGAACTATAACCTTCCGACCTCTCTCCCAACTTCTATTCTGAATCCTAGTAACAAATCTTTTAATCCTTACATGAATCGGTAGCCAACCAGTCGAACATCCATTTATTATCATCGGACAACTTGCCTCAACTACCTACTTCACAATCATTCTCATCTTATTCCCCATTACTAGTCTCCTAGAAAATAAGATACTCAACCTCTAACCACTCTAATAGTTTATAAAAAACGTTGGTCTTGTAAACCAAAGACTGAAGGCCGCCCCCTTCTTAGAGTTTTCCAAAAAATATCCAAGCACCCCCCAACTTTCCAATCAACACGTACATCAAGGGGAGGGCCCCCCCCCTCCCCCCATACCCTACGGTATGTATTACTTTGCATAGCATCCTCCACCACATTAGACATAACATGCATGTAGGAAAATCTGGCATACTATTATTGCAAAAACCATCCAAATTTCCATACTATCTCCCATACAATCCAAAACTTGTCATTCACAGATCTAGGCACATTCCCACACAAGGACATAACATGTCATGTTCTAGGAATAATCCCGCCAAACGAACTAAAACCTAAAACTGCTAATTTTCGCATAAAATCCTTCTCAATACGAGGAACGTCACAGAACCTAAAATCCATGGTCCATGGACCACTCACCACTTAACCTTGCTCTATGTACCAACCAAGAAGTGCTGGGTTATTTATTAGTCGTACTCCTCACGAGAAACCAGCAACCCGGCGTTAGTAATGTTTATCATGTCCAGCTTCAGGTGTATTCTTTCCCTTTCCACCAATAACCCACTCTCATAACTTGCTCTTTGTCGCCTCTGGTTCCTCGGTCAGGGCCATAACTTGCTTAATTTTCCTAAACTTGCGCTCCGTTACTAATGCTCGGCCAACCTGGACCTCGTGATCGTGGCATTTTCTCTCTTCTACACTTTTGGTTTATTTTTTTGGGGTAGATCTCAATAAGCCCTTCAGAGTGCTCCGCCAGGGGGCTCCCATATATGGTTGACATGTACCCCTTATGGTCGGCGAGCGGTTTTCTCACTTTCGCGTGAAAATTAATGATATGGTTTCAAGTGTTATTCGGTCTCATACTGTTGCACTGATGCACTGTCATGTGCTGTTGGCTTGGTTTTTCCATTACGTCTCTCATCAAGTTGCAATTTAATTAATGCACACCAGACATATTTTTTGTCGTCAATTTCACAAAAAATTACAAAACTTTTGTCATTTTTTGCAATGATCTAGGGACTTTCCCTCTATTCATCATTAATTTTTGTTTTTAAATTTTTTAACAAAAATTTCAAATTTTACAAACTTTCCATTCCCCTAATTTTCCAATTAAGACATTTGCATCATCAATTTGTTAAATTTTTTTAACACACTTTAATCTACCCCATCATTTCCTTTCATCATTCATTTGTTCATTTGTTTGTTTACACTTTAATCTACCCCATCATTTCCTTTCATCATTCATTTGTTCATTTCTTTGTTTACACTTTAATCTACCCCATCATTTCCTTTCACCCTCTTACCTCCCCAATTAATCGCCCTCACTACTCTAACTAATATTCCACCCACACACACCTTTAACAGTTGCTCCCAAACTTTTTTCCAACCCTTCAGAAAAAAAGGAATCAAACCTTTATCACCAACTCCCAAACCTGGCATTTTCATTAAACTATTCTCTGAACCACACCTCCTTAAACCGCCCGAATTGCCCCACGAGACAACCCTCCTACAAGTTCTAGCACAACAAACAACGTCAGCAACAGACCCCAGCCCGCAATTAAAAATTGTCCCACCCCCCAAGAATAAAACATAGCCGCTCCCTCAAAATCCAACCGAATAGATAAAACACCCCCACTATCCACAGTGTTTATCCCCAACCACTCTAACTCAGATAGCCCTATAATAAACACCCCACCCCCCAACACTAAAACTAACCCAGCACCATACCCAACAACCTGCCAGTCCCCTCAAGTCTCAGGAAATGGATCTGCTGCCAATGAAACCGAATACACAAAAACCACTAACATCCCACCTAAATATACCAGAAATAACACTAGTGATACAAAAGACACCCCCAAACTCATTAACCATCCACACCCTACAATAGACGCCAACACTAACCCCACTACTGCATAGTATGGAGAAGGATTGGAAGCAACTGCTAGTCCTCCCAAAATAAAACTAACACTTAAAAATAGTATAAAGTACGTCATAACAATTCCTGCTTGGCCTCTATCCAAGACCTTTGGCCTGAAAAACCATCGTTGTAATTTCAACTACAAGAACATAAAACCTTAACAAACCCGCCCACAACACTACAATCCTGCCCCTTTCTACTCTTCTAACTTCTCAACAACACATTTTTGTTATCCACTAGAACTACTTCTCCAACCACTAAACAAATCCTAAATCAATAGCAACTATTACTACAACTAAAACAAGCCCCAATAATAATCACTATGCCTATAACAGCCTTAGTCCTTGTAGCTTACAATAAAGCATAACACTGAAGATGTTAAGACGGCTATTACACATACCCAAGGACAAAAAAGACTTAGTCCTAACCTTACAGTTAGTTCTTGCCAAATATATACATGCAAGTATCCGCATCCCAGTGAAAATGCCCTCAGCACCTTAAAAAGACAGCAGGAGCAGGCATCAGGCACACCACTCCAATTGTAGCCCAAAACGCCTTGCCTAGCCACACCCCCACGGGTTTTCAGCAGTAATTAATATTAAGCAATAAGTGTAAACTTGACTTAGTTAAAGCAACTTACCAGGGTTGGTAAATCTTGTGCCAGCCACCGCGGTCACACAAGAAACCCAAATTAACTTTATACGGCGTAAAGAGTGGTTTTTCATTATCACTTCAACTAAGACTGAAATGTAACCAAGTTGTTATAAGCACAAGATGCATCCAATACTCCCATAGAAATGATCTTAGCTTCATGATCAACAAAACTCCACGAAAGCCAGGACACAAACTGGGATTAGATACCCCACTATGCCTGGCCCTAAATCCCGATGCTTTCACCACTTAAGCATCCGCCTGAGAACTACGAGCACAAACGCTTAAAACTCTAAGGACTTGGTAGTGCTCCAAACCCACCTAGAGGAACCTGTTCTATAACCGATAACCCACGATACACCCAACCATCCCTTGCCAAATCAGCCTATATACCGCCGTCGTAAGCCCACCCCTAAACTGAGGGTTTAACAGTGGGCACAACAGCAACATCCCACTAATAAGACAGGTCAAGGTATAGCTCATGAGATGGTAGAAATGGGCTACATTTTCTAGCATAGAATACCTCACGACAAGGAGTGTGAAATCACTCCTAAAAGGCGGATTTAACAGTAAAGCAGGATAATAATGCCTCCTTTAAGCTGGCTCTGAAGCACATACATACCGCCCGTCACCCTCCTCACAAGCTAGGATTAATTTTATTTATAATAAACCCCTAAGCTAGAGATGAGGCAAGTCGTAACAAGGGAAGTGTACCGGAAGGTGCACTTAGTCTACCAAGACGTAGCTATAACTAAAGCATTCAACTTACACCTGAAAGATATCTGTTCCATATCAGATCGCCTTGAAGCCTAACTCTAGCTCTTCTACCAGATTACATAGAAACTAAGTTAATACTACCCATTAAATCAAAACATTCTCTCACTCAACCTAGTATAGGCGATAGAAAGGTAAACTCAAGACGCAATAGAGATCATGTACCGTAAGGGAAGAATGAAATAGTAATGACAAACCAAGCAATAAATAGCAAAGACCAACCCTTGTACCTTTTTCATCATGATTTAGCGAGAACTACCCAAGTAAAACGCCAATTTAAGCTTGCTTCCCCGAAACCCAAGCGAGCTACTTACGAGCAGCTATCTACTGAGCAAACCCGTCTCTGTTGCAAAAGAGTGGGAAGACTCGTTAGTAGTGGTGAAAAGCCAATCGAGCTGGGTGATAGCTGGTTGCCTATGAAATGAATCTTAGTTCCCTCTTAATTCACCTCCCAGGACTACACTCAACCCACATGAAGCGAATTAAGGGCTATTTAAAGGAGGTACAGCTCCTTTAAAAAAGAATACACTCTCCCCTAGCGGATAAATTTAATTACAGCTTAATTGTGGGCCTTCAAGCAGCCACCATTAAAGAATGCGTCAAAGCTCCTCACCTAAAAAAATCTAAACTTCCTCATGACTCCCTCTTCCCCAATAGGCCAACTTATATTAAATAAGAGAATTTATGCTAAAATAAGTAACTAGGGATCCCCTCTATGGCGCAAGCTTACATTACAACATTATTAACAGTCTACAGGATATTTTTTAACCTTAACAAGACCTTATACCCAAAACTCTGTTAACCCACTTATGGAGCGCCCCCAAAGACTATTAAAATCTGTAAAAGGAACTAGGCAAATCCAAGGCCCGACTGTTTACCAAAAACATAGCCTTTAGCAAACCAAGTATTAAAGGTGAAGCCTGCCCAGTGACAATTCGTTCAACGGCCGCGGTATCCTAACCGTGCAAAGGTAGCGCAATCAATTGTCCCATAAATCGGGACTTGTATGAATGGCTTAACGAGGTCTTAGCTGTCTCCTACAGATAATCAGTGAAATTGATCTTCCCGTGCAAAAGCAGGAATAACCCCATAAGACAAGAAGACCCTGTGGAACTTTAAAATCTGCTACCACTCCCATAAACAATACTCACCCACAGGGCCTACTCCCCCGGGATTTTGCTGGTGTGCATTTTTTGGTTGGGGCGACCTTGGAGACAAACTTAACCTCCAAATATCAGACAATCCATCTTAACCAAGAACTACCCATCAACGTGCTAATAGTAACCAGACCCAATATAATTGATTAATGAACCTAGCTACCCCAGGGATAACAGTGCAATCTCCTTCAAGAGCCCACATCGACAAGGAGGTTTACGACCTCGATGTTGGATCAGGACATCCTAGTGGTGCAACCGCTACCAAGGGTTCGTTTGTTCAACGATTAACAGTCCTACGTGATCTGAGTTCAGACCGGAGTAATCCAGGTCGGTTTCTATCTATGTTACAACTCCTTCTAGTACGAAAGGATCGAAGAAGTAAGGCCTATGCCACAAGCATGTCTTCGCACCCAGTAATGAACCCAACTAAATTACTAAGAGCTCCACCATAACCCCCTCCTAGAAAAGGACCGCTAGCGTGGCAGAGCTTGGCAAATGCAGAAGGCTTAAGCCCTTTACCCAGAGGTTCAAATCCTCTCCCTAGCTCCAACGCAAACCACATGACAATTCACTTAACCCTCACTTACTTTATTATATCAATATCCTATGCTCTCTCCATCCTCATCGCCGTAGCATTTCTTACCCTAGTTGAACGTAAGATTCTAAGTTATATGCAAGCCTGAAAAGGGCCTAATATTGTAGGACCATTTGGCCTCTTACAACCTATAGCAGATGGAGTAAAGCTATTCATTAAAGAACCAATTCGTCCATCAACTTCATCCCCTTACTTATTTATATCTACTCCTATCTTAGCCCTTCTCCTAGCAATTACAATCTGAACACCACTTCCCCTACCCTTTCCCCTTACTGACCTAAACCTTGGCATACTCTTCCTTCTAGCTCTATCTAACTTGGCAGTCTACTCAATTCTATGATCAGGGTGAGCCTCTAACTCAAAATATGCCTTAATCGGCGCCCTCCGAGCAGTCGCACAAACTATCTCTTACGAAGTTACCCTAGCCATTATTCTCCTATCCGTAATTAGCCTTAGTGGTAACTACACCCTCAATACCCTAGCTACAACTCAAGAACCTCTCTACCTCATTTTCTCCTCCTGGCCCTTAGCAATAATATGATATATCTCCACTCTTACCGAAACAAACCGCGCTCCATTTGACCTGACAGAAGGAGAATCTGAACTAGTCTCAGGGTTCAACGTAGAATATGCTGCAGGGCCATTCGCCTTGTTTTTTCTTGCCGAATATGCTAATATTATACTAATAAATGCACTCACAACCATTCTATTCCTAAACCCCAGCTCACTTAATCTCCCTCAAGAACTCATTCTCCCTACTTTAGCTACAAAAACCCTCCTCCTTTCCGCAGGATTCTTATGAATCCGCGCCTCTTACCCTCGATTCCGATATGATCAACTCATACATTTGCTTTGAAAAAACTTCTTACCCCTAACATATGCCTATGGCATACCAGCCTTCCTATCTCCTATGCAGGCCTACCCCCCTACCTAAGACACTCAAGGAAATGTGCCTGAATCCAAAAGGGTTACTATGATAAAGTAAACATAGAGGTATACCAATCCTCTCATTTCCTAATTTTAGAAAAGTAGGAATCGAACCTACACTAAAGGAATCAAAATCCTCTATACTCCCTCTATATTATTTTCTAGTAAGGTCAGCTAATTAAGCTATCGGGCCCATACCCCGAAAATGATGGTTTAACTCTACCTTAAACCCCAAACCGTAAACCCTAAAACCTAAACCCTAACCCTTGCTAACCTTAACCCTAACCCTAACCCCAACATCTCATAGCAGAGGGAGGGAGGGGCCTGATTCCTCATCAGATATATCAACAGTCAAAAGCCTGTAAGCTCAGTTCTTGCCTTTTCAGGGCTTCACACCGTCAGCACTGGAGGGAGGGAGGGGCGGGACTGCTCATCAGAGGTATCATGCAAGTCAAAAGCCTGAAAAGTCTCCTAGAATGCATAAATCATTAACCATTTCAGTCTCTGACAATTGGTCCACACAGTAACTGCAAGCTATGCCCAAAGCCTGTTCCCTAACCTTAGAAGAGAGACTGCAACCCTCGAGATGTTGGAGGCTCGAGGTAAGGTCCATGACACTAATCATGGCTATAACTCATAACTTCTTGGAGTATGGGGACTTCCCTCCTTCACCCCCGGCAGATCAAGGCCACCACTTCAACTGACAGACATGGAAGCATCGCTGGACCCCACGGGCGGTGACTATATACATCTGTCCACTCTCAGCTTTTCTTTCTCTTACTCTCCCTTGCTCTTCTCCTGCCTTTCTCTCCCCTATGCATTTTCTTTCCCCCCCCAAAGGTTATCTCTGTGTCACATTGGGGTATGACAGCACCCAAACTGCTAGCATGCCTGTTGATACAGAATTGTTAAAATAAACCTTGCCAGTATATGTTTTCAGACACCGATTATTTAGTGTCGTTTCACTTTAATCCACCCCAAGGGAATCCACCCCTCCCCCAACCTCAGAGACTCTCCTGCCCCTCCCCCACCCTCGGGGAACTTCCTACCCTCAGGGCCCCTCCTTCACTTTCAGGGTCCCTCCCTGCCCCTCCCCAACCCTCAGGACCCTCCTGCCCCTCCACCCACCTCGGGGTCCCTCCTGCCCCTCCCCCACCCTCAGGGACCCGCCTACCCCTCCCCCACCCTCAGGGACGGTCCTGCCCTTCCCCCACCCTCAGGGAACCTCCTGCCCTTCCCCCACGCTCAAGGACCATCCTGCTCCATCCCCACCCTCAGTGTTCCCTCCTTCCCCTCCCCCCCCCACTGGGGCCGTTACTGGTCCCTTACTGGTCTGTACTGGGAAGGGAGAGGGGAGGGGCCGCCCCCTCGAGGCCCCTCCCCCCCAGTGACGTCACCGGGTCCCAAAAATAGCCCCGGGGGCCCAAACTGGAGGGGGGACCTGGAGCCGCTCCCAGTGGGACCAGTTCAGGTACTGGGAGGGACTGGGAGGGAACTGGGAGGGACTGGGAGGGACTGGGAGGGGCCAGGGCTTCCCCCCCTCCCCCCCCCTCCGTGTCCTTGGGGTGACCTTGGGGAGGGAGGGGGATGGGCCACTCCCAGTGGCTCCCAGTAACCCCAGTAATGCCTCCGGTATCTCCAGTGACCCCCCCAGTAACCCCAGTCACCCCCCCAGTAGCTCCCAGTAGCTCCCAGTAACCCCAGTGTCTATCCCAGTAGCTCCCAGTAACTCCCAGTAACCCCAGTGTCCACCCCAGTAGCTCCCAGTAACTCCCAGTAAGCCCCCCAGTAGCTCCCAGTAACTCCCAGTAACCCCAGTGACCCCCCCAGTAGCTCCCAGTAACCCCAGTGTCCATCCCAGTAACCCCAGTGACCCCCCCAGTAGCTCCCAGTAACTCCAGTGTCCATCCCAGTAACCTCAGTGACCCCCCAGTAGCTTCCAGTAGCTCCCAGTAACTCCCAGTGTCCCCCCCAGTGCCTCCCAGTATGTCCCAGTTTAACCCAGTTCCCCCCCCGTGGGCCCTGGGCCGGGTGGGGGAGGGGCAGGCTCACATTTCCATGGCAACATCCCTTTCCCTCTGGCCCAGTTTCTCCCAGTTCCTCCCAGTTTAACCCAGTTTTTCCACATTTTTCCCCATTTTTCCACATTTCCCCCCATTTTCCCCATTTTTCCCAGATTTTCCCCCATTTTTCCACATTTTCCTGAATTTTTCCCCATTTCCCCCCCATTTTCCAGATTTTTCCCAATTTTCCCCCATTTTCCCCATTTTTCCCCATTTTGTCCAGATTTTCCCAGATTTTCCCCCCATTTTCCCAGATTTTTTCCCATTTTTACCCCATTTTCCCAGATTTTTCCCCATTTTGTCCAGATTTTCCCAGATTTTCCCCCCATTTTCCCGGATTTTTCCCCATTTTTTCCACATTTTCACACATTTTCACACATTTTTCTCCAGATTTTCCCAGATTTTTTTTCCCATTTTTTCCACATTTTCCCCGATTTTTTCTCGCATTTTTCCCAGATTTGCCCAGATTTCTTCCCCCATTTTCCTGGATTTTTCCCAGAATTTCCCATATTTTCCCCATTTTTCCAAAATTTTTTTTATCTTTCCCCATTTTTCCCCATTTCCTGGATTTTCTCCCATTTTTTCCACATCTTCCCAGATTTTTCCCCATTTTTCCCAGATTTTCCCAAGATTTTTTCCCATTTTTTTAAATCTTTCCCCATTTTTCCCCATTTTCTGGGATTTTTCCCCATTTTTCTCCATTTCCCCCCATTTTCCCCAGAATTTCCAGCATTTCCCCCCCACTTTGTCCCCATTTTCCCAGATTTCTCCCAGATTTTCCCAGATTTTTCCCTATTTTTTCCCCATTTTCCTGGATTTTTCCCAATTTTTCCTCCACTTTTCCCACAATTTCCCACATTTTCCCAGATTTTTCCCACATTTTTTCCCATTTTTCCCACATTTTCTCAGATTTTTCTCCAGATTTTCTTCCAGATTTTCCCACATTTTCCCACATTTTCCCCCATTTTTCTTGATTTTTCCCGATTTCCCCCATTTTTCCGGATTTTTTTCCCATTTTTTCCCATTTTCACCCATTTTTCCTCATTTTCCCCCATTTTCACGGATTTCTCCTCATTTCCCCCATTTTCCCACAGTTTTTCCCAATTTTTTTACATTTGCCCAGATTTTTCCCCATTTTCCCCAGATTTTTCCCAATTTCGCCCCCATTTTCTCGGATTTTTCCCCATTTTCCCACATTTTCCCAAATTTTTTCCCACATTTTCCCAGATTTTCTCCCTATTTCCCCAGATTTTTCCTCATTTTGCCCATTTTTTCCCAATTATTTTCCCCATTTTCCCAGAATTCCCCCCTTTTTTTCCCACATTTCCCCGGATTTTTTCCCAATTTCCCACCATTTTCCATGATTTTTCCCACATTTTTTCCACATTTTCCTAGATTTTTCCTCATTTTCCCCCATTTTTCCCAGATTTTTCCCCATTTTTCTCACATTTTTTTCCCCATATTTCCAGATTTTCCCAGAATATTCCCCATTTTCCCCCCATTTTTTCCCTATTTTCCCAGATTTTTCCCATTTTTTCCCCTTCCCCCCCATTTTTTCCACATTTTTCCCAGATTTTCTCCCATTTTCCCCAGAATTTCCCAGGTTTTTTCCCAATTTTTCCCCATTTTCCCAGTTTTTTCCCAATTTTTTCCCCATTTTCCCGGATTTTTTCTCCATTTCCCCCCATTTTCCCAGATTTTCCCCACATTTTTCCCACATTTTCCCAGATTTTCACACATTTTTTCCCATTTTCCCCCTTTTTTCCTCATTTTTCCATATTTTCCCATATTTTTCCCCATTTTCCCCAGAATTTCCCACATTTTCCCCCATTTTTCCCCATTTCCCCAGATTTTTCTCACATTTTTCCCAGAATTTTCCGCAATTTCCCCATTTTCCCACATTTCCCCACATTTTTCACCATTTTCCTGATTTTCCCCCCATTTTCCCCACATTTTCACAGATTTTTCTCCAGATTTCCCCCACATTTTTCCCCCATTTCCCCACATTTTCTTGGATTTTTGGGTCCCCAGTTTTCCAAATTTCCCAAATTTCCCCAGTGGGAAAAAATGGGGGGAAAAAAACAGGAATTTGGGGGAAAATGGGGAAAAATTGGGGAAAAAAAGTGGGAAATTTTGGGAAAATTGATAAAAATGGGGAAAAATGGGGGGAAATTTAGGAAAACTGGGGGAAAATCCGGGAAAATGTGGAAAAACGGGGGAAATTTTGGGGAAAAAGTCAGAAATTTGGGGAAATGGGGGATTTTGAGGGGAAATGGAGGGAAAACAGTAAGAAATTTGGGGAAGACGGGTGAAAAATCAGGAAAAATGGGGGATAATTGGGAAAAATTAGGGGAAATTTAGGAAAAAATTGGGAAAAAATGGCGGAATTTGGGGAAAATGGGGAAATTTGGGAAAAATGGGGTGAATTGAGAAAAAAATGGGGGAATTTGGGTAAAATTGGATGAAAAATTGGGGAAAGTTGGGAAAAATGGGGGGAAATTTGGGGAAAATTTGAAAAAATGGGGGAAATTTGGGAACAATGGAAGGAATTTGGAAAACAAATGGCGAAAAATTGAGAAAAATGGGGAAATTTGGGAAAAATGGGGGAAATGGGGGGAAAATTGGGGAAAGAGTGGGAAATTTGGGAGAAATGGATGAAAAACTGGGAAAAATGAGGGGAAATTTGGGAAAAACTTGGGTGTCCCCACCAGGTTCGGCCCCGCCATGGCCCCGATAGCCCCGGGATCAGGTGAGACCCCTACCCCATGCCCTGACCCCTCCCCCTCCCCGAGGTCACTGCCCTGACCCCCCGAGTCCAGGCTGTGACCCCTCCCCCACCCCATGGCCCCTCCCACACTTTATGGCCCCTTCCCCATTCTGTGGCCCCTCATCCACTTTATGGCCCCTCCCCCACTCTGTGGCTCCTCCCCCACTCTGTGACCCCTCCCCCATTCTGTGACCCCTCTCCCACTCGGTGGTCCCTCCCCCACTTTACAGCCTCTCCCCCACTCGGTGACCCCTCCCCCACCGACAGCTTCTCCCTGCAGAGAGAACAGCCAACACACTATTTCACTTCTCACTTTAACAAAGCTCTTTTCTCCGTCAAGCCCCTCAAAGGCGCCAAGGCCACATAGGAGGCCACACACAAACAGTACTCCTCTTCCCACTTGACTACACCTTCTCCCTCACTGTTCTACAGGGAACACCAGGAATCTGCTCGCAGAGGCCTCTCCTTTCCCATCAGTAGCTCAGCACAAGGAGCTAAAGGAGCTCAAGCCTTAGGCCACAAGAGCTGACAGCGAGGAAACTTTGGGAGCAAACTAATGCTGCTAACACGGACCCAGCTGAATCCAGCACACAATCACAGAATCCAAGAGTCCTTCAGCTTGGAAAAGACCTCCAAGCTCACTGAGTCTTGTGCAGCCCCTCCCTGACCGCCTGCAGGGACTGGATGATGCTTTGCACAAGCACCAAAAGGAATGTTGTGAAAGCCATGGCCTGCAGGAGGACACAGAGAAGGGCTTGGTTGGGGCTGGGAAGGAGGGAGCTGGCGCTGGGGGAGCGGGGATGGAACCTCCGGGATGTGGCGCAGCAAGGACAGGGGCCCAGGCAGCTGGCAGGCGGCAAGGCCTCACCCCCTGCCCCAGTAGCAGCACCGGGCCCTGCCCAAGGCGCTCCTGCCAGGGGCTGGGCCATGCAGGCAGGGGCAGAACCCACTCCCTGGGGCGGCCTTGCTACCCTGACCCTCGTCCGGCCCAGCCTCTCCCTGTGTGCGTGCTCCCCACAGCACAGGCTGCACTGGGCAGCATCCCCTGATGGGCCCTGCAGAGCTGCCCCACGGGGACACTTCCCTTTTATGTCACAGGTGCCACAGCCTGTCCCAGCCAGCCCTGCCCATTGTCCCCACCCTGGCTCAGTGACTCACAGTGGCCCCTGGCAACCAAAGAACCAAAGCCCCACACCCCCAGAGTGCAGCCCTACCCATGTGCAAGGGGCCCCCAAAGGGTTCCCTGCACAAAGCAGCCCTCCAAACCCTTGTCAGATAGAAAACTGGGGGACGTGACCCTTGGATGCTTTTAGTACAGAGATACAAGCTTTTCTTGAATAATGGAGGGGGTCACTTTTTTATTATTAATATTTACAGTTATCCATTTGGGGACAGGATGTCCTACAGGCTAATGTGGTGTCACATTTGGAGTGAAAAGTACTTTTCAAAGAAACCCAGGGTGCATGGGTGATGCAGAGGAAGCTGCCAAGTCACCCAATGTGAAGCTCAACACTGCTTTGCAACAGCACTGCCCTTTCACACACATCTTTGGCAAAGACAAAGATGTCAGGGTTTAGTTTCTAAATCAGTAACACTTGACAAGACCTCTTTATGAACTGACAGCAAGAGAACTTAGGAGCAGCTTAGGGTTGGTAAGTGTAGGAGCCAAGAAGAGAAGGGCTGATGGGTATGTCATGAACACTGGCAGCTGGATGGTTGTGGAGCTTGGGGGAGATTCGGAGGGGTCACCAGGAGCCCCCGGACCCCCTGAACTCACCCCACACCACCATGGCCTCGTTGGGGCCGCACGTGAAAAACAGCGCGGCGGGGGGAGACCCTGGGGCCGGGATCGATCGGGACCAATCGGGGTCAATCCCGATCCTCCCCTCCCCCGTCATCACCGCCCCGCTCCCGGCAGCCCCCGCGGAAGTTTCGACGTTCTATTGGGTGACTCACCGGCACAAGGACAGGGGCCCAGCAGAATTTGGCAATGACGTCATTCCAGCAGAGCCGTTCTATTGGCCGCGACCCACGAGGGAGCCCCAAAACCTGTTCATGGCTTGGGGGGGAAGGACAGCCGGCACGGCCGGGAACGGGGGTGCAGAGGGTGTTCAAGTGCCCAGGAAAGGGGCAAAAAACTTTCCCCTCTCCCTCCCAGTGCCCCCTCAGCCCATCCCAGTGTCTCCCCTCTCCCCCAGTGCCCTCTCAGCCCATCCCGGTCTCTCCCCAGCTCTCCCAGTGCCCCCGTCCATCGAGGTCCCAGCCCGGCCCTGCCCCCTGCTCTGCTCCGGCCTGGATTTCTCCCCTGCAGGGGCAGCTGAGGTGGCTCCAGGGCGGGCGGGAGCTTCCGGGGCAGGGGTGGCTCCTGACATGCTGTTGGAACCGCCCCTGTCTGGGCGGGCCCGTCAGCCTGGGGCACCTCCTCACCCGAGCCTGGGGGACGGGCCGGCAACTGGGAGGGGCTTTGGGAAGGAATGGGGAGGCTGAGAAGGGGTTGGAGGTCGTGGGGGTAAGTGGGAAGGTGTTTGGGGGAGTTTGGGGGTTTGGGAGGGAGGTTGGGGAGATTGGGGCAGCTGTGAGGGGTTTTGGGGAATCGTTGGGGATGTGGGAAGGAACTGGGAGAGAGTTTGGGGGCATCCTCGAGGGGAAGGGGGCAACTAGGAGAGGGTTTGAAAGGCCCTGGGAGGGCTGGAGGTAACTGGGAGGGGTTTGGGGGCATCTTGTGGGTTTTTGTGGGTCTGGGAGGCAGTCTGGGGGCCTCGGAGGGTTTAAGGGGAAGTTGGGAGTGTCCTGTGGGACTGGGATGGGATTTGAGGGTTCCTGGAGGGGCTGGGAGGGTTTTATGCCTTTATACTGCGGGCATCGTCTAGTATTGATGGGGTAATCCATGAGTTGACTGTTTCATAATCACCCAAATTTTAACAAGACTTTGAAGGTGGTCAACCTCAGTTTGAAGCAGCTCATTTTTAGCAACAAGTTTATGCGATTTTTCTCCCGTTTCTCTCTCAAAGGCTAACGATGACTTCAACACCACATTTTCTGATCTGGGAGCAGCCCTGACCTCCCACAGCCCTGACCACACACACCTCATCCAACGGCAGGAAGAACCTGCCTGGCTCCTGCTGGGGTTCTCACCACCCACCGACAGCTTCTCCCTGCAGAGGGGTGGGCAACTACCCAGGCAGGATGAGACCTGACCCCAGCAGGCAGCAAAGTCCGTGCCCTGGCACAAAGAACCCCGGAGCACAGGGACCCTGCTCTGCAGGACAGCCCCGGGCATCCCTGGCTGCACCCCCACCTTCCCACCCTGCAGCCATCCCTGGGAGAAGGAGCCCACCTTCGCTGTCCCTCTGACGGTGCTGCAGGGAAGGCCTGCCCTGGAGAACATCCTCCTCCGGCGCAACAGAGAAACTGGGAGAGTCCTGACAGATGGGCAAGGCTGTGGGATGTGGTAGCTTTAGGAGATTCCTCCAGGAACACAAGCGACATTGCCCTGCACCTGTAGACTCACTCTGCAGAGGAGTGTGAAGTTGTGTCCCCAAGTTGTGTCTCAGCTGAACACCTCCCATCTTTCTGCTGCCTTTAACCTCCCTTTGCCTTTCTTCTCTTCTCTCGTGCCTACAGGCAGTGCCCTCGGCCCTGCTGGGCTGTGCAGAGGAGCTGCTCCTGGGCATAGTTGTCTCTCTGCAGTGCTGCCCGCTTGCCAGGATTTCCCTGTGTGCCAGGAGCCCGGCCCAGCTGAGCAGCACAACAAGAGCCAAAGGCAGCCCTTTCTCTGCCCCTCTGGGTTCCCCACAGGTGTCCCTGGCGCTCCAGGGGAACCTGCTGTGGGACAGACTGAAGGAAACAATGATGTTCCCTCTTCTCACCTCTTCAGTGACACTTCTTTCCAGCAGTGACACTTCTTTCCAGCAGTGACATTTCTCCTCTTAGAAAATTACCAGGGTATGATGATCACCTTTTCTAGTTTCATCATTACACAGGACACCAGGAGGGTGACAGCAAAGGATCTGGTAACTCCCTGGCACAGTGGGGGTTTTCCTGGAGTCACACAGAGAAATGTGTCAGGGCTCTGAGAGGTGTCCAACCCTGAGCTGGACTGATGCACACACGGGGGTGTTCAGAGACACGAGTCCTTCCCTGGCACACACACAGGCAGTTCATTGCAGCAGGGGCAGTGTCTCCCTGGGCTCCTGCTACCACTCCCAGAGCCTGGAGCCACCTCAGCCCTGTAATGCTCCCACCCTGCCCACTCCTACACTTCAGATGAACATTGGGGTTTTCTAGTCACTGGAACTGCCCAGACCAGCCCCTCCCTGGTGCCCCCATCTCCCTGCCCCGCCCCAGCCCAGCAGAGCAGCACAGTCGTTTCTGGTCCTGCAGCAAGAAAGGGAGGCAATAGAGGACAGGGACAGTGACTGCATGTCTGGACTGCTCAGGAGATCATCAGCTCAGGCGGCAGCTCCTGCAGCCCCAGGGCCAGACCCGCTTCCCAGTGGCCCAGGCAGCTGCTGCCACGTGGGCACAAGCTCTGCTGCCCAGGAGGGTCCTGTAGTGCAGGGCTTTGCAGATGGACATGTAGCAGTCGTAGGACATGATGGTGAGAAGGGCAAGCTCTGCTGTGATCAAGAAGAAAAGCAAAAAACACCTGTGCAGCTCATCCTGAGTAGAACATGCCCCTGGTGTTCCAGAGGGAATTGGCCATGGCTTTGGGGAGAGTGGTGCAGATGCAGCCCGGGTGTGTGAGGGAGAGGTGGAGCAGGAAGAAGTCCCTGGGGGGTGTGCAGGTGGTGGTGGCAGGCTACGGCGCTGAGGATGAGGCTGTTGCCCAGGAGGGCAGCCAGGGAGATGCCCAGGAAGAAGCAGAAGTGCAAGAGCTGCAGCCAGGAGGAGGAAGTGGGGGATGGAGCTGCTGTTGGACATGAGCTTCCTCCGGGTATCAGGAAATGTCCAAGGAGGAAAAGGCAGTGAAAACTTTGGGACAGGTTTCCTAGATCAAACCCATGAATTCCTCTGAGCATCTACCCTCATCCCAAGTATCTGCAGTCACACATATATAGATTCTGGACTGTAGAAGACAGGCTTAGCATGACTTTAAGATGATTTCTTCTCAATTTTTTGATTTATTTTTCTACTGCCAGGTCTGAGAGGGGCATCGTGGAACCAAAGGAACCCTGAGACATTTCAGAATCCCACATGTGTTGGGTCTGTCTGAGCTGGAGTTCGTTTTCTCACTGCAGGCGTCACAGTGCTGTGCTTTGCATTGGGAGCTACAAAGGGGTTAATCACACCAGTGCTTTGGCAACTGCTGAGCAGGGCTGGTGCAGCATCTGCATTGTCGACTTTGTCCCCTGAATCAGGGGCAAGATCATGGGAGGCGATACAGACAGGTCAGTTGAGCCAAATGGACCAAAGGGACATTGCAGAATATATGGCGTCAGCTCAGCTACAAGAGCTCAGGAAAGGAACAGGAAAGGGGGAAAATCCATTTTTTTACAATACATGCCTTCTGAGCGGCTTCTCTGTGTGGTGAAGCCCTGCTTCCCATGAAGTGGCCAGGTATCGCTGCTGACAGGAAGTAGAGAGAAAATCTTTTTATTTTCCTCTTCACTTATGCATGCGCAAACTTTGGCTTTTGCTTTAATAAAGTGCCTGATCTCAAGGTAGAAATAATTTTCCATCTTATTCTGTCTCTTCTGTCTGGTTGGGAAGGGCAGCAATAGAGTAGCTTGGTGGGCACCTGGCATCCACGTAAGGTCAACCCACTGCAACATTGCAGGGTCTCATGGAACCAAAGGACTGCTGGGAGACTGGGGGAACTCACGGAATCAAGTGGCCGTCGTGGCACTGCCCTGCATCATAGAAGCAAATGTTCCCTGGGAAACTACAGAAACCAGGGACTTAAGGGACATCATTGGGATGTGCGGGACTTCATGAAATTAAACAAACCGTGGGATGTCTTTGGAACTTCATGGAATCAAAGGGATAAAACAAAAGAATTAAACCCCATGACCAGAAACCATTGGATCGAACATTTCTTTAATATGCCAGCTGGGGATTCATGGGGGTACTCTGCCATGCATGAATCAAAGAATCAGTATAAATTTCGGAGTATAAATACAGTGATACTTGAAAGACCCTCCCCTTCACCAGGAGTCCAAAATTCTCTTCTGACTTTAGGGTCAAATAGCCTCTTGGATTTTATTCGTGGAGCAAGACTGCCATCTAGCGTCCATTTCTTCTGGGAGGGGCAGTCATTTTCACAGAGCGGTCTTCTCCCTTAGCAGGCCTCGTAGCATCTCTGATTGATCTCTCCGACCCCTAACCCCTAAACTAAATGCTTTAGGACCAGCTAAGACGCGTCTTAGAACTTCCCATTTGCTTAAATAATGTATAATTGACTTTCTTCTTAACAGAACAATCTCTTATTAAACAAGTTTTCCGAGGCCTGTAAGCTAATTTCTTGAAGATGGGTATATGATACACTCTTTATTAGTTTCCGTGTATCATCTACATTCTCTCTCCTACAACTAATTGTAGTCTTAAAAGGAAAGAAAAGACTGCTACCATGCCAAGAAAGCAAACCCCTTTGTTGATTAGGATTTTTATCTAAGAAAAACTTCTGATTTACGAAGCCATTAAGGATGGAGATCCTCTCTCATTTCAGTGCCATTGTGACAATATGGGGCCTCATGTAACACATGGAACACAGAACACTGCACATTCCCAAGCAATCAAGGGGCCATTGTAACACTCCAGGGCCTCATGGAAGACGGAGGCCCCGCAGAGAGACCTCAAATCAGAGGTTTGGGCAATCCTCAACCAGAGGACGTTCAACAAGGGGAAGTGCCAGATTCTGTCCCTGTGATGGGGCAACCCCGAATGTCCGGACAGACTGGGAATGATATTCTGCATAGCAGCGCTGGAAAATGGCCTCTGGGGTCCTGGTGGATGGCCAGTTGGCCAAGAGTCAGTGGTGCTCTGGCGGGGGCTCACTGCTCGGTCACAGGAGGGTTTTCAGACACACGAGTCCTTCGCTTGCACACAGACACAGACAGTTCATGGCAGCAGGGGTAGTATCTCCTGGGGTTCCGGCTGCCTCGCCAGGAGCCTGGATGCACATAAGCCCTTGTGTGGTACCACCTGCTCTGCCACTATCTGAGATGCCCTACCGCCTGAGAGATGGAAACGCGGAGCTCTGTCCAAGAGAAGCACATCCCAGAGCTGCACGCATGGGCTTTGCCGGGATTTAGAACCGTAAATGCAATGTGACACCGAGACACTCTTTGTCCCACATAACTTCAAGGTCTCCCCAGGAGGTTGATGGCAATTGTTCTTGCTCAGGGTCATCTCCCCACACCAACAGCAGGTGTGTGCTCAAGACTTGTCTGCGCAATGCAAACAGATACACGCTGTCTAGTTCTTCCGGTCTCTCCAAGGAAGGCAAAAGAATCTCTGTGTGCCGGGTGAGAAACCAGTGCTGGAAGTTGTGGTTCTATTGTGAGTGCCAAGAGCGGATGGCAGGTCTGTGATGAATGCCCTAAGAAGATGACCTGGGTTTTCCAGTGCACATGGCAGTAGATCACACCCTGCTTTGGTGGTCATTTATATCCTTCGGAGGTGACAGAGATGGGAAAGAGAATGAAATTTTTGAATGTGCCTCTGAGTGCCCCTCAACCTGCTGCAAATGTGCAGATTCCAGTACATCCAGTTCAGGTGTGAGAGGCTGTTCCCTGGTCCTCTGAGCAAGAAGAGCTGGACGAGGGACACAGCAGAACTCGCTTACTGAGACTGCATCTCCATGAATCCCAAAGCAAGTGCGAGGGGTTATGCCACGTCCGAGTTTTCTCAGGGGAAGGTGTTCCTCCCATGCATTGCCTCCCCGTGGCACTGGTGCCACAGTCCCCGAGAAAACCGCAAGTGGTCTTTGTCCCTAGCAAAAGTGCTCCTACTGCTATCCGGGATGTTCCACGGGAAAGGCCAGGAGAGGTTGAGTCCGGAGGGCACTGAGCCCGGAGGGATGTTCTGCCTCTCGTGCCCCTCGACCATTCTCGCAAGCGCTTGCCCTGGAGGACAATTCAGGAGTCTCCACGTACCGAAAGAGAGATGTGAGGGAAGAGCCGATGGCGGTGTAAGAAGCACATGGTCTGTCAATCTAAATATCCTCGATACCAAAAACCACCCCTGCCACCCAGCCCGGCCCCACCGGTTCTACGGTGCTGAGCACGGACCGCCGCCGCGCTGCCGCCGCTGTCACCTGGCCTCCGCCTCCAGCCAGCACCCGAGGAGAGCCCGAGAGGCGTCGGCGCCTGTCCCAGCCCCGGGGCGGATTTGTCGGAGGAGGACAGGGGAGGAGGGAGAGGAAGGCAGAGGAGGTGAAGAGGAGGCGGCCCGCCAGGAACAGAGAGTCGGGGCTGGCGGGGGCAGCGAGGCGCCGGGAAGCGAATCGGCGGCTGCGGCTCTGTCGGAGAGCGGGGCTGGTGGGGCTGGCCACGGTTTTGATCTGTGCGCAGGGTTGGCCGCCGGAGACCGTAGGGGTCGGGGCATCCCCCTGGGGTGGACGTGCATATTCCTCGAGGCTGCCCTCCTGTCTGGTAGGTTCTTCACAAAGTTCTTCTCCCGAACTATCTTCCCCGCCCTCCCTCCCTCTGGTCCATAAAGTATTCCTTGGGAACACTCATCACTTTTTTCTTTGACGAGCCGTTATTGTTTCCTTGCTTTATTCTCTGTCCTTCAGTGAATTCTTGCAGTCCGTCCTTCCCCTTTCCTACTTTTCTTCCTCTCTTCGCTTGGCTTAATCCCGCAGCTTTCCATTCTTCAGTGACTTCACCAATCCACTTCTCTTTTCCTACTCACCTCTCTCCAGCAAATATTAATAGACACACCTTTATATCCTCTTAAAATTCTTCTCCGTATTGGTTTGACTGCTGCTGTGCCCTTTGTTTTGGGAAAAAACATCCAGTGCAAAAACACTTCCGACGGCTTTTCTTCATCTCCCTGCCAGTGTCTGCAGGTAGAGTCCAGGTGCAGCAGGACCCATTGGTAGAGACCAGCGAGAGCAGTGAAATCACTAAGTGCTCAAACGCCAACATACGAAACGGTGAATTTATCCGTTCCTACCGGCAGCTCCCGGGTCACAGCCCCGAGTTCCTCAGTGCTAAATGGTCCAGAGAGCTGCTAATGGTCCAGAGAGCTGCTGGCGCCAACGGGGCGGCTGTGGGTGACGGGTGATGGTCTTTCCACCGTCCTCTGGCTCTCCGGGCACCGTCATGGAGACGAGTTGGGTATTAGCGCTTCTATTAAAACAGGGTTTTCAGCCATACAAAGAGAACAGGTTTGAGTACCTGTGTGCCAAGTGACGTAAAAAGCACAGCGCAGCGCAAGAGGCACCAGTGCTAGAACACTGAATTTACCCCTGGCCTATCAAATCCTCATCTCACTAAACTTAATAATGCGTCAGATTCTGCTTCCAGGTTGCCTCTTGCACGACCTCCAGTTTTCTCCAGGCTGCCCAAATAGTTAGAGCTCTCTGTTTCCAGGACAAGCATATATATTTCATGTGTTCCCTAGTCTTCTGAGCAGGAGAAGTGACACAACTGGGATCTCTTCACGGAGACTGTATCTCCATTGGTCCAAAACGGGTGGGAGATGCCATGCCGTGATTTCTCATGGGCAGGTGCTTCACCCATGCACTGCTTCGGCGTAGAACTGGTGCCACAGCCCAAGTCTAAAACTAAGGTGCTATTTGTCTCCAGCAGAAATGCTCCTCCTGACAACTCCCCTCCCCACAGACGTCGATCGGTCTCCCGGTGCATCGCAGCCCCCGTAAGCCATGGCCCACTGCAAACAAAGAGATTTGAATATGTTGCCAGCCGGGGAAAACTGGAAGTCGTGGCAGAGGTAGACTGCAGGTTGAAAGGGATGCATTAATAAAGTTAGTGAGATGAGAGTTTGATAGACCTGGAGCAACTTTGGAATGATCTCTTGATTTTCTTTAGAAAAGGAGAATTGTGTTACTGCAGAGAGAGTCGAGATATCTTTTGGTGGCAGCATGTGGAGGAGAGGACAGACGGAGAGGGATAGCAAAGTTGAAGTGGTGAGCAGAGAGAGAGAAGGAGGCCTGAGCTCCTGTGACCGAGCAGTGAGCCCCCACCAGAGCACCACTGACTCTTGCCAACTGACCAACCACCAGGACCCCAGAGGCCATTTTCCAGCGCTGTTATGCAGAATATCATTCCCAGTCTGTCCGGACATTCGGGGTTGCCCCATCACAGGGACAGAATCTGGCACTTCCCCTTGTTGAACGTCCTCTGGTTGAGGATTGCCCAAACCTCTGATTTGAGGTCTCTCTGCGGGGCCTCCGTCTTCCATGAGGCCCTGGAGTGTTACAATGGCCCCTTGATTGCTTGGGAATGTGCAGTGTTCTGTGTTCCATGTGTTCCATGAGGCCCCATATTGTCACAATGGCACTGAAATGAGAGAGGATCTCCATCCTTAATGGCTTCATAAATCAGAAGTTTTTCTTAGATAAAAATCCTAATCAACAAAGGGGTTTGCTTTCTTGGCATGGTAGCAGTCTTTTCTTTCCTTTTAAGACTACAATTAGTTGTAGGAGAGAGAATGTAGATGATACATGGAAACTAATAGAGAGTGTATCATATGCCCATCTTCAAGAAATTAGCTTACAGGCCTCAGAAAACTTGTTTAATTGTTTAATTGTTCTCTTAAGAAGAAAGTCTTACATTGTTTAAGCAAATGGGAAGTTCTAAGATACGTCTTAGCTGGTCCTAAAGCATTTAGTTTAGGGGTTAGGGGTCGGATAGATCAATCAGAGATGCTACGAGGCCTGCTAAGGGAGAAGACCGCTCTGTGAAAATGACTGCCCCTCCCAGAAGAAATGGACGCTAGATGGCAGTCTTGCTCCACGAATAAAATCCAAGAGGCTATTTGACCCTAAAATCGTAAGAGAATTTTGGACTGCTTGTGAAGGGGAGGGTCTTTCAAGTATCACTGTATTTATACTCCGAAATTTATACTGATTCTTTGATTCATGCATGGCAGAGTACCCCCATGAATCCCCAGCTGGCATATTAAAGAAATGTTTGATCCAATGGTTTCTAGTCATGGGGTTTAATTCTTTTGTTTTATCCCTTTGATTCCATGAAGTTCCAAAGATATCCCACGGTTTGTTTAATTCCATGAGGTCCCGCACATCCCAATGATGTCCCTTAAGTCCCTGGTTTCTGTAGTTTCCCAGGGAACATTTGCTTCTATGATGCAGGGCAGTGCCACGACGGCCACTTGATTCCGTGAATTCCCCCAGTCTCCCAGTAGTCCTTTGGTTCCATGAGACCCTGCAATGTTGCAGTGGGTTGACCTTACCTGGATGCCAGGTGCCCACGAAGCTACTCTATTGCTGCCCTTCCCAGCCAGACAGAAGAGACAGAATAAGATGGAAAATTATTTCTACCTTGAGATCAGGCACTTTACTAAAGCAAAAGCCAAAGTTTGCGCATGCATAAGTGAAGAGGAAAATAAAAAGATTTTCTCTCTACTTCCTGTCAGCAGCGATACCTGGCCACTTCATGGGAAGCAGGGCTTCACCACACAGAGAAGCCGCTCAGAAGGCATGTATTGTAAAAAAATGGATTTTCCCCCTTTCCTGTTCCTTTCCTGAGCTCTTGTCGCTGAGCTGACGCCATATATTCTGCAATGTCCCTTTGGTCCATTTGGCTCAACTGACCTGTCTGTATCGCCTCCCATGATCTTGCCCCCGATTCAGGGGACAAAGCCGACAATGCAGATGCTGCACCAGCCCTGCTCAGCAGTTGCCAAAGCACTGGTGTGATTAACCCCTTTGTAACTCCCAATGCAAAGCACAGCACTGTGACGCCTGCAGTGAGAAAATGAACTCCAGCTCAGACAGACCCAACACATGTGGGATTCTGAAATGTCTCAGGGTTCCTTTGGTTCCACGATGCCCCTCTCAGACCTGGCAGTAGAAAAATAAATCAAAAAATTGAGAAGAAATCATCTTAAAGTCATGCTAAGCCTGTCTTCTACAGTCCAGAATCTATATATGTGTGACTGCAGATACTTGGGATGAGGGTAGATGCTCAGAGGAATTCATGGGTTTGATCTAGGAAACCTGTCCCAAAGTTTTCACTGCCTTTTCCTCCTTGGACATTTCCTGATGCCCGGAGGAAGCTCATGTCCAACAGCAGCTCCATCCCCCACTTCCTCCTCCTGGCTGCAGCTCTTGCACTTCTGCTTCTTCCTGGGCCTCTCCCTGGCTGCCCTCCTGGGCAACGGCCTCATCCTCAGCGCCGTAGCCTGCCACCACCACCTGCACACCCCCCAGGGACTTCTTCCTGCTCCACCTCTCCCTCACACACCCGGGCTGCATCTGCACCACTCTCCCCAAAGCCATGGTCAATTCCCTCTGGAACACCAGGGGCATGTCCTACTCAGGATGAGCTGCACAGGTGTTTTTTGCTTTTCTTCTTGATCACAGCAGAGCTTGCCCTTCTCACCATCATGTCCTACGACTGCTACATGTCCATCTGCAAAGCCCTGCACTACAGGACCCTCCTGGGCAGCAGAGCTTGTGCCCACGTGGCAGCAGCTGCCTGGGCCACTGGGAAGCAGGTCTGACCCTGGGGCTGCAGGAGCTGCCGCCTGAGCTGATGATCTCCTGAGCAGTCCAGACATGCAGTCACTGTCCCTGTCCTCTATTGCCTCCCTTTCTTGCTGCAGGACCAGAAACGACTGTGCTGCTCTGCTGGGCTGGGGCGGGGCAGGGAGATGGGGGCACCAGGGAGGGGCTGGTCTGGGCAGTTCCAGTGACTAGAAAACCCCAATGTTCATCTGAAGTGTAGGAGTGGGCAGGGTGGGAGCATTACAGGGCTGAGGTGGCTCCAGGCTCTGGGAGTGGTAGCAGGAGCCCAGGGAGACACTGCCCCTGCTGCAATGAACTGCCTGTGTGTGTGCCAGGGAAGGACTCGTGTCTCTGAACACCCCCAGCTCAGGGTTGGACACCTCTCAGAGCCCTGACACATTTCTCTGTGTGACTCCAGGAAAACCCCCGCTGTGCCAGGGAGTTACCAGATCCTTTGCTGTCACCCTCCTGGTGTCCTGTGTAATGATGAAACTAGAAAAGGTGATCATCATACCCTGGTAATTTTCTAAGAGGAGAAAGAAGTGTCACTGAAGAGGTGAGAAGAGGGAACATCATTGTTTCCTTCAGTCTGTCCCACAGCAGGTTCCCCTGGAGCCCCAGGGACACCTGTGGGGAACCCAGAGGGGCAGAGAAAGGGCTGCCTTTGGCTCTTGCTGTGCTGCTCAGCTGGGCCGGGCTCCTGGCACACAGGGAAATCCTGGCAAGCGGGCAGCACTGCAGAGAGACAGCTCTGCCCAGGAGCAGCTCCTCTGCACAGCCCAGCAGGGCCGACGGCACTGCCTGTAGGCACGAGAGAAGAGAAGAAAGGCAAAGGGAGGTAAAGGCAGCAGAAAGATGGGAGGTGTTCAGCTGAGACACAACTTGGGGACACAACTTCACACTCCTCTGCAGAGTGAGTCTACAGGTGCAGGGCAATGTCGCTTGTGTTCCTGGAGGAATCTCCTAAAGTTACCACATCCCACAGCCTTGTGCATCTGTCAGGACTCTCCCAGTTTCTCTGTTGCGCTGGAGGAGGATGTTCTCCAGGGCAGGCCTTCCCTGCAGCACCGTCAGAGGGACAGCGCAGGTGGGCTCCTTCTCCCAGGGATGGCTGCGGGGTGGGAAGGTGGGGGTGCAGCCAGGGATGCCCGGGGCTGTCCTGCAGAGCAGGGTCCCTGTGCTCCGGGGTTCTTTGTGCCAGGGCACGGACTTTGCTGCCTGCTGGCGTCAGGTCTCATCCTGCCTGGGTAGTTGCCCACCTCTCTGCAGGGAGAAGCTGTTGGTGGGTGGTGAGAACCCCAGCAGGAGCCAGGCAGGTTCTTCCTGCCACTGGATGAGGTGTGTGTGGTCAGGGCTGTGGGAGGTCAGGGCTGCTCCCAGATCCAGATCACACCAGCACATTTCCAAGAGCACTGTCAAATGGGAAGGACAAAGCACAATTATTAGGAAGGAATGGAGCTTTTCTGAGTCAGTGTTTTCAGTTTCCTACTCCTGAGGAATCTGGGGGTTGAGAAATGGAAAAGGAGCTCCCATGTTGGACAAGTCACTGAGACTCCTGAGCTGTAACTTGGAATGCACAAGTGCTTCTGTAAGCAACTTCCTAAAGTGCTTTCGACCTCTGCTCTGCTTTTGACAGAAGCAGCATCACTTCTGCTGGTCCCATCTGTTTTTTCTTTATCTGCCCTTTTCCACCTGCAAAAAGAAAAGTTGCCCAGTCAGTGCGCTGCAAACAGGCAGGTTTCTCTCAGGTCACAGTGAGTGCACAGACATTCGGATGGAGTGGTGACAGGGAAGTCATGAATGGATTTCTGATGTTGAGTCTACTGTTTTGAAATCAGAAAATGTGGTGTTGAAGTCATCGTTAGCCTTTGAGAGGGAAACAGGAGAAAAATCTGATAAATTTGTTGCTAAAAATGAGTTGCTTCAAACTGAGGTTGACCACCTTAAAAGTCTTGTTAAAATTTGGATGATTATGAAACACGGATTACCCCCATCAATACTAGACAATGCCCGCAGTATAAAGGCATAAAGCCCTCCCAGCCCCTCCAGGAACCCTCAAATCCCATCCCGGTCCCACAGGACACTCCCAACTTCCCCTTAAACCCTCCGAGGCCCCCAGACTGCCTCCCAGACCCACAAAAACCCACAAGATGCCCCCAAACCCCTCCCAGTTACCTCCAGCCCTCCCAGGGCCTTTCAAACCCTCTCCTAGTTGCCCCCTTCCCCTCGAGGATGCCCCCAAACTCTCTCCCAGTTCCTTCCCACATCCCCGACAATTCCCCAAAACCCCTCACAGCTGCCCCAATCTCCCCAACCTCCCCAACCTCCCAAACTCCCCCAAACACCTTCCCAGTTCCCCCCACGACCTCCAACCCCTTCTCAGCCTCCCCATTCCTTCCCAAAGCCCCTCCCAGTTGCCGACCCGTCCCCCAGGCTCGGGTGAGGAGGTGCCCCAGGCTGACGGGCCCGCCCAGACAGGGGCGGTTCCAGCACACAGGCAAATGCCCTCGCTGTCCTTCCTTCGCCCCCAGGCAGAAAAGAGAAGAGAAACAGCCAGTTGGCCCTGGCAGCTGTGGGTGTGTGCAGGCTGTGGTTGAGTGGTTGAGAAGGGAGAGGAGGGGGTTGGTGTTTGGGCCAAGTCCAGCAGGTGATGTCTTTTGTATCTGGCAGTCCTTGGTCAGCTCCACGACCATCCAGCTGTCAGTGTTCATGACATACCCATCAACCCTTCTCTTCTTGGCTCCTACACTTGCCAACCCTAAGCTGCTCCTAAGTTCTCTTGCTGTCAGTTCATAAAGAGGTCTTGTCAAGTGTTACTGATTTAGAAACTAAACCCTGACATCTTTGTCTTTGCCAAAGATGTGTGTGAAAGGGCAGTGCTGTTGCAAAGCAGTGTTGAGCTTCACATTGGGTGACTTGGCAGCTTCCTCTGCATCACCCATGCACTCTGGGTTTCTTTGAAAAGTACTTTTCACTCCAAATGTGACAGCACATTAGCCTGTAGGACATCCTGTCCCCAAATGGATAACTGTAAATATTAATAATAAAAAAGTGACCCCCTCCATTATTCAAGAAAAGCTTGTATCTCTGTACTAAAAGCATCCAAGGGTCACGTCCCCCAGTTTTCTATCTGACAAGGGTTTGGAGGGCTGCTTTGTGCAGGGAACCCTTTGGGGGCCCCTTGCACATGGGTAGGGCTGCACTCTGGGGGTGTGGGGCTTTGGTTCTTTGGTTGCCAGGGGCCACTGTGAGTCACTGAGCCGGGGTGGGGACAATGGGCAGGGCTGGTTGGGACAGGCTGTGGCACCTGTGACATAAAAGGGAAGTGTCCCCGTGGGGCAGCTCTGCAGGGCCCATCAGGGGATGCTGCCCAGTGCAGCCTGTGCTGTGGGGAGCACGCACACAGGGAGAGGCTGGGTCGGACGAGGGTCAGGGCAGCAAGGTCGCCCCAGGGAGTGGGTTCTGCCCCTGCCTGCAGGGCCCAGCCCCTGGCAGGAGCGCCTTGGGCAGGGCCCGGTGCTGCTGCTGGGGCAGGGGGTGAGGCCTTGCCGCCTGCCAGCTGCCTGGGCCCCTGACCCTGCTGCGCCACATCCCCGAGGCTCCATCCCCGCTCCCCCAGCGCCAGCTCCCTCCTTCCCAGCCCCAACCAAGCCCTTCTCTGTGTCCTCCTGCAGGCCATGGCTTTCACAACATTCCTTTTGGTGCTTGTGCAAAGCATCATCCAGTCCCTGCAGGCGGTCGGGGAGGGGCTGCACAAGACTCAGTGAGCTTGGAGGTCTTTTCCATGCTGAAGGACTCTTGGATTCTGTGATTGTGTGCTGGATTCAGCTGGGTCCATGTTAGCAGCATTAGTTTGCTCCCAAAGTTTCCTCGCTGTCAGCTCTTGTGGCCTAAGGCTTGAACTCCTTTAACTCCTTGTGCTGAGCTACTGATGGGAAACGAGAGGCCTCTGCGAGCAGATTCCTGGTGTTCCCTGTAGAACAGTGAGGGAGAAGGTGTAGTCAAGTGGGAAGAGGAGTACTGTTTGTGTGTGGCCTCCTATGTGGCCTTGGCACCTTTGAGGGGCTTGACGGAGAAAAGAGCTTTGTTAAAGTGAGAAATGGAATAGTGTGTTGGCTGTTCTCTCTGCAGGGAGAAGCTGTCGGTGGGGGAGGGGTCACCGAGTGGGGGAGAGGCCGTAAAGTGGGGGAGGGGCCACCGAGTGGGAGAGGGGTCACAGAATGGGGGAGGGGTCAGAGAGTGGGGGAGGAGCCACAGAGTGGGGGAGGGGTCATAAAGTGGGGGAAGGGTCTGAGAGTGGGGGAGGGGCCATAAAGTGGATGAGGGGCCATAGAGTGGGGGAGGAGTCAGAGAGTGGGGGAGGGGCCATGAAGTGGGAGAGGGGTCACAGAGTGGGGTAGGGGCTACAGAATGGGGTAGGGGCCACAGAATGGGGAAGGGGTCATAAAGTGTGGGAGGGGCCATGGGGTGGGGGAGGGGACACAGCCTGGACTCGGGGAGTCAGGGCAGTGACCTCGGGGAGGGGGAGGGGTCAGGGCATGGGGTAGGGGTCTCACCTGATCCCGGGGCTATCGGGGCCATGGCGGGGCCGAACCTGGTGGGGACACCCAAGTTTTTCCCAAATTTCCCCTCATTTTTCCCAGTTTTTCATCCATTTCTCCCAAATTTCCCACTCTTTCCCCAATTTTCCTCCCATTTCCCCCATTTTTCCCAAATTTCCCCATTTTTCTCAATTTTTCCCCATTTGTTTTCCAAATTCCTTCCATTGTTCCCAAATTTCCCCCATTTTTTCCCATTTTCCCCAAATTTCCCCCCATTTTTCCCAACTTTCCCCAATTTTTCATCCAATTTTACCCAATTTCCCCCATTTTTTTCTCAATTCACCCCATTTTTCCCAAATTTCCCCATTTTCCCCAAATTCCGCCATTTTTTCCCAATTTTTTCCTAAATTTCCCCTAATTTTTCCCAATTATCCCCCATTTTTCCTGATTTTTCACCCCTTTTCCCCAAATTTCTTACTTTTTTCCCAGTTTTCCCTCCATTTCCCCTCAAAATCCCCCATTTCCCCAAATTTCTGACTTTTTCCCCAAAATTTCCCCCGTTTGTCCACATTTTCCCGGATTTTCCCCCAGTTTTCCTAAATTTCCCCCCATTTTCCCACCATTTTTATCAATTTTCCCCAAATTTCCCACTTTTTTCTCAAATTTTCCCCCATTTTTCCCAATTTTTCATTCGTGTTCACCAAATTTCCCACTTTTTTCCCTAATTTTTCCCCATTTTCCCCAAAATTCCTGGTTTTTTCCCCCCATTTTTTCCCACTGGGGAAATTTGGGAAATTTGGAAAACTGGGGACCCAAAAATCCAAGAAAATGTGGGGAAATGGGGGAAAAATGTGGGGGAAATCTGGAGAAAAATCTGTGAAAATGTGGGAAAAATGGGGGGAAAATCAGGAAAATGGTGAAAAATCTGGGAAAATGTGGGAAAATGGGGAAATTGCGGAAAATTCTGGGAAAAATGTGAGAAAAATCCAGGGAAATGGGGAAAAATGGGGGAAAATGTGGGAAATTCTGGGGAAAATGGGGAAAAATATGGGAAAATATGGAAAAATGAGGAAAAAAAGGGGGAAAATGGGAAAAAATGTGTGAAAATCTGGGAAAATGTGGGAAAAATGGGGGGAAAATCTGGGAAAATGGGGGGAAATGGAGAAAAAATCCGGGAAAATGGGGAAAAAATTGGGAAAAAACTGGGAAAATGGGGAAAAATTGGGAAAAAACCTGGGAAATTCTGGGGAAAATGGGAGAAAATCTGGGAAAAATGTGGAAAAAATGGGGGGGAAGGGGAAAAAATGGGAAAAATCTGGGAAAATAGGGAAAAAATGGGGAAAATGGGGAATATTCTGGGAAAATCTGGAAATATGGGGGAAAAAATGTGAGAAAAATGGGGAAAAATCTGGGAAAAATGGGGGAAAATGAGGAAAAATCTGGGAAAATGTGGAAAAAATGTGGGAAAAATCATGGAAACTGGGGGGAAATTGGGAAAAAATCCGGGGAAATGTGGGAAAAAAAGGGGGGAAATCTGGGAAAATGGGGAAAATAATTGGGAAAAAAATCTGGGAAAAAATGGGCAAAATGAGGAAAAATCTGGGGAAATAGGGAGAAAATGTGGGAAAAAATTTGGGAAAATGTGGGAAAATGGGGAAAAATCCGAGAAAATGGGGGCGAAATGGGGAAAAATCTGGGGAAAATGGGGAAAAATCTGGGCAAATGTGAAAAAATTGGGAAAAACTGTGGAAAAATGGGGGAAATGAGGAGAAATCCGTGAAAATGGGGGAAAATGAGGAAAAATGTGTGAAAATGGGAAAAAATGGGAAAAAAATCCGGAAAAATGGGGAAATCGGGAAAAATCAAGAAAAATGGGGGAAAATGTGGGAAAATGTGGGAAAATCTGGAAGAAAATCTGGAGAAAAATCTGAGAAAATGTGGGAAAAATGGGAAAAAATGTGGGAAAAATCTGGGAAAATGTGGGAAATTGTGGGAAAAGTGGAGGAAAAATCTGGGAAAAATCCGGGAAAATGGGGAAAAAATAGGGAAAAATCTGGGAAAATCTGGGAGAAATCTGGGAAAATGGGGACAAAGTGGGGGGGAAATGCTGGAAATTCTGGGGAAAATGGGGGGAAATGGAGAAAAATGGGGAAAAATCCCAGAAAATGGGGAAAAATGGGGAAAGATTTAAAAAAATAAGAAAAAATCTTGGGAAAATCTGGGAAAAATGGGGAAAAATCTGGGAAAATCTGGGAAAAATGAGGAAAAATCTGGGAAGATGTGGAAAAAATGGGAGAAAATCCAGGAAATGGGGAAAAATGGGGAAAGATCAAAAAAATTTTGGAAAAATGGGGAAAATATGGGAAATTCTGGGAAAAATCCAGGAAAATGGGGGAAGAAATCTGGGCAAATCTGGGAAAAATGTGAGAAAAAATCGGGGAAAATGTGGAAAAAATGGGAAAAAAAATCTGGGAAAATCTGGAGAACAATGTGTGAAAATCTGGGAAAATGTGGGAAAAATGTGGAAAAAATGGGGAAAAATCTGGGAAAATGGGGGGAAAATCTGGGAAAATCTGGACAAAATGGGGAAAAATCTGGGAAAATGGGGGAAAAATGGGAAAAAATCTGGGAAAATGAAGGAAAATTGGGAAAAATCTGGAAAATGGGGGGGAAATGGGGAAAAATTCAGGAAAATGTGGAAAAATGGGGGAAAATCTGGGAAAAATGGGGAAAATGGGGGGAAATGTGGAAAAATGGGGAAAAATGTGGAAAAACTGGGTTAAACTGGGAGGAACTGGGAGACACTGGGCCAGAGGGAAAGGGATGTTGCCATGGAAATGTGAGCCCGCCCCTCCCCCACCTGGCCCAGGACCCACGGGTGGGGGGGGGAACTGGGTTAAACTGGGACATACTGGGAGTACTGGGGGGGACACTGGGGTTACTGGGATGGACACTGGGGTTACTGGGAGCTACTGGGGGGGTCACTGGGGTTACTGGGAGTTACTGGGAGCTACTGGGGGGCTTACTGGGAGTTACTGGGAGCTACTGGGGTGGACACTGGGGTTACTGGGAGTTACTGGGAGCTACTGGGATAGACACTGGGGTTACTGGGAGCTACTAGGAGCTACTGGGGGGGTGACTGGGGTTACTGGGGGGGGTCGCTGGAGATACCGGAGGCATTACTGGGGTTACTGGGAGCCACTGGGAGCGGCCCATCCCCCTCCCTCCCCAAGGTCACCCCAAGGACACGGAGGGGGGGGAGGGGGGGAAGCCCTGCCCCCTCCCAGTCCCTCCCAGTCCCTCCCAGTTCCCTCCCAGTCCCTCCCAGTACCTGAACTGGTCCCACTGGGAGCGGCTCCAGGTCCCCCCTCCAGTTTGGGCCCCCGGGGCTATTTTTGGGACCCGGTGATGTCACTGGGGGGGAGGGGCCTCGAGGGGGTGGCCCCTCCCCTCTCCCTTCCCAGTACAGACCAGTAAGGGACCAGTAACGGCCCCAGTGGGGGGGGGAGGGGAAGGAGGGAACACTGAGGGTGGGGATGGAGCAGGATGGTCCTTGAGCGTGGGGGAAGGGCAGGAGGTTCCCTGAGGGTGGGGGAAGGGCAGGACCGTCCCTGAGGGTGGGGGAGGGGTAGGCGGGTCCCTGAGGGTGGGGGAGGGGCAGGAGGGACCCCGAGGTGGGGGGAGGGGCAGGAGGGTCCTGAGGGTTGGGGAGGGGCAGGGAGGGACCCCGAAAGTGAAGGAGGGGCCCTGAGGGTAGGAAGTTCCCCGAGGGTGGGGGAGGGGCAGGAGAGTCTCTGAGGTTGGGGGAGGGGTCCTGAGGGCCCCTGAAGGTGGGGGAGGGGCAGGGAGGGCTCCTGAGAGTGGGGGAGGGGTAGCAGGTTCACTGGGGGGAGGGGAAGGAAGGGACCCTGAGGGTGGGGGAGGGACAGGAGGGACCCTGAGGGTTGGGGAGGTGCAGGAAGGGGGGGGAGGGGCTTTGGGGGGGCCCTTAAAGGTGGGGGGAGGGGCTGAAAGTGGGTCCATCATTGGGAGGGGACACGCCCACCCAAACCCCAGTAAGTCCCAGTTGAGCTCCCAGTTCAGGGAGGGGGAGAGGATGCAAAAGACACGCCCACTTGCAGAGGCTATGGCCACCTTGGGATGGGACACGCCCACCAGGGAGAGACCACGCCCACCTAAAGAAGGGACACGCCCACCCCCAAACCACTAAGTCCCAGCTGAGTTCTGCCTTAACTGGTCCTTACTGGTCCCACCACCCCATTCCGCGTTCCAGTGACCCGTACTGGTCCATACTGGCTTATACTGGTCTATCCTGGTTTATACTGGTCTGTACTGGTCTGACCTTGATGGAGATGCTGAAGTGCCCCCAACCCCCTTAACTGGTCCTTACTGGTCCCACTGCCCCATTCCCCATTCCAATGACCCGTACCGGTCTGTACTGGTTTATACTGGTCTATACCGGTCTATACCAGTCCATACTGGTCTATACTGGTTTATACTGGTCTGTACTGGTCTGACCTTGACGGAGATGATGAAACACCCCCAACCCCCTTAACTGGTCCTTACTGATCCCACCACCCCATTCCCTGTTTCAGTGACCCGTACTGGTTTATATCGGTTTATACTGCTCTACCCTGGTTTATACTGGTCTATACTGGTCCATACTGGTTTGTACCGGTCTGTACTGGTCTGACCTTGATGGAGATGCTGAAGTGCCCCCAACCCCCTTAACTGGTCCTTACTGGTCCCACCACCCTGCTCGCTGTTCTAGTGACCTGTACTGGTCCATACTGGTCCATACTGGTCCGTACTGGTTTTTTACTGGTCTATACTGGTCTATACTGGTCTATACTGGTCTACACTGGTCTATACTTGTCTATAATGGTCTGACCTTGATGGAGATGCTGAAGTGCCCCCAAGCCCCTTAACTGGTCCTTATCGGTCCCACTGCCCCATTCCCCATTCCAGTGACCCATATTGGTCTATACTGGTCCATACTGGTTTATACTGGTCTATACCGATCTATACTGGTCTATGCTGCTCTGTACTGGTCTGACCTTGATGGAGATGCTGAAGTGCCCCCAACCCCCTTAACTGGTCCTTACTGGTCCCACCACCCTGCTCCCCATTCCATTGACCCATACTGGGTCGTGGTGGCAAGAACCCCAGCAGGAGCCAGGTGGGGTCTTCCTGCCATTGGATGAGTGCTCTGGGAGGTCAGGGCTGCTCACAGATCCAGATCACACCAGCACATTTCCAAGAGCACTGTCAAATGGGAAGGACAAAGCACAATTATTAGGAAGGAATGGAGCTTTTCTCAGTCAGTGTTTCCAGTTTCCTACTCCTGAGGAATCTGGGGGTTGAGAAATGGAAAAGAAACTCTCATGTTGGACAAGTCACTGAGACTCCTGAGCTGTAACTTGGAATGCACAAGTGCTTCTGTAAGCAACTTCCTAAAGTGCTTTCGGTCTCTGCTCTGCTTTTGACAGAAGCAGCATCACTTCTGCTTGACCCATCTGTTTTTTCTTTATCTGCCCTTTTCCACCTGCCTGAGGTTTCTCTCAGGTCAAAGTGAGAGCACAGACATTTGGATGGAGTGGTGACAGGGAAGTCATGAATGGATTTCTGATGTTGAATCTACTGTTTTGAAATCAGAAAATGTGGTGCTGAAGTCATCGTTAGCCTTTGAGAGGGAAACAGGAGAAAAATCGGATAAACTTGTTGCTAAAAATGAGCTGCTTCAAACTGAGGTTGACCACCTTCAAAGTCTTGTTGCGCCAGAGTGCAGAGAGAAAACTGTTGCTAAAAAAACAGGCTTCTGCTTTGGTCAGGCAACTTCATAAACCAGTGTCTTACCCTGGCATTGAGACTTGGGAAACCACAGAGAACCCTGATTCTAAGTCTCAGCAGAGAAAGAAACAAGGAGAATTTGAAGTTCAACTGATGTTTCTAGAGTCTCCCAGCTTTCCTCACATTAATGAAAATAGACTGAGTGATCCCTGTGATAATGAACAAAGGGAAGATTATTCTTTACCTCCCTCAATTTCCTTTGTGCCTGATACTGAATCCACTAAAAAACCTTGGACTCAAAAAGAGAACCCGACCCAGAAAACAACTCAATTCATTCTGATTCAAGTGGTTAAAGAGCAGAAGCATTATGGCGATAAACCTGGACAAATTAAAAGCCTACCAGTGAAATCCTATCAATATATCACATACCTTGGGATTCCACTTTGTTCTCATCAACAGTTAATACAATTTCCAATGGATATGGGGACAAAATGTTGGCAGCAAAATGCCAAAGATGGGATTAAAACCCAGACAAAAAAGAATTAAAATCACTGGAGAAAAAGAAGAAACCAGTCTTCAACCAAGAGCTTCACCCTGTTACTGTTTTGTTGATATTACCTTTTTGCTTTTTATTCTAATAATCATATTGTATGTTAAAATTTGGATGATTATGAAACAGTCAGCTCACTGATTACCCCCATCAATACTAGACGATGCCCGCAGTATACACCCGTCCCAGCCCCTCCAGGAGCCCTCAAATCCCATCCTGGTCCCACAGGACACTCCCAACTTCCCCTCAAACACTCCGAGGCCCCCAGATTGACTCCCAGATCCAGAAAACTCTTGCTGCCTGCCCATGGAGTGCCCAGTGTGGCCCACCAACTGCACCACAAAGCCAAAGCTTCCAGGCTTTCTTTCCTGGGAATTAGGGCTGTTGTTTCCTATTTTCAGCCATGCCTCCCAACTGATAGCCCAACTCCCAAACTGCTAGCATGCCTGTTGATACAGAATTGTTAAAATAAACCTTGTCAGTATATGTTTTCAGACACCGATTATTTAGTGTCGTTTCACTTTAATCCACCCCAAGGGAATTATTAATAAAAACCTGAGTTACCCCCTCTCCCCTTTTCCTGGGGCAGGTTGTAACACCAATCAGCACTGACTCCGCCCAGTAGGCATAGCAAAGGAAGTTTCCTTTTGGTTTAGGGTTTAGTGTTAGGGTTAGGGTTAGGGTTTAAGGTTAAGGTTAGGGTTAGGGTTAGGGTTAGGGTTAGGTTTTGAGTTAGGGTTAGGGTTAGAAAGGGTTAGGGTTAGGGTTAGGAAATTTAGGGTTAGAGTTAGAGTTAGCAAAAGTTAGGGTTAGGGTTAGGGTTAGGTTTAGGGTTAGCAAAAGACAGGGTTACTGTAAGGGTTAGGGTTAGGGTTAGGTTAGGGTTAGGGGTATGGGTAAGGGTTAGGGTTAGGAAGAATTTGTCTCAGTGCGCGATCTAACAATCGCGGTTTTAGCCCATTCCGGACACGCAGCGGTGCCCAATAAGCCCCTCTCAGGCTATAAGCCCGATTCATTGCCCACCGCTGTCAGAATCTTTTGCTTTTTCTCTTGGGTCTCTGCTTTTGCTGTTGCTGTTCTGTTGCGTGTCTGGCAGAATACCCACTGCCATCCGGTATGTACTCTGCTTCTATAAAGCACTGGCCCCGCCCACTGGGTAGAGTCAAGAGGTGGAGTCCGTGTTGATTGTTCTGCGTCACTGGCTCCGCCTCCTGGGCGGAGTCAGTGCTGATTGGTGTTACAACCCGCCCCAGGAAAAGGGGAGAGGGGGTAACTCAGGTTTTTATTCATAATTCCCTTGGGGTGGATTAAAGTGAAACGACACTAAATAATCGGTGTCTGAAAACATATACTGGCAAGGTTTATTTTAACAATTCTGTATCAACAGGCATGCTAGCAGTTTGGGTGCTGTCATACCACAATGTGACACAGAGATAACCTTTGGGGGGGGGAAAGAAAATGCATAGGGGAGAGAAAGGCAGGAGAAGAGCAAGGGAGAGTAAGAGAAAGAAAAGCTGAGAGTGGACAGATGTATATAGCCACCGCCCACGGGGTCCAGCGATGCTTCCATGTCTGTCAGTTGAAGTGGTGGCCTTGATCTGCTGGGGGTGAAGGAGGGAAGTCCCCATACTCCAAGAAGTTATGAGTTATAGCCATGATTAGTGTCACGGACCTTGCCTCGAGCCTCCAACATCTCGAGGGTTGCAGTCTCTCTTCTAAGGTTAGGGAACAGGCTTTGGGCATAGCTTGCAGTTACTGTGTGGACCAATTGTCAGAGACTGAAATGGTTAATGATTTATGCATTCTAGGAGACTTTTCAGGCTTTTGACTTGCATGATACCTCTGATGAGCAGTCGGACCCCTCCCTCCCTCCAGTGCTGACGGTGTGAAGCCCTGCAAAGGCAAGAGCTGAGCTTACAGGCTTTTGACTGTTGATATATCTGATGAAGAATCAGGCCCCTCCCTCCCTCTGCTATGAGATGTTTGGGTTAGGGTTAGGGTTAAGGTTAGCAAGGGTTAGGGTTTAGGTTTTAGGGTTTACGGTTTGCGTTCTTGGAATGGGGTAAACCCGCGATAATTATATCGCGCATTGAGACAGATTCTGACTAACCCTAACCCTAACCCCAACCCTAACCCCTAACCCTTACCCTAACCCTAACCTTAACCCTAACCCGAACCCTAACCCTAACCCTAACCCTAACCCTAAACCCTAACCCCAACCCTAACCCTTACCCTAACCCTAACCCTAACCCGAACCCTAACCCTAACCCTAACTCTAAACCCTAACCCCAACCCTAACCCTAACTCTAACCCTAACCCTAACCCTATGTGCTGGTTTAAAAGTTAACCAGCAGGGGGAATGAACTCAACTCAAAGGAGAGATTATAAGTCAGAATAACAATTTATTAAAATAATACAGTAAGTACAATAATACAAACAAACAATTGGTCTCAACCCACAAAAACCCAAATGTATAACCCAGTGCCCTGGGGCCTGAACAAAGTGGTGTTCCTTGGGCCCTGTTTGAGTCCAAAGTAAAGGGAGAGGGGAAGAACCTGCTGGTGGGAGAGCTGCTGCAGTCTGGCCAGAACTGGTGATCGCAGTCCAGTGGTGGTCTAAATCTGGTTGAGAGCGATGAGATGCAGCCGTCCTCTGGATCCCACGAGTGGGTTGAAAAATGTTCCAAAACTCCAAGATTATATATCCTCCAGTTCAGGCAGGAATGCTTGGTACTCTCCTCAGGGCGGGGAGTTCACAAAGGGTGTGAGGACAGAAACATCCTTCTATCTCACAGGCCTCTTAACACCTAGTTTATAGCCTGAGGAGTCAGGCTCTATGGGCAGAGGGTGCGAATAGTCTATTGACAACAATAGTCTAGTTTCTGGGAAATGACATGGAAGGCTATAGAATACAGTTTTGGGTTACACCCACCATGCTCTATGGGCAGAGGGTGCGAATAGTCTATTGACAACAATAGTCTAGTTTCTGGGAAATGACATGGAAGGCTATAGAATACAGTTTTGGGTTACACCCACCATGATGAACTGATCTCAGCTGTCCTAACTAGGACATTATCCACCCCTTATTCTATGCCATCCATGTCATGCCCAAATTAACCCCCTTTAAAAACTATATCCCTTTAAAACTATATACATCTATCTATCTATCTATATATATATATATATACAATGAAACATTACAGACCATTCTCACTCAAAATTAGGTCCCCTTGTGGTACACAACGTGTCTCCCCATCTTTTTGCATTACCCACCACGTGGAACCAGGTCCCTGAGCAAAAACAATCCCTCGGATGGGTTTGCCTTTGCTTGAGGTGGGACTAATCCAAACAGTCTTCCCTAACATTCCTCTCATATGTACCACGGGGACTTTATCTCCATCTACAGTATGCAAAAGTTCTGATTGGGCAGGGCCAGCTCGATTGATGGAACCTCGGGTGTTGACCAACCAGGTGGCCTTTGCTAAATGCAGCTCCCAGTGTTTGAGAGTCTCCCCACACAGTGCCTTCAGAGTGGTTTTCAGCAGCCCGTTGCACCGCTCAACTTTTCCAGCAGCTGGTGCATGGTAGGGGATATGATACACCCACTCAATGCCGTGCTCTTTGGCCCAGGTGTCTACAAGGCCATTCTTGAAATGGGTCCCATTATCAGACTCAATTCTCTCCGGGGTGCCGTGTCGCCACAGGACTTGTTTTTCAAGGCCCAGGATGGTATTCCGGGCAGTGGCATGAGGCACGGGGTATGTCTCCAACCATCCAGTGCTTCCTTCTACCATGGTCAGTACGTAGTGCTTACCCTGGCGGGTTTTGGGGAGCGTGATGTAGTCAACTTGCCAGGCTTCCCCATACCTGTACTTTGACCACCGTCCACCATACCATAGAGGCTTCACCCGCTTGGCCTGCTTGATGGCAGCACATGTCTCACAGTCATGGATGACCTGTGAGACAATGTCCTTGGTTAAGTCCACCCCTCGGTCACGAGCCCATCTGTATGTTGCATCTCTCCCCTGGTGACCGGAGGCGTCATGGGCCCATCGAGCCAGAAATAATTCTCCTTTGTGCTGCCAATCCAGATCTACCTGAGAGACTTTAATCCTGGCAGCTCGGTCCGCCTGCTCGTTGTTATGATGCTCCTCATTAGCCCGTTTCTTGCCTACATGAGCGTCTACGTGACGGACCTTCACACTCAGCTTCTCTACCCGGCCAGCGATGTCCTGCCACATCTCCGCCGCCCAGATGGGTTTCCCTTGGCGCTGCCAGTCGGCCTTTTTCCATCGCTCCAGCCATCCCCACAGAGCATTGGCCACCATCCATGAGTCAGTGTAGAGATAGAGTCTTGGCCACTTCTCTCGTTCAGCTATATCCAAAGCCAACTGAACGGCTTTAAGCTCTGCAAACTGATTTGACCCACCTTGTCCTTCAGTCGCTTCTGCAACTCGCCGTGTGGGACTCCATACAGCTGCCTTCCATTTTCGGTTTGTCCCTACAATGCGGCAGGAGCCATCCGTGAAGAGCACATATCGCCTTTCATCTGCGGGTAGCTTGTCATATGGTGGGGCCTCCTCAGCCCGTGTCACCTTCTCCTCCTCTTCTTCAGAGGATAGTCCGAAACTCTCACCTTCGGGCCAATTGGTGATAATTTCCAGAATCCCAGGGCGATTAGGATTCCCTATCCGGGTTCGCTGCGTGATCAGAGCCATCCACTTACTCCATGTGGCATCGGTGGCATGATGTGTGGAAGGAACTCTTCCCTTGAACATCCAGCCCAGCACTGGTAGTCGGGGTGCCAGGAGGAGCTGCGCTTCGGTGCCGATTACTTCTGAGGCAGCTCGAACTCCTTCATAGGCAGCCAGGATCTCTTTCTCAGTTGGTGTATAGCTGGCTTCAGATCCTTTGTATCCCCGACTCCAGAATCCTAGCGGTCGTCCTCGGGTCTCCCCAGGCACTTTCTGCCAGAGGCTCCAAGAAGGGCCATTCTCCCCGGCTGCGGTGTAGAGCACGTTCTTCACGTCCTGTCCTGTCCTTACTGGCCCAAGGGCTACCGCATGGGCAATCTCCTGTTTAATTTGTTCAAAGGCTTGTTGTTGTTCGGGGCCCCACTGGAAATCATTTTTCTTCCGTGTCACAAGGTAGAGAGGGCTTACAATCTGACTATACTCGGGGATATGCATCCTCCAAAAGCCCACAGCGCCTAGGAAAGCCTGTGTTTCCTTCTTGCTGGTTGGTGGGGACATGGCTGCTATTTTGTTAATCACCTCCATTGGAATTAGACGGCGTCCATCTTGCCACTTCACTCCTAGGAACTGAATTTCCTGAGCAGGTCCCTTGACCTTACTCCGTTTAATGGCAAAACCGGCTCTTAGGAGAATCTGGATTATCTTCTCTCCTTTCTCGAAGACTTCGCCCGCTGTGTTCCCCCATACAATGATGTCATCAATGTACTGTAGGTGCTCTGGAGCCTCACCCTTTTCCAGTGCAGTCTGGATCAGCCCATGGCAAATGCTGGGACTGTGTTTCCACCCCTGAGGCAGTCGATTCCAGGTGTACTGCACACCTCTCCAAGTGAAAGCAAATTGTGGCCTGCACTCCGCTGCCAAAGGAATGGAGAAAAAGGCATTGGCTATGTCAATGGTGGCATACCACTTGGCTTCCTTGGACTCCAGCTCGTACTGGAGCTCCAGCATGTCCGGCACAGCAGCACTCAGGGGTGGTGTGACTTCATTGAGTCCACGGTAATCCACCGTCAGCCTCCACTCTCCGCTGGACTTACGCACTGGCCATATAGGGCTATTAAAGGGTGAGCGAGTCTTGCTGACCACCCCCTGGGTCTCCAGTTCACGGATCATCTTTTGTATAGGGGTCACAGAGTCTCGGTCGGTGCGGTATTGCCGACGGTGCACTGTTGCTGTGGCTATCGGTACCAATTGTTCTTCAACCTTCAGCAGTCCCACAGCAGAGGGGTCCTCTGAGAGACCAGGCAAGGTGTTCAACTGTCTAATTTCCTCTGTCTCCACAGCAGCTATGCCAAAAGCCCACCGAAGTCCTTTTGGGTCTTTGAAATACCCACTCCTCAGGTAATCTATGCCAAGGATACACGGGGCCTCTGGACCAGTCACGATGGGGTGTCTGTGCCATTCCTTCCCAGTCAGGCTCACTTCAGCTTCCAGTACAGTCAGCTGTTGGGATCCCCCTGTCACCCCAGAAATGGAGATGGATTCTGCCCCTACGTATCTTGATGGCATTAATGTACATTGTGCGCCAGTGTCCACTAAAGCCTTATATCTTTGTGGCTCTGATGTGCCAGGCCACCGAATCCACACAGTCCAATAGACTCGATTGTCCCTCTCCTCTACCTGGCTAGAGGCAGGGCACCCCTAGTCCTGGTCATGGTACTCATTGTGCTCTTCTTGTGGGTATGACCTGGAGGTCCCTTCAAGAGGATCAGACGTATCATCATTCCTGTACCGTCTGGAGTCTTGCCCACGAGAGACTGGAGCAACGTTTACCCTTGAAGAGTTCTTTATGGTATTTGTTCCTCTTTTCAGTTCACGTACCCGGGCTGCTAAGGAAGAGGTGGGTTTCCCATCCCACTTCCTCATATCTTCTCCATGCTCACGGAGGTAAAACCATAGATCGCTACGTGGAGTGTACCTTCTCTCCTTAGCTGGAGGACGCTGGCTCCTGATAGCAGAGACTCTTGTTTGTCCTGGCGAGATATGGAAAATCCCTTCCTTAATTTCTTCTCTTAGCTTCTGGTGTCCCTCTTCAATTTTCTCTTCCAGGCTTCGGACGTGTTCAGCCAGTTTGGTTTCCACAGATGAGACGTGGGCTCGTAATGGGGCGGTGACAGTGTCTTCATAAATCCTGAGTTTGCTAACCAATGCTCCCACCTTGTCCTCTCCCTCCCTCCATTGCAGCGTTGCTAAGTAGCGGGAATACATTTCTGGCCCGAGTCGTGCAAACTTTAACCACATTTGGGAGGTGCACTGTACGGCATCTGGACTCTTAGGGAATCTTTCATCCTCTGAAAAGATTATCTCCAGTACAGCTAACTCCCTTAGGCACCGGATACCTTGTTCCATCGTGTTCCACTGTCCTTGCTGTACGTGGAGGTCCTCCTTGCAAAGGTATCTCTCCCTCACACTGGACAACAGTCGCCGCCAGAGGCTGAGAGTTTCCTGCCTCCTTCCAATCCCCTGATCAATGACTACATCTCGAGACAGGGATCCCAGCTGTCTGGCTTCACTCCCATCTAGGATCGTATCGTTAGCTGCGGCATCCCAGATTCGGAGCAGCCAGGTCAGAATGGACTCATTTGCCTGTCGTGTGAACTCTCTCCGGAGCTCACGTAGCTCACCCAGGGATAGGGACCGAGTGATTATTTCTGGCTCTGTCTCCTCCGGTGGATGTGAAGGTCCTGCCTCTTCGTCATCATTTGCTATGCGAACTGATTTAGTCTTTGATTTCCTTTTCTGGACAGGGGCGACTGCTATTGGTTTTGCTTGTTCTTCTGGCTCCTCGATGGTTTGTGTGGACACGGTGCTGGTTGGTTTATTTCTTTCTCCCTCTGACTCAGCTGTGGTTTGGGTGGACGTGGTATCTGCGGATTTGCTCCTTCTCTCCTCCCCCTGACAGTGCTGTGCCATGTCAAGCAGTGCCCAGTAGGCAGTGGCCAGGGCCCAGCAGGTTGCTGTGAGCTGGCCATCTCTGGAGCTGCCAGAGCATTTTTACTTCACCAGTCTTATCATGCTAACAGGATCCTGCAGTTGTTCAGGGGTGAATTTCCAGATCATTGGAGGAGAAAACTTTTCCAAATACTGGCTGATGTCCTCCCACTTCCCGTGCCACTCAGCATTATCTGCTCCCAGGGCAGGTGTCCAAACAACCTCCCTAAAAGGCACTTTTCTGACCCTAAACATGGTGTACACAGTACAGAGCAGACAGAGCAACACTAACAATAACATTATGCTGTCCTTAACATCAAAAGGGAACTCAATATTTTCAAAAACTGTTGTAGCAGGTCTGAAGGGGAAGAAGGAGGTGAGAGGCTGGAAACCATCCACCCCTGTTCCCCCAAAAAGCTGGGTACGATTTTTAATGAGGCCCCAGAGGTAGCAACCCAAACCAGGACAGGCAAACAGGACTGAATACACATTTACAATGAAACTCATTGCTTCTGATGTTAGAATGACATAAACATAATATACTAATAAAACAATTTGGATCCCTTTCCCTGGTCTTAAAGAGAGCATCAAAACAGGCAAATAATACCCCATCTGTGGAAATATGAACAGGCTCAAATACAACATCCATGTGAGTGCATCAGACAACATTGTGATCAGGGAGTTTCTATATTCAAATAGACAAATGCTTAAAATGAAATTGTGATTCTGACTTCTCTCTCTCTGCCCGACGTTTGGGCGCCAAAATGTGCTGGTTTAAAAGTTAACCAGCAGGGGGAATGAACTCAACTCAAAGGAGAGATTATAAGTCAGAATAACAATTTATTAAAATAATACAGTAAGTACAATAATACAAACAAACAATTGGTCTCAACCCACAAAAACCCAAATGTATAACCCAGTACCCTGGGGCCTGAACAAAGTGGTGTTCCTTGGGCCCTGTTTGAGTCCAAAGTAAAGGGAGAGGGGAAGAACCTGCTGGTGGGAGAGCTGCTGCAGTCTGGCCAGAACTGGTGATCGCAGTCCAGTGGTGGTCTAAATCTGGTTGAGAGCGATGAGATGCGGCCGTCCTCTGGATCCCACGAGTGGGTTGAAAAATGTTCCAAAACTCCAAGATTATATATCCTCCAGTTCAGGCAGGAATGCTTGGTACTCTCCTCAGGGCGGGGAGTTCACAAAGGGTGTGAGGACAGAAACATCCTTCTATCTCACAGGCCTCTTAACACCTAGTTTATAGCCTGAGGAGTCAGGCTCTATGGGCAGAGGGTGCGAATAGTCTATTGACAACAATAGTCTAGTTTCTGGGAAATGACATGGAAGGCTATAGAATACAGTTTTGGGTTACACCCACCATGCTCTATGGGCAGAGGGTGCGAATAGTCTATTGACAACAATAGTCTAGTTTCTGGGAAATGACATGGAAGGCTATAGAATACAGTTTTGGGTTACACCCACCATGATGAACTGATCTCAGCTGTCCTAACTAGGACACCCTAGTAGTTTGCAGTCTCTTTTTTAAAGTTAGGGTTAGGGAACTGGTTTTGTGCATAGTTTGCAGTCTCTTTTTTAAGGTTAAGGTTAGGGAACAGGGTTTGCACATAGCTTGCATTCACTTTTTTAGGATTAGGGTCAGGGAATCGGGTTTGCGCATAGCAACACTAACCTTAAAAAAGAGACTGCAAGCTATGCGCAAACCCCATTCCCTAACCCTTAAAAAACCCCTAACCCTAACCCTAACTCTAACCCTAACCCTAAACCCTAACCCCAACCCTAAACCTAACCCTAACCCTAACCCTAACCCTGATTCTAAGTCTGAGGAGAGACAGAAACCAGGAGACTTTGAAGTTCAACTGATGTTTCTACAGTCTCTCAGCTTTCCTCACATTAATGAAAATTGGTTCATTGAGGATAATGAGGATGCAGCTTCTGCTATGGGGAATTCTAAGCATTCTGGGGTCGGTAAGACAACCTGGTAAGTAACACTTGAGTGAATGGGGGGTTGTCTTGGGGGCTTGTTTCCCTTCTCTTTTCTGTCTCTCGGTTTCTCATTTTGTTTGCTACTTTCTTTGGAATAAATGTTGTTTTGTTCAGCTTTCAACTGTGTACTGGTTTCAGTTTTGGCAATCTCCCTGCTGCCACAGTCCAGGGGGATGGGAAATAGGACTGAGCACTGCAATAATGGTTCTTGGCACAGTTGAGGGTTCGTGCAGCAATGCCACTTTATTCAGGGACAACAGGGGTTTAAATAAGGGGTTTAAAGTCTGAGGGGAGGATTCTGAACTGGGGAGGAACATGGGACTGACAACTCAGGGAAAAGTGTGATAGGAAGACAGGGAAAAGGTGGGTGGAACTTCAGAGTTCCTCTTTACCTCTTTACTCCTGACGGGGTACTGCGATCCCCCTACACCGCTGACTCTGATGTCAGTGGTCTGGGCTGGTCAGCTGTACGACCAGTCCTTGGAGGCAATTATGGTGACATCCGCCCCCATGTCGAGTAACCCTTCCACCTTGACTTTCTGAGGGTGCCTAGGCTGAGAAAAGTAGATGAGACATGTTAGAAGAGGGCGAGAGGTCTTCACCGAGGTTGTCCAGTGGACTTCCCTCAGTGATCCCTCCCTCTGCTCCTCATCTGGGGACACCACGCAGAGCAGCTCGTCGGTGGAGACCATCTTCGCCACGGGGAAGCGGTCCTCCAACTGCACGGGAGGGAGATGCACAGTTAGGCATATAGCTATATTTGTGTTCGTCAGTCCCATCAGGAGAGTAGGCACTACAATTATTCCCTTAGCCACTGCTGAAAAGTGCGATATCATGAGGTAAGTCTTATCTGGATCGACCGGGGCAGATGGTCTAACCCTGGCCTGCTCATAGGAGCTTAGGTGAGTAGACGGGTGAGTAACGGAAAGGATTATCCAATTTAGGGGAACACACTGGTTTTTAACTGAGATAGGGTCTGCTGAATTTAAAGGATCACACTGAACGGGAATGAGGTCTGTCGGAGGCTCTTGGGTAATGGGGTAGTTGGGCGCGGTGTTGGGCGCAGGATGGAGCGGAGAGCAGGGGTTATTTGTGTCGTCGCGCCCCCCTGGGCGCTCTGCTCCCCGTTTCCCTGATGTTCACAGGAGCAAGGGCGAAGATCGGGCAAAGATTGGAAGGTTACCCTTTTCCTCAGCTCTGGGGACCTCCTGGGGGGAAGGGGCTCACCATTGATATTGGTCATTGACCTACAACTAGAAGACCAATGGTGGCCCTTCCCACACCTCCCACATAGGGTCTTAGGCAAATTTGGTTCGGGGACTAACTTAGGACAATGTTTTTTGAAGTGTCCCTTTTCACCACAATTGAAACATGATTGGGGACCCATGAAAGTGGCAGCCAATAGACGCGCTTTATGGGAATTGGAACCTATATTTTTACAAGCGTCTATCATTTCGAGTAGGGAGGGATCCTTTAACATCTTCAAAGCTTTCTGACAGTCCTCATTCGCCTTTTTGATAACCAATTTATTGAATAAAATTTCCTGGCTCTCTTTTTGGTGGACCTGCCTGCTGATTGCCTCTTTTAGCCTGGTTATGAATTCTACAAAAGGTTCTTTTGGGCCTTGGTTAATAAGTGTGAAAGAAGGCGTCTGCACATAGGCATCTGTCACCCTTTTCACAGCCTCTAATGCCAATTCTTTAGTCGCTTCTAAAAATTTGGGGTCAATTCGAATTTGATCCCCCCTACTCGAATAGTTCCCCTCCCCATAGAGCATGTCTATTGCCTGCTGAATTGGGATTCCCCTTCTTTCCATTTTGTCATTGACATATGCAGTGATTAATTTTTTCCATTCTGCCTGAAATACTGAGGACTGTACTGTTGTAAAGAGTCCTCCTATCACTGCTCTTATGTTGTAATGTATCAGCTTATAGGCCAGGAAGAAGGATTCTAGCAACTCGATGGTGAAGGGTGCCCCCAACCCATACTCGACGATGACCTTTTTCATATCTTTTAGCATGTCGTTACGAGGGAAGAATGAGACGCTCAATATGAGAATCAGCAAGCTTCGTTTATTGATCATTGCTAACAGCTTAATATATGCTTTATAATTAGTTCATACATATTGCAAAAGCTAAGCTCATTATTGGTTCTACTTAAATGTTGATCTCACCTCTTACTCATTTCTTTGTTGACACAGGTGGTACTCAGTTGCTTTTTGTTTTGCTAATCACAATGTCCTGTTTACCAACCAGCTAACAGGGTACAAGGGCACTGTAACCTCGCTATCTAAGATGTTCCCATGGCCTAGGCAAGCCGTGTTCTATAGCCAATTCCCTACAGCCACTCTGGGGCCCTTCCTTCCTCTACATAGATGGGAAATGCTTTTAGGAATTCAGTGTCTTTAGCGCTAGCAGCCTCCTCCCTGAAGGCTCTCCAGATATCTGGTAGCTTAAGCTGCCATTCAGGGGAGTGCTGCATTAAGTCTATGTCCGGTTCAGGGTGGCGGCAGGCAGGGTAGGCCTCGGTGGTGTGAGGCCTATGGGCACAGCCATCTTGCCGGAAGGAGGCCCTGACCTTCGCCTTGACCCTGTCCTTTGCCACCCTTCCGCCCCTTGAAGGTGATGTATCCGGGGAAGAGGTGGGGCTGGAGGAAGTGGGTGTGCTCGTGGGCATGCTGGGGGAGGGATCTCTGATGCAATCAGGTGGAGGCGGAGGCAGCCTGGAAGGTGGTGCTAAGGGAACCCGCCTCCTCCTTTCCTGCGCTGATTTTTCCCGCGGTGTCCCTTCCCGTCTTTTCTCTGCGTGGTCCCTGGGTCTCTCCTCCTCGACGCCATTTTGAATTCGGCGCGATGGTTTCTTCCCCCTCCCTCCATATTGTGTGTCTGTCTGCTCAGTGTCCGTCTCTGTCTGCTCAGTGTCCCTCTCTGTCCACTCAGTGTCTGTCTTGGGGAGACTGATATTCTTGTTCATCATCTGGTGCTGTAGCACCATCAGAACTAATCTCCATGCGATGAGCGCCTCTTTAGCTATACGGTCCCCCTTATCGCTGTCCTGCCAGAGGCTGTAGCCTATGGCTTACCACTACTCTACACTGGTGTCCTCGGCAAGCTGGTGACCCTTGTGGTCGAGCCATCTGGTGAGTGATTTTGCCAATTTTTTATCTAAGGGGTGACTGTGTTCTATTACAAAGTCTTTTAGGTGCCTGTATACAAATTTTTGGGAGGTTGAGAGTGTGAGTCCCATGTTGATGTTAGTCGGGTCTCAACAACAGTCTCTTGATGGAAAGTCCTCCCTTTGGTGTTCTGCCGGGCTGTGGGTGTTAGGGTAGGGTGAGGAATGTCCTCAGCAGTTCACCTGTCTGGTGCGTCGACCCGTGCAGCTACCGCTGAGCCCACAGCTGTCCGTTCTGCTGAGGAGGACCGGCGGGGACGATCGCCTCTCCTCGCGTCGCCTGAACCCAGGTGAGGACACAGGAGTTCTCTCAATATGAGAGTCCTCAACTGTGCCCCACGTTGGGCGCCACTTGCCATGGTCCGGGGGGATGGGAAATGGGACCGAGCACTGCAATAACGGTTCTTGGTACAGTCGAGGGTTTGTGCAGCAATGCCACTTTATTCAGGGACAACAGGGTTTTAAATAAGGTAAGTCTGAGGGGAGGATTCAGAACTGGGGAGGAGCATGGAACTGACAACTCAGGGAAAAGTGTGATAGGGAGACAGGGAAAAGGTGGGTGGAACTTCGGAGTCTCCAGGAGAAAGGGTCAATGGGAGCTCTCTTTGCACTGCAGCGAACTGTAGCCAATCAGTGGCAGAGGAGCGGGAAAGCAGGGGAGGACAGGGTGACAAACAACTTTGGGCAGGAAAATCTGAGGGAGAAAGGGGAACAATATGGAGGTATAACAAACTTCATAAAAATTCAACAGTAAACTGGGGTACATAAAACTCCATGACAATACAGCAATAAACTGGGGTAAAACTGGGGAACAACTGTCAGTCCGGTGGATGAATTGTCCAGTGTATAAAAGTCCATCTAGTTCCCATAGATGCTTCTCCATGCCACATATCTTTCCCAATTGGTTTTTTCTTCCACCACACCCTGCTACATGCAAACATAACAAACGACAGCATCAGCAGATGTCTTTCCATTCCTCTTTCCCTTCCCATTCTCCGTTCCTCTTCCCTTCCCATTCCCACAGCCAACACACTATTTCACTTCTCACTTTAACAAAGCTCTTTTCTCCTTCAGACCCCTCAAAGGTGCCAAGGCCACATAGGAGGCCACACACAAACAGTACTCCTCTTCCCACTTGACTACACCTTCTCCCTCACTGTTCTACAGGGAACACCAGGAATCTGCTCGCAGAGGCCTCTCGTTTCCCATCAGTAGCTCAGCACAAGGAGTTAAAGGAGCTCAAGCCTTAGGCCACAAGAGCTGACAGCGAGGAAACTTTGGGAGCAAACTAATGCTGCTAACACGGACCCAGCTGAATCCAGTACACAATCACAGAATCCAAGAGTCCTTCAGCTTGGAAAAGACCTCCAAGCTCACTGAGTCTTGTGCAGCCCCTCCCCGACCGCCTGCAGGGACTGGATGATGCTTTGCACAAGCACCAAAAGGAATGTTGTGAAAGCCATGGCCTGCAGGAGGACACAGAGAAGGGCTTGGTTGGGGCTGGGAAGGAGGGAGCTGGCGCTGGGGGAGTGGGGATGGAGCCTCGGGGATGTGGCGCAGCAAGGACAGGGGCCCAGGCAGCTGGCAGGCGGCAAGGCCTCACCCCCTGCCCCAGCAGCAGCACCAGGCCCTGCCCAAGGCGCTCCTGCCAGGGGCTGGGCCCTGCAGGCAGGGGCAGAAGCCAATCCCTGGGGCGGCCTTGCTACCCTGACCCTCGTCCGGCCCAACCTCTCCCTGTGTGCGTGCTCCCTACAGCACAGGCTGCACTGGGCAGCATCCCCTGATGGGCCCTGCAGAGCTGCCCCACGGGGACACTTCCCTTTTATGTCACAGGTGCCACAGCCTGTCGCAGCCAGCCCTGCCCATTGTCCCCACCCCGGCTCAGTGACTCACAGTGGCCCCTGGCAACCAAAGAACCAAAGCCCCACACCCCCAGAGTGCAGCCCTACCCATGTGCAAGGGGCCCCCAAAGGGTTCCCTGCACAAAGCAGCCCCTCCAAACCCTTGTCAGATAGAAAACTGGGGGACGTGACCCTTGGATGCTTTTAGTACAGAGATACAAGCTTTTCTTGAATAATGGAGGGGGTCACTTTTTTATTATTAATATTTACAGTTATCCATTTGGGGACAGGATGTCCTACAGGCTAATGTGGTGTCACATTTGGAGTGAAAAGTACTTTTCAAAGAAACCCAGGGTGCATGGGTGATGCAGAGGAAGCTGCCAAGTCACCCAATGTGAAGCTCAACACTGCTTTGCAACAGCACTGCCCTTTCACACACATCTTTGGCAAAGACAAAGATGTCAGGGTTTAGTTTCTAAATCAGTAACACTTGACAAGACCTCTTTATGAACTGACAGCAAGAGAACTTAGGAGCAGCTTAGGGTTGACAAGTGTAGGAGCCAAGAAGAGAAGGGTTGATGGGTATGTCATGAACACTGACAGCTGGATGGTCGTGGAGCTGACCAAGGACTGCCAGATACAAAAGACATCACCTGCTGGACTTGGCCCAAACACCAGCCCCCTCCTCTCCCTTCTCAACCACTCAACCACAGCCTGCACACACCCACAGCTGCCAGGGCCAACTGGCTGTTTCTCTTCTCTTTTCTGCCTGGGGGCGAAGGAAGAAGGACAGGGGGGGCATTTGCCTTCGGGCCAGAGGGAAGGGGAAGGAGATCCCCCCAAATCTATTCCTGGCAGGATGGGGGCTGGAGGAGACATTGGGGGACCCCCAAGAATATTTTCGAGGGGAAGAAAGGATGGGGGCACCCACAGGGGGTTGGGGGGGGGGAGGGACCCAGGAATCTCGTGGTGGGACACTGGGGAGTTCCCAGTAGTTTCTTGGGGGGGTGGACCCCCAGCAGCCCGGGGTGGAAAAATGGACGGAGGAATCCGCCGTAAAGGGTTGGTGACACCCAAAAGACTCTAGGAGGGGGTCGGGAGGGGCCCCGGAGTCCTGAAGTATGTTTGGGGGTCCCCAGGAGGGTGTCTGGGGGTCTGAGGTGGTCCCAGGAGATTTTCAAGGGTTAAGGGGATGCACAGGAGATTTGGGGGAGGACGGGGAAAGGCGGAGGGTCCCCAGGATTCTTGGGGGGATCTGGGCGGTTCCCGAGAGTCTTGGGGGAGATTTGGAGGGGTCACCAGGAGCCCCCGGACCCCCTGAACTCACCCCACACCACCATGGCCTCGTTGGGGCCGCACATGAAAAACAGCGCGGCGGGGGGAGACCCTGGGGCCGGGATCGATCGGGACCAATCGGGTTCAATCCCGATCCTCCCCTCCCCCGCCATCACCGCCCCGCTCCCGGCAGCCCCTGCGGAAGTTTTGACGTTCTATTGGGTGACTCACCAGCGCAAGGACAGGGACCCAGCAGAATTTGGCAATGACGTCATTCCAGCAGAGCCGTTCTATTGGCTGCGACCCACGAGGGAGCCCCAAAACCTGTTCATGGCTTGGGGGGGAAGGACAACCGGCACGACCGGGAACGGGGGTGCAGAGGGTGTTCAAGTGCCCAGGAAAGGGGAAAAAAACTTTCCCCTCTCCCTCCCAGTGCCCCCTCAGCCCATCCCAGTGTCTCCCCTCTCCCCCAGTGCCCCATCAACCCATCCCGGTCTCTCCCCAGCTCTCCCAGTGCCCCCGTCCATCGAGGTCCCAGCCCGGCCCTGCCCCCTGCTCTGCTCCGGCCTGGATTTCTCCCCTGCAGGGGCAGCTGAGGTGGCTCCAGGGCGGGCGGGAGCTTTCGGGGCACGGGGTGGCTCCTGACATGCTGCTGGAACCGCCCCTGGGGCACCTCCTCACCCGAGCCTGGGGGACGGGCCGGCAACTGGGAGGGGTTTTGGGAAGGAATGGGGAGGCTGAGAAGGGGTTGGAGGTCGTGGGGGTAAGTGGGAAGGTGTTTGGGGGAGTTTGGGGGTTTGGGAGGGAGGTTGGGGAGATTGGGGCAGCTGTGAGGGGTTTTGGGGAATCGTTGGGGATGTGGGAAGGAACTGGGAGAGAGTTTGGGGGCATACTCAAGGGGAAGGGGGCAACTAGGAGAGGGTTTGAAAGGTCCTGGGAGGGCTGGAGGTAACTGGGAGGGGTTTGGGGGCATCTTGTGGGTTTTTGTGGGTCTGGGAGGCAGTCTGGGGGCCTCGGAGGGTTTAAGGGGAAGTTGGGAGTGTCCTGTGGGACCGGGATGGGATTTGAGGGTTCCTGGAGGGGCTGGGAGGGTTTTATGCCTTTATACTGCGGGCATCGTCTAGTATTGATGGGGGTAATCCGTGAGTTGACTGTTTCATAATCATCCAAATTTTAACAAGACTTTGAAGGTGGTCAACCTCAGTTTGAAGCAGCTCATTTTTAGCAACAAATTTATCAGATTTTTCTCCTGTTTCCCTCTCAAAGGCTAACGATGACTTCAACACCACATTTTCTGATTTCAAAACAGTAGACTCAACATCAGAAATCCATTCATGACTTCCCTGTCACCACTCCATCCGAATGTCTGTGCACTCACTGTGGCCTGAGAGAAACCTGCCTGTTTGCAGCGCACTGACTGGGCAACTTTTCTTTTTGCAGGTGGAAAAGAGCAGATAAAGAAAAAACAGATGGGTCAAGCAGAAGTGATGCTGCTTCTGTCAAAAGCAGAGCAGAGGCCGAAAGCACTTTAGGAAGTTGCTTACAGAAGCACTTGTGCATTCCAAGTTACAGCTCAGGAGTCTCAGTGACTTGTCCAACATGGGAGCTCCTTTTCCATTTCTCAACCCCCAGATTCCTCAGGAGTAGGAAACTGAAAACACTGACTCAGAAAAGCTCCATTCCTTCCTAATAATTGTGCTTTGTCCTTCCCATTTGACAGCGCTCGTGGAAATGTGCTGGTGTGATCTGGATCTGGGAGCAACCCTGACCTCCCACAGCCCTGACCACACACACCTCATCCAACAGCAGGAAGAACCTGCCTGGCTCCTGCTGGGGTTCTCACCACCCACCGACAGCTTCTCCCTGCAGAGGGGTGGGCAACTACCCAGGCAGGATGAGACCTGACCCCAGCAGGCAGCAAAGTCCGTGCCCTGGCACAAAGAACTCCGGAGCACAGGGACCCTGCTCTGCAGGACAGCCGCGGGCATCCCTGGCTGCACCCCCACCTTCCCACCCCACAGCCATCCCTGGGAGAAGGAGCCCACCTGCACTGTCCCTCTGACGGTGCTGCAGGGAAGGCCTGCCCTGGAGAACATCCTCCTCCCGCGCAACAGAGAAACTGGGAGAGTCCTGACAGATGTGCAAGGCTGTGGGATGTGGTAGCTTTAGGAGATTCCTCCAGGAACACAAGCGACATTGCCCTGCACCTGTAGACTCACTCTGCAGAGGAGTGTGAAGTTGTGTCCCCAAGTTGTGTCTCAGCTGAACACCTCCCATCTTTCTGCTGCCTTTAACCTCCCTTTGCCTTTCTTCTCTTCTCTCGTGCCTACAGGCAGTGCCGTCGGCCCTGCTGGGCTGTGCAGAGGAGCTGCTCCTGGGCAGAGCTGTCTCTCTGCAGTGCTGCCCACTTGCCAGGATTTCCCTGTGTGCCAGGAGCCCGGCCCAGCTGAGCAGCACAGCAAGAGCCAAAGGCAGCCCTTTCTCTGCCCCTCTGGGTTCCCCACAGGTGTCCCTGGGGCTCCAGGGGAACCTGCTGTGGGACAGACTGAAGGAAACAATGATGTTCCCTCTTCTCCCCTCTTCAGTGACACTTCTTTCCAGCAGTGACACTTCTTTCCAGCAGTGACATTTCTCCTCTTAGAAAATTACCAGGGTATGATGATCACCTTTTCTAGTTTCATCATTACACAGGACACCAGGAGGGTGACAGCAAAGGATCTGGTAACTCCCTGGCACAGCGGGGGTTTTCCTGGAGTCACACAGAGAAATGTGTCAGGGCTCTGAGAGGTGTCCAACCCTGAGCTGGACTGATGCACACACGGGGGTGTTCAGAGACACGAGTCCTTCCCTGGCACACACACAGGCAGTTCATTGCAGCAGGGACAGTGTCTCCCTGGGCTCCTGCTACCACTCCCAGAATCTGGAGCCACCTCAGCCCTGTAATGCTCCCACCCTGCCCACTCCTACACTTCAGATGAACATTGGGGTTTTCTAGTCACTGGAACTGCCCAGACCAGCCCCTCCCTGGTGCCCCCATCTCCCTGCCCCGCCCCAGCCCAGCAGAGCAGCACAGTCGTTTCTGGTCCTGCAGCAAGAAAGGGAGGCAATAGAGGACAGGGACAGTGACTGCATGTCTGGACTGCTCAGGAGATCATCAACTCAGGTGGCAGCTCCTGCAGCCCCAGGGCCAGACCCGCTTCCCAGTGGCCCAGGCAGTTGCTGCCACGTGGGCACAAGCTCTGCTGCCCAGGAGGGTCCTGTAGTGAAGGACTTTGCAGATGACCACGTAACGGTCATAGGACATGATGGTGAGAAGGGCAAGCTCCACTGTGATCAAGAAGAAAAGCAAAAAACACCTGTGCAGCTCATCCTGAGTAGGACATACCCCTGGTGTTCCAGAGGGAATTGGCCATGGCTTTGGGGAGAGTGGTGCAGATGCAACCCGGGTGTGTGAGGGAGAGGTGGAGCAGGAAGAAGTCCCTGGGGGGTGTGCAGGTGGTGGTGGCAGGCTACGGCGCTGAGGATGAGGCCGTTGCCCAGGACGGCAGCCAGGGAGATGCCCAGGAAGAAGCAGAAGTGCAAGAGCTGCAGCCAGGAGGAGGAAGTGGGGGATGGAGCTGTGTGGGAGGCGTGTCTGGATGCACAGGGGATGTGCCAGGGCGATGGGCCCGAGGGGACATGCGCAGTCACATATAACTCTATTGACTGAAGAAGTCACATGGTACGCAGGGATTTAAGAGTGGGAATTTTGAATAAACTTCTCTTTGTCGCACCACCGCATGAGGAGCATCATTCATTCCTTGTTATACAAGGGTCGCCTGCTACATGTGGCGCCCGAACAGGGACATTTTTAGCCTATATTAAGTGAGATATCTATCCTGGATCAGGAGATCAGCTGGTGTCTCCGGGATCGTCTTAATTTTCGGAGACGGGAGACTTCATCAGAAAAAACCCTGACGTCAATAAACCCCGTGCTCTTAGTGACTTCTAAGAGACAGACAGTTAGTTTAGCGAGCTCAATAATAGTAAGATAGTGCACGGAAGAAGAGAAGAAAGAGTTAAGGGAGAAACCGAGAGGTCAAAGCAGCCACCGGAGAGAGCGGAGAGGGTCAACGCAACATCGAAAGCGGTGAGTGACTGGAACGCACCCCGCACGTCTAAGACTGCTCCCTGGGCGAAAGCGTGCCTGCAGCTCGGAGAACAAGCCGCGGAGCACCTTAAGATCGTCAGGGAAAGACCTGTTAGTCCCCTGAGTGTCGGTCATCTGGTAAAGCGACTCTTTGCTACCGACTGTGTGGACCACGTGCAAGAAGCGGCTTGCCGCTGCCGCGTCCTAGCAACCCCAACCACCGCTGACCCCCGCGGAGCCCCCGCTCCAGTTTTCTGTCCAGCAGAAACTGGCTGCGGTTCCCCGCCTGCTCACAGCTGCTGACTGACCCTGCGGTGTGCTTTAAAAGCACTGTCAGCAAAAAGCCCCTGCGCCGTATTCAGACCGCGTCGCGCCTTCCGACACAGCGCGCCCCCGACCCCCGCGCCGCCCAGCGAACCGCGGGAACCCCCGGAGCCGCCGCTGCCGCCGCTGCGAACGCCGCGCTCCCCGGAGACGGAGCCGGGACCACGCCAAGCCGCCGCCACGTGACTGAGACACCGTCGCCAGCGCCCCCGCTTCGTTCGCCGCTTTGCAACCCGCACACGCCGATCACCGCAGCCCCAAGCCGCCACCTCTACAGCCAGCCCCCGTGTCCGTCGCTACAGCTGCCCGTGCCTGCCGCCGCCGCTTGCCGCTTGCTACCTGCACCGGGACATCAACCGCCGCCGACGGGACGCCACAGCCCAACCAACAGTGAGCCAACACAAATCAACAAACCGACAGACCCTCTTCAGCAGTGCACCCCAGCAGCGCCAAGACACAAAGGTAACATGGGAAACTTTTTCCCTACCGAAGTATCACAGGACACAGAAGCACTGGCTGTTCTACTGAATCCTTACTATGTTCAGGTTACAAGGGCTGAATTATCAGAGTTGGTGCGGCTCATTAAAGCAGCCGTACCAGAACTACCTCTGGTTGAAGCCCTCAACATTCACATATGGGACAAAATAGGCAATCTTATCAAACTCAAGGCTCAGAGAGGGGATTCCCAAGCAAACAATGCTTACCCAGCCTGGCAAGCTATAATGACTGCATTAAGCAGATCCCACCAAAGAACGACGAACACATACACCCCCACTCAGGCTGCAAGCAGCAGCCCCACTTTTACGCGCCGCAGTTTGAACTCACAAAGCTCGGCGGGGGGAGGGGGTGGAGTCGTTCACAATTCAACTCCGGGGAAGGGAACCTGGAGCCCAAGGGACACGGACCGGCGGGAGGGAGCGGGGCCCCAGATGCGAGGTTCCAGTCAGTGGGACAGCAGCAGGGGGTCCCGTGACGGGAGTGGGGGGCTAGCCCAGCTTACTCGCCAACCCATCCCGCGCATGAATGCCGAGTACGCACCCAGGAGTGGGCACCACCATCTCGCCTGCCACGCGGTTCGGACACCGACCCGTCCTTCCCCGCCCCCGCGCCGTACTCCCCAACCACCACCACCACCCACCCACAGACAGCCGCTTTCGCCGGAGCTGCGGGGGGGGGGGAATGGGAGGAATGGGGGGAGGAGGAGAGGGATTTCAGGATAGCTCCGCCGGCAAGGGATGAAGCAACATACCGAGAAGGTACAATTGATAGGTGGGCTTTATGCAGAGAAGAGGCATTGCGGACTGGGGTCTTACAAGTTATACAAGCATGTCCAGTAATTATTGGTCCACGTCAAAGCCACAGGTTCCAACCATTACCACATGAACTAACCAAAGAACTAAGACAGTTAATGAGAGAAACTGGTGTATCATCCCCTAACACGCTTGCATTTTTAGAGTCACTAAGTTCCACATACATCTTCATGCCTCATGACTGGAGAACCTTGTTACAAATAAGCCTTTCTAACACACAATACAATGTATTGCTGAACGATTTTAGAGAAATCTGTTCTGCTTACGCTAATGACCTGCAAGCAGGGGTATCAGCACACCAACTCACAGGGGATGGGAACTATCGTTCCATAGATGCTCAAACCGGTTACAATAGAGAGGTATATGAGGTAATAGCAAAACATGCCATGCGGGCAATAAGAAAATTACCTACATCAGACAGAGATGCAAACTTGTCATTTACCAAAATAATACAGGGCCCAACAGAACCTTACACAAAATTCCTAGATCGGCTGCAATCTGCTCTGGATAGGCAGATTGAAAATGAGGAAGTCAGGGAAATCCTTAGTAGAGGACTGGCTTTCGAAAATGCTAATGTGGATTGTAAAAGAGTTCTGCAAACCCTTCCTAAGAGGGAAACTTGCAGTATCTCAGAATTAGTTCGTGCCTGCCAAGAGGTGGGTTCTTTAACACATCAATCAGATTTGCTAGCAGTAGCACTGAGTACTCAGTTAAGGACACAGCAGGGGGCCAGACCCAAAGATGGTTGTTTCATTTGTGGGGCCCCTGACCATTTCCAAAGGGACTGCCCTCAGAAACCTCTAGCATTGGCACCTCGAAAGCAACCCAAAGCAAGGAGGATGCCAAAAAACTGGAGGCGAGGGGCGCTGTCGCACGCCCCGGTACAGCAATCACATGCGACACAGGGGAACAGGCTGGCGATTTGTGCCCCCCCAGCTCAACCAGCGCTCTGTGCCCCTGCACCCCAGCCAGCGATCTGTGCCCCGCCACATCAGCCAGCGCTGGGCTGGACTTATCCAACAGGGACACAGTCCTCATAACTTCCACTGAGGTGGTGCTAATCCCGACTGGACATCGGGGTCCCCTTAATCCAGGGGTACATGCACTGCTGATTGGAAGGTCCTCTACCACCAGAATGGGTTTGTTTGTGCTGCCAGGTGTAATAGACTTGGATTCTCATAGCGAGATTCTGATAATGGCATGGACCCCTTCACCCCCCTGCTTCATCCCGAAAGGACAGAAGCTTGCTCAGTTAATCCCCTTCTACAGTACGTCGCCTGCAGGGGAGGGGGGGAGGGAGCGGGGTTCAGGGACCTTTGGCAGCACGGGACAACCACAAGTTTACTGGGCAGTAGCCATCACAGCAGCACAACAGCTCATGACGTGCCAGGTTAATGGGCACCGATTTACAGGCCTTTTGGATTCGGGAGCCAATGTTTCCATCATAAAGGACTCCGAATGGCCACTTGACTGGCCTACTGTTTGCCCAGCTGCAACCATTCAAGGGGTGGGAGGCACACAAAGACCCAGACAGAGTGCTCAAGTACTCACTGTCTTGGGACCAGAGGGGCAAGTAGCAAAGGTAGCTCCATTCATAGCCCCGATCCCTTGCTCTCTGTGGGGACGTGATATACTTTCACAGTTTGGCACAGTAATGCAAATTCCTCCTGCAAGCAGCCAGGTTTTTCAATAGGGGCCATTGGTCAGCCGTCCCAAGCACCGATTAAGCTGGTCTGGAAAAGTGACCAACCGGTCTGGGTAGACCAATGGCCCATGAAAAAAGAAAGGCTTGAACATTTAAAGATGTTTGTAGAGGAACAATTGGAAACAGGACACATTGTGCCAACAAATAGTCCCTGGAACACTCCTGTATTTTGCATTCCCAAAAAAACTGGCAAATGGAGGATGATTCAGGATCTCAGAGCAGTAAACGCAGTCATTGAGTCTATGGGGGCATTGCAACCAGGATTACCCTCACCTGCTATGCTCCCAGCGAACTGGCCTCTGACAATAATTGATTTAAAGGACTGCTTTTTCACCATATTCCTGCACCCCGAGGATGCCCCAAGGTTTGCATTTTCTATTCCAGCATTAAACAACTCACAGCCTATGTAAAGGTATCACTGGGTTGTTCTCCCTCAGGGGATGAAGAACAGTCCAACCATATGCCAAACAGTAGTTGCAAATGCTATTCAACCAGTCAGAAAACGTTTTCCCTCTGCAATAATCTACCAATACATGGATGATATTTTAATAAGCATGGTCACAGAAAATGAACTGCAAATTGTTGTTACTGCTTTAACTGATGTTGTCCAAGAAGCAGGCTTACAGGTTGCAGAAGAGAAAATCCAGCGATCGCAGCCCTGGAACTATCTTGGATGGAGAATCACGCAACAACAGATTTCCCCACAGCCGCTGCAGCTCGAGGTAAAAGACACTTTAACCTTACATGAGTTGCAAAAACTCCTGGGAGCTATTAACTGGTTAAGGCCTGTTCTAGGCTTAACCACAGAGGAGCTACACCCTCTCTTTGTGTTACTAAAGGGGGACTCTGATCTGACGTCTAATAGGGCTCTGACAGCAGAGACCAAACAGGCGTTAGACATCTGTGCCAAGGCGATCGAATCTAGGCAGAGCAGAAGGAGAGATCCTGAACTGCAAATCTGCCTGGCCTTAATTCCCAGCAGGTACCAGCCATTTGCAGTCTTATTCCAGTGGGACCAGACTGAAAAGGACCCACTGCTGGTTCTAGAATGGCTATTTCTGCCGCACACCCCACCTAAAACTCTATGGACAATTAATGAAATGTTTGCTAAGCTTGTTATTAAAGACAGAGTTCGATTACAGGAACTAGATGGAAGGGATCCAGCGGTCATCTACATTCCAGCCACGAAGGACAATTTAGCTTGGATGCTAGCTGAGGACACCGAGTTCTAAGCTGCCTTAGCAGGTTTTGATGGTAACATTTCAGTTAATCTCCCTAAGCACAAACTTTGGGCAGAAATCGGTAATTTGCCTTTAAGAACCACGACTAGATGCAGAAGTGAGCCAGTAAAAGGCCTCACAGTTTTTACAGATGCATCTGGGCGATCACAGAAAGCTGCAGTGACTTGGATAAATCCTGATACCGGACAATGGGAACAAAAACTACAGACCATGAACCAATGCTCTGTGCAGGTTCTGGAACTGGTTGCCATTCGTATTGCCTTGGAAAAGTTTTCTGAACAACCTGTTAATATTGTCACTGATTCTTGTTATGCTGCAGGGCTAGTTTCACGTCTAGAATGTTCATTTCTTCGGGATGTTTCTAACCCTCATTTGTTGTTTGAAATGCGTTGTATTTGGTTCCTTGTCAATCACAGAAGGTTTGATTTTTATATAATGCACATCAGGTCTCACACTGACATGCCAGGGCCAATAGCTGAAGGGAACCGAGAAGCTGACAAAGCAGCAATGTTCAACACAGTACCTAGAACCCTTGAGCAAGCAAAATTGTCCCATTCATTTTTCCACCAGAATGCGCGCTCTCTAAAGAGACAATTCAAAATTACTATCAATCAGGCCCGAGATATCATATTGACTTGTCCAGACTGTCAAAAAATTACCCCCATGCCATCTCAGGAAGGTGTTAACCCCAGAGGGTTAATATCCAATCAGATATGGCAAACAGATGTTACACACATCCCAGAATTTGGCCCCTTGAAATATGTACATGTAACTGTAGACACACATTCACAGTACATCACTGCTACAGCACACACAGGTGAGAAAGCCAAGGATGTAATAAGACACTGGCTAAGCTGTTTTGCTACCCTTGGCACTCCACAACAGATTAAGACCGATAACGGACCAGCATACGTCTCTGAAAAGGTAAGGAATTTCCTATCAGAATGGGGAATTTCACATATTACAGGAATTCCACACTCACCTACGGGACAAGCAATTGTAGAAAGGGCACACCGCACACTGAAAGAGATGCTAATAAAACAAAGAGGGGGGGAGAAGCTATACAGTCCGCAAGAACGTTTGTGGAAAGCCACATATGTTATCAATTTTTTAAATTGTGACAGTGCTGAAAGCAGATATGAGAAGCAGCACAAATCTCAGGCGTTTGCCTCTCCCAGGCCATTAGTCATGGTAAAAGATTTGATCTCGGGACAATGGACAGGACCTTTAGATCTTCTGACTTGGGGGAGAGGTTACGCTTGTGTGGCAACAGGAAAAGAACTGAAGTGGATTCCCTCCAGGTGTGTAAAGCCCTATTTGGATACACAATCACAGCTGCAGGAACCAGATAACTCAGGAGTTTAAAAACAGTTATGTTATGTTTCAGTTTATATTAATGACCAATGTGGTGACAAGCAAACTGCAAATATTGGTGTGTGTATGTGTATGCGTGAATGATGACGGTCGTGGTGTGTGAGATGAGTGAATGAATAAGAGAGTTGTGTGACTGGAAAACATAAAAACACAGAATACCTCACAAGACCACATTACCTACACCACAAGGTCACCTTGAAAGAATTGAGTTTTGATATGCTTACCCTGTTTCTTGAATAAAGTTTGAAATCCCCAGTTATTAAAAAACCCTCAGATTAATAAAAGTTATAGTTTACACACAGTTGGGCTAAAGGCCCCAAGTTAATAAAATAATTATCCAAGTTGCACTACCCTATAGGAATATAAGGTTTTAAAAGGTTTATATTAGAGTTAAGAAGCTAAGCGAAGCAATGCGCTGGGTCGCTGCGAAGCTTGGTAGTTTACAATGTTCTGGTTGTTTGCACTGTTTTTTGCACTGCTTTTTGTGACTTCTTTAAGATATTAGAGAGAGGGGATATGTGGGAGGCGTGTCTGGATGCACAGGGGATGTGCCAGGGCGATGGGCCCGAGGGGACATGCGCAGTCACATATAACTCTATTGGCTGAAGAAGTCACATGGTACGCAGGGATTTGAGTGGGAATTTTGAATAAACTTCTCTTTGTCTCACCACCACACGAGGAGCATCATTCATTCCTTGTTATACAAGGGTCGCCTGCTGCTGTTGGACATGAGCTTCCTCCGGGCATCAGGAAATGTCCAAGGAGGAAAAGGCAGTGAAAACTTTGGGACAGGTTTCCTAGATCAAACCCATGAATTCCTCTGAGCATCTACCCTCATCCCAAGTATCTGCAGTCACACATATATAGATTCTGGACTGTAGAAGACAGGCTTAGCATGACTTTAAGATGATTTCTTCTCAATTTTTTGATTTATTTTTCTACTGCCAGGTCTGAGAGGGGCATCGTGGAACCAAAGGAACCCTGAGACATTTCAGAATCCCACGTGTTGGGTCTGTCTGAGCTGGAGTTTATTTTCTCACTGCAGGCGTCACAGTGCTGTGCTTTGCATTGGGAGCTACAAAGGGGTTAATCACACCAGTGCTTTGGCAACTGCTGAGCAGGGCTGGTGCAGCATCTGCATTGTCGGCTTCGTCCCCTGAATCGGGGGCAAGATCACGGGAGGCGATACAGACAGGTCAGTTGAGCCAAATGGACCAAAGGGACATTGCAGAATATATGGCGTCAGCTCGGCTACAAGAGCTCAGGAAAGGAACAGGAAAGGGGGAAAATCCATTTTTTTACAATACATGCCTTCTGAGCGGCTTCTCTGTGTGGTGAAGCCCTGCTTCCCATGAAGTGGCCAGGTATCGCTGCTGACAGGAAGTAGAGAGAAAATCTTTTTATTTCTCATCTATCGCACACCTAGGATGAATAACTATTATTCTCAACTATAACCCCAATCTGACTTTAATTACGTTCTATCTATATACTGTAACAACTTCCGCCATCTTCTTCATCCTTAACACAACCAATACCCTAAAACTATCCACTGTTATATCCACATGAACCAAAATTCCATCACTAACCACAATCCTTATGCTCACTCTCCTCTCCCTTGCAGGTCTTCTCCTCCCCTAACGGGATTCCTACCCAAATGGTTAATTATTCAAGAGCTCACAAAACAAGAACAGTAGTAGCCACAGCTATTACCCTACTCTCTTTACTTGGACTTTTCTTCTACCTACGACTGGCCTACTGTGCAACCATCACACTACCCCCAAACTTCACTAACTACATAGAACAATGACAAACTAACAAACCAACTAACACCCTAACCACAACCTTTACCTCCTTATCAATTATACTCCTACCACTATCTCCCATAGTACTCGCAATCCCTTAGAAACTTAGGTTATTTAAACTGAAGGCCTTCAAAGCCTTAAACAAGGGCTAATCCCTCTTAGTTTCTGTTAAGGTACACAGGATACTAACCTGCATCTCCTGAATGCAACTCAGATGCTTTAATTAAACTAGAACCTCCCCCTAGACAGATGGGCTTTGATCCCATAAAATTTTAGTTAACAGCTAAATGCCCCAACCAACAGGTTTCTGTCTACTAGATCCCGGCGCATGTTTAATGCACATCAATGAGCTTGGAACTCAACGTGAACTTCACTACAGAATCGATAAGAAGAGGAATCAAACCTCTGTAAAAAGGACTACAACCTAACACTTCTACACTCAGCCATCTTACCTATGGCTTTCATCAACTGTTGACTATTTTTCACTAACCACAAAGATATCGGCACACTTTACCTTATTTTTGGCGCATGAGCTGGTATAATCGGCACAGCCCTTAGTCTCCTCATTCGAGCAGAACTAGGACAGCCAGGTACCCTTTTAGGCGATGACCAAATTTACAATGTAATCGTCACCGCACATGCCTTCGTTATAATTTTCTTTATAGTAATGCCTATTATAATCGGAGGGTTTGGTAACTGATTAGTACCATTAATAATTGGTGCCCCCGACATAGCATTTCCACGAATAAATAACATGAGCTTCTGACTACTTCCTCCATCCTTCCTACTTCTTCTAGCATCTTCTACAGTAGAAGCCGGGGCCGGAACAGGATGAACAGTATACCCACCCCTAGCCGGAAATCTAGCCCACGCCGGTGCATCAGTAGACCTTGCCATCTTCTCCCTTCACCTGGCAGGTGTCTCATCCATCCTTGGGGCAATCAACTTTATCACCACAGCAATCAATATAAAACCACCTGCTCTCTCACAATACCAAACCCCTCTATTCGTTTGATCCGTCCTAATTACTGCAGTTCTACTTCTCCTCTCCCTACCAGTCCTCGCTGCTGGCATTACAATACTTCTAACAGATTGAAACCTAAACACTACATTCTTTGACCCCGCAGGAGGCGGAGACCCAATTTTATATCAACACTTATTCTGATTTTTTGGCCATCCAGAAGTCTACATCCTTATCCTACCAGGATTCGGAATTATTTCCCATGTTGTAGCCTACTACACCGGTAAAAAAGAACCCTTTGGCTACATAGGCATAGTCTGAGCCATATTATCCATTGGTTTCTTGGGCTTTATCGTATGAGCTCACCACATATTTACAGTTGGAATGGACGTAGATACCCGAGCTTACTTCACATCCGCCACCATAATTATTGCAATCCCCACTGGCATTAAAGTCTTCAGCTGACTAGCAACCCTACACGGTGGAACAATCAAATGAGACCCGCCCATACTATGAGCCCTAGGCTTTATTTTCCTCTTCACCATTGGTGGACTAACAGGCATCATTCTTGCCAACTCCTCCCTAGACATTGCCCTGCACGACACCTACTACGTAGTTGCACATTTCCACTATGTATTATCTATGGGGGCAGTATTCGCCATTTTAGCTCGCTTCACACATTGATTCCCACTGTTCACTGGCTACACCCTTCACTCTACATGAGCTAAAGCCCACTTTGGAGTAATATTCTTTGGGGTCAACCTAACATTCTTCCCACAACATTTCCTAGGCCTAGCTGGTATACCACGACGATACTCAGACTACCCAGATGCTTATACCCTATGAAACACCCTATCCTCCATCGGCTCCCTCATCTCCATAGTAGCTGTAATTATACTAATGTTCATTATCTGAGAAGCCTTCGCATCCAAACGGAAAGTAGTGCAACCAGAACTTACCTCCACAAACATTGAATGAATTCACAGCTGCCCTCCTCCCTACCATACCTTTGAAGAACCAGCTTTTGTCCAAGTACAAGAAAGGAAGGAATCGAACCCTCATAAGCTGGTTTCAAGCCAACCGCATCAAACCACTCATGCTTCTTTCTTATGGGTTGTTAGTAAAATCATTACATAGTCTTGTCAAGACTAAATCACAGGTGAAAACCCAGTACATCCCATCCCAACTCCATGGCCAACCACTCTCAATTTGGTTTTCAAGACGCTTCATCCCCTATTATAGAAGAACTTATTGAATTTCACGACCACGCCCTAATAGTTGCACTAGCCATTTGTAGCCTAGTCCTGTATTTACTAGCTCTTATACTTATAGAAAAACTATCCTCCAACACCGTCGACGCACAAGAAGTAGAACTAGTCTGAACAATCTTACCTGCCATTGTCCTAATTATACTAGCCCTCCCATCCCTTCAAATCCTCTACATGATAGACGAAATCGATGAGCCTGACCTCACCCTCAAAGCTATTGGCCACCAATGATACTGATCCTACGAATATACAGACTTTAAAGATTTATCTTTTGACTCTTACATACTACCAACTATGGATCTACCACTCGGTCATTTCCACCTCCTAGAAGTTGATAACCGCATCGTCATTCCAATAGAATCCCCGATTCGAATTATTGTTACAGCTGATGACGTTCTCCACTCCTGAGCTGTTCCTAGCCTTGGTGTAAAAACCGATGCAATTCCAAGACGACTGAACCAAACTTCCTTTATCACAACCCGTCCTGGAATCTTCTACGGTCAGTGCTCAGAAATCTGTGGAGCCAACCACAGCTTCATACCTATCGTAGTAGAATCAGCCCCTCTAACACACTTCGAAAACTGATCTTCACTTCTAACATCCTAATCATTAAGAAGCTATGAACCAGCACTAACCTTTTAAGCTAGAGAAAGAGGATTATTCACCCTCCTTAATGACATGCCCCAACTAAACCCCGCACCTTGACTTTTTATCATACTAACTTCATGATTCACTTTTTCTCTTATCCTTTAACCTAAACTCTTACTATTTACCCCAACTAACTCACCCTCCAACAAAACACTACCCACTATAAAAACCCATTCCTGAAACTGACCATGAACCTAAGCTTCTTTGATCAATTCATAAGCCCAACCCTCTTCGGAATCCCCCTTATCCTCATCTCACTGTTATTCCCAACCCTATTACTTCCTTCTCCTGGCAATCGATGAGTTACAAATCGTCTTTCAACTCTTCAACTCTGATTTCTCCATTTAATCACAAAACAACTAATAACCCCATTAAACAAAAAAGGCCATAAATGAGCCCTAATCCTATCATCACTCATAATTATACTTCTAACAATTAACCTGTTAGGCCTCCTACCTTACACATTCACACCTACTACCCAACTATCAATAAACCTAGCCCTCGCCTTCCCTCTATGACTTGCCACCCTGCTAACAGGCCTACGAAACCAACCTTCAGCTTCCCTTGGACACCTCCTACCAGAAGGCACCCCAACACCTCTAATTCCTGCCCTCATCATAATTGAAACAACAAGCCTTCTCATTCGCCCTTTAGCCTTAGGAGTTCGCCTCACAGCCAACCTCACAGCAGGACACCTGCTCATCCAACTCATTTCAACAGCCACTACCGTCCTCCTTCCCATTATACCTACCGTGTCCCTTCTAACTATAACAATTCTACTCCTCTTAACAATTCTAGAAGTGGCCGTGGCAATAATCCAAGCATATGTCTTTGTACTTCTTCTAAGCCTTTACTTACAAGAAAACATTTAACCCTTAATGACACACCAAGCCCACTCATTTCACATAGTAGACCCAAGCCCTTGACCCATTTTTGGAGCAGCAGCCGCCCTCCTCACTACCTCTGGGTTAGCCATATGATTTCACCACAACTCTATCCAACTCTTACTCCTAGGCCTACTCTCTATAATCCTAGGGATACTCCAATGATGACGTGACATCGTACGAGAAAGCACATTCCAAGGCCACCATACCCCTACAGTCCAAAAGGGCTTACGTTACGGAATAATTTTATTTATTACATCCGAAGCATTCTTCTTCCTAGGATTCTTCTGAGCATTCTTCCCATTTTCAATCCGATTCTTCCTTGTCGCAATCTTATTCCTCTTGTTCGACCTAGAAATTGCCCTCCTACTGCCCCTCCCATGGGCTACTCAACTCCTCTCCCCCCTCACTACCTTAACATGAACCTCCACAGTCATTCTCCTCCTCGCACTAGGGCTAATTTATGAATGAATTCAAGGGGGCTTAGAATGAGCAGAATAACTTCAGAAAGTTGGTCTAGCAAAGACAGTTGATTTCGGCTCAACAAACCACAGTCCTACTCCGTGACTTTCTCAATGACCTTTCTGCATTTAAGTTTCTACTCTGCCTTCACCCTAAGTAGTCTAGGACTAGCCTTTCACCGAATACACCTAATTTCTGCCCTGCTATGCTTAGAAAGCATAATACTATCAATATACATTGCCCTCTCCATATGACCTATTCAAACCCAAACAACATCCCCCACCTTAATGCCCATTCTTATGTTAGCATTCTCAGCCTGTGAAGCAGGCGCTGGTCTAGCAGTCCTAGTAGCTTCCACCCGAACTCACGGATCGGATCATTTACACAATCTAAACCTTCTACAATGTTAAAAATTATTCTCCCTACAATCATATTACTCCCCATAACCCTCCTATCTCCTCCAAAATTCCTATGACTCAATGTCACCTCGCACAGCCTCTTAATTGCAACCGCTAGCTTACAATGACTTCCTTCAACCTATTACCCTAGCAAAAACCTATCACCATGACTTGGAACTGATCAAATTTCATCCCCCTTATTAGTTCTATCTTGTTGACTTCTACCTCTTATAATCCTGGCAAGCCAAAATCACCTTCAACAAGAACCTCCCACACGAAAATATATTTTTACCATAACCATAATCCTCACCCAACCATTCATTATCTTTGCCTTCTCAGCCTTAGAACTGATATTATTTTATATCGCATTCGAAGCTACCCTAATCCCTACCCTAATTCTAATCACACGATGGGGTAGCCAACCAGAACGTTTAAGTGCTGGAATCTACCTCTTATTTTAGACACTAATTAGTTCTCTTCCCCTATTAGTAGTGATCCTCTATCTTCACACTCAAACAGGAACTATACACATCACTATAATAAAACTTTCACACTCATCTCTTACAAACTCCTGAACAGGCCTCATATCAAGTCTAACCCTATTGCTCGCTTTCATAGTGAAAGCTCCCCTTTACGGACTACACCTATGACTCCCAAAAGCCCATGTAGAGGCACCAATCGCAGGATCCATACTCCTAGCTGCGCTCCTCCTCAAACTTGGGGGATACGGCATTATGCGTACCTCAATAATTACAAACTCCCTATTAGACTACCTCTACTACCCATTTTTAACCCTAGCCTTATGAGGGGCACTAATGACAAGCTCCATCTGCCTATGCCAAATTGACCTTAAGTCATTAATCGCCTACTCCTCAGTAAGCCACATAGGTCTAGTCATTGCCGCAACAATAATCCAAACCCACTGATCCTTTTCAGGGGCCATAATCCTAATGATTTCACATGGACTCACCTCTTCCATACTATTTTGCCTAGCTAATACAAACTATGAACGCATACATAGTCGTACTCTCCTTCTAACACGAGGCCTACAACCCCTTTTACCTCTAACAGGAATCTGATGGCTCCTAGCCAACCTAACAAACATAGCCCTTCCTCCTACCACTAACCTGATAGCTGAATTAACTATCATAATTGCACTCTTCAACTGATCCACCTTCACCATTATCCTAACCGGAGCCGCAACTCTACTAACTGCAGCCTATACCCTCTACATACTCCTTATAACCCAACGAGGTCCAACTCCAACCTATATTACAACCACCCAAAATTCAAATACACGAGAACATCTCCTTATAACACTTCATATCCTACCCTCCCTCCTCCTCATCCTAAAACCAGAGCTAATCTCAGGAATTCCCACATGCAAACATAGTTTTAAACCAAACATTAGACTGTGATCCTAAAAATAGAAGTTAAACTCTTCTTGCCTGCCGAGGGGAGGTTTAACCAACAAGAACTGCTAACTCTTGCATCTGAGCCTAAGACCTCAGCCCCCTTACTTTTAAAGGATAATAGCAATCCACTGGTCTTAGGAGCCATTCATCTTGGTGCAAGTCCAAGTAAAAGTAATGGACTTCCCATTAATCCTCAACACCTCTATATTCTTGACCCTGGCTACCCTCTCTATACTCATCCTACTCCCCCTCCTATCCAAAAACTATCTAAACTCTCCAACAACCATCATACACACTGTTAAAACTTCCTTCATAGTTAGTTTATTTCCCATAATCCTCTCCATCTACTTAAATATGGAAAATACCACTTTCTATTGAGAATGAAAATTTATTGCGAACTTCAAAATCCCTTTTAGCCTTAAAATAGACCAGTACTCCTTAACGTTTTTTCCTATTGCACTATTCGTAACATGATCTATTCTTCAATTTACAACATGATATATAGCCTCAGAACCCCACACCACAAAATTCTCTCTTTACCTTCTAATTTTTCTCATTGCAATACTCATCTTAATCATCGCTAATAACATATTCCTCTTATTTATCGGCTGAGAGGGAGTCGGAATTATATCCTTCCTCCTGATTGGATGGTGACACGGTCGAGCAGAAGCCAACACCGCTGCACTTCAAGCCGTACTTTACAACCGTATTGGGGATATTGGACTAATCCTCTGCATAGCATGACTAGCATCCTCAATAAACACTTGAGAAATTCAACAACAATCCTCCCCAGACCAAATATCCCTTCTCCCTCTCTTAGGGCTCATCCTAGCCGCCACAGGTAAATCCGCCCAATTTGGCCTGCATCCATGACTCCCAGCAGCTATAGAAGGGCCAACCCCTGTATCTGCCCTACTCCATTCCAGCACAATAGTAGTTGCTGGAATCTTTCTACTTATTCGCACTCACCACATATTATGTAACAACCAAATTGCCCTATGTGCCTTTGTATAGGTGCCCTATCCACCCTATTTGCCGCTACATGCGCTCTTACCCAAAATTACATCAAAAAAATTATTGCTTTCTCTACATCCAGCCAACTAGGACTAATAATAGTCACTATTGGCCTAAATCTACCTCAACTAGCCTTCCTACACATCTCTACGCATGCATTCTTTAAAGCCATACTCTTCCTTTGCTCTGGGTCTATCATTCACAGCCTTAACGGTGAACAAGACATTCGAAAAATAGGAGGATTGCAGAAACTACTCCCTACAACTACCTCATGCCTGACAATCGGAAATTTAGCTCTCATAGGAACACCATTTTTAGCAGGGTTTTACTCAAAAGATCTCATTATCCAAAGTCTTAACACCTCCTATCTAAACACCTGAGCACTCCTCCTAACCCTCGTAGCTACAGCTTTTACTGCAACTTACAGCCTACGTATAGCCCTACTAGTACAAACTGACTACACCCAGATTCCCTCCATTACTCCCATCAATGAAAACAACCCAGCAGTCACAAACCCAATTACTCGTCTCGCTCTCGGAAGTATTATAGCTGGTCTATTAATTACCTCTTATATCTCCCCTACAAAAACCCCGCCTATAACCATACCACTGGTCGCAGAAACCACTGCTATCATTATTACAACATTAGGCATCATTCTGGCATTAGAACTATCAAAACTCACACATACCTTCTCTGCCCCCAAACAAAATATCACTATAAACTTCTCCAGCACTCTAGGATATTTTAACCCCCTTATACACCGCCTCAGCTCTACTAAACTCCTAAACAACGGCCAGAACATTGCATCCCATTTAATCGACCTATCCTGATATAAAAAAATAGGCCCAGAAGGACTAGCGACCCTTCAACTCAAAGTATCCAAAATCTCAACTACTCTACACTCCGGACTAATCAAAACCTATCTAGGATCCTTCGCTCTATCTATCTTAATTATAATCTTATTTACACAGAACTAAGAATTAATGGCCCCTAACTTACGGAAACATCACCCCCTTCTAAAAATAATCAACAATTCTTTAACTGACCTCCCAACACCACCAAACATTTCCGCCTGATGAAACTTTGGATCTCTTCTTGGCATCTGTCTAACAATCCAAATCACCACTGGCCTCCTACTAGCAATACATTATACAGCGGATATCACCCTGGCATTCACGTCCGTCGCCCATACATGCCGAAATGTTCAATTCGGCTGACTAATCCAAAACCTCCATGCAAACGGCGCCTCCTTCTTCTTCATATGCATTTACCTACACATTGGACGAGGATTCTACTATGGTTCCTACCTATATAAAGAAACCTGAAACACAGGAGTTATTCTCCTTTTAACTCTAATAGCAACTGCCTTCGTAGGATATGTCCTCCCATGAGGCCAAATATCATTCTGAGGCACTACAGTAATTACTAACCTATTCTCAGCAATTCCTTACATTGGCCAAACACTTGTAGAATGAGCTTGAGGAGGATTCTCAGTTGACAACCCTACACTTACCCGGTTCTTTGCCCTCCACTTCCTCCTCCCATTCTAATTGCAGGTCTCACCCTCATCCACTTAACTTTCTTACACAAAACAGGCTCAAACAACCCCCTAGGTATTTATTCAGACTGCAACAAAATCCCATTTCACCCCTATTTCTCAATAAAAGATATTCTAGGCCTTTTGTTCCTCCTCATTCCTCTAATAACACTTGCCATATTCTCACCCAACCTCTTAGGAGATCCAGAAAATTTTACACCTGCAAACCCATTAGTAACACCTCCCCACATTAAACCTGAGTGGTACTTCCTATTTGCATATGCCATCCTACCATCAATCCCCAACAAATTAGGAGGAGTCCTAGCCCTAGCCGCCTCCGTCTTAATTCTATTTCTAGCCCCATTCCTCCACATGTCAAAGCAACGAACTATAACCTTCCGACCTCTCTCCCAACTTCTATTCTGAATCCTAGTAACAAATCTTTTAATCCTTACATGAATCGGTAGCCAACCAGTCGAACATCCATTTATTATCATCGGACAACTCGCCTCAACTACCTACTTCACAATCATTCTCATCTTATTCCCCATTACTAGTCTCCTAGAAAATAAGATACTCAACCTCTAATCACTCTAATAGTTTATAAAAAACGTTGGTCTTGTAAACCAAAGACTGAAGGCCGCCCCCTTCTTAGAGTTTTCCAAAAAATATCCAAGCACCCCCCAACTTTCCAATCAACACGTACATCAAGGGGAGGGGCCCCCCCCTCCCCCCATACCCTACGGTATGTATTACTTTGCATAGCATCCTCCACCACATTAGACATAACATGCATGTAGGAAAATCTGACATACTATTATTGCAAAAACCATCCAAATTTCCATACTATCTCCCATACAAACCAAAACTTGTCATTCACAGATCTAGGTACATTCCCACACAAGGACATAACATGTCATGTTCTAGGAATAATCCCGCCAAACGAACTAAAACCTAAAACTGCTAATTTTCGCATAAAATCCTTCTCAATACGAGGAACGTCACAGAACCTAAAATCCACGGTCCATGGACCACTCACCACTTAACCTTGCTCTATGTACCAACCAAGAAGTGCTGGGTTATTTATTAGTCATACTCCTCACGAGAAACCAGCAACCCGGCGTTAGTAATGTTTATCATGTCCAGCTTCAGGTGTATTCTTTCCCTTTCCACCAATAACCCACTCTCATAACTTGCTCTTTGTCGCCTCTGGTTCCTCGGTCAGGGCCATAACTTGCTTAATTTTCCTAAACTTGCGCTCCGTTACTAATGGTTGGGGATGTTCGGCCAACCTGGACCTCGTGATCGCGGCATTTTCTCTCTTCTAAACTTTTGGTTTATTTTTTTGGGGTAGATCTCAATAAGCCCTTCAGAGTGCTCCGCCAGGGGGTTCCCATATATGGTTGACATGTACCCCTTATGGTCGACGAGCGGTTTTCTCACTTTCGTGTGAAAATTAATGATATGGTTTCAAGTGTTATTCGGTCTCATACTGTTGCACTGATGCACTGTCATGTGCTGTTGGCTTGGTTTTTCCATTACGTCTCTCATCAAGTTGCAATTTAATTAATGCACACCAGACATATTTTTTGTCGTCAATTTCACAAAAAATTACAAAAATTTTGTCATTTTTTGCAATGATCTAGGGACTTTCCCTCTATTCATCATTAATTTTTGTTTTTAAATTTTTTAACAAAAATTTCAAATTTTACAAACTTTCCATTCCCCTAATTTTCCAATTAAGACATTTGCATCATCAATTTGTTAAATTTTTTTAACACACTTTAATCTACCCCATCATTTCCTTTCATCATTCATTTGTTCATTTGTTTGTTTACACTTTAATCTACCCCATCATTTCCTTTCATCATTCATTTGTTCATTTGTTTGTTTACACTTTAATCTACCCCATCATTTCCTTTCACCCTCTTACCTCCCCAATTAATCGCCCCCACTACTCTAACTAATATTCCACCCACACACACCTTTAACAGTTGCTCCCAAACTTTTTTCCAACCCTTCAGAAAAAAAGGAATCAAACCTTTATCACCAACTCCCAAACCTGGCATTTTCATTAAACTATTCTCTGAACCACATCTCCTTAAACCGCCCGAATTGCCCCACGAGACAACCCTCGTACAAGTTCTAGCACAACAAACAACGTCAGCAACAGACCCCAGCCCGCAATTAAAAATTGTCCCACCCCCCAAGAATAAAACATAGCCGCTCCCTCAAAATCCAACCGAATAGATAAAACACCCCCACTATCCACTGTGTTTATCCCTAACCACTCTAACTCAGATAGCCCTATAATAAACACCCCACCCCCCAACACTAAAACTAACCCAGCACCATACCCAACAACCTGCCAGTCCCCTCAGGTCTCAGGAAATGGATCTGCTGCCAATGAAACCAAATACACAAAAACCACTAACATCCCACCTAAATATACCAGAAATAACACTAGTGATACAAAAGACACCCCCAAACTCATTAACCATCCACACCCTACAATAGACGCCAACACTAACCCCACTACTGCATAGTATGGAGAAGGATTGGAAGCAACTGCTAGTCCTCCCAAAATAAAACTAACACTTAAAAATAGTATAAAGTACGTCATAACAATTCCTGCTTGGCCTCTATCCAAGACCTTTGGCCTGAAAAACCATCGTTGTAATTTCAACTACAAGAACATAAAACCTTAACAAACCCGCCCACAACACTACAATCCTGCCCCTTTCTACTCTTCTAACTTCTCAACAACACATTTTTGTTATCCACTAGAACTACTTCTCCAACCACTAAACAAATCCTAAATCAATAGCAACTATTACTACAACTAAAACAAGCCCCAATAATAATCACTATGCCTATAACAGCCTTAGTCCTTGTAGCTTACAATAAAACATAACACTGAAGATGTTAAGACGGCTATTACACATACCCAAGGACAAAAAAGACTTAGTCCTAACCTTACAGTTAGTTCTTGCCAAATATATACATGCAAGTATCCGCATCCCAGTGAAAATGCCCTCAGTACCTTAAAAAGACAGCAGGAGCAGGCATCAGGCACACCACTCCAATTGTAGCTCAAAACGCCTTGCCTAGCCACACCCCCACGGGTTTTCAGCAGTAATTAATATTAAGCAATAAGTGTAAACTTGACTTAGTTAAAGCAACTTACCAGGCTTGGTAAATCTTGTGCCAGCCACCGTGGTCACACAAGAAACCCAAATTAACTTTATACGGCGTAAAGAGTGGTTTTTCATTATCACTTCAACTAAGACTGAAATGTAACCAAGCTGTTATAAGCACAAGATGCATCCAATACTCCCATAGAAATGATCTTAGCTTCATGATCAACAAAACTCCACGAAAGCCAGGACACAAACTGGGATTAGATACCCCACTATGCCTGGCCCTAAATCCCGATGCTTTCACCACTTTAAGCATCCACCTGAGAACTACGAGCACAAACGCTGAAAACTCTAAGGACTTGGCGGTGCTCCAAACCCACCTAGAGGAACCTGTTCTATAACCGATAACCCACGATACACCCAACCATCCCTTGCCAAATCAGCCTAATATACCGCCATCGTCAGCCCACCCCTAAACTGAGGGTTTTACAGTGGGCACAACAGCAACATCCCACTAATAAGACAGGTCAAGGTATAGCTCATGAGATGGTAGAAATGGGCTACATTTTCTAGCATAGAATACCTCACGACAAGGAGTGTGAAATCACTCCTAAAAGGCGGATTTAACAGTAAAACAGGATAATAATGCCTCCTTTAAGCTGGCTCTGAAGCACGTACATACTGCCCGTCACCCTCCTCACAAGCTAGGATTAATTTTATTTATAATAAACCCCTAAGCTAGAGATGAGGCAAGTCGTAACAAGGGAAGTGTACCGGAAGGTGCACTTAGTCTACCAAGACGTAGCTATAACTAAAGCATTCAGCTTACACCTGAAAGATATCTGTTCCATATCAGATCGCCTTGAAGCCTAACTCTAGCTCTTCTACCAGATTACATAGAAACTAAGTTAATACTACCCATTAAATCAAAACATTCTCTCACTCAACCTAGTATAGGCGATAGAAAAGTAAACTCAAGACGCAATAGAGATCATGTACCGTAAGGGAAGAATGAAATAGTAATGACAAACCAAGCAATAAATAGCAAAGACCAACCCTTGTACCTTTTGCATCATGATTTAGCGAGAACAACCCAAGCAAAACGCCAATTTAAGCTTGCTTCCCCGAAACCCAAGCGAGCTACTTATGAGCAGCTATCTACTGAGCAAACCCGTCTCTGTTGCAAAAGAGTGGGAAGACTCGTTAGTAGTGGTGAAAAGCCAATCGAGCTGGGTGATAGCTGGTTGCCTATGAAATGAATCTTAGTTCCCTCTTAATTCACCTCCCAGGACTACACTCAACCCACATGAAGCGAATTAAGGGCTATTTAAAGGAGGTACAGCTCCTTTAAAAAAGAATACACTCTCCCCTAGCGGATAAATTTAATTACAGCTTAATTGTGGGCCTTCAAGCAGCCACCATTAAAGAATGCCTCAAAGCTCCTCACCTAAAAAAATCTAAACTTCCTCATGACTCCCTCTTCCCCAATAGGCCAACTTATATTAAATAAGAGAATTTATGTTAAAATAAGTAACTAGGGATCCCCTCTATGGCGCAAGCTTACATTACAATATTATTAACAATCCACAGGATAGTTTTTAACCTTAACAAGACCTTATACCCAAAACTCTGTTAACCCACCTATGGAGAACCCCCAAAGACGATTAAAATCTGTAAAAGGAACTAGGTAAATCCAAGACCCGACTGTTTACCAAAAACATAGCCTTTAGCAAACCAAGTATTAAAGGTGAAGCCTGCCCAGTGACAATTCGTTCAACGGCCGCGGTATCCTAACCGTGCAAAGGTAGCACAATCAATTGTCCCATAAATCGGGACTTGTATGAATGGCTTAACGAGGTCTTAGCTGTCTCCTACAGATAATCAGTGAAATTGATCTTCCCGTGCAAAAGCAGGAATAACCCCATAAGACAAGAAGACCCTGTGGAACTTTAAAATCTGCTACCACTCCCATAAACAATACTCACCCACAGGGCCTACTCTCCCGGGATTTTGCTGGTGTGCATTTTTGGGTTGGGGCGACCTTGGAGACAAACTTAACCTCCAAATATCAGACAATCCATCTTAACCAAGAACTACCCATCAACGTGCTAATAGTAACCAGACCCAATATAATTGATTAATGAACCTAGCTACCCCAGGGATAACAGTGCAATCTCCTTCAAGAGCCCACATCGACAAGGAGGTTTACGACCTCGATGTTGGATCAGGACATCCTAGTGGTGCAACCGCTACCAAGGGTTCGTTTGTTCAACGATTAACAGTCCTACGTGATCTGAGTTCAGACCGGAGTAATCCAGGTCGGTTTCTATCTATGTTACAACTCCTTCTAGTACGAAAGGATCGAAGAAGTAAGGCCTATGCCACAAGCACGTCTTCGCACCCAGTAATGAACCCAACTAAATTACTAAGAGCTCCACCATAACCCCCTCCTAGAAAAGGACCGCTAGCGTGGCAGAGCTTGGCAAATGCAGAAGGCTTAAGCCCTTTACCCAGAGGTTCAAATCCTCTCCCTAGCTCCAACACAAACCACATGACAATTCACTTAACCCTCACTTACTTTATTATATCAATATCCTATGCTCTCTCCATCCTCATCGCCGTAGCATTTCTTACCCTAGTTAACTTAGTAAGACTCTAAGCTATATGCAAGCCCGAAAAGGGTCTAATATTGTAGGACCATTTGGCCTCTTACAACCTATAGCAGATGGAGTAAAGCTATTCATTAAAGAACCAATTCGTCCATCAACTTCATCCCCTTACTTATTTATATCTACTCCTATCTTAGCCCTTCTCCTAGCAATTACAATCTGAACACCACTTCCCCTACCCTTTCCCCTTACTGACCTAAACCTTGGCATACTCTTCCTTCTAGCTCTATCTAGCTTGGCAGTCTACTCAATTCTATGATCAGGGTGAGCCTCTAACTCAAAATATGCCTTAATCGGCGCCCTCCGAGCAGGCGAAGCTCAGTTCCCCCAAGTATCCAAAATCTCAACTACTCTACACTCCGGACTAATCAAAACCTATCTAGGATCCTTCGCTCTATCTATCTTAATTATAATCTTATTTACACAGAACTAAGAATTAATGGTCCCTAACTTACGAAAACATCACCCCCTTCTAAAAATAATCAACAATTCTTTAACTGACCTCCCAACACCACCAAACATTTCCGCCTGATGAAACTTTGGATCTCTTCTTGGCATCTGTCTAACAATCCAAATCACCACTGGCCTCCTACTAGCAATACATTATACAGCGGATATCACCCTGGCATTCACGTCCGTCGCCCATACATGCCGAAATGTTCAATTCGGCTGACTAATCCGAAACCTCCATGCAAACGGCGCCTCCTTCTTCTTCATATGCATTTACCTACACATTGGACGAGGATTCTACTATGGTTCCTACCTATATAAAGAAACCTGAAACACAGGAGTTATTCTCCTTTTAACTCTAATAGCAACTGCCTTCGTAGGATATGTCCTCCCATGAGGCCAAATATCATTCTGAGGCACTACAGTAATTACTAACCTATTCTCAGCAATTCCTTACATTGGCCAAACACTTGTAGAATGAGCTTGAGGAGGATTCTCAGTTGACAACCCTACACTTACCCGGTTCTTTGCCCTCCACTTCCTCCTCCCATTCTAATTGCAGGTCTCACCCTCATCCACTTAACTTTCTTACACAAAACAGGCTCAAACAACCCCCTAGGTATTTATTCAGACTGCAACAAAATCCCATTTCACCCCTATTTCTCAATAAAAGATATTCTAGGCCTTTTGTTCCTCCTCATTCCTCTAATAACACTTGCCATATTCTCACCCAACCTCTTAGGAGATCCAGAAAATTTTACACCTGCAAACCCATTAGTAACACCTCCCCACATTAAACCTGAGTGGTACTTCCTATTTGCATATGCCATCCTACCATCAATCCCCAACAAATTAGGAGGAGTCCTAGCCCTAGCCGCCTCCGTCTTAATTCTATTTCTAGCCCCATTCCTCCACATGTCAAAGCAACGAACTATAACCTTCCGACCTCTCTCCCAACTTCTATTCTGAATCCTAGTAACAAATCTTTTAATCCTTACATGAATCGGTAGCCAACCAGTCGAACATCCATTTATTATCATCGGACAACTCGCCTCAACTACCTACTTCACAATCATTCTCATCTTATTCCCCATTACTAGTCTCCTAGAAAATAAGATACTCAACCTCTAATCACTCTAATAGTTTATAAAAAACGTTGGTCTTGTAAACCAAAGACTGAAGGCCGCCCCTTTCTTAGAGTTTTCCAAAAAATATCCAAGCACCCCCCAACTTTCCAATCAACACGTACATCAAGGGGAGGGGTCGCCCCCTCCCCCCATACCCTACGGTATGTATTACTTTGCATAGCATCCTCCACCACATTAGACATAACATGCATGTAGGAAAATCTGACATACTATTATTGCAAAAACCATCCAAATTTCCATACTATCTCCCATACAATCCAAAACTTGTCATTCACAGATCTAGGTACATTCCCACACAAGGACATAACATGTCATGTTCTAGGAATAATCCCGCCAAACGAACTAAAACCTAAAACTGCTAATTTACGCATAAAATCCTTCTCAATACGAGGAACGTCACAGAACCTAAAATCCATGGTCCATGGACCACTCACCACTTAACCTTGCTCTATGTACCAACCAAGAAGTGCTGGGTTATTTATTAGTCATACTCCTCACGAGAAACCAGCAACCCGGCGTTAGTAATGTTTATCATGTCCAGCTTCAGGTGTATTCTTTCCCTTTCCACCAATAACCCACTCTCATAACTTGCTCTTTGTCGCCTCTGGTTCCTCGGTCAGGGCCATAACTTGCTTAATTTTCCTAAACTTGTGCTCCGTTACTAATGGTTGGGGATGCTCGGCCAACCTGGACCTCGTGATCGCGGCATTTTCTCTCTTCTAAACTTTTGGTTTATTTTTTTGGGGTAGATCTCAATAAGCTCTTCAGAGTGCTCCGCCAGGGGGCTCCCATATATGGTTGACATGTACCCCTTATGGTCGACGAGCGGTTTTCTCACTTTTGCGTGAAAATTAATGATATGGTTTCAAGTGTTATTCGGTCGCATACTGTTGCACTGATGCACTGTCATGTGCTGTTGGCTTGGTTTTTCCATTACGTCTCTCATCAAGTTGCAATTTAATTAATGCACACCAGACATATTTTTTGTCGTCAATTTCACAAAAAATTACAAAAATTTTGTCATTTTTTGCAATGATCTAGGGACTTTCCCTCTATTCATCATTAATTTTTGTTTTTAAATTTTTTAACAAAAATTTCAAATTTTACAAACTTTCCATTCCCCTAATTTTCCAATTAAGACATTTGCATCATCAATTTGTTAAATTTTTTTAACACACTTTAATCTACCCCATCATTTCCTTTCATCATTCATTTGTTCATTTGTTTGTTTACACTTTAATCTACCCCATCATTTCCTTTCATCATTCATTTGTTCATTTGTTTGTTTACACTTTAATCTACCCCATCATTTCCTTTCATCATTCATTTGTTCATTTGTTTGTTTACACTTTAATCTACCCCATCATTTCCTTTCATCATTCATTTGTTCATTTCTTTGTTTACACTTTAATCTACCCCATCATTTCCTTTCACCCTCTTACCTCCCCAATTAATCGCCCTCACTACTCTAACTAATATTCCACCCACACACACCTTTAACAGTTGCTCCCAAACTTTTTTCCAACCCTTCAGAAAAAAAGGAATCAAACCTTTATCACCAACTCCCAAACCTGGCATTTTCATTAAACTAGTCTCTGAACCACACCTCCTTAAACCGCCCAAATTGCCCCACGAGACAACCCTCCTACAAGTTCTAGCACAACAAACAACGTCAGCAACAGACCCCAGCCCGCAATTAAAAATTGTCCCACCCCCCAAGAATAAAACATAGCCGCTCCCTCAAAATCCAACCGAATAGATAAAACACCCCCACTATCCACCGTGTTTATCCCTAACCACTCTAACTCAGATAGCCCTATAATAAACACCCCACCCCCCAACACTAAAACTAACCCAGCACCATACCCAACAACCTGCCAGTCCCCTCAGGTCTCAGGAAATGGATCTGCTGCCAGTGAAACCGAATACACAAAAACCACTAACATCCCACCTAAATATACCAGAAATAACACTAGTGATACAAAAGACACCCCCAAACTCATTAACCATCCACACCCTACAATAGACGCCAACACTAACCCCACTACTGCATAGTATGGAGAAGGATTGGAAGCAACTGCTAGTCCTCCCAAAATAAAACTAACACTTAAAAATAGTATAAAGTACGTCATAACAATTCCTGCTTGGCCTCTATCCAAGACCTTTGGCCTGAAAAACCATCGTTGTAATTTCAACTACAAGAACATAAAACCTTAACAAACCCGCCCACAACACTACAATCCTGCCCCTTTCTACTCTTCTAACTTCTCAACAACACATTTTTGTTATCCACTAGAACTACTTCTCCAACCACTAAACAAATCCTAAATCAATAGCAACTATTACTACAACTAAAACAAGCCCCAATAATAATCACTATGCCTATAACAGCCTTAGTCCTTGTAGCTTACAATAAAGCATAACACTGAAGATGTTAAGACGGCTATTACACATACCCAAGGACAAAAAAGACTTAGTCCTAACCTTACAGTTAGTTCTTGCCAAATATATACATGCAAGTATCCGCATCCCAGTGAAAATACCCTCAGCACCTTAAAAAGACAGCAGGAGCAGGCATCAGGCACACCACTCCAATTGTAGCTCAAAACGCCTTGCCTAGCCACACCCCCACGGGTTTTCAGCAGTAATTAATATTAAGCAATAAGTGTAAACTTGACTTAGTTAAAGCAACTTACCAGGCTTGGTAAATCTTGTGCCAGCCACCGCGGTCACACAAGAAACCCAAATTAACTTTATACAGCGTAAAGAGTGGTTTTTCATTATCACTTCAACTAAGACTGAAATGTAACCAAGCTGTTATAAGCACAAGATGCATCCAATACTCCCATAGAAATGATCTTAGCTTCATGATCAACAAAACTCCGCGAAAGCCAGGACACAAACTGGAATTAGATACCCCACTATGCCTGGCCCTAAATCCCAATGCTTTCACCACTTAAGCATCCGCCTGAGAACTACGAGCACAAACACTGAAAACTCTAAGGACTTGGCGGTGCTCCAAACCCACCTAGAGGAGCCTGTTCTATAACCGATAACCCACGATACACCCAACCATCCCTTACCAAATCAGCCTATATACCGCCGTCGTCAGCCCACCCCTAAACTGAGGGTTTAACAGTGGGCACAACAGCAACATCCCACTAATAAGACAGGTCAAGGTATAGCTCATGAGATGGTAGAAATGGGCTACATTTTCTAGCATAGAATACCTCACGACAAGGAGTGTGAAATCACTCCTAAAAGGCGGATTTAACAGTAAAGCAGGATAATAATGCCTCCTTTAAGCTGGCTCTGAAGCACATACATACCGCCCGTCACCCTCCTCACAAGCTAGGATTAATTTTATTTATAATAAACCCCTAAGCTAGAGATGAGGCAAGTCGTAACAAGGGAAGTGTACCGGAAGGTGCACTTAGTCTACCAAGACGTAGCTATAACTAAAGCATTCAGCTTACACCTGAAAGATATCTGTTCCATATCAGATCGCCTTGAAGCCTAACTCTAGCTCTTCTACCAGATTACATAGAAACTAAGTTAATACTACCCATTAAATCAAAACATTCTCTCACTCAACCTAGTATAGGCAATAGAAAAGTAAACTCAAGACGCAATAGAGATCATGTACCGTAAGGGAAGAATGAAATAGTAATGACAAACCAAGCAATAAATAGCAAAGACCAACCCTTGTACCTTTTGCATCATGATTTAGCGAGAACTACCCAAGCAAAATGCCAATTTAAGTTTGCTTCCCCGAAACCCAAGCGAGCTACTTACGAGCAGCTATCTACTGAGCAAACCCGTCTCTGTTGCAAAAGAGTGGGAAGACTCGTTAGTAGTGGTGAAAAGCCAATCGAGCTGGGTGATAGCTGGTTGCCTATGAAATGAATCTTAGTTCCCTCTTAATTCACCTCCCAGGACTACACTCAACCCACATGAAGCGAATTAAGGGCTATTTAAAGGAGGTACAGCTCCTTTAAAAAAGAATACACTCTCCCCTAGCGGATAAATTTAATTACAGCTTAATTGTGGGCCTTCAAGCAGCCACCATTAAAGAATGCCTCAAAGCTCCTCACCTAAAAAAATCTAAACTTCCTCATGACTCCCTCTTCCCCAATAGGCCAACTTATATTAAATAAGAGAATTTATGCTAAAATAAGTAACTAGGGATCCCCTCTATGGCGCAAGCTTACATTACAACATTATTAACAATCCACAGGATATTTTTTAACCTTAACAAGACCTTATACCCAAAACTCTGTTAACCCACCTATGGAGCACCCCCAAAGACGATTAAAATCTGTAAAAGGAACTAGGTAAATCCAAGGCCTGACTGTTTACCAAAAACATAGCCTTTAGCAAACCAAGTATTAAAGGTGAAGCCTGCCCAGTGACAATTCGTTCAATGGCTGCGGTATCCTAACCGTGCAAAGGTAGCACAATCAATTGTCCCATAAATCGGGACTTGTATGAATGGCTTAACGAGGTCTTAGCTGTCTCCTACAGATAATCAGTGAAATTGATCTTCCCGTGCAAAAGCAGGAATAACCCCATAAGACAAGAAGACCCTGTGGAACTTTAAAATCTGCTACCACTCCCATAAACAATACTCACCCACAGGGCCTACTCCCCCGGGATTTTGCTGGTGTGCATTTTTTGGTTGGGGCGACCTTGGAGACAAACTTAACCTCCAAATATCAGACAATCCATCTTAACCAAGAACTACCCATCAACGTGCTAATAGTAACCAGACCCAATATAATTGATTAATGAACCTAGCTACCCCAGGGATAACAGCGCAATCTCCTTCAAGAGCCCACATCGACAAGGAGGTTTACGACCTCGATGTTGGATCAGGACATCCTAGTGGTGCAACCGCTACCAAGGGTTCGTTTGTTCAACGATTAACAGTCCTACGTGATCTGAGTTCAGACCGGAGTAATCCAGGTCGGTTTCTATCTATGTTACAACTCCTTCTAGTACGAAAGGATCGAAGAAGTAAGGCCTATGCCACAAGCACGTCTTCGCACCCAGTAATGAACCCAACTAAATTACTAAGAGCTCCACCATAACCCCCTCCTAGAAAAGGACCGCTAGCGTGGCAGAGCTTGGCAAATGCAGAAGGCTTAAGCCCTTTACCCAGAGGTTCAAATCCTCTCCCTAGCTCCAACACAAACCACATGACAATTCACTTAACCCTCACTTACTTTATTATATCAATATCCTATGCTCTCTCCATCCTCATCGCCGTAGCATTTCTTACCCTAGTTGAACGTAAGATTCTAAGTTATATGCAAGCCCGAAAAGGGCCTAATATTGTAGGACCATTTGGCCTCTTACAACCTATAGCAGATGGAGTAAAGCTATTCATTAAAGAACCAATTCGTCCATCAACTTCATCCCCTTACTTATTTATATCTACTCCTATCTTAGCCCTTCTAGCAATTACAATCTGAACACCACTTCCCCTACCCTTTCCCCTTACTGACCTAAACCTTGGCATACTCTTCCTTCTAGCTCTATCTAGCTTGGCAGTCTACTCAATTCTATGATCAGGGTGAGCCTCTAACTCAAAATATGCCTTAATCGGCGCCCTCCGAGCAGTCGCACAAACTATCTCTTACGAAGTTACCCTAGCCATTATTCTCCTATCCGTAATTAGCCTTAGTGGTAACTACACCCTCAATACCCTAGCTACAACTCAAGAACCTCTCTACCTCATTTTCTCCTCCTGGCCCTTAGCAATAATATGATATATCTCCACTCTTGCCGAAACAAACCGCGCTCCATTTGACCTGACAGAAGGAGAATCTGAACTAGTCTCAGGGTTCAACGTAGAATATGCTGCAGGGCCATTCGCCTTGTTTTTTCTTGCCGAATATGCTAATATTATACTAATAAATGCACTCACAACCATTCTATTCCTAAACCCCAGCTCACTTAATCTCCCTCAAGAACTCATTCCCCCTACTTTAGCTACAAAAACCTTCCTCCTTTCCGCAGGATTCTTATGAATCCGCACCTCTTACCCTCGATTCCGATATGATCAACTCATACATTTGCTTTGAAAAAACTTCTTACCCCTAACATATGCCTATGGCATACCAGCCTTCCTATCTCCTATGCAGGCCTACCCCCCTACCTAAGACACTCAAGGAAATGTGCCTGAATCCAAAAGGGTTACTATGATAAAGTAAACATAGAGGTATACAAATCCTCTCATTTCCTAATTTTAGAAAAGTAGGAATCGAACCTACACTAAAGGAATCAAAATCCTCTATACTCCCTCTATATTATTTTCTAGTAAGGTCAGCCAATTAAGCTATCGGGCCCATACCCCGAAAATGATGGTTTAACTCTACCTTAAACCCCAAACCGTAAACCCTAAAACCTAAACCCTAACCCTTGCTAACCTTAACCCTAACCCTAACCCCAACATCTCATAGCAGAGGGAGGGAGGGGCCTGATTCCTCATCAGATATATCAACAGTCAAAAGCCTGTAAGCTCAGCTCTTGCCTTTGCAGGGCTTCACACCGTCAGCACTGGAGGGAGGGAGGGGCCCGACTGCTCATCAGAGGTATCATGCAAGTCAAAAGCCTGAAAAGTCTCCTAGAATGCATAAATCATTAACCATTTCAGTCTCTGACAATTGGTCCACACAGTAACTGCAAGCTATGCCCAAAGCCTGTTCCCTAACCTTAGAAGAGAGACTGCAACCCTCGAGATGTTGGAGGCTCGAGGCAAGGTCCATGACACTAATCATGGCTATAACTCATAACTTCTTGGAGTATGGGGACTTCCCTCCTTCACCCCCGGCAGATCAAGGCCACCACTTCAACTGACAGACATGGAAGCATCGCTGGACCCCACGGGCGGTGACTATATACATCTGTCCACTCTCAGCTTTTCTTTCTCTTACTCTCCCTTGCTCTTCTCCTGCCTTTCTCTCCCCTGTGCATTTTCTTTCCCCCCCCCCAAAGGTTATCTCTGTGTCACATTGTGGTATGACAGCACCCAAACTGCTAGCATGCCTGTTGATACAGAATTGTTAAAATAAACCTTGCCAGTATATGTTTTCAGACACCGATTATTTAGTGTCGTTTCACTTTAATCCACCCCAAGGGAATTATTAATAAAAACCTGAGTTACCCCCTCTCCCCTTTTCCTGGGGCGGGTTGTAACACCAATCAGCACTGACTCCGCCCAGGAGGCGGAGCCAGTGACGCAGAACAATCAACACGGACTCCACCTCTTGACTCCAACCAGTGGGCGGGGCCAGTGCTCTATAGAAGCAGAGTACATACCGGACGGGCGGTGGGTATTCTGACAGACACGCAACAGAACAGCAACAGCAAAAGCAGAGACCCAAGAGAAAAAGCAAAAGATTCTGACAGCGGTGGGCACTGAATCGGGCTTATAGCCCGAGAGGGGTTTACTGGGTACCACTGCGTTCCTGGAATGGGGTAAACCCGCGATAGTTAGATCGCACATTGAGACAGATTCTGACTAACCCTAACCCTAACCCCAAACCTAACCCCTAACCCTTACCCTAACCCTAACCCTAACCCTAAACCCTAACCCTAAACCCTAACCCCAACCCTAACCCTTACCCTAACCCTAACCCTAACCCTAGTAGCTTGCAGTCTCTTTTTTAAAGTTAGGGTTAGGGAACTGGTTTTGTGCATAGCTTGCAGTCTCTTTTTTAAGGTTAAGGTTAGGGAACCGGGTTTGCACATAGCTTGCATTCACTTTTTTAGGATTAGGGTCAGGGAATTGGGTTTGCGCATAGCTTGCAGTCTCTTTTTTAAGGTTAGGTTCGGAGAAAAGGGTTTGCGTATAGCTTGCAGTCTCTTTTTTAAGGTTAGGTTCAGAGAAAAGGATTTGCGTATAGCTTGCAGTCTCTTTTTTAAGGTTAGGGTTAGGTAACAGGGTTTGCGCATAGTTTGCAGTCTCTTTTTTAAGGTTAGGGTTAGGGAAGAGGGTTTGCGCATAACTTGCAGTCTCGTTTTTAGGGTTAGGGTTAGGGAAAAGGGTTTGCGCATAGTTTGCATTCTCACTTTTAAGGTTAGGGTTAGGGAAAAAGGTTTGCGCATAGCTTGCAATCTCTTGGTTAGGGTTAGGGTTAGGGAACAGGGTTTGCGCATAGCTTGCAGTCTCTCTTTTAATGTTGGGGTTAGGGGACAGTGCTCTATAGAAGTAGAGTACATACTGGACGGCGGTGGGTATTCTGCCAGACACGCAACTGAACAGCAACAGCAAAAGCAGAGACCCAAGAGAAAAAGCAAAAGATTCTGACAGTGGTGGGCAATGAATCGGGTTTATAGCCCGAGAGGGGCTTATTGGGCACCGCTGCGTGTCCGGAATGGGCTAAAACCGCGATTGTTAGATCGCGCACTGAGACAAATTCTTCCTAACCCTAACCCTTACCCATACCCCTAACCCTAACCGAACCCTAACCCTAACCCTTACAGTAACCCTGTCTTTGGCTAACCCTAAACCTAACCCTAACCCTAACCCTAACTTTTGCTAACTCTAACTCTAACCCTAAATTTCCTAACCCTAACCCTAACCCTAACCCTTTCTAACCCTAACCCTAACTCAAAACCTAACCCTAACCCTAACCCTAACCTTAAACCCTAACCCTAACCCTAACACTAAACCCTAAACCAAAAGGAAACTTCCTTTGCTATGCCTACTGGGCGGAGTCAGTGCTGATTGGTGTTACAACCCGCCCCAGGAAAAGGGGAGAGGGGGTAACTCAGGTTTTTATTCATAATTCCCTTGGGGTGGATTAAAGTGAAACGACACTAAATAATCGGTGTCTGAAAACATATACTGGCAAGGTTTATTTTAACAATTCTGTATCAACAGGCATGCTAGCAGTTTGGGAGTTGGGCTATCAGTTGGGAGGCATGGCTGAAAATAGGAAACAACAGCCCTAATTCCCAGGAAAGAAAGCCTGGAAGCTTTGGCTTTGTGGTGCAGTTGGTGGGCCACACTGGGCACTCCATGGGCAGGCAGAAAGAGTTTTCTGGATCTGGGAGTCAATCTGGGGGCCTCGGAGTGTTTGAGGGGAAGTTGGGAGTGTCCTGTGGGACCAGGATGGGATTTGAGGGCTCCTGGAGGGGCTGGGACGGGTGTATACTGCGGGCATCGTCTAGTATTGATGGGGGTAATCAGTGAGCTGACTGTTTCATAATCATCCAAATTTTAACATACAATATGATTATTAGAATAAAAAGCAAAAAGGTAATATCAACAAAACAGTAACAGGGTGAAGCTCTTGGTTGAAGACTGGTTTCTTCTTTTTCTCCAGTGATTTTAATTCTTTTTCGTCTGGGTTTTAATCCCATCTTTGGCATTTTGCTGCCAACATTTTGTCCCCATATCCATTGGAAATTGTATTAACTGTTGATGAGAACAAAGTGGAATCCCAAGGTATGTGATATATTGATAGGATTTCACTGGTAGGCTTTTAATTTGTCCAGGTTTATCGCCATAATGCTTCTGCTCTTTAACCACTTGAATCAGAATGAACTGAGTTGTTTTCTGGGTTGGGTTCTCTTTTTGAGTCCAAGGTTTTTTAGTGGATTCAGTATCAGGCACAAAGGAAATTGAGGGAGGTAAAGAATAATCTTCCCTTTGTTCATTATCACAGGGATCACTCAGTCTATTTTCATTAATGTGAGGAAAGCTGGGAGACTCTAGAAACATCAGTTGAACTTCAAATTCTCCTTGTTTCTTTCTCTCCTGAGACTTAGAATCAGGGTTCTCTGTGGTTTCCCAAGTCTCAATGCCAGGGTAAGACACTGGTTTATGAAGTTGCCTGACCAAACCAGGAGCCTGTTTTTTTAGCAACAGTTTTCTCTCTGCACTCTGGCGCAACAAGACTTTGAAGCAGCTCATTTTTAGCAACAAGTTTATCTGATTTTTCTCCTGTTTCCCTCTCAAAGGCTAACGATGACTTCAGCACCACATTTTCTGATTTCAAAACAGTAGACTCAACATCAGAAATCCATTCATGACTTCCCTGTCAGCACTCCATCCAAATGTCTGTGCTCTCACTTTGACCTGAGAGAAACCTCAGGCAGGTGGAAAAGGGCAGATAAAGAAAAAACAGATGGGTCAAGCAGAAGTGATGCTGCTTCTGTCAAAAGCAGAGCAGAGGCCGAAAGCACTTTAGGAAGTTGCTTCCAGAAGCACTTGTGCATTCCAAGTTACAGCTCAGGAGTCTCAGTGACTTGTCCAACATGAGAGTTTCTTTTCCATTTCTCAACCCCCAGATTCCTCAGGAGTAGGAAACTGGAAACACTGACTGAGAAAAGCTCCATTCCTTCCTAATAATTGTGCTTTGTCCTTCCCATTTGACAGTGCTCTTGGAAATGTGCTGGTGTGATCTGGATCTGTGAGCAGCCCTGACCTCCCAGAGCACTCATCCAATGGCAGGAAGACCCCAGCTGGCTCCTGCTGGGGTTCTTGCCACCACGACCCAGTATGGGTCAATGGAATGGGGAGCAGGGTGGTGGGACCAGTAAGGACCAGTTAAGGGGGTTGGGGGCACTTCAGCATCTCCATCAAGGTCAGACCAGTACAGAGCAGCATAGACCAGTATAGATCGGTATAGACCAGTATAAACCAGTATGGACCAGTATAGACCAATATGGGTCACTGGAATGGGGAATGGGGCAGTGGGACCGATAAGGACCAGTTAAGGGTCTTGGGGGCACTTCAGCATCTCCATCAAGGTCAGACCATTATAGACAAGTATAGACCAGTGTAGACCAGTATAGACCAGTATAGACCAGTATAGACCAGTAAAAAAACAGTACGGACCAGTATGGACCAGTATGGACCAGTACAGGTCACTAGAACAGCGAGCAGGGTGGTGGGACCAGTAAGGACCAGTTAAGGGGGTTGGGGGCACTTCAGCATCTCCATCAAGGTCAGACCAGTACAGACCGGTACAAACCAGTATGGACCAGTATAGACCAGTATAAACCAGGGTAGAGCAGTATAAACCGATATAAACCAGTACGGGTCACTGAAACAGGGAATGGGGTGGTGGGATCAGTAAGGACCAGTTAAGGGGGTTGGGGGCGCTTCATCATCTCCGTCAAGGTCAGACCAGTACAGACCAATATAAACCAGTATAGACCAGTATGGACTGGTATAGACCGGTATAGACCAGTATAAACCAGTACAGACCGGTACGGGTCATTGGAATGGGGAATGGGGCAGTGGGACCAGTAAGGACCAGTTAAGGGGGTTGGGGGCACTTCAGCATCTCCATCAAGGTCAGGTCAGTATAAAGCAGTATAGACCCGTATAGACCAGTATGGGCCAGTATAAACCGGTATAAACCAGTATGGACCAGTACAGGTGACTGGAACGGGGAATGGGGCGGTGGGACCAGTAAGGACCAGTTAAGGGGGTTGGGGGCACTTCAGCATCTCCGTCAACGTCAAATCAGTACAGACCAGTATAGACCAGTATAGATTAGTATAAACCAGTATGGACCAGTATAGACCAATATAAACCAGTACGGGTCACTGGAACACGGAATGGGGTGGTGGGACCAGGAAGGACCAGTTAAGGGGGTTGGGGCACTTCAGCATCTCCATCAAGGTCAGACCAGTACAGACCAGTATAAACCAGGATAGACCAGTATAAGCCAGTATGGACCAGTACGGGTCACTGGAACACAGAATGGGGTGGTGGGACCAGTAAGGACCAGTTAAGGCAGAACTCAGCTGGGACTTAGTGGTTTGGGGGTGGGCGTGTCCCTTCTTTAGGTGGGCGTGGTCTCTCCCTGGTGGGCGTGTCCCATCCCAAGGTGGCCATAGCCTCTGCAAGTGGGCGTGTCTTTTGCATCCTCTCCCCCTCCCTGAACTGGGAGTTCAACTGGGACTTACTGGGGTTTGGGTGGGCGTGTCCCCTCCCAATGATGGACCCACTTTCAGCCCCTCCCCCCACCTTTAAGGGCCCCCCCAAAGCCCCTCCCCCCCCTTCCTGCACCTCCCCAACCCTCAGGGTCCCTCCTGTCCCTCCCCCACCCTCAGGGTCCCTTCCTTCCCCTCCCCCCAGTGAACCTGCTACCCCTCCCCCACTCTCAGGAGCCCTCCCTGCCCCTCCCCCACCTTCAGGGGTCCTCAGGATCCCTCCCCCAACCTCAGAGACTCTCCTGCCCCTCCCCCACCCTCGGGGAACTTCCTACCCTTCCCCCACCCTCAGGGACCCTCAGGGTCCCTCCTTCACTTTCGGGGTCCCTCCCTGCCCCTCCCCAACCCTCAGGACCCTCCTGCTCCTCTCCCCACCTCGGGGTCCCTCCTGCCCCTCCCCCACCCTCAGGGACCCGCCTACCCCTCCCCCACCCTCAGGGACGGTCCTGCCCTTCCCCCACCCTCAGGGAACCTCCTGCCCTTCCCCCACGCTCAAGGACCATCCTGCTCCATCCCCACCCTCAGTGTTCCCTCCTTCCCCTCCCCCCCCCACTGGGGCCGTTACTGGTCCCTTACTGGTCTTTACTGGGAAGGAAGAGGGGAGGGGCCGCCCCCTCGAGGCCCCTCCCCCCCAGTGACGTCACCGGGTCCCAAAAATAGCCCCGGGGGCCCAAACTGGAAGAGGGACCTGGAGCCGCTCCCAGTGGGACCAGTTCAGGTACTGGGAGAGACTGGGAGGGGGCAGGGCTTCCCCCCCTTCCCCCCCTCCGTGTCCTTGGGGTGACCTTGGGGAGGGAGGGGGATGGGCCGCTCCCAGTGGCTCCCAGTAGCTCCCAGTAACCCCAGTAATGCCTCCGGTATCTCCAGCGACCCCCCCAGTAACCCCAGTGACCCCCCCAGTAGCTCCTAGTAGCTCCCAGTAACCCCAGTGTCTATCCCAGTAGCTCCCAGTAACTCCCAGTAATCCTAGTGTCCATCCCAGTAACTCCCAGTAACCCCAGTGTCCACCCCAGTAGCTCCCAGTAACTCCCAGTAAGCCCCCCAGTAGCTCCCAGTAACTCCCAGTAACCCCAGAGACCCCCCCAGTAGCTCCCAGTAACCCCAGTGTCCATCCCAGTAACCCCAGTGACCCCCCCAGTAGCTCCCAGTAACTCCAGTGTCCATCCCAGTAACCCCAGTGACCCCCCCAGTAGCTTCCAGTAGCTCCCAGTAACTCCCAGTGTCCCCCCCAGTGCTCCCAGTATGTCCCAGTTTAACCCAGTTCCCCCCCCCACCCGTGGGCCCTGGGCCGGGTGGGGGAGGGGCGGGCTCACATTTCCATGGCAACATCCCTTTCCCTCTGGCCCAGTTTCTCCCAGTTCCTCCCAGTTTAACCCAGTTTTTCCACATTTTTCCCCATTTTTCCACATTTCCCCCCATTTTCCCCATTTTTCCCAGATTTTCCCCCATTTTTCCACATTTTCCTGAATTTTTCCCCATTTCCCCCCCATTTTCCAGATTTTTCCCAGTTTTCCTACATTTTCCCAGATTTTTTCCCATTTTTTCCCCCATTTTCCCAGATTTTTCCCCATTTTGTCCAGATTTTCCCAGATTTTCCCCCCATTTTCCCAGATTTTTCCCCATTTTTTCCACATTTTTCCCACATTTTCCCAGATTTTCACACATTTTTCTCCAGATTTTCCCAGATTTTTTTTCCCATTTTTTCCACATTTTCCCCGATTTTTTCTCACATTTTTCCCAGATTTGCCCAGATTTCTTCCCCCATTTTCCTGGATTTTTCCCAGAATTTCCCATATTTTCCCCATTTTTCCAAAATTTTTTTGATCTTTCCCCATTTTTCCCCATTTCCTGGATTTTCTCCCATTTTTTCCACATCTTCCCAGATTTTTCCTCATTTTTCCCAGATTTTCCCAGATTTTTCCCCATTTTTCCCAGATTTTCCCAAGATTTTTATTTATTTTTTTAAATCTTTCCCCATTTTTCCCCATTTTCTGGGATTTTTCCCCATTTTTCTCCATTTCCCCCCATTTTCCCCAGAATTTCCAGCATTTCCCCCCCACTTTGTCCCCATTTTCCCAGATTTCTCCCAGATTTTCCCAGATTTTTCCCTATTTTTTCCCCATTTTCCCAGATTTTTCCTCCACTTTTCCCAGAATTTCCCACATTTTCCCAGATTTTTCCCACATTTTTTCCCATTTTTCCCAGATTTTCCCACATTTTTCTCCAGATTTTCTTCCAGATTTTCCCACATTTTCCCACATTTTCCCAGATTTTCCCCCATTTTTCTTGATTTTTCCCGATTTTCCCCATTTTTCCAGATTTTTTCCCATTTTTTCCCATTTTCACCCATTTTTCCTCATTTTCCCCCATTTTCACGGATTTCTCCTCATTTCCCCCATTTTCCCACAGTTTTTCCCAATTTTTTCACATTTTCCCAGATTTTTCCCCATTTTCCCCATTTTCCCCAGATTTTTCCCCCTTTCGTCCCCATTTTCTCAGATTTTTCCCCATTTTCCCACATTTTCCCAAATTTTTTCCCACATTTTCCCAGATTTTCTCCCTATTTCCCCAGATTTTTCCTCATTTTTCCCCAGATTTTTTCCCGATTATTGTCCCTATTTTCCCGGATTTCCCCCTTTTTTTTCCCACATTTCCCTGGATTTTTTCCCAATTTCCCCCCATTTTCCATGATTTTTCCCACATTTTTTCCACATTTTCCCAAATTTTTTCCCCCATTTTCCCAGATTTTCTCCCTATTTCCCCAGATTTTTCCTCATTTTGCCCATTTTTTCCCAGATTTTTTCCCAATTATTTTCCCCATTTTCCCAGATTTCCCAGGTTTTTTTCCCACATTTTCCCGGATTTTTTCCCAATTTCCCCCCAGTTTCCATGATTTTTCCCACATTTTTCCTCATTTTCCCCCATTTTTCCCAGATTTTTCCCCATTTTTCTCACATTTTTTTCCCCATATTTCCAGATTTTCCCAGAATATTCCCCATTTTCCCCATTTTTTCCCTATTTTCCCAGATTTTTCCCATTTTTTCCCCTTCCCCCCCCATTTTTTCCACATTTTTCCCAGATTTTCTCCCATTTTCCCCAGAATTTCCCAGGTTTTTTCCCAATTTTTCCCCATTTTCCCAGCTTTTTCCCAATTTTTTCCCCATTTTCCCGGATTTTTTCTCCATTTCCCCCCATTTTCCCAGATTTTCCCCCCATTTTTCCCACATTTTCCCAGATTTTCACACATTTTTCCCCATTTTCCCCCTTTTTTTCCTCATTTTTCCATATTTTCCCATATTTTTCCCCATTTTCCCCAGAATTTCCACCATTTTTCCCCATTTCCCCGGATTTTTCTCACATTTTCCCCAGAATTTTCCGCAATTTCCCCATTTTCCCACATTTTCCCAGATTTTTCACCATTTTCCTGATTTTCCCCCCATTTTTCCCACATTTTCACAGATTTTTCTCCAGATTTCCCCCACATTTTTCCCCCATTTCCCCACATTTTCTTGGATTTTTGGGTCCCCAGTTTTCCAAATTTCCCAAATTTCCCCAGTGGGAAAAAATGGGGGGAAAAAACCAGGAATTTGGGGGAAAATGGGGAAAAATTGGGGAAAAAAAGTGGGAAATTTTGGGAAAATTGATAAAAATGGGGAAAAATGGGGGGAAATTTAGGAAAACTGGGGGAAAATCCGGGAAAATGTGGAAAAACGGGGGAAATTTTGGGGAAAAAGTCAGAAATTTGGGGAAATGGGGGATTTTGAGGGGAAATGGAGGGAAAACTGGGAAAAGAGTAAGAAATTTGGGGAAAAGGGGTGAAAAATCAGGAAAAATGGGGGATAATTGGGAAAAATTAGGGGAAATTTAAGAAAAATTGGGGGAAAATGGCGGAATTTGGGGAAAATGGGGAAATTTGGGAAAAATGGGGTGAATTGAGAAAAAAATGGGGGAATTTGGGTAAAATTGGATGAAAAATTGGGGAAAGTTGGGAAAAATGGGGAGAAATTTGGGGAAAATGGGAAAAAATGGGGGAAATTTGGGAACAATGGAAGGAATTTGGAAAACAAATGGGGAAAAATTGAGAAAAATGGGGAAATTTGGGAAAAATGGGGGAAATGGGGGGAAAATTGGGGAAAGAGTGGGAAATTTGGGAGAAATGGATGAAAAACTGGGAAAAATGAGGGGAAATTTGGGAAAAACTTGGGTGTCCCCACCAGGTTCGGCCCCGCCATGGTCCCGATAGCCCCGGGATCAGGTGAGACCCCTACCCCATGCCCTGACCCCTCCCCCTCCCCAAGGTCACTGCCCTGACCCCCCGAGTCCAGGCTGTGACCCCTCCCCCACCCCATGGCCCCTCCCACACTTTATGGCCCCTTCCCCATTCTGTGGCCCCTACCCCATTCTGTAGCCCCTACCCCACTCTGTGACCCCTCTCCCACTTCATGGCCCCTCCCCCACTCTCTGACTCCTCCCCCACTCTATGGCCCCTCATCCACTTTATGGCCCCTCCCCCACTCTCAGACCCTTCCCCCACTTTATGGCCCCTCCCCCACTCTGTGGCTCCTCCCCCACTCTGTGACCCCTCCCCCATTCTGTGACCCCTCTCCCACTCGGTGGCCCCTCCCCCACCGACAGCTTCTCCCTGCAGAGAGAACAGCCAACACACTATTTCACTTCTCACTTTAACAAAGCTCTTTTCTCCTTCAAGCCCCTCAAAGGCGCCAAGGCCACATAGGAGGCCACACACAAACAGTACTCCTCTTCCCACTTGACTACACCTTCTCCCTCACTGTTCTACAGGGAACACCAGGAATCTGCTCGCAGAGGCCTCTCCTTTCCCATCAGTAGCTCAGCACAAGGAGCTAAAGGAGCTCAAGCCTTAGGCCACAAGAGCTGACAGCGAGGAAACTTTGGGAGCAAACTAATGCTGCTAACACGGACCCAGCTGAATCCAGCACACAATCACAGAATCCAAGAGTCCTTCAGCTTGGAAAAGACCTCCAAGCTCACTGAGTCTTGTGCAGCCCCTCCCCGACCGCCTGCAGGGACTGGATGATGCTTTGCACAAGCACCAAAAGGAATGTTGTGAAAGCCATGGCCTGCAGGAGGACACAGAGAAGGGCTTGGTTGGGGCTGGGAAGGAGCGAGCTGGCGCTGGGGGAGCGGGGATGGAGCCTCGGGGATGTGGCGCAGCAAGGACAGGGGCCCAGGCAGCTGGCAGGCGGCAAGGCCTCACCCCCTGCCCCAGCAGCAGCACCGGGCCCTGCCCAAGGGTCGGGAGGGGCCCCGGAGTCCTGAAGAGTGTTTGGGGGTCCCCAGGAGGGAGTCTGGGGGTCTGAGGTGGTCCCAGGAGATTTTCAAGGGTTAAGGGGATGCACAGGAGATTTGGGGGAGGAGGGGGAAAGGCGGAGGGTCCCCAGGATTCTTGGGGGGATCTGGGCAGTTCCCGAGAGTCTTGGGGGAGATTCGGAGGGGTCACCAGGAGCCCCCGGACCCCCTGAACTCACCCCACACCACCATGGCCTCGTTGGGGCCGCACGTGAAAAACAGCGCGGCGGGGGGAGACCCTGGGACCGGGATCGATCGGGACCAATCGGGGTCAATCCCGATCCTCCCCTCCCCCGCCATCACCGCCCCGCTCCCGGCAGCCCCCGCGGAAGTTTCGACGTTCTATTGGGTGACTCACCGGCACAAGGACAGGGGCCCAGCAGAATTTGGCAATGACGTCATTCCAGCAGAGCCGTTCTATTGGCTGCGACCCACGAGGGAGCCCCAAAACCTGTTCATGGCTTGGGGGGGAAGGACAGCCGGCACGGCCGGGAACGGGGGTGCAGAGGGTGTTCAAGTGCCCAGGAAAGGGGCAAAAAACTTTCCCCTCTCCCTCCCAGTGCCCCCTCAGCCCATCCCAGTGTCTCCCCTCTCTCCCAGTGCCCCCTCAGCCCATCCCAGTGTCTCCCCTCTCCCCCAGTGCCCCCTCAACCCATCCCGGTCTCTCCCCTGCTCTCCCAGTGCCCCCTCAGCCCATCCCAGTGTCTCCCCTCTCTCCCAGTGCCCTCTCAGCCCATCCCGGTCTCTCCCCAGCTCTCCCAGTGCCCCCGTCCATCGAGGTCCCAGCCCGGCCCTGCCCCCTGCTCTGCTCCGGCCTGGATTTCTCCCCTGCAGGGGCAGCTGAGGTGGCTCCAGGGCGGACGGGAGCTTTCGGGGCAGGGGGTGGCTCCTGACATGCTGCTGGAACCGCCCCTGTCTGGGCGGGCCCGTCGACCTGGGGCACCTCCTCACCCGAGCCTGGGGGACGGGCCGGCAACTGGGAGGGGCTTTGGGAAGGAATGGGGAGGCTGAGAAGGGGTTGGAGGTCGTGGGGGTAAGTGGGAAGGTGTTTGGGGGAGTTTGGGGGTTTGGGAGGGAGGTTGGGGAGATTGGGGCAGCTGTGAGGGGTTTTGGGGAATCGTCGGGGATGTGGGAAGGAACTGGGAGAGAGTTTGGGGGCATCCTCGAGGGGAAGGGGGCAACTAGGAGAGGGTTTGAAAGGCCCTGGGAGGGCTGGAGGTAACTGGGAGGGGTTTGGGGGCATCTTGTGGGTTTTTGTGGGTCTGGGAGGCAGTCTGGGGGCCTCGGAGGGTTTAAGGGGAAGTTGGGAGTGTCCTGTGGGACCGGGATGGGATTTGAGGGTTCCTGGAGGGGCTGGGAGGGCTTTATGCCTTTATACTGCGGGCATTGTCTAGTATTGATGGGGGTAATCCGTGAGTTGACTGTTTCATAATCATCCAAATTTTAACAAGACTTTGAAGGTGGTCAACCTCAGTTTGAAGCAGCTCATTTTTAGCAACAAGTTTATCCGATTTTTCTCCTGTTTCCCTCTCAAAGGCTAACGATGACTTCAACACCACATTTTCTGATTTCAAAACAGTAGACTCAACATCAGAAATCCATTCATGACTTCCCTGTCACCACTCCATCCGAATGTCTGTGCACTCACTGTGACCTGAGAGAAACCTGCCTGTTTGCAGCGCACTGACTGGGCAACTTTTCTTTTTGCAGGTGGAAAAGGGCAGATAAAGAAAAAACAGATGGGTCCAGCAGAAGTGATGCTGCTTCTGTCAAAAGCAGAGCAGAGGCCGAAAGCACTTTAGGAAGTTGCTTACAGAAGCACTTGTGCATTCCAAGTTACAGCTCAGGAGTCTCAGTGACTTGTCCAACATGGGAGCTCCTTTTCCATTTCTCAACCCCCAGATTCCTCAGGAGTAGGAAACTGAAAACACTGACTCAGAAAAGCTCCATTCCTTCCTAATAATTGTGCTTTGTCCTTCCCATTTGACAGTGCTCTTGGAAATGTGCTGGTGTGATCTGGATCTGGGAGCAACCCTGACCTCCCACAGCCCTGACCACACACACCTCATCCAACGGCAGGAAGAACCTGCCTGGCTCCTGCTGGGGTTCTCACCACCCACCGACAGCTTCTCCCTGCAGAGGGGTGGGCAACTACCCAGGCAGGATGAGACCTGACCCCAGCAGGCAGCAAAGTCCCTGCCCTGGCACAAAGAACCCCGGAGCACAGGGACCCTGCTCTGCAGGACAGCCCCGGGCATCCCTGGCTGCACCCCCACCTTCCCACCCCACAGCCATCCCTGGGAGAAGGAGCCCACCTGCGCTGTCCCTCTGACGGTGCTGCAGGGAAGGCCTGCCCTGGAGAAAATCCTCCTCCAGCGCAACAGAGAAACTGGGAGAGTCCTGACAGATGTGCAAGGCTGTGGGATGTGGTAGCTTTAGGAGATTCCTCCAGGAACACAAGCGACATTGCCCTGCACCTGTAGACTCACTCTGCAGAGGAGTGTGAAGTTGTGTCCCCAAGTTGTGTCTCAGCTGAACACCTCCCATCTTTCTGCTGCCTTTAACCTCCCTTTGCCTTTCTTCTCTTCTCTCGTGCCTACAGGCAGTGCCCTCGGCCCTGCTGGGCTGTGCAGAGGAGCTGCTCCTGGGCAGAGCTGTCTCTCTGCAGTGCTGCCCACTTGCCAGGATTTCCCTGTGTGCCAGGAGCCCGGCCCAGCTGAGCAGCACAGCAAGAGCCAAAGGCAGCCCTTTCTCTGCCCCTCTGGGTTCCCCACAGGTGTCCCTGGGGCTCCAGGGGAACCTGCTGTGGGACAGACTGAAGGAAACAATGATGTTCCCTCTTCTCCCCTCTTCAGTGACACTTCTTTCCAGCAGTGACACTTCTTTCCAACAGTGACATTTCTCCTCTTAGAAAATTACCAGGGTATGATGATCACCTTTTCTAGTTTCATCATTACACAGGACACCAGGAGGGTGACAGCAAAGGATCTGGTAACTCCCTGGCACAGCGGGGGTTTTCCTGGAGTCACACAGAGAAATGTGTCAGGGCTCTGAGAGGTGTCCAACCCTGAGCTGGACTGATGCACACACGGGGGTGTTCAGAGACACGAGTCCTTCCCTGGCACACACCCAGGCAGTTCATTGCAGCAGGGGCAGTGTTTCCCTGGGCTCCTGCTACCACTCCCAGAGCCTGGAGCCACCTCAGCCCTGTAATGCTCCCACCCTGCTCACTCCTACACTTCAGAAGAACATTGGGGTTTTCTAGTCACTGGAACTGCCCAGACCAGCCCCTCCCTGGTGCCCCCATCTCCCTGCCCCGCCCCAGCCCAGCAGAGCAGCACAGTCGTTTCTGGTCCTGCAGCAAGAAAGGGAGGCAATAGAGGACAGGGACAGTGACTGCATGTCTGGACTGCTCAGGAGATCATCAGCTCAGGTGGCAGCTCCTGCAGCCCCAGGGCCAGACCCGCTTCCCAGTGGCCCAGGCAGCTGCTGCCACGTGGGCACAAGCTCTGCTGCCCAGGAGGGTCCTGTAGTGCAGGGCTTTGCAGATGGACATGTAGCAGTCGTAGGACATGATGGTGAGAAGGGCAAGCTCTGCTGTGATCAAGAAGAAAAGCAAAAAACACCTGTGCAGCTCATCCTGAGTAGGACATGCCCCTGGTGTTCCAGAGGGAATTGGCCATGGCTTTGGGGAGAGTGGTGCAGAGGCAGCCTGGGGGTGTGAGGGAGAGGTGGAGCAGGAAGAAGTCCCTGGGGGGTGTGCAGGTGGTGGTGGCAGGCTACGGCGCTGAGGATGAGGCCGTTGCCCAGGAGGGCAACCAGGGAGATGCCCAGGAAGAAGCAGAAGTGCAAGAGCTGCAGCCAGGAGGAGGAAGTGGGGGATGGAGCTGCTGTTGGCCATGAGCTTCCTCCGGGCATCAGGAAATGTCCAAGGAGGAAAAGGCAGTGAAAACTTTTGGACAGGTTTCCTAGATCAAACCCATGAATTCCTCTGAGCATCTACCCTCATCCCAAGTATCTGCAGTCACACATATATAGATTCTGGACTGTAGAAGACAGGCTTAGCATGACTTTAAGATGATTTCTTCTCAATTTTTTGATTTATTTTTCTACTGCCGGGTCTGAGAGGGGCATCGTGGAACCAAAGGAACCCTGAGACATTTCAGAATCCCACATGTGTTGGGTCTGTCTGAGCTGGAGTTCATTTTCTCACTGCAGGCGTCACAGTGCTGTGCTTTGCATTGGGAGCTACAAAGGGGTTAATCACACCAGTGCTTTGGCAACTGCTGAGCAGGGCTGGTGCAGCATCTGCATTGTCGGCTTTGTCCCCTGAATCGGGGGCAAGATCATGGGAGGCGATACAGACAGGTCAGTTGAGCCAAATGGACCAAAGGGACATTGCAGAATATATGGCGTCAGCTCAGCGACAAGAGCTCAGGAAAGGAACAGGAAAGGGGGAAAATCCATTTTTTTACAATACATGCCTTCTGAGCGTCTTCTCTGTGTGGTGAAACCCTGCTTCCCATGAAGTGGCCAGGTATCGCTGCTGACAGGAAGTAGAGATAAAATCTTTTTATTTTCCTCTTCACTTATGCATGCGCAAACTTTGGCTTTTGCTTTAGTAAAGTGCCTGATCTCAAGGTAGAAATAATTTTCCATCTTATTCTGTCTCTTCTGTCTGACTGGGAAGGGCAGCAATAGAGTAGCTTGGTGGGCACCTGGCATCCAGGTAAGGTCAACCCACTGCAACATTGCAGGGTCTCATGGAACCAAAGGACTGCTGGGAGACTGGGGGAACTCACGGAATCAAGTGGCCATCGTGGCACTGCCGTGCATCATAGAAGCAAATGTTCCCTGGGAAACTACAGAAACCAGGGACTTAAGGGACATCATTGGGATGTGCGGGACCTCATGGAATTAAACAAACCGTGGGATATCTTTGGAACTTCATGGAATCAAAGGGATAAAACAAAAGAATTAAACCCCATGACCAGAAACCATTGGATCGAACATTTCTTTAATATGCCAGCTGGGGATTCATGGGAGTACTCTGCCATGCATGAATCAAAGAATCAGTATAAATTTCAGAGTATAAATACAGTGATACTTGAAAGACCCTCCCCTTCACAAGCAGTCCAAAATTCTCTTCTGATTTTAGGGTCAAATAGCCTCTTGGATTTTATTCGTGGAGCAAGACTGCCATCTAGCGTCCATTTCTTCTGGGAGGGGCAGTCATTTTCACAGAGTGGTCTTTCTCCCTTAGCAGGCCTCGTAGCATCTCTGATTGATCTATCCGACCCCTAACCCCTAAACTAAATGCTTTAGGACCAGCTAAGACGTATCTTAGAACTTCCCATTTGCTTAAACAATGTAAGACTTTCTTCTTAACAGAACAATTAAACAATTAAACAAGTTTTCTGAGGCCTGTAAGCTAATTTCTTGAAGATGGGCATATGATACACTCTCTATTAGTTTCCATGTATCATCTACATTCTCTCTCCTACAACTAATTGTAGTCTTAAAAGAAAAGAAAAGACTACTACCATGCCAAGAAAGCAAACCCCTTTGTTGATTAGGATTTTTATCTAAGAAAAACTTCTGATTTATGAAGCCATTAAGGATGGAGATCCTCTCTCATTTCAGTGCCATTGTGACAATATGGGGCCTCATGGAACACATGGAACACAGAACACTGCACATTCCCAAGCAATCAAGGGGCCATTGTAACACTCCGGGGCCTCATGGAAGATGGAGGCCCCGCAGAGAGACCTCAAATCAGAGGTTTGGGCAATCCTCAACCAGAGGAAGTTCAACAAGGGGAAGTGCCAGATTCTGTCCCTGTGATGGGGCAACCCCGAATGTCCGGACAGACTGGGAATGATATTCTGCATAGCAGCGCTGGAAAATGGCCTCTGGGGTCCTGGTGGATGGTCAGTTGGCCAAGAGTCAGTGGTGCTCTGGCGGGGGCTCACTGCTCGGTCACAGGAGGGTTTTCAGACACACGAGTCCTTCGCTTGCACACAGACACAGACAGTTCATGGCAACAGGGGCAGTATCTCCTGGGGTTCCTGCTGCCACGCCAGGAGCCTGGATGCACCTAAGCCCTTGAGGGGTGCCACCTGCTCTGCCACTATCTGAGATGGCCCACCGCCTGAGAGATGGAAACGCGGAGCTCTGTCCAAGAGAAGCACATCCCAGAGCTGCACGCATGGGCTTTGCCGGGATTTAGAACCGTAAATGCAATGTGACACCGAGACACTCTTTGTCCCACATAACTTCAAGGTCTCCCCAGGAGGTTGATGGCAATTGTTCTTGCTCAGGGTCATCTCCCCACGCCAACAGCAGGTGTGTGCTCAAAACTTGTCTGTGCAATGCAAACAGATACACGCTGTCTAGTTCTTCCGGTCTCTCCAAGGAAGGCAAAAGAATCTCTGTGTGCCGGGTGAGAAGCCAGTGCTGGAAGTTGTGGTTCTATTGTGAGTGCCAAGAGCGGATGGCAGGTCTGTGATGAATGCCCTGAGGAGATGACCTGGGTTTTCCAGTGCACATGGCAATAGATCACACCCTGCTTTGGTGGTCATTTATGTCCTACGGAGGTGACAGAGATGGGAAAGAGAATGAAATTTTTGAATGTGCCTCTGAGTGCCCCTCAACCTGCTGCAAAAGTGCAGATTCCAGTTCATCCAGTTCAGGTGTGAGAGGTTGTTCCCTGGTCCTCTGAGCAAGAAGAGCTGGACGAGGGACGCAGCAGAACTCGCTTACTGAGACTGCATCTCCATGAATCCCAAAGCAAGTGCGAGGGGTTATGCCACGTCCGAGTTTTCTCAGGGGAAGGTGTTTCTCCCATGCATTGCCTCCCCGTGGCACTGGTGCCACAGCCCCCGACAAAACCACAAGTGGTCTTTGTGCCTAGCAAAAGTGCTCCTACTGCTAGCAGGGATGTTCCACGGGAAAGACCAGGAGAGGTTGAGTCCGGAGGGCACTGAGTCCGGAGGGATGTTCTGCCTCTCGTGCCCCTCGACCATTCTCGCAAACCCAGCCCGGCCCCGCCGGTTCTACGGTGCAGAGCACAAACCGCTGCCGCACTGCCACAGCTGTCACCTGGCCTCCACCTCCAACCAGCACCCGAGGAGAGCCCGAGAGGCGCCGGTGCCTGTCCCAGCCCCGGGGCGGATTTGTCGGAGGAGGACAGGGGAGGAGGCGGAGAGGAGGCGGCCCACCAGGAGCAGAGAGTCGGGGCTGGTGGGGGCAGCGAGGCGCCGGGAAGCGGATCGGCGGCTGCGGCGCTGTCGGGGAGCGGGGCTGGTGTCGCTGGTCGCGGTTTTGATCTGTGCGCAGGGCTGGTGGCCGGAGACCGTATCCATTCCTACCGGCAGCTCCCGGGTCACAGCCCCGAGCTCCTCGTACGCGCTGTTAAATTGTCCAGAGAGCTGCGGGTGCCAACGGGGTGGCTGTTGGTGACGGGAGACGGTCTTTCCACCGTCCTCTGACTCTCCGGACCCCATCATGGGAACGCGGCTCTGTATTCCTGGGCCCTGGCGGACACGGACTCATTGACACTGTCGTCTTCAGAGATTTCAGGGGATTCTCTAAAAACAAAACTCGGTTAATTGGTTCTACGACAGAGTAAATTAGCACCCCTATAAAAACATGGCTTTTCATTCCTACACAGAACGCAGGCTTGCGACAGAATGCCTGAGTGCAAAGTGATTTATACAGCACAGGGCAGCGCAAATCTAGGCATCCTGCAGTCAGCTGCCATGTGTGTCCCTAGCTTCTCTTGAGGCATCTTCTCCTGGTTACTCTGATCCACTCCAGGCAGGAGCCGCGATTCTCTGGTTCATGAAGATCTTTCTCTTTGGATAGCAGGAGGGGTTCTTGCCTTGCCTAGAGTGTGGTAAAGACAGAGAGTAAGGGTCCGCAAGATTTGGAGTGTCACTCGTCAAGGATCTGAACACTACATCTCGGACGTGTTCTGAAGAAGCTGTGAAGGCAGACAGTGCGAAGGAGCGAGGTGCAACCAAGCCAGACCAAGTGTTAGAGGCGGTGAGAGAGGAAAGCAAAGCAGTAAGAAAGGAAAAACCTCCAGCCATGTGGCCCTGGCCTCAGGAAGGATGGTTGCAGGACTATCCTTCATTAGCCTCTCAGTAAAAATGCAGAATTCTCAGCTTCCTCTAAATGTGTTCTCTCTCCTCTGATACTTAAGATGGTGGAAAATTTTCAGGAGCACACAGGCATAAGGAGGGTGAAATCGATAATGCTCTTCCACCTGGGAAGCATTTGAAAACCTCTGTTTCCTGTGGTGTGATGGGTGCCTGGGATCCCTCTGGACTTGGTTTAGGGAAGAGACTGTGTGTAAGTGTCTCCATCTGCCAAGCCCCCAGACCTTCAACTGCCCTGGGTGGGCCAGGGCTCTCCTAGCCCCACCACTCGCAAGCAGCACTCTGGTAGTTGCCCCATGTGCTCCCTGCATGTGCGTCAGGGTCTTCATCCTGATCCCTGCTCATCCCTCAGTACATTCCCTAGGGCATACGCTCTCCTTGCCGTCACTGGAACTGGGATATCCAGCAGCCTTGCTGGAACCACGTTCCTCTCAGACTTTGCTTTTTCGCAGAAGAGAAAGGCAAATCTAGAGACACCGGGCTGCTGCCCAGCAGGGCTCATCTCCCTTTCCCGGGGAGCTGGGAGAGAGGCATTCTTCCCAAGCAGATGAAGAAGGACAGGGGAAAAGCCACAGAAGCGAAGGAGACACGTGTTTCCCGAGGAAGCTGCAAGCAACCCAGAGAGTTGAGGACAGCACGGGAAGATGTGAAAGGTGCAGAAGTGTAGAAGCCCGGAGCTCCCAAAAGCACATCAGTGGGTGTGCAGCAGAGCAGGCGATTGCAACTGGGGAGGGGAGGACTGCACTGCGAGCTGACCGGGAACAATCTCTGCCCATGAGTGAGACCCCAGAGCCAGGCAATGCTCAGAATGCCATCGGCTGGGGGAGTCAGACGGGTTGTTGCTTGGGGAGGGAGAAACCCAAAGAGAGCATTTGAGGTACTGAAAGTACAGTTCATTTCTCGACCCTCCTGCTTCCTTTGCTCCCCCTCTAAGAGATTCGTTTCTGGCAGCTCTCTTCTCTCGGCACAGGGTGGAGATTTCTGACACTCTCGGTAAACAGGCAGGTTCGTCTCAGCATGAATTTTGGCTAGAGCGTCGTCACTTTCTGCCTGGTACACCTCCTCTCTATATCCCAGCTTTTCATAAATGCATTCTTTTTCCTCCCAGGAAATAGTCAACTGCCTTTTCAGGCCCCGTGGGGGGAATACAACTGAATAGAGAAACATCGCTGCAGATCATGTACTTGCTGTCTTTCATGTGTTCACTCCAGGTGATCTTACTTCTCTAAAGAAATAAAGAGGGAAAGAAGAGAAAGCTCAGGCCTCCTTCTCTCCCTCTGCTCGCCACTTCAACTTCGCTATCCCTCTCCGTCTGTCCTCTCCTCCACATACTGCCACCAAAAGATATCTTGGCTCTCTCTGCAGTCACACATTTCTCCTTTTCTAAAGAAAATCAGGAGATCATTCCAAAGTTGCTCCAGGTCTATCAAACTCTTATCTCACTAAATTTATTAATGCATCCCTTTCAACCTGCAGGCTGCCTCTGGCACGACTTCCAGTTTTCCCCGGCTGGCAACATATTCAAATCTCTCTGTTTGCAGTGGGCCATGGCTTACGGGGGTTTCGATACACCGGGAGACCCATCGACGTCTGTGGGCAGCGGAGCTGTCAGCAGGAGCATTTCTGCTGGAGACAAATAGCACCTTAGTTTTAGACCTGGGCTGTGGCACCAGTTCTACGCCGAAGCAGTGCATGGGTGAAGCACCTGCCCATGAGAAATCACGGCATGGCATCTCCCACCCGTTTTGGACCAATGGAGATACAGTCTCCATGATGAGATCACAGTTGTGTCACTTCTCCTGCTCAGAAGACTAGGGAACACCTGAAATACGTATGCTTGTCCTGAAAACAGAGAGCTCTAACTATTTGGGCAGCCTGGAGAAAACTGGAGGTCGTGCCAGAGGTAGCCTGGAAGCAGAATCTGGCGCATTATTAAGTTTAGTGAGATGAGGATTTGATAGGCCAGGGGTAAATTCAGTGTTCTAGCACTGGTGCCTCTTGCGCTGCGCTGTGCTTTTTACGTCACTTGGCACCCAGGTACTCAAGCCTGTTCTCTTTGTATGGCTAAAAACCCTGTTTTAATAGAAGCGCTAATACCCAACTCGTCTCCATGACGGTGCCCGGAGAGCCAGAGGACGGTGGAAAGACTATCACCCGTCACCCACAGCCGCCCCGTTGGCGCCCGCAGCTCTCTGGACCATTTAGCAGCTCTCTGGACCATTTAGCACTGAGGAACTCGGGGCTGTGACCCGGGAGCTACCAGTATGTTGGCGTGTGAGTACTTGGTGATTTCACTGCTCTCGCTGGTCTCTACCAATGGGTCCTGCTGCACCTGGGCTCTACCTGCAGACACTGGCAGGGAGATGAAGAAAAGCCGTTGGAAGTGTTTTTGCACTGGATGTTTTTTCCCAAAACAAAGGGCACAGTAGCAGTCAAGCCAATACGGAGAAGAATTTTAAGAGGATATAAAGGTGTGTAGTAGTTGAAATGTCCATTAATATTTGCTGGAGAGAGGTGAGCGGAAAAGAGAAGTGGATTGGTGAAGTCACTGAAGAATGAAAAGCTGCGGGATTAAGCCAAGCGAAGAGAGGAAGAAAAGTAGGAAAGCGGAAGGACGACTGCATGAATTCACTGAAGGACAGACAGTAAAGCAAGGAAAGAATAACGGCTCGACAAAGAAAAAAGTGATGATTTTTCCCAGGGAATACTTTATGGACCAGAGGGAGGGAGGGTTGGGAAGATAGTTGGAAGAACTTTGTGAAGAACCTACCAGACAGGAGGGCAACCTCGAGGAATATGCACGTCCACCCCAGGGGGTTGCCCCGGCCCCTACGGTCTCCGGCCGCCAGCCCTGCGCACAGATCAAAACCGCGGCCAGCGACACCAGCCCCGCTCTCCGACAGCGCCGCAGCCGCCGATTCGCTTCCCGGTGCCTCGCTGCCCCCGCCAGCCCCGACTCTCTACTCCTGGCGGGTCACCTCCTCTCCATCTCCTCTGCCTTCCTCTCCCTCCTCCCCTGGCCTCCTCCGACAAATCCACCCCGGGGCTGGGACAGGTGCCGGCGCCTCTCGGGCTCTCCTCGGGTGCTGGCTGGAGGCGGAGGCCAGGCGACAGCGGCGGCAGCGCGGCGGCGGTCCGTGCTTTGCACCGTAGAACCGGCGGGGCCGGGCTGGGTGGCAGGGGTGGTGTTTGGTATCGAGGATCTTCAGATTGACAGGCCATGTGCTTCTTACACCGCCATCGTCTCTTCCCTCACATCTCTCTTTTGGCACGTGGAGACTCCTGAATTGTCCTCCAGGGCAAGCGCTTGTGAGAATGGTCGAGGGGCACGAGAGGCAGAACATCCCTCTGGGCTCAGTGCCCTCCGGGCTCAACCTCTCCTGGCCTTTCCCGTGGAACATCCCTGCTAGCAGTAGGAGCACTTTTGCTAGGCACAAAGACCACTTGTGGTTTTGTCGGGGGCTGTGGCACCAGTGCCACGGGGAGGCAATGCATGGGAGAAACACCTTCCCCTGAGAAAACTCGGACGTGGCATAACCCCTCGCACTTGCTTTGGGATTCATGGAGATGCAGTCTCAGTAAGCGAGTTCTGCTGTGTCCCCTCGTCCAGCTCTTCTTGCTCAGAGGACCAGGGAACAGCCTCTCACACCTGAACTGGATGTACTGGAATCTGCACTTTTGCAGCAGGTTGAGGGGTACTCAGAGGCACATTCAAAAATTTCATTCTCTTTCCCATCTCTGTCATCTCCGTAGGACATAAATGACCACCAAAGCAGGGTGTGATCTATTGCCATGTGCACTGGAAAACCCAGGTCATCTCCTCAGGGCATTCATCACAGACCTGCCATCCGCTCTTGGCACTCACAATAGAACCACAACTTCCAGCACTGGCTTCTCACCCGGCACACAGAGATTCTTTTGCCTTCCTTGGAGAGACCGGAAGAACTAGACAGCGTGTATCTGTTTGCATTGCACAGACAAGTCTTGAGCACACACCTGCTGTTGGTGTGGGGAGATGACCCTGAGCAAGAACAATTGCCATCAACCTCCTGGGAGACCGTGAAGTTATGTGGGACAAAGAGTGTCTCGGTGTCACATTGCATTTACGGTTCTAAATCCCGGCAAAGCCCATGCGTGCAGCTCTGGGATGTGCTTCTCTTGGACAGAGCTCCGCGTTTCCATCTCTCAGGCGGTGGGCCATCTCAGATAGTGGCAGAGCAGGTGGCACCCCACAAGGGCTTAGGTGCATCCAGGCTCCTGGCGTGGCAGCAGGAACCCCAGGAGATACTGCCCCTGTTGCCATGAACTGTCTGTGTCTGTGTGCAAGCGAAGGACTCGTGTGTCTGAAAACCCTCCTGTGACCGAGCAGTGAGCCCCCGCCAGAGCACCACTGACTCTTGGCCAACTGGCCTTCCACCAGGACCCCAGAGGCCATTTTCCAGCGCTGCTACGCAGAATATCATTCCCAGTCTGTCCGGACATTCGGGGTTGCCCCATCACAGGGACAGAATCTGGCACTTCCCCTTGTTGAACTTCCTCTGGTTGAGGATTGCCCAAACCTCTGATTTGAGGTCTCTCTGCGGGGCCTCCGTCTTCCATGAGGCCCTGGAGTGTTACAATGGCCCCTTGATTGCTTGGGAATGTGCAGTGTTCTGTGTTCCATGTGTCACATGAGGCCCCATATTGTCACAATGGCACTGAAATGAGAGAGGATCTCCATCCTTAATGGCTTCATAAATCAGAAGTTTTTCTTAGATAAAAATCCTAATCAACAAAGGGGTTTGCTTTCTTGGCATGGTAGCAGTCTTTTCTTTTCTTTTAAGATTACAATTAGTTGTAGGAGAGAGAATGTAGATGATACATGGAAACTAATAGAGAGTGTATCATATGCCCATCTTCAAGAAATTAGCTTACAGGCCTCAGAAAACTTGTTTAATTGTTTAATTGTTCTGTTAAGAAGAAAGTCTTACATTGTTTAAGCAAATGGGAAGTTCTAAGATACGTCTTAGCTGGTCCTAAAGCATTTAGTTTAGGGGTTAGGGGTCGGATAGATCAATCAGAGATGCTACGAGGCCTGCTAAGGGAGAAGACCACTCTGTGAAAATGACTGCCCCTCCCAGAAGAAATGGACGCTAGATGGCAGTCTTGCTCCACGAATAAAATCCAAGAGGCTATTTGACCCTAAAATCAGAAGAGAATTTTGGACTGCTTGTGAAGGGGAGGGTCTTTCAAGTATCACTGTATTTATACTCCGAAATTTATACTGATTCTTTGATTCATGCATGGCAGAGTACCCCCATGAATCCCCAGCTGGCATATTAAAGAAATGTTTGATCCAATGGTTTCTGGTCATGGGGTTTAATTCTTTTGTTTTATCCCTTTGATTCCATGAAGTTCCAAAGATATCCCACGGTTTGTTTAATTCCATGAGGTCCCGCACATCCCAATGATGTCCCTTAAGTCCCTGGTTTCTGTAGTTTCCCAGGGAACATTTGCTTCTATGATGCACGGCAGTGCCACGACGGCCACTTGATTCCGTGAGTTCCCCCAGTCTCCCAGCAGTCCTTTGGTTCCATGAGACCCTGCAATGTTGCAGTGGGTTGACCTTACCTGGATGCCAGGTGCCCACCAAGCTGCTCTATTGCTGCCCTTCCCAGCCAGACAGAAGAGACAGAATAAGATGGAAAATTATTTCTACCTTGAGATCAGGCACTTTACTAAAGCAAAAGCCAAAGTTTGTGCATGCATAAGTGAAGAGGAAAATAAAAAGATTTTCTCTCTACTTCCTGTCAGCAGCGATACCTGGCCACTTCACGGGAAGCAGGGCTTCACCACACAGAGAAGCCGCTCAGAAGGCATGTATTGTAAAAAAATGGATTTTCCCCCTTTCCTGTTCCTTTCCTGAGCTCTTGTAGCTGAGCTGACGCCATATATTCTGCAATGTCCCTTTGGTCCATTTGGCTCAACTGACCTGTCTGTATCGCCTCCCATGATCTTGCCCCCGATTCAGGGGACGAAGCCGACAATGCAGATGCTGCACCAGCCCTGCTCAGCAGTTGCCAAAGCACTGGTGTGATTAACCCCTTTGTAGCTCCCAATGCAAAGCACAGCACTGTGACGCCTGCAGTGAGAAAATGAACTCCAGCTCAGACAGACCCAACACATGTGGGATTCTGAAATGTCTCAGGGTTCCTTTGGTTCCACGATGCCCCTCTCAGACCTGGCAGTAGAAAAATAAATCAAAAAATTGAGAAGAAATCATCTTAAAGTCATGCTAAGCCTGTCTTCTACAGTCCAGAATCTACATATGTGTGACTGCAGATACTTGGGATGAGGGTAGATGCTCAGAGGAATTCATGGGTTTGATCTAGGAAACCTGTCCCAAAGTTATCACTGCCTTTTCCTCCTTGGACATTTCCTGATGCCCGGAGGAAGCTCATGGCCAACAGCAGCTCCATCCCCCACTTCCTCCTCCTGGCTGCAGCTCTTGCACTTCTGCTTCTTCCTGGGCATCTCCCTGGCTGCCCTCCTGGGCAACGGCCTCATCCTCAGCGCCGTAGCCTGCCACCACCACCTGCACACCCCCCAGGGACTTCTTCCTGCTCCACCTCTCCCTCACACACCTGGGCTGCATCTGCACCACTCTCCCCAAAGCCATGACCAATTCCCTCTGGAACACCAGGGGCATGTCCTACTCAGGATGAGCTGCACAGGTGTTTTTTGCTTTTCTTCTTGATCACAGCGGAGCTTGCCCTTCTCACCATCATGTCCTACGACTGCTACATGTCCATCTGCAAAGCCCTGCACTACAGGACCCTCCTGGGCAGCAGAGCTTGTGCCCACGTGGCAGCAGCTGCCTGGGCCACTGGGAAGCGGGTCTGGCCCTGGGGCTGCAGGAGCTGCCGCCTGAGCTGATGATCTCCTGAGCAGTCCAGACATGCAGTCACTGTCCCTGTCCTCTATTGCCTCCCTTTCTTGCTGCAGGACCAGAAACGACTGTGCTGCTCTGCTGGGCTGGGGCGGGGCAGGGAGATGGGGGGACCAGGGAGGGGCTGGTCTGGGCAGTTCCAGTGACTAGAAAACCCCAATGTTCATCTGAAGTGTAGGAGTGGGCAGGGTGGGAGCATTACAGGGCTGAGGTGGCTCCAGGCTCTGGGAGTGGTAGCAGGAGCCCAGGGAGACACTGCCCCTGCTGCAATGAACTGCCTGTGTGTGTGCCAGGGAAGGACTCGTGTCTCTGAACACCCCGTGTGTGCATCAGTCTAGCTCAGGGTTGGACACCTCTCAGAGCCCTGACACATTTCTCTGTGTGACTCCAGGAAAACCCCCGCTGTGCCAGGGAGTTACCAGATCCTTTGCTGTCACCCTCCTGGTGTCCTGTGTAATGATGAAACTAGAAAAGGTGATCATCATACCCTGGTAATTTTCTAAGAGGAGAAATGTCACTGTTGGAAAGAAGTGTCACTGCTGGAAAGAAGTGTCACTGAAGAGGGGAGAAGAGGGAACATCATTGTTTCCTTCAGTCTGTCCCACAGCAGGTTCCCCTGGAGCCCCAGGGACACCTGTGGGGAACCCAGAGGGGCAGAGAAAGGGCTGCCTTTGGCTCTTGCTGTGCTGCTCAGCTGGGCCGGGCTCCTGGCACACAGGGAAATCCTGGCAAGTGGGCAGCACTGCAGAGAGACAGCTCTGCCCAGGAGCAGCTCCTCTGCACAGCCCAGCAGGGCCGAGGGCACTGCCTGTAGGCACGAGAGAAGAGAAGAAAGGCAAAGGGAGGTTAAAGGCAGCAGAAAGATGGGAGGTGTTCAGCTGAGACACAACTTGGGGACACAACTTCACACTCCTCTGCAGAGTGAGTCTACAGGTGCAGGGCAATGTCGCTTGTGTTCCTGGAGGAATCTCCTAAAGCTACCACATCCCACAGCCTTGCACATCTGTCAGGACTCTCCCAGTTTCTCTGTTGCGCCGGAGGAGGATGTTCTCCAGGGCAGGCCTTCCCTGCAGCACCGTCAGAGGGACAGCGCAGGTGGGCTCCTTCTCCCAGGGATGACTGCGGGGTGGGAAGGTGGGGGTGCAGCCAGGGATGCCCGGGGCTGTCCTGCAGAGCAGGGTCCCTGTGCTCCGGGGTTCTTTGTGCAGGGCACGGACTTTGCTGCCTGCTGGCGTCAGGTCTCATCCTGCCTGGGTAGTTGCCCACCCCTCTGCAGGGAGAAGCTGTTGGTGGGTGGTGAGAACCCCAGCAGGAGCCAGGCAGGTTCTTCCTGCCGTTGGATGAGGTGTGTGTGGTCAGGGCTGTGGGAGGTCAGGGTTGCTCCCAGATCCAGATCACACCAGCACATTTCCAGGAGCGCTGTCAAATGGGAAGGGCAAAGCACAATTATTAGGAAGGAAAGGAGCTTTTCTGAGTCAGTGATTTCAGTTTCCTACTCCTGAGGAATCTGGGGGTTGAGAAATGGAAAAGGAGCTCCCATGTTGGACAAGTCACTGAGACTCCTGAGCTGTAACTTGGAATGCACAAGTGCTTCTGTAAGCAACTTCCTAAAGTGCTTTCAGCCTCTGCTCTGCTTTTGACAGAAGCAGCATCACTTCTGCTGGACCCATCTGTTTTTTCTTTATCTGCCCTTTTCCACCTGCAAAAAGAAAAGTTGCCCAGTCAGTGCGCTGCAAACAGGCAGGTTTCTCTCAGGTCACAGTGAGTGCACAGACATTCGGATGGAGTGGTGACAGGGAAGTCATGAATGGATTTCTGATGTTGAGTCTACTGTTTTGAAATCAGAAAATGTGGTGTTGAAGTCATCGTTAGCCTTTGAGAGGGAAACAGGAGAAAAATCGGATAAATTTGTTGCTAAAAATGAGCTGCTTCAAACTGAGGTTGACCACCTTCAAAGTCTTGTTAAAATTTGGATGATTATGAAACAGTCAACTCACGGATTACCCCCATCAATACTAGACAATGCCCGCAGTATAAAGGCATAAAGCCCTCCCAGCCCCTCCAGGAACCCTCAAATCCCATCCCGGTCCCACAGGACACTCCCAACTTCCCCTTAAACCCTCCGAGGCCCCCAGACTGCCTCCCAGACCCACAAAAACCCACAAGATGCCCCCAAACCCCTCCCAGTTACCTCCAGCCCTCCCAGGGCCTTTCAAACCCTCTCCTAGTTGCCCCCTTCCCCTTGAGTATGCCCCCAAACTCTCTCCCAGTTCCTTCCCACATCCCCGACGATTCCCCAAAACCCCTCACAGCTGCCCCAATCTCCCCAACCTCCCTCCCAAACCCCCAAACTCCCCCAAACACCTTCCCACTTACCCCCACGACCTCCAACCCCTTCTCAGCCTCCCCATTCCTTCCCAAAGCCCCTCCCAGTTGCCGGCCCGTCCCCCAGGCTCGGGTGAGGAGGTGCCCCAGGCTGACGGGCCCGCCCAGGCAGGGGCGGTTCCAGCAGCATGTCAGGAGCCACCCCCTGCCCCGAAAGCTCCCGCCCACCCTGGAGCCACCTCAGCTGCCCCTGCAGGGGAGAAATCCAGGCCGGAGCAGAGCAGGGGGCAGGGCCGGGCTGGGACCTCGATGGACGGGGGCACTGGGAGAGCAGGGGAGAGACCGGGATGGGCTGAGAGGGCACTGGGGGAGAGGGGAGACACTGGATGGGCTGAGGGGGCACTGGGAGGGAGAGGGGAAAGTTTTTTGCCCCTTTCCTGGGCACTTGAACACCCTCTGCACCCCCGTTCCCGGCCGTGCCGGCTGTCCTTCCCCCCCAAGCCATGAACAGGTTTTGGGGCTCCCTCGTGGGTCGCAGCCAATAGAACGGCTCTGCTGGAATGACGTCATTGCCAAATTCTGCTGGGCCCCTGTCCTTGTGCCGGTGAGTCACCCAATAGAACGTCGAAACTTCCGCGGGGGCTGCCGGGAGCGGGGCGGTGATGACGGGGGAGGGGAGGATCGGGATTGACCCCGATTGGTCCCGATCGATCCCGGTCCCAGGGTCTCCCCCCGCCGCGCTGTTTTTCACGTGCGGCCCCAACGAGGCCATGGTGGTGTGGGATGAGTTCAGGGGGTCCGGGGGCTCCTGGTGACCCCTCCGAATCTCCCCCAAGACTCTCGGGAACTGCCCAGATCCCCCCAAGAATCCTGGGGACCCTCCGCCTTTCCCCCTCCTCCCCCAAATCTCCTGTGCATCCCCTTAACCCTTGAAAATCTCCTGGGACCACCTCAGACCCCCAGACTCCCTCCTGGGGACCCCCAAACACTCTTCAGGACTCTGGGGCCCCTCCCGACCCTTGGGCAGGGCCCGGTGCTGCTGCTGGGGCAGGGGGTGAGGCCTTGCCGCCTGCCAGCTGCCTGGGCCCCTGTCCTTGCTGCGCCACATCCCCGAGGCTCCATCCCCACTCCCCCAGCGCCAGCTCGCTCCTTCCCAGCCCCAACCAAGCCCTTCTCTGTGTCCTCCTGCAGGCCATGGCTTTCACAACATTCCTTTTGGTGCTTGTGCAAAGCATCATCCAGTCCCTGCAGGCGGTCGGGGAGGGGCTGCACAAGACTCAGTGAGCTTGGAGGTCTTTTCCAAGCTGAAGGACTCTTGGATTCTGTGATTGTGTGCTGGATTCAGCTGGGTCCGTGTTAGCAGCATTAGTTTGCTCCCAAAGTTTCCTCGCTGTCAGCTCTTGTGGCCTAAGGCTTGAGCTCCTTTAACTCCTTGTGCTGAGCTACTGATGGGAAAGGAGAGGCCTCTGCGAGCAGATTCCTGGTGTTCCCTGTAGAACAGTGAGGGAGAAGGTGTAGTCAAGTGGGAAGAGGAGTACTGTTTGTGTGTGGCCTCCTATGTGGCCTTGGCGCCTTTGAGGGGCTTGAAGGAGAAAAGAGCTTTGTTAAAGTGAGAAGTGAAATAGTGTGTTGGCTGTTCTCTCTGCAGGGAGAAGGTGTCGGTGGGGGAGGGGTCACCGAGTGGGGGAGAGGCCGTAAAGTGGGGGAGGGGCCACCGAGTGGGAGAGGGGTCACAGAATGGGGGAGGGGTCACAGAGTGGGGGAGGAGCCACAGAGTGGGGGAGGGGCCATAAAGTGGATGAGGGGCCATAGAGTGGGGGAGGGGCCAGAGGGTGGGGGAGGGGCCATGAAGTGGGAGAGGGGTCACAGAGTGGGGTAGGGGCTACAGAATGGGGCAGGGGCCACAGAATGGGGAAGGGGCCATAAAGTGTGGGAGCGGCCACGGGGTGGGGGAGGGGTCACAGCCTGGACTCGGGGGGTCAGGGCAGTGACCTTGGGGAGGGGGAGGGGTCCGGGCATGGGGTAGGGGTCTCACCTGATCCCGGGGCTATCAGGGCCATGGTGGGTTCGAACCTGGTGGGGACACCCAAGTTTTTCCCAAATTTCCCCTCATTTTTCCCAGTTTTTCATCCATTTCTCCCAAATTTCCCACTCTTTCCCCAATTTTCCCCCCATTTCCCCCATTTTTCCCAAATTTCCCCATTTTTCTCAATTTTTCCCCATTTGTTTTCCAAATTCCTTCCATTGTTCCCAAATTTCCCCCATTTTTTCCCATTTTTCCCAAATTTCTCCCCATTTTTCCCAACTTTCCCCAATTTTTCATCCAATTTTACCCAAATTCCCCCATTTTTTTCTCAATTCACCCCATTTTTCCCAAATTTCCCCATTTTCCCCAAATTCCGCCATTTTTTCCCAATTTTTTCCTAAATTTCCCCTAATTTTTCCCAATTATCCCCCATTTTTCCTGATTTTTCACCCCTTTTCCCCAAATTTCTTACTTTTTTCCCAGTTTTCCCTCCATTTCCCCTCAAAATCCCCCATCTCCCCAAATTTCTGACTTTTTCCCCAAAATTTCCCCCGTTTTTCCACATTTTCCCGGATTTCCCCCCAGTTTTCCTAAATTTCCCCCCATTTTTCCCCATTTTTATCAATTTTCCCCAAATTTCCCACTTTTTTCTCAAATTTTCCCCCATTTTTCCCAATTTTTCATTCGTGTTCACCAAATTTCCCACTTTTTTCCCCAATTTTTCCCCATTTTCCCCAAAATTCCTGGTTTTTTCCCCCCATTTTTTCCCACTGGGGAAATTTGGGAAATTTGGAAAACTGGGGACCCAAAAATCCAGGAAAATGTGGGGAAATGGGGGAAAAATGTGGGGGAAATCTGGAGAAAAATCTGTGAAAATGTGGGAAAAATGGGGGGAAAATCAGGAAAATGGTGAAAAATCTGGGAAAATGTGGGAAAATGGGGAAATTGCGGAAAATTCTGGGACAAATGTGAGAAAAATCCGGGGAAATGGGGAAAAATGGGGGAAAATGTGGGAAATTCTGGGGAAAATGGGGAAAAATATGGGAAAATATGGAAAAACGAGGAAAAAAAGGGGGAAAATGGGGAAAAATGTGTGAAAATCTGGGAAAATATGGGAAAAATGGGGGGAAAATCTGGGAAAATGGGGGGAAATGGAGAAAAAATCCGGGAAAATGGGGAAAAAATTGGGAAAAAACTGGGAAAATGGGGAAAAATTGGGAAAAAACCTGGGAAATTCTGGGGAAAATGGGAGAAAATCTGGGAAAAATGTGGAAAAAATGGGGGGGGAAGGGGAAAAAATGGGAAAAATCTGGGAAAATAGGGAAAAAATGGGGGGAAAATGGGGAATATTCTGGGAAAATCTGGAAATATGGGGAAAAAATGTGAGAAAAATGGGGAAAAATCTGGGAAAAATGGGGGAAAATGAGGAAAAATCTGGGAAAATGTGGAAAAAATGTGGGAAAAATCATGGAAACTGGGGGAAAATTGGGAAAAAATCCAGGGAAATGTGGGAAAAAAAGGGGGGAAATCTGGGAAAATGGGGAAAATAATTGGGAAAAAATCTGGGAAAAAATGGGCAAAATGAGGAAAAATCTGGGGAAATAGGGAGAAAATCTGGGAAAATGGGGGAAAAAATTTGGGAAAATGTGGGAAAATGGGGAAAAATCCGAGAAAATGGGGGCAAAATGGGGAAAAATCTGGGGAAAATGGGGAAAAATCTGGGAAAATGTGAAAAAAATGGGAAAAACTGTGGGAAAATGGGGGAAATGAGGAGAAATCTGTAAAAATGGGGGAAAATGAGGAAAAATGTGTGAAAATGGGAAAAAAATTGAAAAAAATCTGGAAAAATGGGGAAAATCGGGAAAAATCATGAAAAATGGGGGGAAATGTGGGAAAATGTGGGAAAATCTGGAAGAAAATCTGGAGAAAAATCTGAGAAAATGTGGGGAAAATGGGAAAAAATGTGGGAAAAATCTGGGAAAATGTGGGAAATTCTGGGAAAAGTGGAGGAAAAATCTGGGAAAAATCCGGGAAAATGGGGAAAAAATAGGGAAAAATCTGGGAAAATGTGGGAGAAATCTGGGAAAATGGGGACAAACTGGGGGGGAAATGCTGGAAATTCTGGGGAAAATGGGGGAAAATGGAGAAAAATGGGAAAAAATCTCAGAAAATGGGGAAAAATGGGGAAAGATTTAAAAAAATGGGAAAAAATCTTGGGAAAATCTGGGAAAAATGGGGAAAAATCTGGGAAAAATGAGGAAAAATCTGGGAAGATGTGGAAAAAATGGGAGAAAATCCAGGAAAGGGGGAAAAATGGGGAAAGATCAAAAAAATTTTGGAAAAATGGAGAAAATATGGGAAATTCTGGGAAAAATCCAGGAAAATGGGGGAAGAAATCTGGGCAAATCTGGGGAAATGTGAGAAAAAATGGGGGAAAATGTGGAAAAAATGGGAAAAAAAATCTGGGAAAATCTGGAGAAAAATGTGTGAAAATGTGGGAAAATGTGGGAAAAATGTGGAAAAAATGGGGAAAAATCTGGGAAAATGGGGGAAAATGGGAAAAATCTGGAAAATGGGGGGGAAATGGGGAAAAATTCAGGAAAATGTGGAAAAATGGGGGAAAAATCTGGGAAAAATGGGGAAAATGGGGGGAAATGTGGAAAAATGGGGGAAAATGTGGAAAAACTGGGTTAAACTGGGAGGAACTGGGAGAAACTGGGCCAGAGGGAAAGGGATGTTGCCATGGAAATGTGAGCCTGCCCCTCCCCCACCCGGCCCAGGGCCCACGGGGGGGGGGGGAACTGGGTTAAACTGGGACATACTGGGAGCACTGGGGGAGACACTGGGAGTTACTGGGAGCTACTGGAAGCTACTGGGGGGGTCACTGGGGTTACTGGGATGGACACTGGAGTTACTGGGAGCTACTGGGGGGGTCACTGGGGTTACTGGGATGGACACTGGGGTTACTGGGAGCTACTGGGGGGGTCTCTGGGGTTACTGGGAGTTACTGGGAGCTACTGGGGGGCTTACTGGGAGTTACTGGGAGCTACTGGGGTGGACACTGGGGTTACTGGGAGTTACTGGGATGGACACTAGGATTACTGGGAGTTACTGGGAGCTACTGGGATAGACACTGGGGTTACTGGGAGCTACTAGGAGCTACTGGGGGGGTCACTGGGGTTACTGGGGGGGTCGCTGGAGATACCGGAGGCATTACTGGGGTTACTGTGAGCTACTGGGAGCCACTGGGAGCGGCCCATCCCCCTCCCTCCCCAAGGTCACCCCAAGGACACGGAGGGGGGGGAGGGAGGGAAGCCCTGCCCCCTCCCAGTCCCTCCCAGTCCCTCCCAGTTCCCTCCCAGTTCCCTCCCAGTCCCTCCCAGTACCTGAACTGGTCACACTGGGAGCGGCTCCAGGTCCCCCCTCCAGTTTGGGCCCCCGGGGCTATTTTTGGGACCCGGTGACGTCACTGGGGGGGAGGGGCCTCGAGGGGGCGGCCCCTCCCCTCTCCCTTCCCAGTACAGACCAGTAAGGGACCAGTAACGGCCCCAGTGGGGGGGGGAGGGGAAGGAGGGAACACTGAGGGTGGGGATGGAGCAGGATGGTCCTTGAGCGTGGGGGAAGGGCAGGAGGTTCCCTGAGGGTGGGGGAAGGGCAGGACCGTCCCTGAGGGTGGGGGAGGGGTAGGCGGGTCCCTGAGGGTGGGGGAGGGGCAGGAGGGACCCCGAGGTGGGGGGAGGGGCAGGAGGGTCCTGAGGATTGGGGAGGGGCAGGGAGGGACCCCGAAAGTGAAGGAGGGACCCTGAGGGTCCCTGAGGGTGGGGGAAGGGTAGGAAGTTCCCCGAGGGTGGGGGAGGGGCAGGAGAGTCTCTGAGGTTGGGGGAGGGGTCCTGAGGGCCCCTGAAGGTGGGGGAGGGGCAGGGAGGGCTCCTGAGAGTGGGGGAGGGGTAGCAGGTTCACTGGGGGGAGGGGAAGGAAGGGACCCTGAGGGTGGGGGAGGGACAGGAGGGACCCTGAGGGTTGGGGAGGTGCAGGAAGGGGGGGGAGGGTCTTTGGGGGGGCCCTTAAAGGTGGGGGGAGGGGCTGAAAGTGGGTCCATCATTGGGAGGGGACACGCCCACCCAAAACCCAGTAAGTCCCAGTTGAGCTCCCAGTTCAGGGAGGGGGAGAGGATGCAAAAGACACGCCCACTTGCAGAGGCTATGGCCACCTTGGGATGGGACACGCCCACCAGGGAGAGACCACGCCCACCTAAAGAAGGGACACGCCCACCCCCAAACCACTAAGTCCCAGCTGAGTTCTGCCTTAACTGGTCCTTACTGGTCCCACCACCCCATTCCGTGTTCCAGTGACCCGTACTGGTTTATATTGGTCTATACTGGTCCATACTGGTTTATACTAATCTATACTGGTCTATACTGGTCTGTACTGGTCTGACGTTGACGGAGATGCTGAAGTGCCCCCAACCCCCTTAACTGGTCCTTACTGGTCCCACCGCCCCATTCCCCGTTCCAGTCACCTGTACTGGTCCATACTGGTTTATACCGGTTTATACTGGCCCATACTGGTCTATACGGGTCTATACTGCTTTATACTGACCTGACCTTGGTGGAGATGCTGAAGTGCCCCCAACCCCCTTAACTGGTTCTTACTGGTCCCACCACCCCATTCCCCGTTCCAGGGACCCGTACTGGTTTATACTGGTTTATACTGCTCTACCCTGGTTTATACTGGTCTGTACTGGTCTGACCTTGATGGAGATGCTGAAGTGCCCCCAACCCCCTTAACTGGTCCTTACTGGTCCCACTGCCCCATTCCCCATTCCAATGACCCGTACCGGTCTGTACTGGTTTATACTGGTCTATACCGGTCTATACCAGTCCATACTGGTCTATACTGGTTTATACTGGTCTGTACTGGTCTGACCTTGACGGAGATGATGAAACGCCCCCAACCCCCTTAACTGGTCCTTACTGATCCCACCACCCTGCTCGCTCTTCTAGTGACCTGTACTGGTCCATACTGGTCCGTACTGGTTTTTTACTGGTCTATACTGGTCTATACTGGTCTACACTGGTCTATACTGGTCTATAATGGTCTGACCTTGATGGAGATGCTGAAGTGCCCCCAAACCCCTTAACTGGTCCTTATCGGTCTCACTGCCCCATTCCCCATTCCAGTGACCCATATTGGTCTATACTGGTCCATACTGGTTTATACTGGTCCCACCACCCTGCTCCCCATTCCATTGACCCATACTGGGTCGTGGTGGCAAGAACCCCAGCAGGAGCCAGGTGGGGTCTTCCTGCCATTGGATGAGTGCTCTGGGAGGTCAGGGCTGCTCACAGATCCAGATCACACCAGCACATTTCCAAGAGCACTGTCAAATGGGAAGGACAAAGCACAATTATTAGGAAGGAATGGAGCTTTTCTCAGTCAGTGTTTCCAGTTTCCTGCTCCTGAGGAATCTGGGGGTTGAGAAATGGAAAAGAAACTCTCATGTTGGATAAGTCACTGAGACTCCTGAGCTGTAACTTGGAATGCACAAGTGCTTCTGGAAGCAACTTCCTAAAGTGCTTTTGGCCTCTGCTCTGCTTTTGACAGAAGCAGCATCACTTCTGCTGGACCCATCTGTTTTTTCTTTATCTGCCCTTTTCCACCTGCCTGAGGTTTCTCTCAGGTCAAAGTGAGAGCACAGACATTTGGATGGAGTGGTGACAGGGAAGTCATGAATGGATTTCTGATGTTGAATCTACTGTTTTGAAATCAGAAAATGTGGTGCTGAAGTCATCGTTAGCCTTTGAGAGGGAAACAGGAGAAAAATCGGATAAACTTGTTGCTAAAAATGAGCTGCTTCAAACTGAGGTTGACCACCTTCAAAGTCTTGTTGCGCCAGAGTGCAGAAAAAAAACCTGTTGCTAAAAAAACAGGCTCCTGGTTTGGTCAGGCAACTTCATAAACCAGTGTCTTACCCTGGCATTGAGACTTGGGAAACCACAGAGAACCCTGATTCTAAGTCTCAGGAGAGAAAGAAACAAGGAGAATTTGAAGTTCAACTGATGTTTCTAGAGTCTCCCAGCTTTCCTCACATTAATGAAAATAGACTGAGTGATCCCTCTGATAATGAACAAAGGGAAGATTATTCTTTACCTCCCTCAATTTCCTTTGTGCCTGATACTGAATCCACTAAAAAACCTTGGACTCAAAAAGAGAACCCGACCCAGAAAACAACTCAATTCATTCTGATTCAAGTGGTTAAAGAGCAGAAGCATTATGGCGATAAACCTGGACAGATTAAAAGCCAACCAGTGAAATCCTATCAATATATCACATACCTTGGGATTCCACTTTGTTCTCATCAACAGTTAATACAATTTCCAATGGATATGGGGACAAAATGTTCGCAGCAAAATGCCAAAGATGGGATTAAAACCCAGACGAAAAAGAATTAAAATCACTGGAGAAAAAGAAGAAACCAGTCTTCAACCAAGAGCTTCACCCTGTTACTGTTTTGTTGATATTACCTTTTTGCTTTTTATTCTAATAATCATATTGTATGTTAAAATTTGGATGATTATGAAACAGTCAGCTCACTGATTACCCCCATCAATACTAGACGATGCCCGCAGTATACACCCGTCCCAGCCCCTCCAGGAGCCCTCAAATCCCATCCTGGTCCCACAGGACACTCCCAACTTCCCCTCAAACACTCCGAGGCCCCCAGATTGACTCCCAGATCCAGAAAACTCTTGCTGCCTGCCCATGGAGTGCCCAGTGTGGCCCACCAACTGCACCACAAAGCCAAAGCTTCCAGGCTTTCTTTCCTGGGAATTAGGGCTGTTGTTTCCTATTTTCAGCCATGCCTCCCAACTGATAGCCCAACTCCCAAACTGCTAGCATGCCTGTTGATACAGAATTGTTAAAATAAACCTTGCCAGTATATGTTTTCAGACACCGATTATTTAGTGTCGTTTCACTTTAATCCACCCCAAGGGAATTATGAATAAAAACCTGAGTTACCCCCTCTCCCCTTTTCCTGGGGCGGGTTGTAACACCAATCAGCACTGACTCCGCCCAGTAGGCATAGCAAAGGAAGTTTCCTTTTGGTTTAGGGTTTAGTGTTAGGGTTAGGGTTAGGGTTTAAGGTTAGGGTTAGGGTTAGGGTTAGGGTTAGGTTTTGAATTAGGGTTAGGGTTAGAAAGGGTTAGGGTTAGGGTTAGGAAATTTAGGGTTAGAGTTAGCAAAAGTTAGGGTTAGGGTTAGGTTTAGGGTTAGCAAAAGACAGGGTTACTGTTAGGGTTAGGGTTAGGGTTAGGGTTAGGGTTAATGGTATGGGTAAGGGTTAGGGTTAGGAAGAATTTGTCTCAGTGCGCGATCTAACAATCGCGGTTTTATCCCATTCCGGACACGCAGCGGTGCCCAATAAGCCCCTCTCAGGCTATAAGCCCGATTCATTGCCCACCGCTGTCAGAATCTTTTGCTTTTTCTTTTGGGTCTCTGCTTTTGCTGTTGCTGTTCAGTTGCGTGTCTGGCAGAATACCCACCACCGTCCAGTATGTACTCTGCTTCTATAGAGCACTGTCCCCTAACCCCAACATTAAAAGAGAGACTGCAAGCTATGCGCAAACCCTGTTCCCTAACCCTAACCCTAACCAAGAGACTGCAAGCTATGCGCAAACCTTTTTCCCTCACCCTAACCTTAAAAGTGAGAAAGTAAGCTATGCGCAAACCCTTTTCCCTAACCCTAACCCTAAAAACGAGACTGCAAGTTATGCGCAAACCCTCTTCCCTAACCCTAACCTTAAAAAACAGACTGCAAGCTATACGCAAACCCTGTTACCTAACCCTAACCTTAAAAAAGAGACTGCAAGCTATACGCAAACCCTTTTCTCTGAACCTAACCATAAAAAAGAGACTGCAAGCTATGCGCAAACCCGATTCCCTGACCCTAATCCTAAAAAAGCAAATGCAAGCCATGTGCAAACCCTGTTCCCTAACCTTAACCTTAAAAAAGAGACTGCAAGCTATGCACAAAACCAGTTCCCTAACCCTAACTTTAAAAAAGAGACTGCAAGCTACTAGGGTTAGGATTAGGGTTAGGGTAAGGGTTAGGGTTGGGGTTAGGGTTTAGGGTTAGGGTTAGGGTTAGGGTAAGGGTTAGGGGTTAGGTTTGGGGTTAGGGTTAGGGTTAGTCAGAATCTGTCTCAATGTGCGATCTAACCATCGTGGGTTTACCCCATTCCAGGAACGCAGTGGTGCCCAGTAAACCCCTCTCGGGCTATAAGCCCGATTCAGTGCCCACCGCTGTCAGAATCTTTTGCTTTTTCTCTTGGGTCTCTGCTTTTGCTGTTGCTGTTCTGTTGCGTGTCTGGCAGAATACCCACCGCCCGTCCGGTATGTACTCTGCTTCTATAGAGCACTGGCCCCGCCCACTGGTTGGAGTCAAGAGGTGGAGTCCGTGTTGATTGTTCTGCGTCACTGGCTCCGCCTCCTGGGCGGAGTCAGTGCTGATTGGTGTTACAACCCGCCCCAGGAAAAGGGGAGAGGGGGTGACTCAGGTTTTTATTAATAATTCCCTTGGGGTGGATTAAAGTGAAACGACACTAAATAATCGGTGTCTGAAAACATATACTGGCAAGGTTTATTTTAACAATTCTGTATCAACAGGCATGCTAGCAGTTTGGGTGCTGTCATACCACAATGTGACACAGAGATAACCTTTGGGGGGGGAAAGAAAATGCATAGGGGAGAGAAAGGCAGGAGAAGAGCAAGGGAGAGTAAGAGAAAGAAAAGCTGAGAGTGGACAGATGTATATAGTCACCGCCCACGGGGTCCAGCGATGCTTCCATGTCTGTCAGTTGAAGTGGTGGCCTTGATCTGCTGGGGGTGAAGGAGGGAAGTCCCCATACTCCAAGAAGTTATGAGTTATAGCCATGATTAGTGTCACGGACCATGCCTCGAGCCTCCAACATCTCGAGGGTTGCAGTCTCTCTTCTAAGGTTAGGGAACAGGCTTTGGGCATAGCTTGCAGTTACTGTGTGGACCAATTGTCAGAGACTGAAATGGTTAATGATTTATGCATTCTAGGAGACTTTTCAGGCTTTTGACTTGCATGATACCTCTGATGAGCAGTCGGGCCCCTCCCTCCCTCCAGTGCTGACGGTGTGAAGCCCTGCAAAGGCAAGAGCTGAGCTTACAGGTTTTTGACTGTTGATATATCTGATGAGGAATCAGGCCCCTCCCTCCCTCTGCTATGAGATGTTGGGGTTAGGGTTAGGGTTAAGGTTAGCAAGGGTTAGGGTTTAGGTTTTAGGGTTTACGGTTTGCGTTCCTGGAATGGGGTAAACGCACGATAGTTATATCGCGCATTGAGACAGATTCTGACTAACCCTAACCCTAACCCCAACCCTAACCCCTAACCCTTACCCTAACCCTAACCTTAACCCTAACCCGAACCCTAACCCTAACCCTAACTCTAACCCTAACCCTAAACCCTAACCCCAACCCTAACCCTTATCCTAACCCTAACCCTAACCCTAACCCTAGTAACTTGCAGTCTCTTTTTTAAGGTTAAGGTTAGGGAACAGGGTTTGCACATAGCTTGCATTCACTTTTTTAGGATTAGGGTCAGGGAATCGGGTTTGCACATAGCAACACTAACCCTAAAAAAGAGACTGCAAGCTATGCGCAAACCCCGTTCCCTAACCCTAAAAAAACCCCTAACCCTAACCCTAACCCTAACCCTAACTCTAACCCTAACCCTAAACCCTAACCCCAACCCTAACCCTAACCCTAACCCTAACCCTGATTCTAAGTCTGAGGAGAGACAGAAACCAGGAGACTTTGAAGTTCAACTGATGTTTCTACAGTCTCTCAGCTTTCCTCACATTAATGAAAATTGGCTCATTGAGGATAATGAGGATGCAGCTTCTGCTATGGGGAATTCTAAGCATTCTGGGGTCGGTAAGACAACCTGGTAAGTAACACTTGAGTGAATGGGGGGTTGTCTTGGGGGCTTGTTTCCCTTCTCTTTTCTGTCTCTTGGTTTCTCATTTTGTTTGCTACTTTCTTTGGAATAAATGTTGTTTTGTTCAGCTTTCAACTGTGTACTGGTTTCAGTTTTGGCAATCTCCCTGCTGCCACGGTCCGGGGGGATGGGAAATAGGACTGAGCACTGCAATAACGGTTCTTGGCACAGTTGAGGGTTCGTGCAGCAATGCCACTTTATTCAGGGACAACAGGGGTTTAAATAAGGGGTTTAAAGTCTGAGAGGAGGATTCTGAACTGGGGAGGAGCATGGGACTGACAACTCAGGGAAAAGTGTGATAGGAAGACAGGGAAAAGGTGGGTGGAACTTCGGAGTTCCTCTTTACCTCTTTACTCCTGACGGGGTACTGCGATCCCCCTACACCGCTGACTCTGATGTCAGTGGTCTGGGCTGGCCAGCCATACGACCAGTGCTTGGAGGCAATTATGGTGACATCCGCCCCCATGTCGAGTAACCCTTCCACCTTGACTTTCTGAGGGTGCCTAGGTTGAGAAAAGTAGATGAGACATGTTAGAAGAGGGCGAGAGGTCTTCACCGAGGTTGTCCAGTGGACTTCCCTCAGTGATCCCTCCCTCCGCTCCTCATCTGGGGACACCACGCAGAGCAGCTCGTTGGTGGAGACCATCTTCGCCACGGGGAAGCGGTCCTCCAACTGCACGGGAGGGAGATGCACAGTTAGGCATATAGCTATATTTGTGTTCGTTAGTCCCGTCAGGAGAGTAGGCACTACAATTATTCCCTTAGCCACTGCTGAAAAGTGCGATATCATGAGGTAAGTCTTATCTGGATCGACCGGGGCAGATGGTCTAACCCTGACCTGCTCATAGGAGCTTAGGTGAGTAGACGGGTGAGTAACGGAAAGGATTATCCAATTTAGGGGAACACACTGGTTTTTAACTGAGATAGGGTCTGCTGAATTTAAAGGATCACACTGAACGGGAATGAGGTCTGTCGGAGGCTCTTGGGTAATGGGGTAGCTGGGCGCGGTGTTGGGCGCAGGATGGAGCGGAGAGCAGGGGTTATTTGTGTCGTCGCGCCCCCCTGGGCGCTCTGCTCCCCGTTTCCCTGATGTTCACAGGAGCAAGGGCGAAGATCGGGCAAAGATTGGAAGGTTACCCTTTTCCTCAGCTCTGGGGACCTCCTGGGGGGAAGGGGCTCACCATTGATATTGGTCATTGACCTACAACTAGAAGACCAATGGCGGCCCTTCCCACACCTCCCACATAGGGTCTTAGGCAAATTTGGTTCGGGGACTAACTTAGGACAATGTTTTTTGAAGTGTCCCTTTTCACCACAATTGAAACATGATTGGGGACCCATGAAAGTGGCAGCCAATAGACGCGCTTTATGGGAATTGGAACCTATATTTTTACAAGCGTCTATCATTTCGAGTAGGGAGGGATCCTTTAACATCTTCAAAGCTTTCTGACAGTCCTCATTTGCCTTTTTGATAACCAATTTATTGAATAAAATTTCCTGGCTCTCTTTTTGGTGGACCTGCCTGCTGATTGCCTCTTTTAGCCTGGTTATGAATTCTACAAAAGGTTCTTTTGGGCCTTGGTTAATAAGTGTGAAAGAAGGCGTCCGCACATAGGCATCTGTCACCCTTTTCACGGCCTCTAATGCCAATTCTTTAGTCGCTTCTAAAAATTTGGGGTCAATTCGAGCTTGATCCCCCCTACTAGAATAGTTCCCCTCCCCGTAGAGCATGTCTATTGCCTGCTGAATTGGGATTCCCCTTCTTTCCATTTTGTCATTGACATATGCAGTGATTAATTTTTTCCATTCTGCCTCAAATACTGAGGACTGTACTGTTGTAAAGAGTCCTCCTATCACTGCTCTTATGTTGTAACGTATCAGCTTATAGGCCAGGAAGAAGGATTCTAGCAACTCGATGGTGAAGGGTGCCCCCAACCCATACTCGACGATGACCTTTTTCATATCTTTTAGCATGTCGTTACGAGGGAAGAATGAGACGCTCAATATGAGAATCAGCAAGCTTCGTTTATTGATCATTGCTAACAGTTTAATATATGCTTTATAATTAGTTCATACATATTGCAAAAGCTAAGCTCATTATTGGTTCTGCTTAAATGTTGATCTCACCTCTTACTCATTTCTTTGTTGACACAGGTGGTACTCAGTTGCTTTTTGTTTTGCTAATCACAATGTCCTGTTTACCAGTTAGCTAACAGGGTACAAGGGCACTGTAACCTCGCTATCTAAGATGTTCCCACTGCCTAGGCAAGCCGTGTTCTATAGCCAATTCCCTACAACCACTCTGGGGCCCTTCCTTCCTCTACATAGATGGGAAATGCTTTTAGGAATTCAGTGTCTTTAGCGCTAGCAGCCTCCTCCCTGAAGGCTCTCCAGATATCTGGTAGCTTAAGCTGCCATTCAGGGGAGTGCTGCATTAAGTCTATGTCCGGTTCAGGGTGGTGGCAGGCGGGGTAGGCCTCGGTGGTGTGAGGCCTATGGGCGCAGCCATCTTGCCGGAAGGAGGCCCTGACCTTCGCCTTGACCCTGTCCTTTGCCACCCTTCCGCCCCTTGAAGGTGATGTATCCGGGAAGGAGGTGGGGCTGGAGGAAGTGGGTGTGCTCGTGGGCATGCTGGGGGAGGGATCTCTGATGCAATCAGGTGGAGGCGGAGGCGGCCTGGAGGGTGGTGCTAAGGGAACCCGCCTCCTCCTTTCCTGCGCTGATTTTTCCCGCGGTGTCCCTTCCCACCTTTTCTCCGCGTGGTCCCTGGGTCCCTCCTCCTCGACGCCATTTTGAATTCGGCGCGATGGTTTCTTCCCCCTCCCGCCATCTTGTGTGTCTGTCTGCTCAGTGTCCGTCTCTGTCTGCTCAGTGTCCCTCTCTGTCCGCTCAGTGTCTGTCTTGGGGAGGCTGATATTCTTGTTCATCATCTGGTGCTGTAGCACCATCAGAACTAACCTCCATGTGATGAGTGCCTCTTTAGCTATACGGTCCCCCTTATCGCTGTCCCGCCAGAGGCTGTAGCCTATGGCTTGCCACTGCTCTACGCTGGTGTCCTCGGCAAGCTGGTGACCCTTGTGGTCGAGCCATCTGGCGAGTGATTTTGCCAATTTTTTATCTAAGGGGTGACTGTGTTCTATTACAAAGTCTTTTAGGCGCCTGTATACAAATTTTTGGGAGGTTGAGAGTGTGAGTCCCATGTTGATGTTAGTCGGGTCTCAACAACAGTCTCTTGATGGAAAGTCCTCCCTTTGGTGTTCTGCCGGGCTGTGGGTGTTAGGGTAGGGTGAGGAATGTCCTCAGCAGTTCACCTGTCTGGTGCGTCGACCCGTGCAGCTACCGCTGAGCCCACAGCTGTCCGTTCTGCTGAGGAGGACCGGCGGGGACGATCGCCTCTCCTCGCGTCGCCTGAACCCAGGTGAGGACACAGGAGTTCTCTCAATATGAGAGTCCTCAACTGTGCCCCATATTGGGCGCCACTTGCCATGGTCCGGGGGGATGGGAAATGGGACCGAGCACTGCAATAACGGTTCTTGGTACAGTCGAGGGTTTGTGCAGCAATGCCACTTTATTCAGGGACAACAGGGTTTTAAATAAGGTAAGTCTGAGGGGAGGATTCAGAACTGGGGAGGAGCATGGAACTGACAACTCAGGGAAAAGTGTGATAGGGAGACAGGGAAAAGGCGGGTGGAACTTCGGAGTCTCCAGGAGAAAGGGCCAATGGGAGCTCTCTTTGCACTGCAGCGAACTGTAGCCAATCAGTGGCAGAGGAGCGGGAAAGCAGGGGAGGACAGGGTGACAAACAACTTTGGGCAGGAAAATCTGAGGGAGAAAGGGGAACAATATGGAGGTATAACAAACTTCATAAAAATTCAACAGTAAACTGGGGTACATAAAACTCCATGACAATACAGCAATAAACTGGGGTAAAACTGGGGAACAACTGTCAGTCCGGTGGATAAATTGTCCAGTGTATAAAAGTCCATCTAGTTCCCATAGATGCTTCTCCATGCCACATATCTTTCCCAATTGGTTTTTTCTTCCACCACACCCTGCTACATGCAAACATAACAAACGACAGCATCAGCAGATGTCTTTCCATTCCTCTTTCCCTTCCCATTCTCCGTTCCTCTTCCCTTCCCATTCCCACAGCCAACACACTATTTCACTTCTCACTTTAACAAAGCTCTTTTCTCCTTCAGACCCCTCAAAGGTGCCAAGGCCACATAGGAGGCCACACACAAACAGTACTCCTCTTCCCACTTGACTACACCTTCTCCCTCACTGTTCTACAGGGAACACCAGGAATCTGCTCGCAGAGGCCTCTCGTTTCCCATCAGTAGCTCAGCACAAGGAGTTAAAGGAGCTCAAGCCTTAGGCCACAAGAGCTGACAGCGAGGAAACTTTGGGAGCAAACTAATGCTGCTAACACGGACCCAGCTGAATCCAGCACACAATCACAGAATCCAAGAGTCCTTCAGCTTGGAAAAGACCTCCAAGCTCACTGAGTCTTGTGCAGCCCCTCCCCGACCGCCTGCAGGGACTGGATGATGCTTTGCACAAGCACCAAAAGGAATGTTGTGAAAGCCATGGCCTGCAGGAGGACACAGAGAAGGGCTTGGTTGGGGCTGGAAAGGAGGGAGCTGGCGCTGGGGGAGTGGGGATGGAGCCTCGGGGATGTGGCGCAGCAAGGACAGGGGCCCAGGCAGCTGGCAGGCGGCAAGGCCTCACCCCCTGCCCCAGCAGCAGCACCGGGCCCTGCCCAAGGCGCTCCTGCCAGGGGCTGGGCCATGCAGGCAGGGGCAGAAGCCAATCCCTGGGGCGGCCTTGCTACCCTGACCCTCGTCTGGCCCAACCTCTCCCTGTGTGCGTGCTCCCTACAGCACAGGTTGCACTGGGCAGCATCCCCTGATGGGCCCTGCAGAGCTGCCCCACGGGGACACTTCCCTTTTATGTCACAGGTGCCACAGCCTGTCCCAGCCAGCCCTGCCCATTGTCCCCACCCCGGCTCAGTGACTCACAGTGGCCCCTGGCAACCAAAGAACCAAAGCCCCACACCCCCAGAGTGCAGCCCTACCCATGTGCAAGGGGCCCCCAAAGGGTTCCCTGCACAAAGCAGCCCCTCCAAATCCTTGTCAGATAGAAAACTGGGGGACATGACCCTTGGATGCTTTTAGTACAGAGATACAAGCTTTTCTTGAATAATGGAGGGGGTCACTTTTTTATTATTAATATTTACAGTTATCCATTTGGGGACAGGATGTCCTACAGGCTAATGTGGTGTCACATTTGGAGTGAAAAGTACTTTTCAAAGAAACCCAGGGTGCATGGGTGATGCAGAGGAAGCTGCCAAGTCACCCAATGTGAAGCTCAACACTGCTTTGCAACAGCACTGCCCTTTCACACACATCTTTGGCAAAGACAAAGATGTCAGGGTTTAGTTTCTAAATCAGTAACACTTGACAAGACCTCTTTATGAACTGACAGCAAGAGAACTTAGGAGCAGCTTAGGGTTGACAAGTGTAGGAGCCAAGAAGAGAAGGGCTGATGGGTATGTCATGAACACTGACAGCTGGATGGTCGTGGAGCTGACCAAGGACTGCCAGATACAAAAGACATCACCTGCTGGACTTGGCCCAAACACCAGCCCCCTCCTCTCCCTTCTCAACCACTCAACCACAGCCTGCACACACCCACACCTGCCAGGGCCAACTGGCTGTTTCTCTTCTCTTTTCTGCCTGGGGGCGAAGGAAGAAGGACAGGGGGGGCATTTGCCTTCGGGCCAGAGGGAAGGGGAAGGAGATCCACCCAAATCTATTCCTGGCAGGATGGGGGCTGGAGGAGACATTGGGGGACCCCCAAGAATATTTTCGAGGGGAAGAAAGGATGGGGGCACCCACAGGGGGTTGGGGGGGGGGAGGGACCCAGGAATCTCGTGGTGGGACACTGGGGAGTTCCCAGTAGTTTCTTGGGGGGGTGGACCCCCAGTAGCCCGGGGTGGAAAAATGGACGGAGGAATCCGCCGTAAAGGGTTGGTGACACCCAAAAGACTCTAGGAGGGGGTCGGGAAAGGCCCCGGAGTCCTGAAGTATGTTTGGGGGTCCCCAGGAGGGAGTCTGGGGGTCTGAGGTGGTCCCAGGAGATTTTCAAGGGTTAAGGGGATGCACAGGAGATTTGGGGGACGAGGGGGAAAGGCGGAGGGTCCCCAGGAGTCTTGGGGGGATCTGGGCGGTTCCCGAGAGTCTTGGGGGAGATTCAGAGGGGTCACCAGGAGCCCCCGGACCCCCTGAACTCACCCCACACCACCATGGCCTCGTTGGGGCCGCACGTGAAAAACAGTGCGACGGGGGGAGACCCTGGGGCCGGGATCGATCGGGACCAATCGGGTTCAATCCCGATCCTCCCCTCCCCCGCCATCACCGCCCCGCTCCCGGCAGCCCCCGCGGAAGTTTCGACGTTCTATTGGGTGACTCACCGGCACAAGGACAGGGGCCCAGCAGAATTTGGCAATGACGTCATTCCAGCAGAGCCGTTCTATTGGCTGCGACCCACGAGGGAGCCCCAAAACCTGTTCCTGGCTTGGGGGGGAAGGACAGCCGGCACGGCCGGGAACGGGGGTGCAGAGGGTGTTCAAGTGCCCAGGAAAGGGGCAAAAAACTTTCCCCTCTCCCTCCCAGTGCCCCCTCAGCCCATCCCAGTGTCTCCCCTCTCCCCCAGTGCCCTCTCAGCCCATCCCGGTCTCTCCCCTGCTCTCCCAGTGCCCCCGTCCATCGAGGTCCCAGCCCGGCCCTGCCCCCTGCTCTGCTCCGGCCTGGATTTCTCCCCTGCAGGGGCAGCTGAGGTGGCTCCAGGGCGGGCGGGAGCTTTCGGGGCAGGGGGTGGCTCCTGACATGCTGCTGGAACCGCCCCTGCCTGGGCGGGCCCGTCAGCCTGGGGCACCTCCTCACCCGAGCCTGGGGGACGGTCCAGCAACTGGGAGGAGCTTTGGGAAGGAATGGGGAGGCTGAGAAGGGGTTGGAGGTCGTGGGGGTAAGTGGGAAGGTGTTTGGGGGAGTTTGGGGGTTTGGGAGGGAGGTTGGGGAGATTGGGGCAGCTGTGAGGGGTTTTGGGGAATCGTCGGGGATGTGGGAAGGAACTGGGAGAGAGTTTGGGGGCATACTCAAGGGGAAGGGGGCAACTAGGAGAGGGTTTGAAAGGCCCTGGGAGGGCTGGAGGTAACTGGGAGGGGTTTGGGGGCATCTTGTGGGTTTTTGTGGGTCTGGGAGGCAGTCTGGGGACCTCGGAGGGTTTAAGGGGAAGTTGGGAGTGTCCTGTGGGACCGGGATGGGATTTGAGGGTTCCTGGAGGGGCTGGGAGGGCTTTATGCCTTTATACTGCGGGCATTGTCAAGTATTGATGGGGGTAATCCGTGAGTTGACTGTTTCATAATCATCCAAATTTTAACAAGACTTTGAAGGTGGTCAACCTCAGTTTGAAGCAGCTCATTTTTAGCAACAAATTTATCCGATTTTTCTCCTGTTTCTCTCTCAAAGGCTAACGATGACTTCAACACCACATTTTCTGATTTCAAAACAGTAGACTCAACATCAGAAATCCATTCATGACTTCCCTGTCATCACTCCATCCGAATGTCTGTGCACTCACTGTGGCCTGAGAGAAACCTGCCTGTTTGCAGCGCACTGACTGGGCAACTTTTTTTTTTGCAGGTGGAAAAGGGCAGATAAAGAAAAAACAGATGGGTCCAGCAGAAGTGATGCTGCTTCGGTCAAAAGCAGAGCAGAGGCTGAAAGCACTTTAGGAAGTTGCTTACAGAAGCACTTGTGCATTCCAAGTTACAGCTCAGGAGTCTCAGTGACTTGTCCAACATGGGAGCTCCTTTTCCATTTCTCAACCCCCAGATTCCTCAGGAGTAGGAAACTGAAAACACTGACTCAGAAAAGCTCCATTCCTTCCTAATAATTGTGCTTTGTCCTTCCCATTTGACAGTGCTCTTGGAAATGTGCTAGTGTGATCTGGATCTGGGAGCAGCCCTGACCTCCCACAGCCCTGACCACACACACCTCATCCAACGGCAGGAAGAACCTGCCTGGCTCCTGCTGGGGTTCTCACCACCCACCGACAGCTTCTCCCTGCAGAGGGGTGGGCAACTACCCAGGCAGGATGAGACCTGACGCCAGCAGGCAGCAAAGTCCGTGCCCTGGCACAAAGAACCCCGGAGCACAGGGACCCTGCTCTGCAGGACAGCCCCGGGCATCCCTGGCTGCACCCCCACCTTCCCACCCCACAGCCATCCCTGGGAGAAGGAGCCCACCTGCGCTGTCCCTCTGACGGTGCTGCAGGGAAGGCCTGCCCTGGAAAACATCCTCCTCCAGCGCAACAGAGAAACTGGGAGAGTCCTGACAGATGTGCAAGGCTGTGGGATGTGGTAGCTTTAGGAGATTCCTCCAGGAACACAAGCAACATTGCCCTGCTCCTGTAGACTCACTCTGCAGAGGAGTGTGAAGTTGTGTCCCCAAGTTGTGTCTCAGCTGAACACCTCCCATCTTTCTGCTGCCTTTAACCTCCCTTTGCCTTTCTTCTCTTCTCTCGTGCCTACAGGCAGTGCCGTCGGCCCTGCTGGGCTGTGCAGAGGAGCTGCTCCTGGGCAGAGCTGTCTCTCTGCAGTGCTGCCCACTTGCCAGGATTTCCCTGTGTGCCAGGAGCCCGGCCCAGCTGAGCAGCACAGCAAGAGCCAAAGGCAACCCTTTCTCTGCCCCTCTGGGTTCCCCACAGGTGTCCCTGGGGCTCCAGGGGAACCTGCTGTGGGACAGACTGAAGGAAACAATGATGTTCCCTCTTCTCCCCTCTTCAGTGACACTTCTTTCCAGCAGTGACATTTCTCCTCTTAGAAAATTACCAGGGTATGATGAACACCTTTTCTAGTTTCATCATTACACAGGACACCAGGAGGGTGACAGCAAAGGATCTGGTAACTCCCTGGCACAGCGGGGGTTTTCCTGGAGTCACACAGAGAAATGTGTCAGGGCTCTGAGAGGTGTCCAACCCTGAGCTGGACTGATGCACACACGGGGGTGTTCAGAGACACGAGTCCTTCCCTGGCACACACCCAGGCAGTTCATTGCAGCAGGGGCAGTGTCTCCCTGGGCTCCTGCTACCACTCCCAGAGCCTGGAGCCACCTCAGCCCTGTAATGCTCCCATCCTGCCCACTCCTACACTTCAGATGAACATTGGGGTTTTCTAGTCACTGGAACTGCCCAGACCAACCCCTCCCTGGTCCCCCCATCTCCCTGCCCCGCCCCAGCCCAGCAGAGCAACACAGTCGTTTCTGGTCCTGCAGCAAGAAAGGGAGGCAATAGAGGACAGGGACAGTGACTGCATGTCTGGACTGCTCAGGAGATCATCAGCTCAGGCAGCAGCTCCTGCAGCCCCAGGGCCAGACCCGCTTCCCAGTGGCCCAGGCAGCTGCTGCCACGTGGGCACAAGCTCTGCTGCCCAGGAGGGTCCTGTAGTGAAGGACTTTGCAGATGACCACGTAGCGGTCATAGGACATGATGGTGAGAAGGGCAAGCTCCGCTGTGATCAAGAAGAAAAGCAAAAAACACCTGTGCAGCTCATCCTGAGTAGGACATGCCCCTGGTGTTCCAGAGGGAATTGGCCATGGCTTTGGGGAGAGTGGTGCAGAGGCAGCCCGGGGGTGTGAGGGAGAGGTGGAGCAGGAAGAAGTCCCTGGGGGGTGTGCAGGTGGTGGTGGCAGGCTACGGTGCTGAGGATGAGGCCGTTGCCCAGGAGGGCAGCCAGGGAGATGCCCAGGAAGAAGCAGAAGTGCAAGAGCTGCAGCCAGGAGGAGGAAGTGGGGGATGGAACTGTGTGGGAGGCGTGTCTGGATGCACAGGGGATGTGCCAGGGCGATGGGCCTGAGGGGACATGCGTAGTCACATATAACTCTATTGGTTGAAGAAGTCACATGGTACGCAGGGATTTAAGAGTGGGAATTTTGAATAAACTTCTCTTTGTCTCACCACCGCACGAGGAGCATCATTCATTCCTTGTTATACAAGGGTCGCCTGCTGCTGTTGGACATGAGCTTCCTCCGGGCATCAGGAAATGTCCAAGGAGGAAAAGGCAGTGAAAACTTTGGGACGGGTTTCCTAGATCAAACCCATGAATTCCTCTGAGCATCTACCCTCATCCCAAGTATCTGCAGTCACACATATGTAGATTCTAGACTGTAGAAGACAGGCTTAGCATCACTTTAAGATGATTTCTTCTCAATTTTTTGATTTATTTTTCTACTGCCAGGTCTGAGAGGGGCATCGTGGAACCAAAGGAACCCTGAGACATTTCAGAATCCCACATGTGTTGGGTCTGTCTGAGCTGGAGTTCATTTTCTCACTGCAGGCGTCACAGTGCTGTGCTTTGCATTGGGAGCTACAAAGGGGTTAATCACACCAGTGCTTTGGCAACTGCTGAGCAGGGCTGGTGCAGCATCTGCATTGTCGGCTTCGTCCCCTGAATCGGGGGCAAGATCATGGGAGGCGATACAGACAGGTCAGTTGAGCCAAATGGACCAAAGGGACATTGCAGAATATATGGTGTCAGCTCAGCGACAAGAGCTCAGGAAAGGAACAGGAAAGGGGGAAAATCCATTTTTTTACAATACATGCCTTCTGAGCGGCTTCTCTGTGTGGTGAAGCCCTGCTTCCCATGAAGTGGCCAGGTATCGCTGCTGACAGGAAGTAGAGAGAAAATCTTTTTATTTCTCATCTATCGCACACCTAGGATGAATAACTATTATTCTCAACTATAACCCCAATCTGACTTTAATTACGTTCTATCTATATACTGTAACAACTTCTGCCATCTTCTTCATCCTTAACACAACCAATACCCTAAAACTATCCACTGTTATATCCACATGAACCAAAATTCCATCACTAACCACAATCCTTATGCTCACTCTCCTCTCCCTTGCAGGTCTTCCTCCCCTAACGGGATTCCTACCCAAATGGTTAATTATTCAAGAGCTCACAAAACAAGAACTAACAGTAGTAGCCACAGTTATTACCCTACTCTCTTTACTTGGACTTTTCTTCTACCTACGACTGGCCTACTTTGCAACCATTACACTACCCCCAAACTTCACTAACTACATAAAACAATGACAAACTAACAAACCAACTAACACCCTAACCACAACCTTTACCTCCTTATCAATTATACTCCTACCACTATCTCCCATAGTACTCGCAATCCCTTAGAAACTTAGGTTATTTAAACCGAAGGCCTTCAAAGCCTTAAACAAGGGCTAATCCCTCTTAGTTTCTGTTAAGGTACACAGGATACTAACCTGCATCTCCTGAATGCAACTCAGATGCTTTAATTAAGCTAGAACCTCCCCCTAGACAGATGGGCTTTGATCCCATAAAATTTTAGTTAACAGCTAAATGCCCCAACCAACAGGTTTCTGTCTACTAGATCCCGGCGCATGTTTAATGCACATCAATGAGCTTGCAACTCAACATGAACTTCACTACAGAATCGATAAGAAGAGGAATCAAACCTCTGTAAAAAGGACTACAACCTAACACTTCTACACTCAGCCATCTTACCTATGGCTTTCATCAACCGTTGACTATTTTCCACTAAGCACAAAGATATCGGCACACTTTACCTTATTTTTGGCGCATGAGCTGGTATAATCGGCACAGCCCTTAGTCTCCTCATTCGAGCAGAACTAGGACAGCCAGGTACCCTTTTAGGCGATGACCAAATTTACAATGTAATCGTCACCGCACATGCCTTCGTTATAATTTTCTTTATAGTAATGCCTATTATAATCGGAGGGTTTGGTAACTGATTAGTACCATTAATAATTGGTGCCCCCGACATAGCATTTCCACGAATAAATAACATGAGCTTCTGACTACTTCCTCCATCCTTCCTACTTCTTCTAGCATCTTCTACAGTAGAAGCCGGGGCCGGAACAGGATGAACAGTATACCCACCCCTAGCCGGAAATCTAGCCCACGCCGGTGCATCAGTAGACCTTGCCATCTTCTCCCTTCACCTGGCAGGTGTCTCATCCATCCTTGGGGCAATCAACTTTATCACCACAGCAATCAATATAAAACCACCTGCTCTCTCACAATACCAAACCCCTCTATTCGTTTGATCCGTCCTAATTACTGCAGTTCTACTTCTCCTCTCCCTACCAGTCCTCGCTGCTGGCATTACAATGCTTCTAACAGATTGAAACCTAAACACTACATTCTTTGACCCCGCAGGAGGCGGAGACCCAATTTTATATCAACACTTATTCTGATTTTTTGGCCATCCAGAAGTCTACATCCTTATCCTACCAGGATTCGGAATTATTTCCCATGTTGTAGCCTACTACGCCGGTAAAAAGGAACCCTTTGGCTACATAGGCATAGTCTGAGCCATATTATCCATTGGTTTCTTGGGCTTTATCGTATGAGCTCACCACATATTTACAGTTGGAATGGACGTAGATACCCGAGCTTACTTCACATCCGCCACCATAATTATTGCAATCCCCACTGGCATTAAAGTCTTCAGCTGACTAGCAACCCTACACGGTGGAACAATCAAATGAGACCCACCCATACTATGAGCCCTAGGCTTTATTTTCCTCTTCACCATTGGTGGACTAACAGGCATCGTTCTTGCCAACTCCTCCCTAGACATCGCCCTGCACGACACCTACTACGTAGTTGCACATTTCCACTATGTATTATCTATGGGGGCAGTATTCGCCATTTTAGCTGGCTTCACACATTGATTCCCACTGTTCACTGGCTACACCCTTCACTCTACATGAGCTAAAGCCCACTTTGGAGTAATATTCTTTGGGGTCAACCTAACATTCTTCCCACAACATTTCCTAGGCCTAACTGGTATACCACGACGATACTCAGACTACCCAGATGCTTATACCCTATGAAACACCCTATCCTCCATCGGCTCCCTCATCTCCATAGTAGCTGTAATTATACTAATGTTCATTATCTGAGAAGCCTTCGCATCCAAACGGAAAGTAGTGCAACCAGAACTTACCTCCACAAACATTGAATGAATTCACAGCTGCCCTCCTCCCTACCATACCTTTGAAGAACCAGCTTTTGTCCAAGTACAAGAAAGGAAGGAATCGAACCCTCATAAGCTGGTTTCAAGCCAACCGCATCAAACCACTCATGCTTCTTTCTTATGGGTTGTTAGTAAAATCATTACATAGTCTTGTCAAGACTAAATCACAGGTGAAAACCCAGTACATCCCATCCCAACTCCATGGCCAACCACTCTCAATTTGGTTTTCAAGACGCTTCATCCCCTATTATAGAAGAACTTATTGAATTTCACGACCACGCCCTAATAGTTGCACTAGCCATTTGTAGCCTAGTCCTGTATTTACTAGCTCTTATACTTATAGAAAAACTATCCTCCAACACCGTCGATGCACAAGAAGTAGAACTAGTCTGAACAATCTTACCTGCCATTGTCCTAATTATACTAGCCCTCCCATCCCTTCAAATCCTCTACATGATAGACGAAATCGATGAGCCTGACCTCACCCTCAAAGCTATTGGCCACCAATGATACTGATCCTATGAATATACAGACTTTAAAGATTTATCTTTTGACTCTTACATACTACCAACTATGGATCTACCACTCGGTCATTTCCGCCTCCTAGAAGTTGATAACCGCATCGTCATTCCAATAGAATCCCCGATTCGAATTATTGTTACAGCTGATGACGTTCTCCACTCCTGAGCTGTTCCTAGCCTTGGTGTAAAAACCGATGCAATTCCAAGACGACTGAACCAAACTTCCTTTATCACAACCCGTCCTGGAATCTTCTACGGTCAGTGCTCAGAAATCTGTGGAGCCAACCACAGCTTCATACCTATCGTAGTAGAATCAGCCCCTCTAACACACTTCGAAAACTGATCTTCACTTCTAACATCCTAATCATTAAGAAGTTATGAACCAGCACTAACCTTTTAAGCTAGAGAAAGAGGATTATTCACCCTCCTTAATGACATGCCCCAACTAAACCCCGCACCTTGACTTTTTATCATACTAACTTCATGATTCACTTTTTCTCTTATCCTTTAACCTAAACTCTTACTATTTACCCCAACTAACTCACCCTCCAACAAAACACTACCCACTATAAAAACCCATTCCTGAAACTGACCATGAACCTAAGCTTCTTTGATCAATTCATAAGCCCAACCCTCCTCGGAATCCCCCTTATCCTCATCTCACTGTTATTCCCAACCCTATTACTTCCTTCTCCTGGCAATCGATGAGTTACAAATCGTCTTTCAACTCTTCAACTCTGATTTCTCCATTTAATCACAAAACAACTAATAACCCCATTAAACAAAAAAGGCCATAAATGAGCCCTAATCCTATCATCACTCATAATTATACTTCTAACAATTAACCTGTTAGGCCTCCTACCTTACACATTCACACCTACTACCCAACTATCAATAAACCTAGCCCTCGCCTTCCCTCTATGACTTGCCACCCTGCTAACAGGCCTACGAAACCAACCTTCAGCTTCCCTTGGACACCTCCTACCAGAAGGCACCCCAACACCTCTAATTCCTGCCCTCATCATAATTGAAACAACAAGCCTTCTCATTCGCCCTTTAGCCTTAGGAGTTCGCCTCACAGCCAACCTCACAGCAGGACACCTGCTCATCCAACTCATTTCAACAGCCACTACCATCCTCCTTCCCATTATACCTACCGTGTCCCTTCTAACTAGAACAATTCTACTCCTCTTAACAATTCTAGAAGTGGCCGTGGCAATAATCCAAGTGTATGTCTTTGTACTTCTTCTAAGCCTTTACTTACAAGAAAACATTTAACCCTTAATGACACACCAAGCCCACTCATTTCACATAGTAGACCCAAGCCCTTGACCCATTTTTGGAGCAGCAGCCGCCCTCCTCACTACCTCTGGGTTAGCCATATGATGTCACCACAACTCTATCCAACTCTTACTCCTAGGCCTACTCTCTATAATCCTAGGGATACTCCAATGATGACGTGACATCGTACGAGAAAGCACATTCCAAGGCCACCATACCCCTACAGTCCAAAAGGGCTTACGTTACGGAATAATTTTATTTATTACATCCGAAGCATTCTTCTTCCTAGGATTCTTCTGAGCATTCTTCCCATTTTCAATCCGATTCTTCCTTGTCGCAATCTTATTCCTCTTGTTCGACCTAGAAATTGCCCTCCTACTGCCCCTCCCATGGGCTACTCAACTCCTCTCCCCCCTCACTACCTTAACATGAACCTCCACAGTCATTCTCCTCCTCGCACTAGGGCTAATTTATGAATGAATTCAAGGGGGCTTAGAATGAGCAGAATAACTTCAGAAAGTTGGTCTAGCAAAGACAGTTGATTTCGGCTCAACAAACCACAGTCCTACTCCGTGACTTTCTCAATGACCTTTCTGCATTTAAGTTTCTACTCTGCCTTCACCCTAAGTAGTCTAGGACTAGCCTTTCACCGAATACACCTAATTTCTGCCCTGCTATGCTTAGAAAGCATAATACTATCAATATACATTGCCCTCTCCATATGACCTATTCAAACCCAAACAACATCCCCCACCTTAATGCCCATTCTTATGTTAGCATTCTCAGCCTGTGAAGCAGGCGCTGGTCTAGCAGTCCTAGTAGCTTCCACCCGAACTCACGGATCGGATCATTTACACAATCTAAACCTTCTACAATGTTAAAAATTATTCTCCCTACAATCATATTACTCCCCATAACCCTCCTATCTCCTCCAAAATTCCTATGACTCAATGTCACCTCGCACAGCCTCTTAATTGCAACCGCTAGCTTACAATGACTTCCTTCAACCTATTACCCTAGCAAAAACCTATCACCATGACTTGGAACTGATCAAATTTCATCCCCCTTATTAGTTCTATCTTGTTGACTTCTACCTCTTATAATCCTGGCAAGCCAAAATCACCTTCAACAAGAACCTCCCACACGAAAATATATTTTTACCATAACCATAATCCTCACCCAACCATTCATTATCTTGGCCTTCTCAGTCTTAGAACTGATATTATTTTATATCGCATTCGAAGCTACCCTAATCCCTACCCTAATTCTAATCACACGATGGGGTAGCCAACCAGAACGTTTAAGTGCTGGAATCTACCTCTTATTTTAGACACTAATTAGTTCTCTTCCCCTATTAGTAGTGATCCTCTATCTTCACACTCAAACAGGAACTATACACATCACTATAATAAAACTTTCACACTCATCTCTTACAAACTCCTGAACAGGCCTCATATCAAGTCTAACCCTATTGCTCGCTTTCATAGTGAAAGCTCCCCTTTACGGACTACACCTATGACTCCCAAAAGCCCATGTAGAGGCACCAATCGCAGGATCCATACTCCTAGCTGCGCTCCTCCTCAAACTTGGGGGATACGGCATTATGCGTACCTCAATAATTACAAACTCCCTATTAGACTACCTCTACTACCCATTTTTAACCCTAGCCTTATGAGGGGCACTAATGACAAGCTCCATCTGCCTACGCCAAATCGACCTTAAGTCATTAATCGCCTACTCCTCAGTAAGCCACATAGGTCTAGTCATTGCCGCAACAATAATCCAAACCCACTGATCCTTTTCAGGGGCCATAATCCTAATGATTTCACATGGACTCACCTCTTTCATACTATTTTGCCTAGCTAATACAAACTATGAACGCATACATAGTCGTACTCTCCTTCTAACACGAGGCCTACAACCCCTTTTACCTCTAACAGGAATCTGATGGCTCCTAGTCAACCTAACAAACATAGCCCTTCCTCCTACCACTAACCTGATAGCTGAATTAACTATCATAATTGCACTCTTCAACTGATCCACCTTCACCATTATCCTAACCGGAGCCGCAACTCTACTAACTGCAGCCTATACCCTCTACATACTCCTTATAACCCAACGAGGTCCAACTCCAACCTATATTACAACCACCCAAAATTCAAATACACGAGAACATCTCCTTATAACACTTCATATCCTACCCTCCCTCCCCCTCATCCTAAAACCAGAGCTAATCTCAGGAATTCCCACATGCAAACATAGTTTTAAACCAAACATTAGACTGTGATCCTAAAAATAGAAGTTAAACTCTTCTTGCCTGCCGAGGGGAGGTTTAACCAACAAGAACTGCTAACTCTTGCATCTGAGCCTAAGACCTCAGCCCCCTTACTTTTAAAGGATAATAGCAATCCACTGGTCTTAGGAGCCATTCATCTTGGTGCAAGTCCAAGTAAAAGTAATGGACTTCCCATTAATCCTCAACACCTCTATATTCTTGACCCTGGCTACCCTCTCTATACCCATCCTACTCCCCCTCCTATCCAAAAACTATCTAAACTCTCCAACAACCATCATACACACTGTTAAAACTTCCTTCATAGTTAGTTTAATTCCCATAATCCTCTCCATCTACTTAAATATGGAAAATACCACTTTCTATTGAGAATGAAAATTTATTGCGAACTTCAAAATCCCTTTTAGCCTTAAAATAGACCAGTACTCCTTAACGTTTTTTCCTATTGCACTATTCGTAACATGATCTATTCTTCAATTTACAACATGATATATAGCCTCAGAACCCCACACCACAAAATTCTCTCTTTACCTTCTAATCTTTCTCATTGCAATACTCATCTTAATCATCGCTAATAACATATTCCTCTTATTTATCGGCTGAGAGGGAGTCGGAATTATATCCTTCCTCCTGATTGGATGGTGACACGGTCGAGCAGAAGCCAACACCGCTGCACTTCAAGCCGTACTTTACAACCGTATTGGGGATATTGGACTAATCCTCTGCATAGCATGACTAGCATCCTCAATAAACACTTGAGAAATTCAACAGCAATCCTCCCCAAACCAAATATCCCTTCTCCCTCTCTTAGGGCTCATCCTAGCCGCCACAGGTAAATCCGCCCAATTTGGCCTGCATCCATGACTCCCAGCAGCTATAGAAGGGCCAACCCCTGTATCTGCCCTACTCCATTCCAGCACAATAGTAGTTGCTGGAATCTTTCTACTTATTCGCAGTATTATAGCTGGTCTATTAATTACCTCTTATATCTCCCCTACAAAGACCCCTCCTATAACCATACCACTGGTCGCAGAAACCACTGCTATCATTATTACAACATTAGGCATCATTCTGGCATTAGAACTATCAAACTCACACATACCTTCTCTGCCCCCAAACAAAATATCACTATAAACTTCTCCAGCACTCTAGGATATTTTAACCCCCTTATACACCGCCTCAGCTCTACTAAACTCCTAAACAACAGCCAGAACATTGCATCCCATTTAATCGACCTATCCTGATATAAAAAAATAGGCCGAGAAGGACTAGTGACCCTTCAACTCAAAGTATCCAAAATCTCAACTACTCTACACTCCGGACTAATCAAAACCTATCTAGGATCCTTCGCTCTATCTATCTTAATTATAATCTTATTTACACAGAACTAAGAATTAATGGTCCCTAACTTACGAAAACATCACCCCCTTCTAAAAATAATCAACAATTCTTTAACTGACCTCCCAACACCACCAAACATTTCCGCCTGATGAAACTTTGGATCTCTTCTTGGCATCTGTCTAACAATCCAAATCACCACTGGCCTCCTACTAGCAATACATTATACAGCGGATATCACCCTGGCATTCACGTCCGTCGCCCATACATGCCGAAATGTTCAATTCGGCTGACTAATCCGAAACCTCCATGCAAACGGCGCCTCCTTCTTCTTCATATGCATTTACCTACACATTGGACGAGGATTCTACTATGGTTCCTACCTATATAAAGAAACCTGAAACACAGGAGTTATTCTCCTTTTAACTCTAATAGCAACTGCCTTCGTAGGATATGTCCTCCCATGAGGCCAAATATCATTCTGAGGCACTACAGTAATTACTAACCTATTCTCAGCAATTCCTTACATTGGCCAAACACTTGTAGAATGAGCTTGAGGAGGATTCTCAGTTGACAACCCTACACTTACCCGGTTCTTTGCCCTCCACTTCCTCCTCCCATTCTAATTGCAGGTCTCACCCTCATCCACTTAACTTTCTTACACAAAACAGGCTCAAACAACCCCCTAGGTATTTATTCAGACTGCAACAAAATCCCATTTCACCCCTATTTCTCAATAAAAGATATTCTAGGCCTTTTGTTCCTCCTCATTCCTCTAATAACACTTGCCATATTCTCACCCAACCTCTTAGGAGATCCAGAAAATTTTACACCTGCAAACCCATTAGTAACACCTCCCCACATTAAACCTGAGTGGTACTTCCTATTTGCATATGCCATCCTACCATCAATCCCCAACAAATTAGGAGGAGTCCTAGCCCTAGCCGCCTCCGTCTTAATTCTATTTCTAGCCCCATTCCTCCACATGTCAAAGCAACGAACTATAACCTTCCGACCTCTCTCCCAACTTCTATTCTGAATCCTAGTAACAAATCTTTTAATCCTTACATGAATCGGTAGCCAACCAGTCGAACATCCATTTATTATCATCGGACAACTCGCCTCAACTACCTACTTCACAATCATTCTCATCTTATTCCCCATTACTAGTCTCCTAGAAAATAAGATACTCAACCTCTAATCACTCTAATAGTTTATAAAAAACGTTGGTCTTGTAAACCAAAGACTGAAGGCCGTCCCTTTCTTAGAGTTTTCCAAAAAATATCCAAGCACCCCCCAACTTTCCAATCAACACGTACATCAAGGGGAGGGGTCCCCCCCTCCCCCCATACCCTACGGTATGTATTACTTTGCATAGCATCCTCCACCACATTAGACATAACATGCATGTAGGAAAATCTGACATACTATTATTGCAAAAACCATCCAAATTTCCATACTATCTCCCATACGATCCAAAACTTGTCATTCACAGATCTAGGTACATTCCCACACAAGGACATAACATGTCATGTTCTAGGAATAATCCCGCCAAACGAACTAAAACCTAAAACTGCTAATTTTCGCATAAAATCCTTCTCAATACGAGGAACGTCACAGAACCTAAAATCCACGGTCCATGGACCACTCACCACTTAACCTTGCTCTATGTACCAACCAAGAAGTGTTGGGTTATTTATTAGTCATACTCCTCACGAGAAACCAGCAACCCGGCGTTAGTAATGTTTATCATGTCCAGCTTCAGGTGTATTCTTTCCCTTTCCACCAATAACCCACTCTCATAACTTGCTCTTTGTCGCCTCTGGTTCCTCGGTCAGGGCCATAACTTGCTTAATTTTCCTAAACTTGCGCTCCGTTACTAATGGTTGGGGATGCTCGGCCAACCTGGACCTCGTGATCGCGGCATTTTCTCTCTTCTAAACTTTTGGTTTATTTTTTTGGGGTAGATCTCAATAAGCCCTTCAGAGTGCTCCGCCAGGGGGTTCCCATATATGGTTGACATGTACCCCTTATGGTCGGCGAGCGGTTTTCTCACTTTCGCGTGAAAATTAATGATATGGTTTCAAGTGTTATTCGGTCTCATACTGTTGCACTGATGCACTGTCATGTGCTGTTGGCTTGGTTTTTCCATTACGTCTCTCATCAAGTTGCAATTTAATTAATGCACACCAGACATATTTTTTGTCGTCAATTTCACAAAAAATTACAAAAATTTTGTCATTTTTTGCAATGATCTAGGGACTTTCCCTCTAGTCATCATTAATTTTTGTTTTTAAATTTTTTAACAAAAATTTCAAATTTTACAAACTTTCCATTCCCCTAATTTTCCAATTAAGACATTTGCATCATCAATTTGTTAAATTTTTTTAACACACTTTAATCTACCCCATCATTTCCTTTCATCATTCATTTGTTCATTTGTTTGTTTACACTTTAATCTACCCCATCATTTCCTTTCACCCTCTTACCTCCCCAATTAATCGCCCTCACTACTCTAACTAATATTCCACCCACACACACCTTTAACAGTTGCTCCCAAACTTTTTTCCAACCCTTCAGAAAAAAAGGAATCAAACCTTTATCACCAACTCCCAAAGCTGGCATTTTCATTAAACTAGTCTCTGAACCACACCTCCTTAAACCGCCCAAATTGCCCCACGAGACAACCCTCCTACAAGTTCTAGCACAACAAACAACGTCAGCAACAGACCCCAGCCCGCAATTAAAAATTGTCCCACCCCCCAAGAATAAAACATAGCCGCTCCCTCAAAATCCAACCGAATAGATAAAACACCCCCACTATCCACTGTGTTTATCCCCAACCACTCTAACTCAGATAGCCCTATAATAAACACCCCACCCCCCAATACTAAAACTAACCCAGCACCATACCCAACAACCTGCCAGTCCCCTCAGGTCTCAGGAAATGGATCTGCTGCCAATGAAACCGAATACACAAAAACCACTAACATCCCACCTAAATATACCAGAAATAACACTAGTGATACAAAAGACACCCCCAAACTCATTAACCATCCACACCCTACAATAGACGCCAACACTAACCCCACTACTGCATAGTATGGAGAAGGATTGGAAGCAACTGCTAGTCCTCCCAAAATAAAACTAACACTTAAAAATAGTATAAAGTACGTCATAACAATTCCTGCTTGGCCTCTATCCAAGACCTTTGGCCTGAAAAACCATCGTTGTAATTTCAACTACAAGAACATAAAACCTTAACAAACCCGCCCACAACACTACAATCCTGCCCCTTTCTACTCTTCTAACTTCTCAACAACACATTTTTGTTATCCACTAGAACTACTTCTCCAACCACTAAACAAATCCTAAATCAATAGCAACTATTACTACAACTAAAACAAGCCCCAATAATAATCACTATGCCTATAACAGCCTTAGTCCTTGTAGCTTACAATAAAGCATAACACTGAAGATGTTAAGACGGCTATTACACATACCCAAGGACAAAAAAGACTTAGTCCTAACCTTACAGTTAGTTCTTGCCAAATATATACATGCAAGTATCCGCATCCCAGTGAAAATGCCCTCAGCACCTTAAAAAGACAGCAGAAGCAGGCATCAGGCACACCACTCCAATTGTAGCCCAAAACGCCTTGCCTAGCCACACCCCCACGGGTTTTCAGCAGTAATTAATATTAAGCAATAAGTGTAAACTTGACTTAGTTAAAGCAACTTACCAGGGTTGGTAAATCTTGTGCCAGCCACCGCGGTCACACAAGAAACCCAAATTAACTTTATACAGCGTAAAGAGTGGTTTTTCATTATCACTTCAACTAAGACTGAAATGTAACCAAGCTGTTATAAGCACAAGATGCATCCAATACTCCCATAGAAATGATCTTAGCTTCATGATCAACAAAACTCCACGAAAGCCAGGACATAAACTGGGATTAGATACCCCACTATGCCTGGCCCTAAATCCCGATGCTTTCACCACTTAAGCATCCACCTGAGAACTACGAGCACAAACGCTGAAAACTCTAAGGACTTGGCGGTGCTCCAAACCCACCTAGAGGAACCTGTTCTATAACCGAGAACCCACGATACACCCAACCATCCCTTGCCAAATCAGCCTATATACCGCCGTCGTCAGCCCACCCCTAAACTGAGGGTTTAACAGTGGGCACAACAGCAACATCCCACTAATAAGACAGGTCAAGGTATAGCTCATGAGATGGTAGAAATGGGCTACATTTTCTAGCATAGAATACCTCACGACAAGGAGTGTGAAATCACTCCTAAAAGGCGGATTTAACAGTAAAGCAGGATAATAATGCCTCCTTTAAGCTGGCTCTGAAGCACGTACATACCGCCCGTCACCCTCCTCACAAGCTAGGATTAATTTTATTTATAATAAACCCCTAAGCTAGAGATGAGGCAAGTCGTAACAAGGGAAGTGTACCGGAAGGTGCACTTAGTCTACCAAGACGTAGCTATAACTAAAGCATTCAGCTTACACCTGAAAGATATCTGTTCCATATCAGATCGCCTTGAAGCCTAACTCTAGCTCTTCTACCAGATTACATAGAAACTAAGTTAATACTACCCATTAAATCAAAACATTCTCTCACTCAACCTAGTATAGGCAATAGAAAAGTAAACTCAAGACACAATAGAGATCATGTACCGTAAGGGAAGAATGAAATAGTAATGACAAACCAAGCAATAAATAGCAAAGACCAACCCTTGTACCTTTTGCATCATGATTTAGCGAGAACAACCCAAGCAAAACGCCAATTTAAGCTTGCTTCCCCGAAACCCAAGCGAGCTACTTACGAGCAGCTATCTACTGAGCAAACCCGTCTCTGTTGCAAAAGAGTGGGAAGACTCGTTAGTAGTGGTGAAAAGCCAATCGAGCTGGGTGATAGCTGGTTGCCTATGAAATGAATCTTAGTTCCCTCTTAATTCACCTCCCAGGACTACACTCAACCCACATGAAGCGAATTAAGGGCTATTTAAAGGAGGTACAGCTCCTTTAAAAAAGAATACACTCTCCCCTAGCGGATAAATTTAATTACAGCTTAATTGTGGGCCTTCAAGCAGCCACCATTAAAGAATGCCTCAAAGCTCCTCACCTAAAAAAATCTAAACTTCCTCATGACTCCCTCTTCCCCAATAGGCCAACTTATATTAAATAAGAGAATTTATGCTAAAATAAGTAACTAGGGATCCCCTCTATGGCGCAAGCTTACATTACAACATTATTAACAATCCACAGGATATTTTTTAACCTTAACAAGACCTTATACCCAAAACTCTGTTAACCCACCTATGGAGCACCCCCAAAGACGATTAAAATCTGTAAAAGGAACTAGGTAAATCCAAGGCCTGACTGTTTACCAAAAACATAGCCTTTAGCAAACCAAGTATTAAAGGTGAAGCCTGCCCAGTGACAATTCGTTCAATGGCCGCGGTATCCTAACCGTGCAAAGGTAGCGCAATCAATTGTCCCATAAATCGGGACTTGTATGAATGGCTTAACGAGGTCTTAGCTGTCTCCTACAGATAATCAGTGAAATTGATCTTCCCGTGCAAAAGCAGGAATAACCCCATAAGACAAGAAGACCCTGTGGAACTTTAAAATCTGCTACCACTCCCATAAACAATACTCACCCACAGGGCCTACTCTCCCGGGATTTTGCTGGTGTGCATTTTTTGGTTGGGGCGACCTTGGAGACAAACTTAACCTCCAAATATCAGACAATCCATCTTAACCAAGAACTACCCATCAACGTGCTAATAGTAACCAGACCCAATATAATTGATTAATGAACCTAGCTACCCCAGGGATAACAGCGCAATCTCCTTCAAGAGCCCACATCGACAAGGAGGTTTACGACCTCGATGTTGGATCAGGACATCCTAGTGGTGCAACCGCTACCAAGGGTTTGTTTGTTCAACGATTAACAGTCCTACGTGATCTGAGTTCAGACCGGAGTAATCCAGGTCGGTTTCTATCTATGTTACAACTCCTTCTAGTACGAAAGGATCGAAGAAGTAAGGCCTATGCCACAAGCACACCTTCGCACCCAGTAATGAACCCAACTAAATTACTAAGAGCTCCACCATAACCCCCTCCTAGAAAAGGACCGCTAGCGTGGCAGAGCTTGGCAAATGCAGAAGGCTTAAGCCCTTTACCCAGAGGTTCAAATCCTCTCCCTAGCTCCAACGCAAACCACATGACAATTCACTTAACCCTCACTTACTTTATTATATCAATATCCTATGCTCTCTCCATCCTCATCGCCGTAGCATTTCTTACCCTAGTTGAACGTAAGATTCTAAGTTATATGCAAGCCCGAAAAGGGCCTAATATTGTAGGACCATTTGGCCTCTTACAACCTATAGCAGATGGAGTAAAGCTATTCATTAAAGAACCAATTCGTCCATCAACTTCATCCCCTTACTTATTTATATCTACTCCTATCTTAGCCCTTCTCCTAGCAATTACAATCTGAACACCACTTCCCCTACCCTTTCCCCTTACTGACCTAAACCTTGGCATACTCTTCCTTCTAGCTCTATCTAGCTTGGCAGTCTACTCAATTCTATGATCAGGGTGAGCCTCTAACTCAAAATATGCCTTAATCGGCGCCCTCCGAGCAGTCGCACAAACTATCTCTTACGAAGTTACCCTAGCCATTATTCTCCTATCCGTAATTAGCCTTAGTGGTAACTACACCCTCAATACCCTAGCTACAACTCAAGAACCTCTCTACCTCATTTTCTCCTCCTGGCCCTTAGCAATAATATGATATATCTCCACTCTTGCCGAAACAAACCGCGCTCCATTTGACCTGACAGAAGGAGAATCTGAACTAGTCTCAGGGTTCAACGTAGAATATGTTGCAGGGCCATTCGCCTTGTTTTTTCTTGCCGAATATGCTAATATTATACTAATAAATGCACTCACAACCATTCTATTCCTAAACCCCAGCTCACTTAATCTCCCTCAAGAACTCATTCCCCCTACTTTAGCTACAAAAACCCTCCTCCTTTCCGCAGGATTCTTATGAATCCGCGCCTCTTACCCTCGATTCTGATATGATCAACTCATACATTTGCTTTGAAAAAACTTCTTACCCCTAACATATGCCTATGGCATACCAGCCTTCCTATCTCCTATGCAGGCCTACCCCCCTACCTAAGACACTCAAGGAAATGTGCCTGAATCCAAAAGGGTTACTATGATAAAGTAAACATATATACCAATCCTCTCATTTCCTAATTTTAGAAAAGTAGGAATCGAACCTACACTAAAGGAATCAAAATCCTCTATACTCCCTCTATATTATTTTCTAGTAAGGTCAGCTAATTAAGCTATCGGGCCCATACCCCGAAAATGATGGTTTAACTCTACCTTAAACCCCAAACCGTAAACCCTAAAACCTAAACCCTAACCCTTGCTAACCTTAACCCTAACCCTAACCCCAACATCTCATAGCAGAGGGAGGGAGGGGCCTGATTCCTCATCAGATATATCAACAGTCAAAAGCCTGTAAGCTCAGCTCTTGCCTTTGCAGGGCTTCACACCGTCAGCACTGGAGGGAGGGAGGGGCCCGACTGCTCATCAGAGGTATCATGCAAGTCAAAAGCCTGAAAAGTCTCCTAGAATGCATAAATCATTAACCATTTCAGTCTCTGACAATTGGTCCACACAGTAACTGCAAGTTATGCCCAAAGCCTGTTCCCTAACCTTAGAAGAGAGACTGCAACCCTCGAGATGTTGGAGGCTCGAGGCAAGGTCCGTGACACTAATCATGGCTATACTTCTTGGAGTATGGGGACTTCCCTCCTTCACCCCCGGCAGATCAAGGCCACCACTTCAACTGACAGACATGGAAGTATTGCTGGACCCCGTGGGCGGTGACTATATACATCTGTCCACTCTCAGCTTTTCTTTCTCTTACTCTCCCTTGCTCTTCTCCTGCCTTTCTCTCCCCTATGCATTTTCTTTCCCCCCCCCAAAGGTTATCTCTGTGTCACATTGTGGTATGACAGCACCCAAACTGCTAGCATGCCTGTTGATACAGAATTGTTAAAATAAACCTTGCCAGTATATGTTTTCAGACACCGATTATTTAGTGTCGTTTCACTTTAATCCACCCCAAGGGAATTATGAATAAAAACCTGAGTTACCCCCTCTCCCCTTTTCCTGGGGCGGGTTGTAACACCAATCAGCACTGACTCCGCCCAGGAGGCGGAGCCAGTGACGCAGAACAATCAACACGGACTCCACCTCTTGACTCCAACCAGTGGGAGGGGCCAGTGCTCTATAGAAGCAGAGTACATACCGGACGGGCGGTGGGTATTCTGCCAGACACGCAACAGAACAGCAACAGCAAAAGCAGAGACCTAAGAGAAAAAGCAAAAGATTCTGACAGCGGTGGGCACTGAATCGGGCTTATAGCCCGAGAGGGGTTTACTGGGTACCACTGCGTTCCTGGAATGGGGTAAACCCGCGATAGTTAGATCGCACATTGAGACAGATTCTGACTAACCCTAACCCTAACCCCAAACCTAACCCCTAACCCTTACCCTAACCCTAACCCTAACCCTAAACCCTAACCCCAACCCTAACCCTTACCCTAACCCTAACCCTAACCCTAGTAGCTTGCAGTCTCTTTTTTAAAGTTAGGGTTAGGGAACTGGTTTTGTGCATAGCTTGCAGTCTCTTTTTTAAGGTTAAGGTTAGGGAACAGGGTTTGCACATAGCTTGCATTCGCTTTTTTAGGATTAGGGTCAGGGAATCGGGTTTGCGCATAGCTTGCAGTCTCTTTTTTAAGGTTAGGTTCGGAGAAAAGGGTTTGCGCATAGTTTGCAGTCTCTTTTTTAAGATTAGGGTTAGGGAAGAGGGTTTGCGCATAACTTGCAGTCTCGTTTTTAGGGTTAGGGTTAGGGAAAAGGGTTTGCGCATAGTTTGCATTCTCACTTTTAAGGTTAGGGTTAGGGAAAAGGGTTTGCGCATAGCTTGCATTCTCACTTTTAAGGTTAGGGTTAGGGAAAAAGGTTTGCGCATAGCTTGCAGTCTCTTGGTTAGGGTTAGGGTTAGGGAACAGGGTTTGCGCATAGCTTGCAGTCTCTCTTTTAATGTTGGGGTTAGGGGACAGTGCTCTATAGAAGCAGAGTACATACCGGACAGGCGGTGGGTATTCTGCCAGACACGCAACTGAACAGCAACAGCAAAAGCAGAGACCCAAGAGAAAAAGCAAAAGATTCTGACAGCGGTGGGCAATTAATTGGGCTTATAGCCTGAGAGGGGCTTATTGGGCACCGCTGCGTGTCCGGAATGGGCTAAAACCGCGATTGTTAGATCGCGCACTGAGACAAATTCTTCCTAACCCTAACCCTTACCCATACCCCTAACCCTAACCTAACCCTAACCCTAACCCTTACAGTAACCCTGTCTTTTGCTAACCCTAAACCTAACCCTAACCCTAACCCTAACTTTTGCTAACTCTAACTCTAACCCTAAATTTCCTAACCCTAACCCTAACCCTTTCTAACCCTAACCCTAACTCAAAACCTAACCCTAACCCTAACCCTAACCCTAACCTTAAACCCTAACCCTAACCCTAACACTAAACCCTAAACCAAAAGGAAACTTCCTTTGCTATGCCTACTGGGCGGAGTCAGTGCTGATTGGTGTTACAACCCGCCCCAGGAAAAGGGGAGAGGGGGTAACTCAGGTTTTTATTAATAATTCCCTTGGGGTGGATTAAAGTGAAACGACACTAAATAATCGGTGTCTGAAAACATATACTGGCAAGGTTTATTTTAACAATTCTGTATCAACAGGCATGCTAGCAGTTTGGGAGTTGGTCTATCAGTTGGGAGGCATGGCTGAAAATAGGAAACAACAGCCCTAATTCCCAGGAAAGAAAGCCTGGAAGCTTTGGCTTTGTGCTGCAGTTGGTGGGCCACACTGGGCACTCCATGGGCAGGCAGCAAGAGTTTTCTGGATCTGGGAGTCAATCTGGGGGCCTCGGAGTGTTTGAGGGGAAGTTGGGAGTGTCCTTTGGGACCAGGATGGGATTTGAGGGCTCCTGGAGGGGCTGGGACGGGTGTATACTGCGGGCATCGTCTAGTATTGATGGGGGTAATCAGTGAGCTGACTGTTTCATAATCATCCAAATTTTAACATACAATATGATTATTAGAATAAAAAGCAAAAAGGTAATATCAACAAAACAGTAACAGGGTGAAGCTCTTGGTTGAAGACTGGTTTCTTCTTTTTCTCCAGTGATTTTAATTCTTTTTCGTCTGGGTTTTAATCCCATCTTTGGTATTTTGCTGCGAACATTTTGTCCCCATATTCATTGGAAATTGTATTAACTGTTGATGAGAACAAAGTGGAATCCCAAGGTATGTGATATATTGATAGGATTTCACTGGTTGGCTTTTAATTTGTCCAGGTTTATCGCCATAATGCTTCTGCTCTTTAACCACTTGAATCAGAATGAATTGTTTTCTGGGTCGGGTTCTCTTTTTGAGTCCAAGGTTTTTTAGTGGATTCAGTATCAGGCACAAAGGAAATTGAGGGAGGTAAAGAATAATCTTCCCTTTGTTCATTATCACAGGGATCACTCAGTCTATTTTCATTAATGTGAGGAAAGCTGGGAGACTCTAGAAACATCAGTTGAACTTCAAATTCTCCTTGTTTCTTTCTCTCCTGAGACTTAGAATCAGGGTTCTCTGTGGTTTCCCAAGTCTCAATGCCAGGGTAAGACACTGGTTTATGAAGTTGCCTGACCAAACCAGGAGCCTGTTTTTTTAGCAACAGTTTTCTCTCTGCACTCTGGCGCAACAAGACTTTGAAGGTGGTCAACCTCAGTTTGAAGCAGCTCATTTTTAGCAACAAGTTTATCCGATTTTTCTCCTGTTTCCCTCTCAAAGGCTAACGATGACTTCAGCACCACATTTTCTGATTTCAAAACAGTAGATTCAACATCAGAAATCCATTCATGACTTCCCTGTCAGCACTCCATCCAAATGTCTGTGCTCTCACTTTGACCTGAGAGAAACCTCAGGCAGGTGGAAAAGGGCAGATAAAGAAAAAACAGATGGGTCCAGCAGAAGTGATGCTGCTTCGGTCAAAAGCAGAGCAGAGACCGAAAGCACTTTAGGAAGTTGCTTACAGAAGCACTTGTGCATTCCAAGTTACAGCTCAGGAGTCTCAGTGACTTGTCCAACATGAGAGTTTCTTTTCCATTTCTCAACCCCCAGATTCCTCAGGAGTAGGAAACTGGAAACACTGACTCAGAAAAGCTCCATTCCTTCCTAATAATTGTGCTTTGTCCTTCCCATTTGACAGTGCTCTTGGAAATGTGCTGGTGTGATCTGGATCTGTGAGCAGCCCTGACCTCCCAGAGCACTCATCCAATGGCAGGAAGACCCCACCTGGCTCCTGCTGGGGTTCTTGCCACCACGACCCAGTATGGGTCAATGGAATGGGGAGCAGGGTGGTGGGACCAGTAAGGACCAGTTAAGGGGGTTGGGGGCACTTCAGCATCTCCATCAAGGTCAGACCAGTACAGAGCAGGATAGACCAGTATAGATCGGTATAGACCAGTATAAACCAGTATGGACCAGTATAGACCAATATGGGTCACTGGAATGGGGAATGGGGCAGTGGGACCGATAAGGACCAGTTAAGGCGCTTGGGGGCACTTCAGCATCTCCATCAAGGTCAGACCATTATAGACCAGTATAGACCAGTGTAGACCAGTATAGACCAGTATAGACCAGTATAGACCAGTATAGACCAGTAAAAAACCAGTACGGACCAGTATGGACCAGTATGGACCAGTACAGGTCACTAGAACAGCGAGCAGGGTGGTGGGACCAGTAAGGACCAGTTAAGGGGGTTGGGGGCACTTCAGCATCTCCATCAAGGTCAGACCAGTACAGACCAGTACAAACCAGTATGGACCAGTATAGACCAGTATAAACCAGGGTAGAGCAGTATAAACCGATATAAACCAGTACGGGTCACTGAAACAGGGAATGGGGTGGTGGGATCAGTAAGGACCAGTTAAGGGGGTTGGGGGTGTTTCATCATCTCCGTCAAGGTCAGACCAGTACAGACCAGTATAAACCAGTATAGACCAGTATGGACTGGTATAGACCGGTATAGACCAGTATAAACCAGTACAGACCGGTACGGGTCATTGGAATGGGGAATGGGGCAGTGGGACCAGTAAGGACCAGTTAAGGGGGTTGGGGGCACTTCAGCATCTCCATCAAGGTCAGACCAGTACAGACCAGTATAAACCAGGGTAGAGCAGTATAAACCAGTATAAACCAGTACAGGTCCCTGGAATGGGGAATGGGGTGGTGGGACCAGTAAGAACCAGTTAAGGGGGTTGGGGGCACTTCAGCATCTCCATCAAGGTCAGGTCAGTATAAAGCAGTATAGACCCGTATAGACCAGTATGGGCCAGTATAAACCGGTATAAACCAGTATGGACCAGTACAGGTGACTGGAACGGGGAATGGGGCGGTGGGACCAGTAAGGACCAGTTCAGGGGGTTGGGGGCACTTCAGCATCTCCGTCAACGTCAAATCAGTACAGACCAGTATAGACCAGTATAGATTAGTATAAACCAGTATGGACCAGTATAGACCAATATAAACCAGTACGGGTCACTGGAACACGGAATGGGGTGGTGGGACCAGTAAGGACCAGTTAAGGGGGTTGGGGGCACTTCAGCATCTCCATCAAGGTCAGACCAGTACAGACCAGTATAAACCAGGATAGACCAGTATAAACCAGTATGGACCAGTACGGGTCACTGGAACGCGGAATGGGGTGGTGGGACCAGTAAGGACCAGTTAAGGCAGAACTCAGCTGGGACTTAGTGGTTTGGGGGTGGGCATGTCCCTTCTTTAGGTGGGCGTGGTCTCTCCCTGGTGGGCGTGTCCCATCCCAAGGTGGCCATAGCCTCTGCAAGTGGGCGTGTCTTTTGCATCCTCTCCCCCTCCCTGAACTGGGAGCTCAACTGGGACTTACTGGGTTTTGGGTGGGCGTGTCCCCTCCCAATGATGGACCCACTTTCAGCCCCTCCCCCCACCTTTAAGGGCCCCCCCAAAGACCCTCCCCCCCTTCCTGCACCTCCCCAACCCTCAGGGTCCCTCCTGTCCCTCCCCCACCCTCAGGGTCCCTTCCTTCCCCTCCCCCCAGTGAACCTGCTACCCCTCCCCCACTCTCAGGAGCCCTCCCTGCCCCTCCCCCACCTTCAGGGGCCCTCAGGACCCCTCCCCCAACCTCAGAGACTCTCCTGCCCCTCCCCCACCCTCGGGGAACTTCCTACCCTTCCCCCACCCTCAGGGACCCTCAGGGCCCCTCCTTCACTTTCGGGGTCCCTCCCTGCCCCTCCCCAACCCTCAGGACCCTCCTGCCCCTCCCCCCACCTCGGGGTCCCTCCTGCCCCTCCCCCACCCTCAGGGACCCGCCTACCCCTCCCCCACCCTCAGGGACGGTCCTGCCCTTCCCCCACCCTCAGGGAACCTCCTGCCCTTCCCCCACGCTCAAGGACCATCCTGCTCCATCCCCACCCTCAGTGTTCCCTCCTTCCCCTCCCCCCCCCACTGGAGCTGTTACTGGTCCCTTACTGGTCTGTACTGGGAAGGGAGAGGGGAGGGGCCGCCCCCTCGAGGCCCCTCCCCCCCAGTGACGTCACCGGGTCCCAAAAATAGCCCCGGGGGCCCAAACTGGAGGGGGGACCTGGAGCCGCTCCCAGTGTGACCAGTTCAGGTACTGGGAGGGACTGGGAGGGAACTGGGAGGGACTGGGAGGGACTGGGAGGGGGCAGGGCTTCCCTCCCTCCCCCCCCTCCGTGTCCTTGGGGTGACCTTGGGGAGGGAGGGGGATGGGCCGCTCCCAGTGGCTCCCAGTAGCTCACAGTAACCCCAGTAATGCCTCCAGTATCTCCAGCGACCCCCCCAGTAACCCCAGTGACCCCCCCAGTAGCTCCTAGTAGCTCCCGGTAACCCCAGTGTCTATCCCAGTAGCTCCCAGTAACTCCCAGTAATCCTAGTGTCCATCCCAGTAACTCCCAGTAACCCCAGTGTCCACCCCAGTAGCTCCCAGTAACTCCCAGTAAGCCCCCCAGTAGCTCCCAGTAACTCCCAGTAACCCCAGTGACCCCCCCAGTAGCTCCCAGTAACCCCAGTGTCCATCCCAGTAACCCCAGTGACCCCCCCAGTAGCTCCCAGTAACTCCAGTGTCCATCCCAGTAACCCCAGTGACCCCCCCAGTAGCTTCCAGTAGCTCCCAGTAACTCCCAGTGTCCCCCCCAGTACTCCCAGTATGTCCCAGTTTAACCCAGTTCCCCCCCCCCCGTGGGCCCTGGGCCGGGTGGGGGAGGGGCGGGCTCACATTTCCATGGCAACATCCCTTTCCCTCTGGCCCAGTTTCTCCCAGTTCCTCCCAGTTTAACCCAGTTTTTCCACATTTTTCCCCATTTTTCCACATTTCCCCCCATTTTCCCCATTTTTCCCAGATTTTCCCCCATTTTTCCACATTTTCCTGAATTTTTCCCCATTTCCCCCCCATTTTCCAGATTTTTCCCAGTTTTCCTACATTTTCCCAGATTTTTTCCCATTTTTTCTCCCATTTTCCCAGATTTTTCCCCATTTTGTCCAGATTTTCCCAGATTTTCCACATTTTCCCAGATTTTTCCTCCACTTTTCCCAGAATTTCCCACATTTTCCCTGATTTTTCCCACATTTTTTCCCATTTTTCCCAGATTTTCCCACATTTTTCTCCAGATTTTCTTCCAGATTTTCCCACATTTTCCCACATTTTCCCAGATTTTCCCCCATTTTTCTTGATTTTTCCCGATTTTCCCCATTTTTCCGGATTTTTTTCCCATTTTTTCCCATTTTCACACATTTTTCCTCATTTTCCCCCATTTTCACGGATTTCTCCTCATTTCCCCCATTTTCCCACAGTTTTTCCCAATTTTTTTACATTTGCCCAGATTTTTCCCCATTTTCCCCAGATTTTTCCCAATTTCGCCCCCATTTTCTCGGATTTTTCCCCATTTTCCCACATTTTCCCAAATTTTTTCCCCCATTTTCCCAGATTTTCTCCCTATTTCCCCAGATTTTTCCTCATTTTGCCCATTTTTTCCCAGATTTTTTCCCAATTATTTTCCCCATTTTCCCAGATTTCCCCCCTTTTTTTCCCACATTTCCCCAGATTTTTTCCCAATTTCCCCCCAGTTTCCATGATTTTTCCCACATTTTTTCCACATTTTCCCAGATTTTTCCTCATTTTCCCCCATTTTTCCCAGATTTTTCCCCATTTTTCTCACATTTTTTCCCCCATATTTCCAGATTTTCCCAGAATATTCCCCATTTTCCCCATTTTTTCCCTATTTTCCCAGATTTTTCCCATTTTTTCCCCTTCCCCCCCATTTTTTCCACATTTTTCCCAGATTTTCTCCCATTTTCCCCAGAATTTCCAAGGCTTTTTCCCAATTTTTCCCCATTTTCCCAGTTTTTTCCCAATTTTTTCCCCATTTTCCTGGATTTTTTCTCCATTTCCCCCCATTTTCCCAGATTTTCCCCCCATTTTTCCCACATTTTCCCAGATTTTCACACATTTTTCCCCATTTTCCCCCTTTTTTTCCTCATTTTTCCATATTTTCCCATATTTTTCCCCATTTTCCCCAGAATTTCCCCCATTTTTCCCCATTTCCCCGGATTTTTCTCACATTTTCCCCAGAATTTTCCGCAATTTCCCCATTTTCCCACATTTTCCCAGATTTTTCACCATTTTCCTGATTTTCCCCCCATTTTTCCCACATTTTCACAGATTTTTCTCCAGATTTCCCCCACATTTTTCCCCCATTTCCCCACATTTTCTTGGATTTTTGGGTCCCCCAGTTTTCCAAATTTCCCCAGTGGAAAAAATGGGGGGAAAAAACCAGGAATTTTGGGGAAAATGGGGAAAAAATGGGGAAAAAAAGTGGGAAATTTGGGGAAAATTGATAAAAATGGGGAAAAATGGGGGGAAATTTAGGAAAACTGGGGGAAAATCCAGGAAAATGTGGAAAAACAGGGGAAATTTTGGGGAAAAAGTCAGAAATTTGGGGAAATGGGGGATTTTGAGGGGAAATGGAGGGAAAAATGGGAAAAAAGTAAGAAATTTGGGGAAAATGGGTGAAAAATCAGGAAAAATGGGGGATAATTGGGAAAAATTAGGGGAAATTTAGGAAAAATTGGGGAAAAATGGCGGAATTTGGGGAAAATGGGGAAATTTGGGAAAAATGGGGTGAATTGAGAAAAAAATGGGGGAATTTGGGTAAAATTGGATGAAAAATTGGGGAAAGTTGGGAAAAATGGGGGGAAATTTGGGGAAAATGGGAAAAAATGGGGGAAATTTGGGAACAATGGAAGGAATTTGGAAAACAAATGGGGAAAAATTGAGAAAAATGGGGAAATTTGGGAAAAATGGGGGAAATGGGGGGAAAATTGGGGAAAGAGTGGGAAATTTGGAAGAAATGGATGAAAAACTGGGAAAAATGAGGGGAAATTTGGGAAAAACTTGGGTGTCCCCACCAGGTTTGGCCCCGCCATGGTCCCGATAGCCCCGGGATCAGGTGAGACCCCTACCCCATGCCCTGACCCCTCCCCCTCCCCGAGGTCACTGCCCTGACCCCCCAAGTCCAGGCTGTGACCCCTCCCCCACCCCATTGCCCCTCCCACACTTTATGGTCCCTTCCCCATTCTGTGGCCCCTACCCCATTCTGTAGCCCCTACCCCACTCTGTGACCCCTCTCCCACTTCATGGCCCCTCCCCCACTCTCTGACTCCTCCCCCACTCTATGGCCCCTCATCCACTTTATGGTCCCTCCCCCACTCTCAGACCCTTCCCCCATTCTGTGACCCCTCTCCCACTCGGTGGCCCCTCCCCCACTTTACGGCCTCTCCCCCACTCGGTGACCCCTCCCCCACCGACAGCTTCTCCCTGCAGAGAGAACAGCCAACACACTATTTCACTTCTCACTTTAACAAAGCTCTTTTCTCCGTCAAGCCCCTCAAAGGCGCCAAGGCCACATAGGAGGCCACACACAAACAGTACTCCTCTTCCCACTTGACTACACCTTCTCCCTCACTGTTCTACAGGGAACACCAGGAATCTGCTCGCAGAGGCCTCTCCTTTCCCATCAGTAGCTCAGCACAAGGAGCTAAAGGAGCTCAAGCCTTAGGCCACAAGAGCTGACAGCGAGGAAACTTTGGGAGCAAACTAATGCTGCTAACACGGACCCAGCTGAATCCAGCACACAATCACAGAATCCAAGAGTCCTTCAGCTTGGAAAAGACCTCCAAGCTCACTGAGTCTTGTGCAGCCCCTCCCCGACCGCCTGCAGGGACTGGATGATGCTTTGCACAAGCACCAAAAGGAATGTTGTGAAAGCCATGGCCTGCAGGAGGACACAGAGAAGGGCTTGGTTGGGGCTGGGAAGGAGCGAGCTGGCGCTGGGGGAGTGGGGATGGAGCCTCGGGGATGTGGCGCAGCAAGGACAGGGGCCCAGGCAGCTGGCAGGCGGCAAGGCCTCACCCCCTGCCCCAGCAGCAGCACCGGGCCCTGCCCAAGGGTCGGGAGGGACCCCGGAGTCCTGAAGAGTGTTTGGGGGTCCCCAGGAGGGAGTCTGGGGGTCTGAGGTGGTCCCAGGAGATTTTCAAGGCTTAAGGGGATGCACAGGAGATTTGGGGGAGGAGGGGGAAAGGCGGAGGGTCCCCAGGATTCTTGGGGGGATCTGGGCAGTTCCCGAGAGTCTTGGGGGAGATTCGGAGGGGTCACCAGGAGCCCCCGGACCCCCTGAACTCATCCCACACCACCATGGCCTCGTTGGGGCCGCACGTGAAAAACAGCGCGGCGGGGGGAGACCCTGGGACCGGGATCGATCGGGACCAATCGGGTTCAATCCCGATCCTCCCCTCCCCCGCCATCACCGCCCCGCTCCCGGCAGCCCCCGCGGAAGTTTCGACGTTCTATTGGGTGACTCACCGGCACAAGGACAGGGGCCCAGCAGAATTTGGCAATGACGTCATTCCAGCAGAGCCGTTCTATTGGCTGCGACCCACGAGGGAGCCCCAAAACCTGTTCATGGCTTGGGGGGGAAGGACAGCCGGCACGGCCAGGAACGGGGGTGCAGAGGGTGTTCAAGTGCCCAGGAAAGGGGCAAAAAACTTTCCCCTCTCCCTCCCAGTGCCCCCTCAGCCCATCCCAGTGTCTCCCCTCTCCCCCAGTGCCCCCTCAGCCCATCCCGGTCTCTCCCCTGCTCTCCCAGTGCCCCCGTCCATCGAGGTCCCAGCCCGGCCCTGCCCCCTGCTCTGCTCCGCCCTGGATTTCTCCCCTGCAGGGGCAGCTGAGGTGGCTCCAGGGCGGGCGGGAGCTTCCGGGGCAGGGGGTGGCTCCTGACATGCTGCTGGAACCGCCCCTGTCTGGGCGGGCCCGTCAGCCTGGGGCACCTCCTCACCCGAGCCTGGGGGACGGGCCGGCAACTGGGAGGGGCTTTGGGAAGGAATGGGGAGGCTGAGAAGGGGTTGGAGGTCGTGGGGGTAAGTGGGAAGGTGTTTGGGGGAGTTTGGGGGTTTGGGAGGGAGGTTGGGGAGATTGGGGCAGCTGTGAGGGGTTTTGGGGAATCGTCGGGGATGTGGGAAGGAACTGGGAGAGAGTTTGGGGGCATCCTCGAGGGGAAGGGGGCAACTAGGAGAGGGTTTGAAAGGCCCTGGGAGGGCTGGAGGTAACTGGGAGGGGTTTGGGGGCATCTTGTGGGTTTTTGTGGGTCTGGGAGGCAGTCTGGGGGCCTCGGAGAGTTTAAGGGGAAGTTGGGAGTGTCCTGTGGGACCGGGATGGGATTTGAGGGTTCCTGGAGGGGCTGGGAGGGCTTTATGCCTTTATACTGCGGGCATTGTCTAGTATTGATGGGGGTAATCCGTGAGTTGACTGTTTCATAATCATCCAAATTTTAACAAGACTTTGAAGGTGGTCAACCTCAGTTTGAAGCAGCTCATTTTTAGCAACAAGTTTATCCAATTTTTCTCCTGTTTCCCTCTCAAAGGCTAACGATGACTTCAACACCACATTTTCTGATTTCAAAACAGTAGACTCAACATCAGAAATCCATTCATGACTTCCCTGTCACCACTCCATCCGAATGTCTGTGCACTCACTGTGACCTGAGAGAAACCTGCCTGTTTGCAGCGCACTGACTGGGCAACTTTTCTTTTTGCAGGTGGAAAAGGGCAGATAAAGAAAAAACAGATGGGTCCAGCAGAAGTGATGCTGCTTCTGTCAAAAGCAGAGCAGAGGCCGAAAGCACTTTAGGAAGTTGCTTACAGAAGCACTTGTGCATTCCAAGTTACAGCTCAGGAGTCTCAGTGACTTGTCCAACATGGGAGCTCCTTTTCCATTTCTCAACCCCCAGATTCCTCAGGAGTAGGAAACTGAAAACACTGACTCAGAAAAGCTCCATTCCTTCCTAATAATTGTGCTTTGTCCTTCCCATTTGACAGTGCTCTTGGAAATGTGCTAGTGTGATCTGGATCTGGGAGCAGCCCTGACCTCCCACAGCCCTGACCACACACACCTCATCCAACGGCAGGAAGAACCTGCCTGGCTCCTGCTGGGGTTCTCACCACCCACCGACAGCTTCTCCCTGCAGAGGGGTGGGCAACTCCCCAGGCAGGATGAGACCTGACCCCAGCAGGCAGCAAAGTCCCTGCCCTGGCACAAAGAACCCTGGAGCACAGGGACCCTGCTCTGCAGGACAGCCCCGGGCATCCCTGGCTGCACCCCCACCTTCCCAGCCCGCAGCCATCCCTGGGAGAAGAAGCCCACCTGCGCTGTCCCTCTGACGGTGCTGCAGGGAAGGCCTGCCCTGGAGAACATCCTCCTCCGGCGCAACAGAGAAACTGGGAGAGTCCTGACAGATGTGCAAGGCTGTGGGATGTGGTAGCTTTAGGAGATTCCTCCAGGAACACAAGCGACATTGCCCTGCACCTGTAGACTCACTCTGCAGAGGAGTGTGAAGTTGTGTCCCCAAGTTGTGTCTCAGCTGAACACCTCCCATCTTTCTGCTGCCTTTAACCTCCCTTTGCCTTTCTTCTCTTCTCTCGTGCCTACAGGCAGTGCCGTCGGCCCTGCTGGGCTGTGCAGAGGAGCTGCTCCTGGGCAGAGCTGTCTCTCTGCAGTGCTGCCCACTTGCCAGGATTTCCCTGTGTGCCAGGAGCCCGGCCCAGCTGAGCAGCACAGCAAGAGCCAAAGGCAACCCTTTCTCTGCCCCTCTGGGTTCCCCACAGGTGTCTCCCTGGGGCTCCAGGGGAACCTGCTGTGGAACAGACTGAAGGAAACAATGATGTTCCCTCTTCTCCCCTCTTCAGTGACACTTCTTTCCAGCAGAGACATTTCTCCTCTTAGAAAATTACCAGGGTATGATGAACACCTTTTCTAGTTTCATCATTACACAGGACACCAGGAGGGTGACAGCAAAGGATCTGGTAACTCCCTGGCACAGCGGGGATTTTCCTGGAGTCACACAGAGAAATGTGTCAGGGCTCTGAGAGGTGTCCAGCCCTGAGCTGGACTGATGCACACACGGGGGTGTTCAGAGACACGAGTCCTTCCCTGGCACACACACAGGCAGTTCATTGCAGCAGGGACAGTGTCTCCCTGGGCTCCTGCTACCACTCCCAGAGCCTGGAGCCACCTCAGCCCCGTAATGCTCCCACCCTGCACACTCCTACACTTCAGATGAACATTGGGGTTTTCTAGTCACTGGAACTGCCCAGACCAGCCCCTCCCTGGTCCCCCCATCTCCCTGCCCCGTCCCAGCCCAGCAGAGCAGCACAGTCGTTTCTGGTCCTGCAGCAAGAAAGGGAGGCAATAGAGGACAGGGACAGTGACTGCATGTCTGGACTGCTCAGGAGATCATCAGCTCAGGCGGCAGCTCCTGCAGCCCCAGGGTCAGACCCGCTTCCCAGTGGCCCAGGCAACTGCTGCCACGTGGGCACAAGCTCTGCTGCCCAGGAGGGTCCTGTAGTGAAGGACTTTGCAGATGGCCACGTAGCGGTCAGAGGACATGATGGTGAGAAGGGCAAGCTCCGCTGTGATCAAGAAGAAAAGCAAAAAACACCTGTGCAGCTCATCCTGAGTAGGACATGCCCCTGGTGTTCCAGAGGGAATTGGCCATGGCTTTGGGGAGAGTGGTGCAGAGGCAGCCCCGGGGTGTGAGGGAGAGGTGGAGCAGGAAGAAGTCCCTGGGGGGTGTGCAGGTGGTGGTGGCAGGCTACGGCGCTGAGGATGAGGCCGTTGCCCAGGAGGGCAGCCAGGGAGATGCCCAGGAAGAAGCAGAAGTGCAAGAGCTGCAACCCGGAGGAGGAAGTGGGGGATGGAGCTGCTGTTGGCCATGAGCTTCCTCCGGGCATCAGGAAATGTCCAAGGAGGAAAAGGCAGTGAAAACTTTGGGACAGGTTTCCTAGATCAAACCCATGAATTCCTCTAAGCATCTACCCTCATCCCAAGTATCTGCAGTCACACATATGTAGATTCTAGACTGTAGAAGACAGGCTTAGCATGACTTTAAGATGATTTCTTCTCAATTTTTTGATTTATTTTTCTACTGCCAGGTCTGAGAGGGGCATCGTGGAACCAAAGGAACCCTGAGACATTTCAGAATCCCACATGTGTTGGGTCTGTCTGAGCTGGAGTTCATTTTCTCACTGCAGGCGTCACAGTGCTGTGCTTTGCATTGGGAGCTACAAAGGGGTTAATCACACCAGTGCTTTGGCAACTGCTGAGCAGGGCTGGTGCAGCATCTGCATTGTAACCTTCGTCCCCTGAATCGGGGGCAAGATCATGGGAGGCGATACAGACAGGTCAGTTGAGCCAAATGGACCAAAGGGACATTGCAGAATATATGGCGTCAGCTCAGCTACAAGAGCTCAGGAAAGGAACAGGAAAGGGGGAAAATCCACTTTTTTACAATACATGCCTTCTGAGTGGCTTCTCTGTGTGGTGAAGCCCTGCTTCCCATGAAGTGGCCAGGTATCGCTGCTGACAGGAAGTAGAGAGAAAATCTTTTTATTTTCCTCTTCACTTATGCATGCGCAAACTTTGGCTTTTGCTTTAGTAAAGTGCCTGATCTCAAGGTAGAAATAATTTTCCATCTTATTCTGTCTCTTCTGTCTGGCTGGGAAGGGCAGCAATAGAGCAGCTTGGTGGGCACCTGGCATCCAGGTAAGGTCAACCCACTGCAACATTGCAGGGTCTCATGGAACCAAAGGACTGCTGGGAGACTGGGGGAACTCACGGAATCAAGTGGCCATCGTGGCACTGCCGTGCATCATAGAAGCAAATGTTCCCTGGGAAACTACAGAAACCAGGGACTTAAGGGACATCATTGGGATGTGCGGGACCTCATGGAATTAAACAAACCGTGGGATATCTTTGGAACTTCATGGAATCAAAGGGATAAAACAAAAGAATTAAACCCCATGACCAGAAACCATTGGATCAAACATTTCTTTAATATGCCAGCTGGGGATTCATGGGGGTACTCTACCATGCATGAATCAAAGAATCAGTATAAATTTCGGAGTATAAATACAGTGATACTTGAAAGACCCTCCCCTTCACAAGCAGTCCAAAATTCTCTTCTGATTTTAGGGTCAAATAGCCTCTTGGATTTTATTCGTGGAGCAAGACTGCCATCTAGCGTCCATTTCTTCTGGGAGGGGCAGTCATTTTCACAGAGTGGTCTTCTCCCTTAGCAGGCCTCGTAGCATCTCTGATTGATCTATCCGACCCCTAACCCCTACACTAAATGCTTTAGGAGAAGCTAAGACGTATCTTAGAACTTCCCATTTGCTTAAACAATGTATAATTGACTTTCTTCTTAACAGAACAATCTCTTATTAAACAAATTTTCTGAGGCCTGTAAGCTAATTTCTTGAAGATGGGCATATGATACACTCTCTATTAGTTTCCATGTATCATCTACATTCTCTCTCCTACAACTAATTGTAGTCTTAAAAGAAAAGAAAAGACTGCTACCATGCCAAGAAAGCAAACCCCTTTGTTGATTAGGATTTTTATCTAAGAAAAACTTCTGATTTATGAAGCCATTAAGGATGGAGATCCTCTCTCATTTCAGTGCCATTGTGACAATATGGGGCCTCATGGAACACATGGAACAGAGAACACTGCACATTCCCAAGCAATCAAGGGGCCATTGTAACACTCCAGGGCCTCATGGAAGACGGAGACCCCGCAGAGAGACCTCAAATCAGAGGTTTGGGCAATCCTCAACCAGAGGAAGTTCAACAAGGGGAAGTGCCAGATTCTGTCCCTGTGATGGGGCAACCCCGAATGTCCGGACAGACTGGGAATGATATTCTGCATAGCAGCGCTGGAAAATGACCTCTGGGGTCCTGGTGGAAGGCCAGTTGGCCAAGAGTCAGTGGTGCTCTGGCGGGGGCTCACTGCTCGGTCACAGGAGGGTTTTCAGGCACACGAGTCCTTCGCTTGCACACAGACACAGACAGTTCATGGCAACAGGGGCAGTATTTCCTGGGGTTCCTGCTGCCACGCCAGGAGCCTGGATGCACCTAAGCCCTTGTAGGGTGCCACCTGTTCTGCCACTATCTGAGATGGCCCACCGCCTGAGAGATGGAAACGCAGAGCTCTGTCCAAGAGAAGCACATCCCAGAGCTGCACGCATGGGCTTTGCCGGGATTTAGAACCGTAAATGCAATGTGACACCGAGACACTCTTTGTCCCACATAACTTCAAGGTCTCCCCAGGAGGTTGATGGCAATTGTTCTTGCTCAGGGTCATCTCCCCACACCAACAGCAGGTGTGTGCTCAAGACTTGTCTGTGCAATGCAAACAGATACACGCTGTCTAGTTCTTCCGGTCTCTCCAAGGAAGGCAAAAGAATCTCTGTGTGCCGGGTGAGAAGCCAGTGCTGGAAGTTGTGGTTCTACTGTGAGTGCCAAGAGCGGATGGAAGGTCTGTGATGAATGCCCTGAAGAGATGACCTGGGTTTTCCAGTGCACATGGCAATAGATCACACCCTGCTTTGGTGGTCATTTATGTCCTACGGAGGTGACAGAGATGGGAAAGAGAATGAAATTATTGAATGTGCCTCTGAGTGCCCCTCAACCTGCTGCAAATGTGCAGATTCCAGTACCTCCAGTTCAGGTGTGAGAGGCTGTTCCCTGGTCCTCTGAGCAAGAAGAGCTGGACGAGGGGACACAACAGAACTCGCTTACTGAGACTGTATCTCCATGAATCCCAAAGCAAGTGCGAGGGGTTATGCCACGTCCGAGTTTTCTCAGGGGAAGGTGTTTCTCCCATGCATTGCCTCCCCGTGGCACTGGTGCCACAGCCCCCGACAAAACCACAAGTGGTCTTTGTGCCTAGCAAAAGTACTCCTACTTCTAGCAGGGATGTTCCACGGGAAAGTCCAGGACAGGTTGAGTCCGGAGGGCACTGAGTCCGGAGGGATGTTCTGCCTCTCGTGCCCCTCGACCATTCTCACAAGCGCTTGCTCTGGAGGACAATTCAGGAGTCTCCACGTGCCAAAGAGAGATGTGAGGGAAGAGACGATGGCGGTGTAAGAAGCACATGGCCTGTCAATCTGAAGATCCTCGATACCAAACACCACCCCTGCCACCCAGCCCGGCCCCGCCGGTTCTACGGTGTAGAGCACGGACAGCCGCCGCGCTGCCGCCGCTGTCGCCTGGCCTCCGCCTCCAGCCAGCACCCGAGGAGAGCCCGAGAGGCGCCGGCACCTGTCCCAACCCAGGGGTGGATTTGTCGGAGGAGGACAGGGGAGGAGGGAGAGGAAGGCAGAGGAGGTGGAGAGGAGGCGACCCGCCAGGAGTAGAGAGTCGGGGCTGGCGGGGGCAGCGAGGCACCGGGAAGCGAATCGGCGGCTGCGGCGCTGTCGGAGAGCGGGGCTGGTGTCGCTGGCCGCGGTTTGGATCTGTGCGCAGGGCTGGCGGCCGGAGACCGTAGGGGCCGGGGCAAACCCCTGGGGTGGACGTGCATATTCCTCGAGGTTGCCCTCCTGTTTGGTAGGTTCTTCACAAAGTTCTTCTCCCGAACTATCTTCCCAACCCTCCCTCCCTCTGGTCCATAAAGTATTCCCTGGGAAAAATCATCGCTTTTTTCTTTGTCGAGCCGTTATTCTTTCCTTGCTTTACTGTCCGTCCTTCAGTGAATTCATGCAGTCGTCCTTCCGCTTTCCTACTTTTCTTCCTCTCTTCTCTTGGCTTAATCCCGCAGCTTTTCATTCTTCAGTGACTTCACCAATCCACTTCTCTTTTCCGCTCACCTCTCTCCAGCAAATATTAATGGACATTTCAACTACTACACACCTTTATATCCTCTTAAAATTCTTCTCCGTATTGGCTTGACTGCTGCTGTGCCCTTTGTTTTGGGAAAAAACATCCAGTGCAAAAACACTTCCGACGGTTTTCTTCATCTCCCTGCCAGTGTCTGCAGGTAGAGCCCAGGTGCAGCAGGACCCATTGGTAGAGATCAGCGAGAGCAGTGAAATCACCAAGTGCTCACACGCCAACATACGAAACGGTGATTTTATCATTTCCTACTGGCAGCTCCCGGGTCACAGCCCCGAGTTCCTCAGTGCTAAATGGTCCAGAGAGCTGCTAATGGTCCAGAGAGCTGCTGGCGCCAACGGGACGGCTGTGGGTGACGGGTGATAGTCTTTCCACCGTCCTCTGGCTCTCCGGGCACCGTCATGGAGACGAGTTGGGTATTAGCGCTTCTATTAAAACAGGGTTTTTAGCCATACAAAGAGAACAGGCTTGAGTACCTGGGTACCAAGTGACGTAAAAAGTACAGCGCAGTGCAAGAGGCACCAGTGCTAGAACACTGAATTTACCCCTGGCCTATCAAATCCTCATCTCACTAAACTTAGATTCTGCTTCCAGGCTGCCTCTGACACGACCTCCAGTTTTCTGCAGGCTGCCCAAATAGTTAGAGCTCTCTGTTTTCGGGACAAGCATACGTATTTCAGGTGTTTCCTAGTCTTCTGAGCAGAAGTGACACAACTGGGATCTCTTCACGGAGACTGTATCTCCATTGGTCCAAAGTGGGTGGGAGATGCCATGCCGTGATTTCTCATGGGCAGGTGATTCACCCATGCACTGTTACGGCGTAGAACTGGTGCCACAGCCCAAGTCTAAAACTAAGGTGCTATTTGTCTCCAGCAGAAATGCTCCTGCTGACAGCTCCGCTGCCCACAGACGTCGATGGGTCTCCCGGTGTATCGAAACCCCCGTAAGCCATGGCCCACTGCAAACAGAGAGATTTGAATATGTTGCCAGCCGGGGAAAACTGGAAGTCGTGCCAGAGGCAGCCTGCAGGTTGAAAGGGATGCATTAATAAATTTAGTGAGATAAGAGTTTGATAGACCTGGAGCAACTTTGGAATGATCTCCTGATTTTCTTTAGAAAAGGAGAAATGTGTGACTGCAGAGAGAACCAAGATATCTTTTGGTGGCAGCATGTGGAGGAGAGGACAGACGGAGAGGGATAGCGAAGTTGAAGTGGCGAGCAGAGAGAGAGAAGGAGGCCTGAGCTTTCTCTTCTTTCCCTCTTTATTTCTTTAGAGAAGTAAGATCACCTGGAGTGAACCCATGAAAGACAGCAAGTACATGATCTGCAGCGATGTTTCTCTATTCAGTTGTATTCCCCCCACGGGGCCTGAAAAGGCAGTTGACTATTTCCTGGGAGGAAAAAGAATGCATTTATGAAAAGCTGGGATATAGAGAGTTGGTGTACCAGGCAGAAAGTGACGACGCTGTAACCAAAATTCATGCTGAGACGAACCTGCCTGTTTACTGAGAGTGTCAGAAATCTCCACCCTGAGCCGAGAGAAGAGAGCTACCAAAAACGAATCTCTTAGAGGGGGAGGGTCGAGAAATGAACTGTACTTTCAGTACCTCAAATGCTCTCTTTGGGTTTCTCCCTCCCCAAGCAACAACCCGTCTGACTCCCCCAGCCGATGGCATTCTGAGCATTACCTGGCTCTGGGGTCTCACTCATGGGCAGAGATTGTTCCCGGTCAGCTCGCAGTGCAGTCCTCCCCTCCCCAGTTGCAATCGCCTGCTCTGCTGCACACCCACTGATGTGCTTTTGGGAGCTCCGGGCTTCTACACTTCTGCACCTTTCACATCTTCCCGTGCTGTCCTCAGCTCTCTGGGTTGCTTGCAGCTTCCTCGGGAAACACGTGTCTCCTTCGCTTCTGTGGCTTTTCCCCTGTCTTCTTCATCTGCCTGGGAAGAATGCCTCTCTCCCAGCTCCCTGGGAAAGGGAGATGAGCCCTGCTGGACAGCAGCCCGGTGTCTCTAGATTTGCCTTTCTCTTCTGCGAAAACGCAAAGTCTGAGAGGAACGTGGTTCCAGCAAGGCTGCTGGATATCCCAGCTCCAGCGATGGCAAGGAGAGCATATGCCCTAGGGAATGTACTGAGGGATGAGCAGGGATCAGGATGAAGACCCTGACGCACATGCAGGGAGCACATGGGGCAACTACCAGAGTGCTGCTTGCGAGTGGTGGGGCTAGGAGAGCCCTGGCCCACCCAGGGCAGTTGAAGGTCTGGAGGCTTGGCAGATGGAGACCCTTACACCCAGTCCCTTCCCTAAACCAAGTCCAGAGGGATCCCAGGCACCCATCACACCACAGGAAACAGAGGTATTCAAATGCTTCCCAGGTGGAAGAGCATTATCGATTTCACCCTCCTTATGCCTGTGTGCTCCTGAAAATTTTCTACCATTTTAAGTATCAGAGGAGAGAGAACACATTTAGAGGAAGCTGAGAATTCTACATTTTTACTGACAGGTTAATGAAGGATGGTCCTGCAACCATCCTTCCTGAGGCCAGGGCCACATGGCTGGAGGTTTTTCCTTTCTTACTGCTTTGCTTTCCTCTCTCACCACCTCTAACACTTGGTCTGGCTTGGTTGCACCTCGCTCCTTCGCACTGTCTGCCTTCACAGCTTCTTCAGAACACGTCCGAGATGTAGTGTTCAGATCCTTGACGAGTGACACTCCAGATCTTGCGGACTCTTACTCTCTGTCTTTACCACACTCTAGGCAAGGCAAGAACCCCTCCTGCAATCCAAAGAGAAAGATCTTCAAGAACCAGAGAATCGCGGCTCCTACCTGGAGTGGACCAGAGTAACCAGGAGACGATGCCTCAAGAGAAGCTAGGGACACACATGGCAGCTGACTGCAGGATGCCCAGATTTGCCCTACCCTGTGCTGGATAAATCACTTTGCACTCAGGCATTCTGTCCCAAGCCTGCGTTCTGTGTAGGAATGAAAAGCCATGTTTTTATAGGGGTGCTAATTTGCTCTGTCGTAGAACCAATTAACCGAGTTTTGTTTCTAAGAGAATCCCCAGAAATCTCTGAAGATGACAGTGTCAATGAGTCCGTGTCCGCCAAAGCCCAGGAATACAGAGCCGCGTTCCCATGATGGGGTCCGGAGAGTCAGAGGACGGTGGAAAGACCGTCTCCCGTCACCAACAGCCACCCCGTTGGCACCCGCAGCTCTCTGGACAATTTAGCAGCGCGTACGAGGAGCTCGGGGCTGTGACCCTGGAGCTGCCGGTAGGAATGGATACGGTCTCCGGCCACCAGCTCTGCACACAGATCAAAACCGCGACCAGCGACACCAGCCCCGCTCCCTGACAGCACCGCAGCCGCCGATCCGCTTCCCGGCGCCTCACTGCCCCCGCCAGCCCCGACTCTCTGCCCCTGGTGGGCCGCCTCCTCTCCGCCTCCTCCCCTGTCCCCCTCCGACAAATCCGCCCCGGGGCTGGGACAGGCGCCGACGCCTCTCGTGCTCTCCTCGGGTGCTGGTTGGAGGCGGAGGCCAGGCGACAGCGGCGGCAGTGAAGCAGCGGTTTGTGCTCTGCACCGTAGAACCGGCGGGGCCGGGCTGGGTTTGCGAGAATGGTCGAGGGGCACGAGAGGCAGAACATCCCTCCGGGCTCAGTGCCCTCCGGACTCAACCTCTCCTGGTCTTTCCCGTGGAACATCCCGGATAGCAGTAGGAGTACTTTTGCTAGGCACAAAGACCACTTGTGGTTTTGTCGGGGGCTGTGGCACCAGTGCCACGGGGAGGCAATGCATGGGAGAAACACCTTCCCCTGAGAAAACTCGGACGTGGCATAACCCCTCGCACTTGCTTTGGGATTCATGGAGATGCAGTCTCAGTAAGTGAGTTCTGCTGTGTCCCTCGTCCAGCTCTTCTTGCTCAGAGGACCAAGGAACAGCTTCTCACACCTGAACTGGATGTACTGGAATCTGCACATTTGCAGCAGGTTGAGGGGCACTCAGAGGCACATTCAAAAATTTCATTCTCTTTCCCATCTCTGTCACCTCCGAAGGACATAAATGACCACCAAAGCAGGGTGTGATCTATTGCCATGTGCACTGGAAAACCCAGGTCATCTCTTCAGGGCATTCATCACAGACCTGCCATCCGCTCTTGGCACTCACAATAGAACCACAATTTCCCGCACTGGCTTCTCACCCGGCACACAGAGATTCTTTTACCTTCCTTGGAGAGACCGGAAGAACTAGACAGCGTGTATCTGTTTGCATTGCACAGACAAGTTTTGAGCACACACCTGCTGTTGGTGTGGGGAGATGACCCTGAGCAAGAACAATTGCTATCAACCTCCTGGGAGACCGTGAAGTTATGTGGGACAAAGAGTGTCTCGGTGTCACATTGCATTTACGGTTCTAAATCCCGGCAAAGCCCATGCGTGCAGCTCTGGGATGTGCTTCTCTTGGACAGAGCTCCGCGTTTCCATCTCTCAGGCGGTGGGGCATCTCAGATAGTGGCAGAGCAGGTGGCACCCCACAAGGGCTTAGGTGCATCCAGGCTCCTGGCGTGGCAGCAGGAACCCCAGGAGATACTGCCCCTGTTGCCATGAACTGTCTGTGTCTGTGTGCAAGCGAAGGACTCGTGTGCCTGAAAACCCTCCTGTGACCGAGCAGTGAGCCCCCGCCAAAGCACCACTGACTCTTGGCCAACTGGCCTTCCACCAGGACCCCAGAGGCCATTTTCCAACGCTGCTATGCAGAATATCATTCCCAGTCTGTCCGGACATTCGGGGTTGCCCCATCACAGGGACAGAATCTGGCACTTCCCTTTGTTGAACTTCCTCTGGTTGAGGATTGCCCAAACCTCTGATTTGAGGTCTCTCTGCGGGGCCTCCGTCTTCCATGAGGCCCTGGAGTGTTACAATGGCCCCTTGATTGCTTGGGAATGTGCAGTGTTCTCTGTTCCATGTGTTCCATGAGGCCCCATATTGTCACAATGGCACTGAAATGAGAGAGGATCTCCATCCTTAATGGCTTCATAAATCAGAAGTTTTTCTTAGATAAAAATCCTAATCAACAAAGGGGTTTGCTTTCTTGGCATGGTAGCAGTCTTTTCTTTTCTTTTAAGACTACAATTAGTTGTAGGAGAGAGAATGTAGATGATACATGGAAACTAATAGAGAGTGTATCATATGCCCATCTTCAAGAAATTAGCTTACAGGCCTCAGAAAACTTGTTTAATAAGAGATTGTTCTGTTAAGAAGAAAGTCAATTATACATTGTTTAAGCAAATGGGAAGTTCTAGCTTCTCCTAAAGCATTTAGTTTAGGAGTTAGGGGTCGGATAGATCAATCAGAGATGCTACGAGGCCTGCTAAGGGAGAAAGACCACTCTGTGAAAATGACTGCCCCTCCCAGAAGAATTGGACGCTAGATGGCAGTCTTGCTCCACGAATAAAATCCAAGAGGCTATTTGACCCTAAAATCAGAAGAGAATTTTGGACTGCTTGTGAAGGGGAGGGTCTTTCAAGTATCACTGTATTTATACTCCGAAATTTATACTGATTCTTTGATTCATGCATGGCAGAGTACCCCCATGAATCCCCAGCTGGCATATTAAAGAAATGTTCGATCCAATGGTTTCTGGTCATGGGGTTTAATTCTTTTGTTTTATCCCTTTGATTCCATGAAGTTCCAAAGACATCCCACGGTTTGTTTAATTCCATGAGGTCCCGCACATCCCAATGATGTCCCTTAAGTCCCTGGTTTCTGTAGTTTCCCAGGGAACATTTGCTTCTATGATGCAGGGCAGTGCCACGACGGCCACTTGATTCCGTGAGTTCCCCCAGTCTCCCAGCAGTCCTTTGGTTCCATGAGACCCTGCAATGTTGCAGTGGGTTGACCTTACCTGGATGCCAGGTGCCCACGAAGCTACTCTATTGCTGCCCTTCCCAGCCAGACAGAAGAGACAGAATAAGATGGAAAATTATTTCTACCTTGAGATCAGGCACTTTACTAAAGCAAAAGCCAAAGTTTGCGCATGCATAAGTGAAGAGGAAAATAAAAAGATTTTCTCTCTACTTCCTGTCAGCAGCGATACCTGGTCACTTCATGGGAAGCAGGGCTTCACCACACAGAGAAGCCGCTCAGAAGGCATGTATTGTAAAAAAAATGGATTTTCCCCCTTTCCTGTTCCTTTCCTGAGCTCTTGTAGCTGAGCTGACGCCATATATTCTGCAATGTCCCTTTGGTCCATTTGGCTCAACTGACCTGTCTGTATCGCCTCCCATGATCTTGCCCCCGATTCAGGGGACAAAGCCGACAATGCAGATGCTGCACCAGCCCTGCTCAGCAGTTGCCAAAGCACTGGTGCGATTAACCCCTTTGTAGCTCCCAATGCAAAGCACAGCACTGTGACGCCTGCAGTGAGAAAATGAACTCCAGCTCAGACAGACCCAACACATGTGGGATTCTGAAATGTCTCAGGGTTCCTTTGGTTCCACGATGCCCCTCTCAGACCTGGCAGTAGAAAAATAAATCAAAAAATTGAGAAGAAATCATCTTAAAGTCATGCTAAGCCTGTCTTCTACAGTCCAGAATCTATATATGTGTGACTGCAGATACTTGGGATGAGGGTAGATGCTCAGAGGAATTCATGGGTTTGATCTAGGAAACCTGTCCCAAAGTTTTCACTGCCTTTTCCTCCTTGGACATTTCCTGATGCCCGGAGGAAGCTCATGTCCAACAGCAGACCCATCCCCCACTTCCTCCTCCTGGTTGCAACTCTTGCACTTCTGCTTCTTCCTGGGCCTCTCCCTGGCTGCCCTCCTGGGCAACGGCCTCATCCTCAGCGCCGTAGCCTGCCACCACCACCTGCACACCCCCCAGGGACTTCTTCCTGCTCCACCTCTCCCTCACACACCTGGGCTGCATCTGCACCACTCTCCCCAAAGCCATGGCCAATTCCCTCTGGAACACCAGGGGCATGTCCTACTCAGGATGAGCTGCACAGGTGTTTTTTGCTTTTCTTCTTGATCACAGCGGAGCTTGCCCTTCTCACCATCATGTCCTACGACTGCTACATGTCCATCTGCAAAGCCCTGCACTACAGGACCCTCCTGGGCAGCAGAGCTTGTGCCCACGTGGCAGCAGCTGCCTGGGCCACTGGGAAGCGGGTCTGACCCTGGGGCTGCAGGAGCTGCCACCTGAGCTGATGATCTCCTGAGCAGTCCAGACATGCAGTCACTGTCCCTGTCCTCTATTGCCTCCCTTTCTTGCTGCAGGACCAGAAACGACTGTGCTGCTCTGCTGGGCTGGGGCGGGGCAGGGAGATGGGGGCACCAGGGAGGGGCTGGTCTGGGCAGTTCCAGTGACTAGAAAACCCCAATGTTCATCTGAAGTGTAGGAGTGGGCAGGGTGGGAGCATTACGGGGCTGAGGTGGCTCCAGGTTCTGGGAGTGGTAGCAGGAGCCCAGGGAGACACTGCCCCTGCTGCAATGAACTGCCTGTGTGTGTGCCAGGGAAGGACTCGTGTCTCTGAACACCCCCGTGTGTGCATCAGTCCAGCTCAGGGTTGGACACCTCTCAGAGCCCTGACACATTTCTCTGTGTGACTCCAGGAAAACCCCCGCTGTGCCAGGGAGTTACCAGATCCTTTGCTGTCACCCTCCTGGTGTCCTGTGTAATGATGAAACTAGAAAAGGTGTTCATCATACCCTGGTAATTTTCTAAGAGGAGAAATGTCACTGCTGGAAAGAAGTGTCACTGAAGAGGGGAGAAGAGGGAACATCATTGTTTCCTTCAGTCTGTTCCACAGCAGGTTCCCCTGGAGCCCCAGGGACACCTGTGGGGAACCCAGAGGGGCAGAGAAAGGGCTGCCTTTGGCTCTTGCTGTGCTGCTCAGCTGGGCCGGGCTCCTGGCACACAGGGAAATCCTGGTAAGCGGGCAGCACTGCAGAGAGACAGCTCTGCCCAGGAGCAGCTCCTCTGCACAGCCCAGCAGGGCCGAGGGCACTGCCTGTAGGCACGAGAGAAGAGAAGAAAGGCAAAGGGAGGTTAAAGGCAGCAGAAAGATGGGAGGTGTTCAACTGAGACACAACTTGGGGACACAACTTCACACTCCTCTGCAGAGTGAGTCTACAGGTGCAGGGCAATGTCGCTTGTGTTCCTGGAGGAATCTCCTAAAGCTGCCACATCCCACAGCCTTGCACATCTGTCAGGACTCTCCCAGTTTCTCTGTTGCGCCGGAGGAGGATGTTCTCCAGGGCAGGCCTTCCCTGCAGCACCGTCAGAGGGACAGCGCAGGTGGGCTCCTTCTCCCAGGGATGGCTGTGGGGTGGGAAGGTGGGGGTGCAGCCAGGGATGCCCGGGGCTGTCCTGCAGAGCAGGGTCCCTGTGCTCCGGGGTTCTTTGTGCCAGGGCACGGACTTTGCTGCCTGCTGGGGTCAGGTCTCATCCTGCCTGGGTAGTTGCCCACCCCTCTGCAGGGAGAAGCTGTCGGTGGGTGGTGAGAACCCCAGCAGGAGCCAGGCAGGTTCTTCCTGCCGTTGGATGAGGTGTGTGTGGTCAGGGCTGTGGGAGGTCAGGGTTGCTCCCAGATCCAGATCACACCAGCACATTTCCAAGAGCACTGTCAAATGGGAAGGACAAAGCACAATTATTAGGAAGGAATGGAGCTTTTCTGAGTCAGTGTTTTCAGTTTCCTACTCCTGAGGAATCTGGGGGTTGAGAAATGGAAAAGGAGCTCCCATGTTGGACAAGTCACTGAGACTCCTGAGCTGTAACTTGGAATGCACAAGTGCTTCTGTAAGCAACTTCCTAAAGTGCTTTCAGCCTCTGCTCTGCTTTTGACAGAAGCAGCATCACTTCTGCTGGACCCATCTGTTTTTTCTTTATCTGCCCTTTTCCACCTGCAAAAAGAAAAGTTGCCCAGTCAGTGCGCTGCAAACAGGCAGGTTTCTCTCAGGTCACAGTGAGTGCACAGACATTCGGATGGAGTGGTGACAGGGAAGTCATGAATGGATTTCTGATGTTGAGTCTACTGTTTTGAAATCAGAAAATGTGGTGTTGAAGTCATCGTTAGCCTTTGAGAGGGAAACAGGAGAAAAATCGGATAAACTTGTTGCTAAAAATGAGCTGCTTCAAACTGAGGTTGACCACCTTCAAAGTCTTGTTAAAATTTGGATGATTATGAAACAGTCAACTCACGGATTACCCCCATCAATACTAGACAATGCCCGCAGTATAAAGGCATAAAGCCCTCCCAGCCCCTCCAGGAACCCTCAAATCCCATCCCGGTCCCACAGGACACTCCCAACTTCCCCTTAAACCCTCCGAGGCCCCCAGACTGCCTCCCAGACCCACAAAAACCCACAAGATGCCCCCAAACCCCTCCCAGTTACCTCCAGCCCTCCCAGGGCCTTTCAAACCCTCTCCTAGTTGCCCCCTTCCCCTCGAGGATGCCCCCAAACTCTCTCCCAGTTCCTTCCCACATCCCCGACGATTCCCCAAAACCCCTCACAGCTGCCCCAATCTCCCCAACCTCCCTCCCAAACCCCCAAACTCCCCCAAACCCCTTCCCACTTACCCCCACGACCTCCAACCCCTTCTCAGCCTCCCCATTCCTTCCCAAAGCCCCTCCCAGTTGCCGGCCCGTCCCCCAGGCTCGGGTGAGGAGGTGCCCCAGGCTGACGGGCCCGCCCAGGCAGGGGCGGTTCCAGCAGCATGTCAGGAGCCACCCCGTGCCCCGAAAGCTCCCGCCCGCCCTGGAGCCGCCTCAGCTGCCCCTGCAGGGGAGAAATCCAGGCCGGAGCAGAGCAGGGGGCAGGGCCGGGCTGGGACCTCGATGGACGGGGGCACTGGGAGAGCAGGGGAGAGACCGGGATGGGCTGAGGGGGCACTGGGGGAGAGGGGAGACACTGGGATGGGCTGAGGGGGCACTGGGAGGGAGAGGGGAAAGTTTTTTGCCCCTTTCCTGGGCACTTGAACACCCTCTGCACCCCCGTTCCCGGCCGTGCCGGCTGTCCTTCCCCCCCAAGCCATGAACAGGTTTTGGGGCTCCCTCGTGGGTCGCAGCCAATAGAACGGCTCTGCTGGAATGACGTCATTGCCAAATTCTGCTGGACCCCTGTCCTTGTGCCGGTGAGTCACCCAATAGAACGTTGAAACTTCCGCGGGGGCTGCCGGGAGCGGGGCGGTGATGGCGGGGGAGGGGAGGATCGGGATTGAACCCGATTGGTCCCGATCGATCCCGGCCCCAGGGTCTCCCCCCGCCGCGTTGTTTTTCACGTGCGGCCCCAACGAGGCCAGGGTGGTGTGGGGTGAGTTCAGGGGGTCCGGGGGCTCCTGGTGACCCCTCCGAATCTCCCCCAAGACTCTCGGGAACTGCCCAGATCCCCCCAAGAATCCTGGGAATCCTCCGCCTTTCCCCCTCCTCCCCCAACCCTTGAAAATCTCCTGGGACCACCTCAGAGCCCCAGACTCCCTCCTGGGGACCCCCAAACACTCTTCAGGACTCCGGGGCCCCTCCCGACCCCCTCCTAGAGTCTTTTGGGTGTCACCAACCCTTTACGGCGGATTCCTCCGTCCATTTTTCCACCCCGGACTGCTGGGGGTCCACCCCTCCAAGAAACTACTAGGAACTCCCCAGTGTCCCACCACGAGATTCCTGGGTCCCTCCCCCCCCACCCCCTGTGGGTGTCCCCATCCTTTCTTCCCCTCGAAAATATTCTGGGGTGTGCCCCAATGTCTCCTCCAGCCCCCATCCTGCCAGGGATGGATTTGGGGGGATCTCCTTCCCCTTCCCTCTGGCCCGAAGGCAAATGCCCCCCCTGTCCTTCTTCCTTAGCCCCCAGGCAGAAAAGAGAAGAGAAACAGCCAGTTGGCCCTGGCAGCTGTGGGTGTGTGCAGGCTGTGGTTGAGTGGTTGAGAAGGGAGAGGAGGGGGCTGGTGTTTGGACCAAGTCCAGCAGGTGATGTCTTTTGTATCTGGCAGTCCTTGGTCGGCTCCACGACCATCCAGCTGTCAGTGTTCATGACATACCCATCAGCCCTTCTCTTCTGGGCTCCTACACTTGCCAACCCTAAGCTGCTCCTAAGTTCTCTTGCTGTCAGTTCATAAAGAGGTCTTGTCAAGTGTTACTGATTTAGAAACTAAACCCTGACATCTTTGTCTTTGCCAAAGATGTGTGTGAAAGGGCAGTGCTGTTGCAAAGCAGTGTTGAGCTTCACATTGGGTGACTTGGCAGCTTCCTCTGCATCACCCATGCACCCTGGGTTTCTTTGAAAAGTACTTTTCACTCCAAATGTGACACCACATTAGCCTGTAGGACATCCTGTCCCCAAATGGATAACTGTAAATATTAATAATAAAAAAGTGACCCCCTCCATTATTCAAGAAAAGCTTGTATCTCTGTACTAAAAGCATCCAAGGGTCACGTCCCCCAGTTTTCTATCTGACAAGGATTTGGAGGGGCTGCTTTGTGCAGGGAACCCTTTGGGGGCCCCTTGCACATGGGTAGGGCTGCACTCTGGGGGTGTGGGGCTTTGGTTCTTTGGTTGCCAGGGGCCACTGTGAGTCACTGAGCCGGGGTGGGGACAATGGGCAGGGCTGGCTGGGACAGGCTGTGGCACCTGTGACATAAAAGGGAAGTGTCCCCGTGGGGCAGCTCTGCAGGGCCCATCAGGGGATGCTGCCCAGTGCAGCCTGTGCTGTGGGGAGCACGCACACAGGGAGAGGCTGGGCCGGACGAGGGCCAGGGTAGCAAGGCCGCCCCAGGGAGTGGGTTCTGCCCCTGCCTGCATGGCCCAGTCCCTGGCAGGAGCGTCTTGGGCAGGGCCCGGTGCTGCTGCTGGGGCAGGGGGTGAGGCCTTGCCGCCTGCCAGCTGCCTGGGCCCCTGTCCTTCCTGCGCCACATCCCCGAGGCTCCATCCCCGCTCCCCCAGCGCCAGCTCCCTCCTTCCCAGCCCCAACCAAGCCCTTCTCTATGTCCTCCTGCAGGCCATGGCTTTCACAACATTCCTTTTGGTGCTTGTGCAAAGCATCATCCAGTCCCTGCAGGCGGTCGGGGAGGGGCTGCACAAGACTCAGTGAGCTTGGAGGTCTTTTCCAAGCTGAAGGACTCTTGGATTCTGTGATTGTGTGCTGGATTCAGCTGGGTCCGTGTTAGCAGCATTAGTTTGCTCCCAAAGTTTCCTCACTGTCAGCTCTTGTGGCCTAAGGCTTGAGCTCCTTTAGCTCCTTGTGCTGAGCTACTGATGGGAAAGGAGAGGCCTCTGCGAGCAGATTCCTGGTGTTCCCTGTAGAACAGTGAGGGAGAAGGTGTAGTCAAGTGGGAAGAGGAGTACTGTTTGTGTGTGGCCTCCTATGTGGCCTTGGCGCCTTTGAGGGGCTTGAAGGAGAAAAGAGCTTTGTTAAAGTGAGAAGTGAAATAGTGTGTTGGCTGTTCTCTCTGCAGGGAGAAGCTGTCTGTGGGGGAGGGGTCACCGAGTGGGGGAGAGGCCGTAAAGTGGGGGAGGGGCCACCGAGTGGGAGAGGGGTCACAGAATGGGGGAGGGGTCACAGAGTGGGGGAGGAGCCACAGAGTGGGAGAGGGTCCATAAAGTGGGGGAAGGGTCTGAGAGTGGGGGAGGGGCCATAAAGTGGATGAGGGGCCATAGAGTGGGGGAGGAGTCAGAGAGTGGGGGAGGGGCCACGAAGTGGGAGAGGGGTCACAGAGTGGGGTAGGGGCTACAGAATGGGGTAGAGGCCACAGAATGGGGAAGGGGCCATAAAGTGTGGGAGGGGCCATGGGGTGGGGGAGGGGTCACAGCCTGGACTCGGGGGGTCAGGGCAGTGACCTCGGGGAGGGGGAGGGGTCAGGGCATGGGGTAGGGGTCTCACCTGATCCCGGGGCTATCGGGACCATGGCGGGGCCGAACCTGGTGGGGACACCCAAGTTTTTCCCAAATTTCCCCTCATTTTTCCCAGTTTTTCATCCATTTCTCCCAAATTTCCCACTCTTTCCCCAATTTTCCCCCCATTTCCCCCATTTTTCCCAAATTTCCCCATTTTTCTCAATTTTTCCCCATTTGTTTTCCAAATTTCTTCCATTGTTCCCAAATTTCCCCCATTTTTTCCCATTTTCCCCAAATTTCTCCCCATTTTTCCCAACTTTCCCCAATTTTTCATCCAATTTTACCCAAATTCCCCCATTTTTTTCTCAATTCACCCCATTTTTCCCAAATTTCCCCATTTTCCCCAAATTCCGCCATTTTTCCCCATTTTTTTCCTTAATTTCCCCTAATTTTTCCCAATTATCCCCCATTTTTCCTGATTTTTCACCAGTTTTCCCCAAATTTCTTACTTTTTTCCCAGTTTTCCCTCCATTTCCCCTCAAAATCCCCCATTTCCCCAAATTTCTGACTTTTTCCCCAAAATTTCCCCCGTTTTTCCACATTTTCCCGGATTTTCCCCCAGTTTTCCTAAATTTCCCCCCATTTTTCCCCATTTTTATCAATTTTCCCCAAATTTCCCACTTTTTTCCCCAATTTTTCCCCATTTTCCCCAAAATTCCTGGTTTTTTCCCCCCATTTTTTCCCACTGGGGAAATTTGGGAAATTTGGAAAACTGGGGACCCAAAAATCCAAGAAAATGTGGGGAAATGGGGGAAAAATGTGGGGGAAATCTGGAGAAAAATCTGTGAAAATGTGGGAAAAATGGGGGGAAAATCAGGAAAATGGTGAAAAATGTGGGAAAATGTGGGAAAATGGGGAAATTGCGGAAAATTCTGGGGAAAATGTGAGAAAAATCCAGGGAAATGGGGAAAAATGGGGGAAAATGTGGGAAATTCTGGGGAAAATGGGGAAAAATATGGGAAAATATGGAAAAATGAGGAAAAAAAGGGGGAAAATGGGGAAAAATGTGTGAAAATCTGGGAAAAATGGGGGGAAATGGAGAAAAAATCCGGGAAAATGGGGAAAAAATTGGGAAAAAACTGGGAAAATGGGGAAAAATTGGGAAAAAACCTGGGAAATTCTGGGGAAAATGGGAGAAAATCTGGGAAAAATGTGGAAAAAATGGGGGGGAAGGGGAAAAAATGGGAAAAATCTGGGAAAATAGGGAAAAAATGGGGAAAATGGGGAATATTCTGGGAAAATCTGGAAATATGGGGGAAAAAATGTGAGAAAAATGGGGAAAAATCTGGGAAAAATGGGGGAAAATGAGGAAAAATCTGGGAAAATGTGGAAAAAATGTGGGAAAAATCATGGAAACTGGGGGGAAATTGGGAAAAAATCCGGGGAAATGTGGGAAAAAAAGGGGGGAAATCTGGGAAAATGGGGAAAATAATTGGGAAAAAAATCTGGGAAAAAATGGGCAAAATGAGGAAAAATCTGGGGAAATAGGGAGAAAATGTGGGAAAAAATTTGGGAAAATGTGGGAAAATGGGGAAAAATCCGAGAAAATGGGGGCGAAATGGGGAAAAATCTGGGGAAAATGGGGAAAAATCTGGGCAAATGTGAAAAAATTGGGAAAAACTGTGGGAAAATGGGGGAAATGAGGAGAAATCCGTGAAAATGGGGGAAAATGAGGAAAAATGTGTGAAAATGGGAAAAAATGGGAAAAAAATCCGGAAAAATGGGGAAAATCGGGAAAAATCAAGAAAAATGGGGGAAAATGTGGGAAAATGTGGGAAAATGTGGAGAAAAATCTGAGAAAATGTGGGAAAAATGGGAAAAAATGTGGGAAAAATCTGGGAAAATGTGGAAATTCTGGGAATAGTGGAGGAAAAATCTGGGAAAAATCCGGGAAAATGGGGAAAAAATAGGGAAAAATCTGGGAAAATCTGGGAGAAATCTGGGAAAATGGGGACAAACTGGGGGGGGAAATGCTGGAAATTCTGGGGAAAATGGGGGGAAATGGAGAAAAATGGGAAAAAATCCCAGAAAATGGGGAAAAATGGGGAAAGATTTAAAAAAATGGGAAAAAATCTTGGGAAAATCTGGGAAAAATGGGGAAAAATCTGGGAAAATCTGGGAAAAATGAGGAAAAATCTGGGGAGATGTGGAAAAAATGGGAGAAAATCCAGGAAATGGGGAAAAATGGGGAAAGATAAAAAAAAATTTGGAAAAATGGGGAAAATATGGGAAATTCTGGGAAAAATCCAGGAAAATGGGGGAAGAAATCTGGGCAAATCTGGGAAAAATGTGAGAAAAAATCGGGGAAAATGTGGAAAAAATGGGGAAAAAAATCTGGGAAAATCTGGAGAAAAATGTGTGAAAATCTGGGAAAATGTGGGAAAAATGTGGAAAAAATGGGGAAAAATCTGGGAAAATGGGGGGAAAATCTGGGAAAATCTGGACAAAATGGGGAAAAATCTGGGAAAATGGGGGAAAAATGGGAAAAAATCTGGGAAAATGGGGGGAAAATCTGGGAAAAATGGGGAAAATGGGGGGAAATGTGGAAAAATGGGGAAAATGTGGAAAAACTGGGTTAAACTGGGAGGAACTGGGAGAAACTGGGCCAGAGGGAAAGGGATGTTGCCATGGAAATGTGAGCCCACCCCTCCCCCACCCGGCCCAGGGCCCACGGCGGGGGGGGAACTGGGTTAAACTGGGACATACTGGGAGGCACTGGGGGGGACACTGGGAGTTACTGGGAGCTACTGGAAGCTACTGGGGGGGTCACTGGGGTTACTGGGATGGACACTGGAGTTACTGGGAGCTACTGGGGGGGTCACTGGGGTTACTGGGATGGACACTGGGGTTACTGGGAGCTACTGGGGGGGTCACTGGGGTTACTGGGAGTTACTGGGAGCTACTGGGGGGCTTACTGGGAGTTACTGGGAGCTACTGGGGTGGACACTGGGGTTACTGGGAGTTACTGGGATGGACACTAGGATTACTGGGAGTTACTGGGAGCTACTGGGATAGACACTGGGGTTACTGGGAGCTACTAGGAGCTACTGGGGGGGTCACTGGGGTTACTGGGGGGGTCGCTGGAGATACCGGAGGCATTACTGGGGTTACTGGGAGCTACTGGGAGCCACTGGGAGTGGTCCATCCCCCTCCCTCCCCAAGGTCACCCCAAGGACACGGAGGGGGGGGAGGGGGGAAAGCCCTGCCCCCTCCCAGTCCCTCCCAGTCCCTCCCAGTTCCCTCCCAGTCCCTCCCAGTACCTGAACGGGTCACACTGGGAGCGGCTCCAGGTCCCCCCTCCAGTTTGGGCCCCCGGGGCTATTTTTGGGACCCGGTGATGTCACTGGGGGGGAGGGGCCTCGAGGGGGCGGCCCCTCCCCTCTCCCTTCCCAGTACAGACCAGTAAGGGACCAGTAACGGCCCCAGTGGGGGGGGAGGGGAAGGAGGGAACACTGAGGGTGGGGATGGAGCAGGATGGTCCTTGAGCGTGGGGGAAGGGCAGGAGGTTCCCTGAGGGTGGGGGAAGGGCAGGACCGTCCCTGAGGGTGGGGGAGGGGTAGGCGGGTCCCTGAGGGTGGGGGAGGGGCAGGAGGGACCCCGAGGTGGGGGGAGGGGCAGGAGGGTCCTGAGGGTTGGGGAGGGGCAGGGAGGGACCCCGAAAGTGAAGGAGGGGCCCTGAGGGTCCCTGAGGGTGGGGGAAGGGTAGGAAGTTCCCCGAGGGCGGGGGAGGGGCAGGAGAGTCTCTGAGGTTGGGGGAGGGGTCCTGAGGGCCCCTGAAGGTGGGGGAGGGGCATGGAGGGCTCCTGAGAGTGGGGGAGGGGTAGCAGGTTCACTGGGGGGAGGGGAAGGAAGGGACCCTGAGGGTGGGGGAGGGACAGGAGGGACCCTGAGGGTTGGGGAGGTGCAGGAAGGGGGGGAGGGGCTTTGGGGGGGCCCTTAAAGGTGGGGGGAGGGGCTGAAAGTGGGTCCATCATTGGGAGGGGACACGCCCACCCAAAACCCAGTAAGTCCCAGTTGAGCTCCCAGTTCAGGGAGGGGGAGAGGATGCAAAAGACACGCCCACTTACAGAGGCTCTGGCCACCTTGGGATGGGACACGCCCACCAGGGAGAGACCACACCCACCTAAAGAAGGGACACGCCCACCCCCAAACCACTAAGTCCCAGCTGAGTTCTGCCTTAACTGGTCCTTACTGGTCCCACCACCCCATTCCGCGTTCCAGTGACCCGTACTGGTCCATACTGGCTTATACTGGTCTATCCTGGTTTATACTGGTCTGTACTGGTCTGACCTTGATGGAGATGCTGAAGTGCCCCAACCCCCTTAACTGGTCCTTCCTGGTCCCACCACCCCATTCCGTGTTCCAGTGACCCGTACTGGTTTATATTGGTCTATACTGGTCCATACTGGTTTATACTAATCTATACTGGTCTATACTGGTCTGTACTGGTCTGACGTTGACGGAGATGCTGAAGTGCCCCCAACCCCCTTAACTGGTCCTTACTGGTCCCACCGCCCCATTCCCCGTTCCAGTCACCTGTACTGGTCCATACTGGTTTATACCGGTTTATACTGGCCCATACTGGTCTATACGGGTCTATACTGCTTTATACTGACCTGACCTTGATGGAGATGCTGAAGTGCCCCCAACCCCCTTAACTGGTTCTTACTGGTCCCACCACCCCATTCCCCGTTCCAGGGACCCGTACTGGTTTATACTGGTTTATACTGCTCTACCCTGGTTTATACTGGTCTGTACTGGTCTGACCTTGATGGAGATGCTGAAGTGCCCCCAACCCCCTTAACTGGTCCTTACTGGTCCCACTGCCCCATTCCCCATTCCAATGACCCGTACCGGTCTGTACTGGTTTATACTGGTCTATACCGGTCTATACCAGTCCATACTGGTCTATACTGGTTTATACTGGTCTGTACTGGTCTGACCTTGACGGAGATGATGAAGCGCCCCCAACCCCCTTAACTGGTCCTTACTGATCCCACCACCCCATTCCCTGTTTCAGTGACCCGTACTGGTTTATATCGGTTTATACTGCTCTACCCTGGTTTATACTGGTCTATACTGGTCCATACTGGTTTGTACCGGTCTGTACTGGTCTGACCTTGATGGAGATGCTGAAGTGCCCCCAACCCCCTTAACTGGTCCTTACTGGTCCCACCACCCTGCTCGCTGTTCTAGTGACCTGTACTGGTCCATACTGGTCCGTACTGGTCCATACTGGTCCATACTGGTCCGTACTGGTTTTTTACTGGTCTATACTGGTCTATACTGGTCTATACTGGTCTACACTGGTCTATACTTGTCTATAATGGTCTGACCTTGATGGAGATGCTGAAGTGCCCCCAAGCCCCTTAACTGGTCCTTATCGGTCCCACTGCCCCATTCCCCATTCCAGTGACCCATATTGGTCTATACTGGTCCATACTGGTTTATACTGGTCTATACCGATCTATACTGGTCTATCCTGCTCTGTACTGGTCTGACCTTGCTGGAGATGCTGAAGTACCCCCAACCCCCTTAACTGGTCCTTACTGGTCCCACCACCCTGCTCCCCATTCCATTGACCCATACTGGGTCGTGGTGGCAAGAACCCCAGCAGGAGCCAGGTGGGGTCTTCCTGCCATTGGATGAGTGCTCTGGGAGGTCAGGGCTGCTCACAGATCCAGATCACACCAGCACATTTCCAAGAGCACTGTCAAATGGGAAGGACAAAGCACAATTATTAGGAAGGAATGGAGCTTTTCTCAGTCAGTGTTTTCAGTTTCCTGCTCCTGAGGAATCTGGGGGTTGAGAAATGGAAAAGAAACTCTCATGTTGGACAAGTCACTGAGACTCCTGAGCTGTAACTTGGAATGCACAAGTGCTTCTGGAAGCAACTTCCTAAAGTGCTTTTGGCCTCTGCTCTGCTTTTGACAGAAGCAGCATCACTTCTGCTTGACCCATCTGTTTTTTCTTTATCTGCCCCTTTCCACCTGCCTGAGGTTTCTCTCAGGTCAAAGTGAGAGCACAGACATTTGGATGGAGTGCTGACAGGGAAGTCATGAATGGATTTCTGATGTTGAATCTACTGTTTTGAAATCAGAAAATGTGGTGTTGAAGTCATCGTTAGCCTTTGAGAGGGAAACAGGAGAAAAATCGGATAAACTTGTTGCTAAAAATGAGCTGCTTCAAACTGAGGTTGACCACCTTCAAAGTCTTGTTGCGCCAGAGTGCAGAGAGAAAACTGTTGCTAAAAAAACAGGCTCCTGGTTTGGTCAGGCAACTTCATAAACCAGTGTCTTACCCTGGCATTGAGACTTGGGAAACCACAGAGAACCCTGATTCTAAGTCTCAGCAGAGAAAGAAACAAGGAGAATTTGAAGTTCAACTGATGTTTCTAGAGTCTCCCAGCTTTCCTCACATTAATGAAAATAGACTGAGTGATCCCTGTGATAATGAACAAAGGGAAGATTATTCTTTACCTCCCTCAATTTCCTTTGTGCCTGATACTGAATCCACTAAAAAACCTTGGACTCAAAAAGAGAACCCGACCCAGAAAACAACTCAATTCATTCTGATTCAAGTGGTTAAAGAGCAGAAGCATTATGGCGATAAACCTGGACAAATTAAAAGCCTACCAGTGAAATCCTATCAATATATCACATACCTTGGGATTCCACTTTGTTCTCATCAACAGTTAATACAATTTCCAATGGATATGGGGACAAAATGTTGGCAGCAAAATGCCAAAGATGGGATTAAAACCCAGACAAAAAAGAATTAAAATCACTGGAGAAAAAGAAGAAACCAGTCTTCAACCAAGAGCTTCACCCTGTTACTGTTTTGTTGATATTACCTTTTTGCTTTTTATTCTAATAATCATATTGTATGTTAAAATTTGGATGATTATGAAACAGTCAGCTCACTGATTACCCCCATCAATACTAGACGATGCCCGCAGTATACACCCGTCCCAGCCCCTCCAGGAGCCCTCAAATCCCATCCTGGTCCCACAGGACACTCCCAACTTCCCCTCAAACACTCCGAGGCCCCCAGATTGACTCCCAGATCCAGAAAACTCTTACTGCCTGCCCATGGAGTGCCCAGTGTGGCCCACCAACTGCACCACAAAGCCAAAGCTTCCAGGCTTTCTTTCCTGGGAATTAGGGCTGTTGTTTCCTATTTTCAGCCATGCCTCCCAACTGATAGACCAACTCCCAAACTGCTAGCATGCCTGTTGATACAGAATTGTTAAAATAAACCTTGCCAGTATATGTTTTCAGACACCGATTATTTAGTGTCGTTTCACTTTAATCCACCCCAAGGGAATTATTAATAAAAACCTGAGTTACCCCCTCTCCCCTTTTCCTGGGGCAGGTTGTAACACCAATCAGCACTGACTCCGCCCAGTAGGCATAGCAAAGGAAGTTTCCTTTTGGTTTAGGGTTTAGTGTTAGGGTTAGGGTTAGGGTTTAAGGTTAGGGTTAGGGTTAGGGTTAGGGTTAGGTTTTGAGTTAGGGTTAGGGTTAGAAAGGGTTAGGGTTAGGGTTAGGAAATTTAGGGTTAGAGTTAGAGTTAGCAAAAGTTAGGGTTAGGGTTAGGGTTAGGTTTAGGGTTAGCAAAAGACAGGGTTACTGTAAGGGTTAGGGTTAGGGTTAGGTTAGGGTTAGGGGTATGGGTAAGGGTTAGGGTTAGGAAGAATTTGTCTCAGTGCGCGATCTAACAATCGCGGTTTTAGCCCATTCCGGACACGCAGCGGTGCCCAATAAGCCCCTCTCAGGCTATAAGCCTGATTCATTGCCCACCGCTGTCAGAATCTTTTGCTTTTTCTCTTGGGTCTCTGCTTTTGCTGTTGCTGTTCAGTTGCGTGTCTGGCAGAATACCCACCGCCGTCCAGTATGTACTCTACTTCTATAGAGCACTGTCCCCTAACCCCAACATTAAAAGAGAGACTGGAAGCTATGCGCAAACCCTGTTCCCTAACCCTAACCCTAACCAAGAGACTGCAAGCTATGCGCAAACCTTTTTCCCTAACCTTAAAAGTGAGAATGCAAGCTATGCGCAAACCCTTTTCCCTAACCCTAACCCTAAAAACGAGACTGCAAGTTATGCGCAAACCCTCTTCCCTAACCCTAACCTTAAAAAAGAGACTGCAAACTATGCGCAAACCCTGTTACCTAACCCTAACCTTAAAAAAGAGACTGCAAGCTATACGCAAACCCTTTTCTCTGAACCTAACCTTAAAAAGGAGACTGCAAGCTATGCGCAAACCCGATTCCCTGACCCTAATCCTAAAAAAGCGAATGCAAGCTATGTGCAAACCCGGTTCCCTAACCTTAACCTTAAAAAAGAGACTGCAAGCTATGCACAAAACCAGTTCCCTAACCCTAACTTTAAAAAAGAGACTGCAAGCTACTAGGGTTAGGGTTAGGGTTAGGGTAAGGGTTAGGGTTGGGGTTAGGGTTTAGGGTTAGGGTTAGGGTTAGGGTTAGGGTTAGGGTAAGGGTTAGGGGTTAGGGTTGGGGTTAGGGTTAGGGTTAGTCAGAATCTGTCTCAATGCACGATCTAACTATCGCGGGTTTACCCCATTCCAGGAACGCAGTGGTACCCAGTAAACCCCTCTCGGGCTATAAGCCCGATTCAGTGCCCACCGCTGTCAGAATCTTTTGCTTTTTCTCTTGGGTCTCTGCTTTTGCTGTTGCTGTTCTGTTGCGTGTCTGGCAGAATACCCACTGCCATCCGGTATGTACTCTGCTTCTATAGAGCACTGGCCCCGCCCACTGGGTAGAGTCAAGAGGTGGAGTCCGTGTTGATTGTTCTGCGTCACTGGCTCCGCCTCCTGGGCGGAGTCAGTGCTGATTGGTGTTACAACCCGCCCCAGGAAAAGGGGAGAGGGGGTAACTCAGGTTTTTATTCATAATTCCCTTGGGGTGGATTAAAGTGAAACGACACTAAATAATCGGTGTCTGAAAACATACTGGCAAGGTTTATTTTAACAATTCTGTATCAACAGGCATGCTAGCAGTTTGGGTGCTGTCATACCACAATGTGACACAGAGATAACCTTTGGGGGGGGGAAAGAAAATGCATAGGGGAGAGAAAGGCAGGAGAAGAGCAAGGGAGAGTAAGAGAAAGAAAAGCTGAGAGTGGACAGATGTATATAGTCACCGCCCACGGGGTCCAGCAATGCTTCCATGTCTGTCAGTTGAAGTGGTGGCCTTGATCTGCCGGGGGTGAAGGAGGGAAGTCCCCATACTCCAAGAAGTTATGAGTTATAGCCATGATTAGTGTCACGGACCTTGCCTCGAGCCTCCAACATCTCGAGGGTTGCAGTCTCTCTTCTAAGGTTAGGGAACAGGCTTTGGGCATAGCTTGCAGTTACTGTGTGGACCAATTGTCAGAGACTGAAATGGTTAATGATTTATGCATTCTAGGAGACTTTTCAGGCTTTTGACTTGCATGATACCTCTGATGAGCAGTCGGGCCCCTCCCTCCCTCCAGTGCTGACGGTGTGAAGCCCTGCAAAGGCAAGAGCTGAGCTTACAGGCTTTTGACTGTTGATATATCTGATGAGGAATCAGGCCCCTCCCTCCCTCTGCTATGAGATGTTGGGGTTAGGGTTAGGGTTAAGGTTAGCAAGGGTTAGGGTTTAGGTTTTAGGGTTTACGGTTTGGGGTTTAAGGTAGAGTTAAACCATCATTTTCGGGGTATGGGCCCGATAGCTTAATTAGCTGACCTTACTAGAAAATAATATAGAGGGAGTATAGAGGATTTTGATTCCTTTAGTGTAGGTTCGATTCCTACTTTTCTAAAATTAGGAAATGAGAGGATTGGTATACCTCTATGTTTACTTTATCATAGTAACCCTTTTGGATTCAGGCACATTTCCTTGAGTGTCTTAGGTAGGGGGGTAGGCCTGCATAGGAGATAGGAAGGCTGGTATGCCATAGGCATATGTTAGGGGTAAGAAGTTTTTTCAAAGCAAATGTATGAGTTGATCATATCGGAATCGAGGGTAAGAGGCGCGGATTCATAAGAATCCTGCGGAAAGGAGGAGGGTTTTTGTAGCTAAAGTAGGGGGAATGAGTTCTTGAGGGAGATTAAGTGAGCTGGGGTTTAGGAATAGAATGGTTGTGAGTGCATTTATTAGTATATATTAGCATATTCGGCAGGAAAAAACAAGGCGAATGGCCCTGCAGCATATTCTACGTTGAACCCTGAGACTAGTTCAGATTCTCCTTCTGTCAGGTCAAATGGAGGGCGGTTTGTTTCGGCAAGAGTGGAGATATATCATATTATTGCTAAGGGCCAGGAGGAGAAAATGAGGTAGAGAGGTTCTTGAGTTGTAGCTAGGGTATTGAGGGTGTAGTTACCACTAAGGCTAATTACGGATAGGAGAATAATGGCTAGGGTAACTTCGTAAGAGATAGTTTGTGCGACTGCTCGGAGGGCGCCGATTAAGGCATATTTTGAGTTAGAGGCTCACCCTGATCATAGAATTGAGTAGACTGCCAAGCTAGATAGAGCTAGAAGGAAGAGTATGCCAAGGTTTAGGTCAGTAAGGGGAAAGGGTAGGGGAAGTGGTGTTCAGATTGTAATTGCTAGGAGAAGGGCTAAGATAGGAGTAGATATAAATAAGTAAGGGGATGAAGTTGATGGACGAATTGGTTCTTTAATGAATAGCTTTACTCCATCTGCTATAGGTTGTAAGAGGCCAAATGGTCCTACAATATTAGACCCTTTTCGGGCTTGCATATAGCTTAGAGTCTTACTAAGTTAACTAGGGTAAGAAATGCTACGGCGATGAGGATGGAGAGAGCATAGGATATTGATATAATAAAGTAAGTGAGGGTTAAGTGAATTGTCATGTGGTTTGTGTTGGAGCTAGGGAGAGGATTTGAACCTCTGGGTAAAGGGCTTAAGCCTTCTGCATTTGCCAAGCTCTGCCACGCTAGCGGTCCTTTTCTAGGAGGGGGTTATGGTGGAGCTCTTAGTAATTTAGTTGGGTTCATTACTGGGTGCGAAGACGTGCTTGTGGCATAGGCCTTACTTCTTCGATCCTTTCGTACTAGAAGGAGTTGGAACATAGATAGAAACCGACCTGGATTACTCCGGTCTGAACTCAGATCACGTAGGACTGTTAATCGTTGAACAAACGAACCCTTGGTAGCGGTTGCACCACTAGGATGTCCTGATCCAACATCGAGGTCGTAAACCTCCTTGTCGATGTGGGCTCTTGAAGGAGATTGCGCTGTTATCCCTGGGGTAGCTAGGTTCATTAATCAATTATATTGGGTCTGGTTACTATTAGCACGTTGATGGGTAGTTCTTGGTTAAGATGGATTGTCTGATATTTGGAGGTTAAGTTTGTCTCCAAGGTCGCCCCAACCCAAAAATGCACACCAGCAAAATCCCGGGAGAGTAGGCCCTGTGGGTGAGTATTGTTTATGGGAGTGGTAGCAGATTTTAAAGTTCCACAGGGTCTTCTTGTCTTATGGGGTTATTCCTGCTTTTGCACGGGAAGATCAATTTCACTGATTATCTGTAGGAGACAGCTAAGACCTCGTTAAGCCATTCATACAAGTCCCGATTTATGGGACAATTGATTGTGCTACCTTTGCACGGTTAGGATACCGCGGCCGTTGAACGAATTGTCACTGGGCAGGCTTCACCTTTAATACTTGGTTTGCTAAAGGCTATGTTTTTGGTAAACAGTCGGGTCTTGGATTTACCTAGTTCCTTTTACAGATTTTAATCGTCTTTGGGGGTTCTCCATAGGTGGGTTAACAGAGTTTTGGGTATAAGGTCTTGTTAAGGTTAAAAACTATCCTGTGGATTGTTAATAATATTGTAATGTAAGCTTGCGCCATAGAGGGGATCCCTAGTTACTTATTTTAACATAAATTCTCTTATTTAATATAAGTTGGCCTATTGGGGAAGAGGGAGTCATGAGGAAGTTTAGATTTTTTTAGGTGAGGAGCTTTGACGCATTCTTTAATGGTGGCTGCTTGAAGGCCCACAATTAAGCTGTAATTAAATTTATCCGCTAGGGGAGAGTGTATTCTTTTTTAAAGGAGCTGTACCTCCTTTAAATAGCCCTTAATTCGCTTCATGTGGGTTGAGTGTAGTCCTGGGAGGTGAATTAAGAGGGAACTAAGATTCATTTCATAGGCAACCAGCTATCACCCAGCTCGATTGGCTTTTCACCACTACTAACGAGTCTTCCCACTCTTTTGCAACAGAGACGGGTTTGCTCAGTAGATAGCTGCTCATAAGTAGCTCGCTTGGGTTTCGGGGAAGCAAGCTTAAATTGGCGTTTTGCTTGGGTTGTTCTCGCTAAATCATGATGCAAAAGGTACAAGGGTTGGTCTTTGCTATTTATTGCTTGGTTTGTCATTACTATTTCATTCTTCCCTTACGGTACATGATCTCTATTGCGTCTTGAGTTTACTTTTCTATCGCCTATACTAGGTTGAGTGAGAGAATGTTTTGATTTAATGGGTAGTATTAACTTAGTTTCTATGTAATCTGGTAGAAGAGCTAGAGTTAGGCTTCAAGGCGATCTGATATGGAACAGATATCTTTCAGGTGTAAGCTGAATGCTTTAGTTATAGCTACGTCTTGGTAGACTAAGTGCACCTTCCGGTACACTTACCTTGTTACGACTTGCCTCATCTCTAGCTTAGGGGTTTATTATAAATAAAATTAATCCTAGCTTGTGAGGAGGGTGACGGGCAGTATGTACGTGCTTCAGAGCCAGCTTAAAGGAGGCATTATTATCCTGTTTTACTGTTAAATCCGCCTTTTAGGAGTGATTTCACACTCCTTGTCGTGAGGTATTCTATGCTAGAAAATGTAGCCCATTTCTACCATCTCATGAGCTATACCTTGACCTGTCTTATTAGTGGGATGTTGCTGTTGTGCCCACTGTTAAACCCTCAGTTTAGGGGTGGGCTGACGATGGCGGTATATTAGGCTGATTTGGCAAGGGATGGTTGGGTGTATCGTGGGTTCTCGGTTATAGAACAGGTTCCTCTAGGTGGGTTTGGAGCACCGCCAAGTCCTTAGAGTTTTCAGCGTTTGTGCTCGTAGTTCTCAGGTGGATGCTTAAGTGGTGAAAGCATCGGGATTTAGGGCCAGGCATAGTGGGGTATCTAATCCCAGTTTGTGTCCTGGCTTTCGTGGAGTTTTGTTGATCATGAAGCTAAGATCATTTCTATGGGAGTATTGGATGCATCTTGTGCTTATAACAGCTTGGTTACATTTCAGTCTTAGTTGAAGTGATAATGAAAAACCACTCTTTACGCCGTATAAAGTTAATTTGGGTTTCTTGTGTGACCGCGGTGGCTGGCACAAGATTTACCAACCCTGGTAAGTTGCTTTAACTAAGTCAAGTTTACACTTATTGCTTAATATTAATTACTGCTGAAAACCCGTGGGGGTGTGGCTAGGCAAGGCGTTTTGAGCTACAATTGGAGTGGTGTGCCTGATGCCTGCTCCTGCTGTCTTTTTAAGGTACTGAGGGCATTTTCACTGGGATGCGGATACTTGCATGTATATATTTGGCAAGAACTAACTGTAAGGTTAGGACTAAGTCTTTTTTGTCCTTGGGTATGTGTAATAGCCGTCTTAACATCTTCAGTGTTATGTTTTATTGTAAGCTACAAGGACTAAGGCTGTTATAGGCATAGTGATTATTATTGGGGCTTGTTTTAGTTGTAGTAATAGTTGCTATTGATTTAGGATTTGTTTAGTGGTTGGAGAAGTAGTTCTAGTGGATAACAAAAATGTGTTGTTGAGAAGTTAGAAGAGTAGAAAGGGGCAGGATTGTAGTGTTGTGGGCGGGTTTGTTAAGGTTTTATGTTCTTGTAGTTGAAATTACAACGATGGTTTTTCAGGCCAAAGGTCTTGGATAGAGGCCAAGCAGGAATTGTTATGACGTACTTTATACTATTTTTAAGTGTTAGTTTTATTTTGGGAGGACTAGCAGTTGCTTCCAATCCTTCTCCATACTATGCAGTAGTGGGGTTAGTGTTGGCGTCTATTGTAGGGTGTGGATGGTTAATGAGTTTGGGGGTGTCTTTTGTATCACTAGTGTTATTTCTGGTATATTTAGGTGGGATGTTAGTGGTTTTTGTGTATTTGGTTTCATTGGCAGCAGATCCATTTCCTGAGACCTGAGGGGACTGGCAGGTTGTTGGGTATGGTGCTGGGTTAGTTTTAGTGTTGGGGGGTGGGGTGTTTATTATAGGGCTATCTGAGTTAGAGTGGTTAGGGATAAACACAGTGGATAGTGGGGGTGTTTTATCTATTCGGTTGGATTTTGAGGGAGCGGCTATGTTTTATTCTTGGGGGGTGGGACAATTTTTAATTGCGGGCTGGGGTCTGTTGCTGACGTTGTTTGTTGTGCTAGAACTTGTACGAGGGTTGTCTCGTGGGGCAATTCGGGCGGTTTAAGGAGATGTGGTTCAGAGAATAGTTTAATGAAAATGCCAGGTTTGGGAGTTGGTGATAAAGGTTTGATTCCTTTTTTTCTGAAGGGTTGGAAAAAAGTTTGGGAGCAACTGTTAAAGGTGTGTGTGGGTGGAATATTAGTTAGAGTAGTGGGGGCGATTAATTGGGGAGGTAAGAGGGTGAAAGGAAATGATGGGGTAGATTAAAGTGTAAACAAACAAATGAACAAATGAATGATGAAAGGAAATGATGGGGTAGATTAAAGTGTAAACAAACAAATGAACAAATGAATGATGAAAGGAAATGATGGGGTAGATTAAAGTGTGTTAAAAAAATTTAACAAATTGATGATGCAAATGTCTTAATTGGAAAATTAGGGGAATGGAAAGTTTGTAAAATTTGAAATTTTTGTTAAAAAATTTAAAAACAAAAATTAATGATGAATAGAGGGAAAGTCCCTAGATCATTGCAAAAAATGACAAAAGTTTTGTAATTTTTTGTGAAATTGACGACAAAAAATATGTCTGGTGTGCATTAATTAAATTGCAACTTGATGAGAGACGTAATGGAAAAACCAAGCCAACAGCACATGACAGTGCATCAGTGCAACAGTATGAGACCGAATAACACTTGAAACCATATCATTAATTTTCACACGAAAGTGAGAAAACCGCTCGTCGACCATAAGGGGTACATGTCAACCATATATGGGAACCCCCTGGCGGAGCACTCTGAAGGGCTTATTGAGATCTACCCCAAAAAAATAAACCAAAAGTTTAGAAGAGAGAAAATGCCGCGATCACGAGGTCCAGGTTGGCCGAACATCCCCAACCATTAGTAACGGAGCGCAAGTTTAGGAAAATTAAGCAAGTTATGGCCCTGACCGAGGAACCAGAGGCGACAAAGAGCAAGTTATGAGAGTGGGTTATTGGTGGAAAGGGAAAGAATACACCTGAAGCTGGACATGATAAACATTACTAACGCCGGGTTGCTGGTTTCTCGTGAGGAGTATGACTAATAAATAACCCAGCACTTCTTGGTTGGTACATAGAGCAAGGTTAAGTGGTGAGTGGTCCATGGACCGTGGATTTTAGGTTCTGTGACGTTCCTCGTATTGAGAAGGATTTTATGCGAAAATTAGCAGTTTTAGGTTTTAGTTCGTTTGGCGGGATTATTCCTAGAACATGACATGTTATGTCCTTGTGTGGGAATGTACCTAGATCTGTGAATGACAAGTTTTGGATCGTATGGGAGATAGTATGGAAATTTGGATGGTTTTTGCAATAATAGTATGTCAGATTTTCCTACATGCATGTTATGTCTAATGTGGTGGAGGATGCTATGCAAAGTAATACATACCGTAGGGTATGGGGGGAGGGGGGGGCCCCTCCCCTTGATGTACGTGTTGATTGGAAAGTTGGGGGGTGCTTGGATATTTTTTGGAAAACTCTAAGAAGGGGGCGGCCTTCAGTCTTTGGTTTACAAGACCAACGTTTTTTATAAACTATTAGAGTGATTAGAGGTTGAGTATCTTATTTTCTAGGAGACTAGTAATGGGGAATAAGATGAGAATGATTGTGAAGTAGGTAGTTGAGGCGAGTTGTCCGATGATAATAAATGGATGTTCGACTGGTTGGCTACCGATTCATGTAAGGATTAAAAGATTTGTTACTAGGATTCAGAATAGAAGTTGGGAGAGAGGTCGGAAGGTTATAGTTCGTTGCTTTGACATGTGGAGGAATGGGGCTAGAAATAGAATTAAGACGGAGGCGGCTAGGGCTAGGACTCCTCCTAATTTGTTGGGGATTGATGGTAGGATGGCATATGCAAATAGGAAGTACCACTCAGGTTTAATGTGGGGAGGTGTTACTAATGGGTTTGCAGGTGTAAAATTTTCTGGATCTCCTAAGAGGTTGGGTGAGAATATGGCAAGTGTTATTAGAGGAATGAGGAGGAACAAAAGGCCTAGAATATCTTTTATTGAGAAATAGGGGTGAAATGGGATTTTGTTGCAGTCTGAATAAATACCTAGGGGGTTGTTTGAGCCTGTTTTGTGTAAGAAAGTTAAGTGGATGAGGGTGAGACCTGCAATTAGAATGGGAGGAGGAAGTGGAGGGCAAAGAACCGGGTAAGTGTAGGGTTGTCAACTGAGAATCCTCCTCAAGCTCATTCTACAAGTGTTTGGCCAATGTAAGGAATTGCTGAGAATAGGTTAGTAATTACTGTAGTGCCTCAGAATGATATTTGGCCTCATGGGAGGACATATCCTACGAAGGCAGTTGCTATTAGAGTTAAAAGGAGAATAACTCCTGTGTTTCAGGTTTCTTTATATAGGTAGGAACCATAGTAGAATCCTCGTCCAATGTGTAGGTAAATGCATATGAAGAAGAAGGAGGCGCCGTTTGCATGGAGGTTTTGGATTAGTCAGCCGAATTGAACATTTCGGCATGTATGGGCGACGGACGTGAATGCCAGGGTGATATCCGCTGTATAATGTATTGCTAGTAGGAGGCCAGTGGTGATTTGGATTGTTAGACAGATGCCAAGAAGAGATCCAAAGTTTCATCAGGCGGAAATGTTTGGTGGTGTTGGGAGGTCAGTTAAAGAATTGTTGATTATTTTTAGAAGGGGGTGATGTTTCCGTAAGTTAGGGGCCATTAATTCTTAGTTCTGTGTAAATAAGATTATAATTAAGATAGATAGAGCGAAGGATCCTAGATAGGTTTTGATTAGTCCGGAGTGTAGAGTAGTTGAGATTTTGGATACTTTGAGTTGAAGGGTCGCTAGTCCTTCTGGGCCTATTTTTTTATATCAGGATAGGTCGATTAAATGGGATGCAATGTTCTGGCCGTTGTTTAGGAGTTTAGTAGAGCTGAGGCGGTGTATAAGGGGGTTAAAATATCCTAGAGTGCTGGAGAAGTTTATAGTGATATTTTGTTTGGGGGCAGAGAAGGTATGTGTGAGTTTTGATAGTTCTAATGCCAGAATGATGCCTAATGTTGTAATAATGATAGCAGTGGTTTCTGCGACCAGTGGTATGGTTATAGGCGGGGTTTTTGTAGGGGAGATATAAGAGGTAATTAATAGACCAGCTATAATACTTCCGAGAGCGAGACGAGTAATTGGGTTTGTGACTGCTGGGTTGTTTTCATTGATGGGAGTAATGGAGGGAATCCGGGTGTAGTCAGTTTGTACTAGTAGGGCTATACGTAGGCTGTAAGTTGCAGTAAAAGCTGTAGCTACGAGGGTTAGGAGGAGTGCTCAGGTGTTTAGATAGGAGGTGTTAAGACTTTCGATAATGAGATCTTTTGAGTAAAACCCTGCTAAAAATGGTGTTCCTATGAGAGCTAAATTTCCGATTGTCAGGCATGAGGTAGTTGTAGGGAGTAGTTTCTGCAATCCTCCTATTTTTCGAATGTCTTGTTCACCGTTAAGGCTGTGAATGATAGACCCAGAGCAAAGGAAGAGTATGGCTTTAAAGAATGCATGCGTAGAGATGTGTAGGAAGGCTAGTTGAGGTAGATTTAGGCCAATAGTGACTATTATTAGTCCTAGTTGGCTGGATGTAGAGAAAGCAATAATTTTTTTGATGTAATTTTGGGTAAGAGCGCATGTAGCGGCAAATAGGGTGGATAGGGCACCTATACAAAGGCACATAGGGCAATTTGGTTGTTACATAATATGTGGTGAGTGCGAATAAGTAGAAAGATTCCAGCAACTACTATTGTGCTGGAATGGAGTAGGGCAGATACAGGGGTTGGCCCTTCTATAGCTGCTGGGAGTCATGGATGCAGGCCAAATTGGGCGGATTTACCTGTGGCGGCTAGGATGAGCCCTAAGAGAGGGAGAAGGGATATTTGGTCTGGGGAGGATTGTTGTTGAATTTCTCAAGTGTTTATTGAGGATGCTAGTCATGCTATGCAGAGGATTAGTCCAATATCCCCAATACGGTTGTAAAGTACGGCTTGAAGTGCAGCGGTGTTGGCTTCTGCTCGACCGTGTCACCATCCAATCAGGAGGAAGGATATAATTCCGACTCCCTCTCAGCCGATAAATAAGAGGAATATGTTATTAGCGATGATTAAGATGAGTATTGCAATGAGAAAAATTAGAAGGTAAAGAGAGAATTTTGTGGTGTGGGGTTCTGAGGCTATATATCATGTTGTAAATTGAAGAATAGATCATGTTACGAATAGTGCAATAGGAAAAAACGTTAAGGAGTACTGGTCTATTTTAAGGCTAAAAGGGATTTTGAAGTTCGCAATAAATTTTCATTCTCAATAGAAAGTGGTATTTTCCATATTTAAGTAGATGGAGAGGATTATGGGAAATAAACTAACTATGAAGGAAGTTTTAACAGTGTGTATGATGGTTGTTGGAGAGTTTAGATAGTTTTTGGATAGGAGGGGGAGTAGGATGAGTATAGAGAGGGTAGCCAGGGTCAAGAATATAGAGGTGTTGAGGATTAATGGGAAGTCCATTACTTTTACTTGGACTTGCACCAAGATGAATGGCTCCTAAGACCAGTGGATTGCTATTATCCTTTAAAAGTAAGGGGGCTGAGGTCTTAGGCTCAGATGCAAGAGTTAGCAGTTCTTGTTGGTTAAACCTCCCCTCGGCAGGCAAGAAGAGTTTAACTTCTATTTTTAGGATCACAGTCTAATGTTTGGTTTAAAACTATGTTTGCATGTGGGAATTCCTGAGATTAGCTCTGGTTTTAGGATGAGGAGGAGGGAGGGTAGGATATGAAGTGTTATAAGGAGATGTTCTCGTGTATTTGAATTTTGGGTGGTTGTAATATAGGTTGGAGTTGGACCTCGTTGGGTTATAAGGAGTATGTAGAGGGTATAGGCTGCAGTTAGTAGAGTTGCGGCTCCGGTTAGGATAATGGTGAAGGTGGATCAGTTGAAGAGTGCAATTATGATAGTTAATTCAGCTATCAGGTTAGTGGTAGGAGGAAGGGCTATGTTTGTTAGGTTGTCTAGGAGCCATCAGATTCCTGTTAGAGGTAAAAGGGGTTGTAGGCCTCGTGTTAGAAGGAGAGTACGACTATGTATGCGTTCATAGTTTGTATTAGCTAGGCAAAATAGTATGGAAGAGGTGAGTCCATGTGAAATCATTAGGATTATGGCCCCTGAAAAGGATCAGTGGGTTTGGATTATTGTTGCGGCAATGACTAGACCTATGTGGCTTACTGAGGAGTAGGCGATTAATGACTTAAGGTCAATTTGGCATAGGCAGATGGAGCTTGTCATTAGTGCCCCTCATAAGGCTAGGGTTAAAAATGGGTAGTAGAGGTAGTCTAATAGGGAGTTTGTAATTATTGAGGTACGCATAATGCCGTATCCCCCAAGTTTGAGGAGGAGCGCAGCTAGGAGTATGGATCCTGCGATTGGTGCCTCTACATGGGCTTTTGGGAGTCATAGGTGTAGTCCGTAAAGGGGAGCTTTCACTATGAAAGCGAGCAATAGGGTTAGACTTGATATGAGGCCTGTTCAGGAGTTTGTAAGAGATGAGTGTGAAAGTTTTATTATAGTGATGTGTATAGTTCCTGTTTGAGTGTGAAGATAGAGGATCACTACTAATAGGGGAAGAGAACTAATTAGTGTCTAAAATAAGAGGTAGATTCCAGCACTTAAAAGTTCTGGTTGGCTACCCCATCGTGTGATTAGAATTAGGGTAGGGATTAGGGTAGCTTCGAATGCGATATAAAATAATATCAGTTCTAAGGCTGAGAAGGCAAAGATAATGAATGGTTGGGTGAGGATTATGGTTATGGTAAAAATATATTTTCGTGTGGGAGGTTCTTGTTGAAGGTGATTTTGGCTTGCCAGGATTATAAGAGGTAGAAGTCAACAAGATAGAACTAATAAGGGGGATGAAATTTGATCAGTTCCAAGTCATGGTGATAGGTTTTTGCTAGGGTAATAGGTTGAAGGAAGTCATTGTAAGCTAGCGGTTGCAATTAAGAGGCTGTGCGAGGTGACATTGAGTCATAGGAATTTTGGAGGAGATAGGAGGGTTATGGGGAGTAATATGATTGTAGGGAGAATAATTTTTAACATTGTAGAAGGTTTAGATTGTGTAAATGATCCGATCCGTGAGTTCGGGTGGAAGCTACTAGGACTGCTAGACCAGCGCCTGCTTCACAGGCTGAGAATGCTAACATAAGAATGGGCATTAAGGTGGGGGATGTTGTTTGGGTTTGAATAGGTCATATGGAGAGGGCAATGTATATTGATAGTATTATGCTTTCTAAGCATAGCAGGGCAGAAATTAGGTGTATTCGGTGAAAGGCTAGTCCTAGACTACTTAGGGTGAAGGCAGAGTAGAAACTTAAATGCAGAAAGGTCATTGAGAAAGTCACGGAGTAGGACTGTGGTTTGTTGAGCCGAAATCAACTGTCTTTGCTAGACCAACTTTCTGAAGTTATTCTGCTCATTCTAAGCCCCCTTGAATTCATTCATAAATTAGCCCTAGTGCGAGGAGGAGAATGACTGTGGAGGTTCATGTTAAGGTAGTGAGGGGGGAGAGGAGTTGAGTAGCCCATGGGAGGGGCAGTAGGAGGGCAATTTCTAGGTCGAACAAGAGGAATAAGATTGCGACAAGGAAGAATCGGATTGAAAATGGGAAGAATGCTCAGAAGAATCCTAGGAAGAAGAATGCTTCGGATGTAATAAATAAAATTATTCCGTAACGTAAGCCCTTTTGGACTGTAGGGGTATGGTGGCCTTGGAATGTGCTTTCTCGTACGATGTCACGTCATCATTGGAGTATCCCTAGGATTATAGAGAGTAGGCCTAGGAGTAAGAGTTGGATAGAGTTGTGGTGAAATCATATGGCTAACCCAGAGGTAGTGAGGAGGGCGGCTGCTGCTCCAAAAATGGGTCAAGGGCTTGGGTCTACTATGTGAAATGAGTGGGCTTGGTGTGTCATTAAGGGTTAAATGTTTTCTTGTAAGTAAAGGCTTAGAAGAAGTACAAAGACATATGCTTGGATTATTGCCACGGCCACTTCTAGAATTGTTAAGAGGAGTAGAATTGTTATAGTTAGAAGGGACACGGTAGGTATAATGGGAAGGAGGACGGTAGTGGCTGTTGAAATGAGTTGGATGAGCAGGTGTCCTGCTGTGAGGTTGGCTGTGAGGCGAACTCCTAAGGCTAAAGGGCGAATGAGAAGGCTTGTTGTTTCAATTATGATGAGGGCAGGAATTAGAGGTGTTGGGGTGCCTTCTGGTAGGAGGTGTCCAAGGGAAGCTGAAGGTTGGTTTCGTAGGCCTGTTAGCAGGGTGGCAAGTCATAGAGGGAAGGCGAGGGCTAGGTTTATTGATAGTTGGGTAGTAGGTGTGAATGTGTAAGGTAGGAGGCCTAACAGGTTAATTGTTAGAAGTATAATTATGAGTGATGATAGGATTAGGGCTCATTTATGGCCTTTTTTGTTTAATGGGGTTATTAGTTGTTTTGTGATTAAATGGAGAAATCAGAGTTGAAGAGTTGAAAGACGATTTGTAACTCATCGATTGCCAGGAGAAGGAAGTAATAGGGTTGGGAATAACAGTGAGATGAGGATAAGGGGGATTCCGAAGAGGGTTGGGCTTATGAATTGATCAAAGAAGCTTAGGTTCATGGTCAGTTTCAGGAATGGGTTTTTATAGTGGGTAGTGTTTTGTTGGAGGGTGAGTTAGTTGGGGTAAATAGTAAGAGTTTAGGTTAAAGGATAAGAGAAAAAGTGAATCATGAAGTTAGTATGATAAAAAGTCAAGGTGCGGGGTTTAGTTGGGGCATGTCATTAAGGAGGGTGAATAATCCTCTTTCTCTAGCTTAAAAGGTTAGTGCTGGTTCATAGCTTCTTAATGATTAGGATGTTAGAAGTGAAGATCAGTTTTCGAAGTGTGTTAGAGGGGCTGATTCTACTACGATAGGTATGAAGCTGTGGTTGGCTCCACAGATTTCTGAGCACTGACCGTAGAAGATTCCAGGACGGGTTGTGATAAAGGAAGTTTGGTTCAGTCGTCTTGGAATTGCATCGGTTTTTACACCAAGGCTAGGAACAGCTCAGGAGTGGAGAACGTCATCAGCTGTAACAATAATTCGAATCGGGGATTCTATTGGAATGACGATGCGGTTATCAACTTCTAGGAGGTGGAAATGACCGAGTGGTAGATCCATAGTTGGTAGTATGTAAGAGTCAAAAGATAAATCTTTAAAGTCTGTATATTCGTAGGATCAGTATCATTGGTGGCCAATAGCTTTGAGGGTGAGGTCAGGCTCATCGATTTCGTCTATCATGTAGAGGATTTGAAGGGATGGGAGGGCTAGTATAATTAGGACAATGGCAGGTAAGATTGTTCAGACTAGTTCTACTTCTTGTGCGTCGACGGTGTTGGAGGATAGTTTTTCTATAAGTATAAGAGCTAGTAAATACAGGACTAGGCTACAAATGGCTAGTGCAACTATTAGGGCGTGGTCGTGAAATTCAATAAGTTCTTCTATAATAGGGGATGAAGCGTCTTGAAAACCAAATTGAGAGTGGTTGGCCATGGAGTTGGGATGGGATGTACTGGGTTTTCACCTGTGATTTAGTCTTGACAAGACTATGTAATGATTTTACTAACAACCCATAAGAAAGAAGCATGAGTGGTTTGATGCGGTTGGCTTGAAACCAGCTTATGAGGGTTCGATTCCTTCCTTTCTTGTACTTGGACAAAAGCTGGTTCTTCAAAGGTATGGTAGGGAGGAGGGCAGCTGTGAATTCATTCAATGTTTGTGGAGGTAAGTTCTGGTTGCACTACTTTCCGTTTGGATGCGAAGGCTTCTCAGATAATGAACATTAGTATAATTACAGCTACTATGGAGATGAGGGAGCCGATGGAGGATAGGGTGTTTCATAGGGTATAAGCATCTGGGTAGTCTGAGTATCGTCGTGGTATACCAGCTAGGCCTAGGAAATGTTGTGGGAAGAATGTTAGGTTGACCCCAAAGAATATTACTCCAAAGTGGGCTTTAGCTCATGTAGAGTGAAGGGTGTAGCCAGTGAACAGTGGGAATCAATGTGTGAAGCGAGCTAAAATGGCGAATACTGCCCCCATAGATAATACATAGTGGAAATGTGCAACTACGTAGTAGGTGTCGTGCAGGGCAATGTCTAGGGAGGAGTTGGCAAGAATGATGCCTGTTAGTCCACCAATGGTGAAGAGGAAAATAAAGCCTAGGGCTCATAGTATGGGCGGGTCTCATTTGATTGTTCCACCGTGTAGGGTTGCTAGTCAGCTGAAGACTTTAATGCCAGTGGGGATTGCAATAATTATGGTGGCGGATGTGAAGTAAGCTCGGGTATCTACGTCCATTCCAACTGTAAATATGTGGTGAGCTCATACGATAAAGCCCAAGAAACCAATGGATAATATGGCTCAGACTATGCCTATGTAGCCAAAGGGTTCTTTTTTACCGGTGTAGTAGGCTACAACATGGGAAATAATTCCGAATCCTGGTAGGATAAGGATGTAGACTTCTGGATGGCCAAAAAATCAGAATAAGTGTTGATATAAAATTGGGTCTCCGCCTCCTGCGGGGTCAAAGAATGTAGTGTTTAGGTTTCAATCTGTTAGAAGTATTGTAATGCCAGCAGCGAGGACTGGTAGGGAGAGGAGAAGTAGAACTGCAGTAATTAGGACGGATCAAACGAATAGAGGGGTTTGGTATTGTGAGAGAGCAGGTGGTTTTATATTGATTGCTGTGGTGATAAAGTTGATTGCCCCAAGGATGGATGAGACACCTGCCAGGTGAAGGGAGAAGATGGCAAGGTCTACTGATGCACCGGCGTGGGCTAGATTTCCGGCTAGGGGTGGGTATACTGTTCATCCTGTTCCGGCCCCGGCTTCTACTGTAGAAGATGCTAGAAGAAGTAGGAAGGATGGAGGAAGTAGTCAGAAGCTCATGTTATTTATTCGTGGAAATGCTATGTCGGGGGCACCAATTATTAATGGTACTAATCAGTTACCAAACCCTCCGATTATAATAGGCATTACTATAAAGAAAATTATAACGAAGGCATGTGCGGTGACGATTACATTGTAAATTTGGTCATCGCCTAAAAGGGTGCCTGGCTGTCCTAGTTCTGCTCGAATGAGGAGACTAAGGGCTGTGCCGATTATACCAGCTCATGCGCCAAAAATAAGGTAAAGTGTGCCGATATCTTTGTGGTTAGTGAAAAATAGTCAACAGTTGATGAAAGCCATAGGTAAGATGGCTGAGTGTAGAAGTGTTAGGTTGTAGTCCTTTTTACAGAGGTTTGATTCCTCTTCTTATCGATTCTGTAGTGAAGTTCACGTTGAGTTGCAAGCTCATTGATGTGCATTAAACATGCGCCGGGATCTAGTAGACAGAAACCTGTTGGTTGGGGCATTTAGCTGTTAACTAAAATTTTATGGGATCAAAGCCCATCTGTCTAGGGGGAGGTTCTAGTTTAATTAAAGCATCTGAGTTGCATTCAGGAGATGCAGGTTAGTATCCTGTGTACCTTAACAGAAACTAAGAGGGATTAGCCCTTGTTTAAGGCTTTGAAGGCCTTCAGTTTAAATAACCTAAGTTTCTAAGGGATTGCGAGTACTATGGGAGATAGTGGTAGGAGTATAATTGATAAGGAGGTAAAGGTTGTGGTTAGGGTGTTAGTTGGTTTGTTAGTTTGTCATTGTTCTATGTAGTTAGTGAAGTTTGGGGGTAGTGTGATGGTTGCACAGTAGGCCAGTCGTAGGTAGAAGAAAAGTCCAAGTAAAGAGAGTAGGGTAATAGCTGTGGCTACTACTGTTCTTGTTTTGTGAGCTCTTGAATAATTAACCATTTGGGTAGGAATCCCGTTAGGGGAGGAGAAGACCTGCAAGGGAGAGGAGAGTGAGCATAAGGATTGTGGTTAGTGATGGAATTTTGGTTCATGTGGATATAACAGTGGATAGTTTTAGGGTATTGGTTGTGTTAAGGATGAAGAAGATGGCGGAAGTTGTTACAGTATATAGATAGAACGTAATTAAAGTCAGATTGGGGTTATAGTTGAGAATAATAGTTATTCATCCTAGGTGTGCGATAGATGAGAAATAAAAAGATTTTCTCTCTACTTCCTGTCAGCAGCGATACCTGGCCACTTCATGGGAAGCAGGGCTTCACCACACAGAGAAGCCGCTCAGAAGGCATGTATTGTAAAAAAATGGATTTTCCCCCTTTCCTGTTCCTTTCCTGAGCTCTTGTAGCTGAGCTGACGCCATATATTCTGCAATGTCCCTTTGGTCCATTTGGCTCAACTGACCTGTCTGTATCGCCTCCCGTGATCTTGCCCCCGATTCAGGGGACGAAGCCGACAATGCAGATGCTGCACCAGCCCTGCTCAGCAGTTGCCAAAGCACTGGTGTGATTAACCCCTTTGTAGCTCCCAATGCAAAGCACAGCACTGTGACGCCTGCAGTGAGAAAATAAACTCCAGCTCAGACAGACCCAACACGTGGGATTCTGAAATGTCTCAGGGTTCCTTTGGTTCCACGATGCCCCTCTCAGACCTGGCAGTAGAAAAATAAATCAAAAAATTGAGAAGAAATCATCTTAAAGTCATGCTAAGCCTGTCTTCTACAGTCCAGAATCTATATATGTGTGACTGCAGATACTTGGGATGAGGGTAGATGCTCAGAGGAATTCATGGGTTTGATCTAGGAAACCTGTCCCAAAGTTTTCACTGCCTTTTCCTCCTTGGACATTTCCTGATGCCCGGAGGAAGCTCATGTCCAACAGCAGCAGGCGACCCTTGTATAACAAGGAATGAATGATGCTCCTCGTGTGGTGGTGAGACAAAGAGAAGTTTATTCAAAATTCCCACTCAAATCCCTGCGTACCATGTGACTTCTTCAGCCAATAGAGTTATATGTGACTGCGCATGTCCCCTCGGGCCCATCGCCCTGGCACATCCCCTGTGCATCCAGACACGCCTCCCACATATCCCCTCTCTCTAATATCTTAAAGAAGTCACAAAAAGCAGTGCAAAAAACAGTGCAAACAACCAGAACATTGTAAACTACCAAGCTTCGCAGCGACCCAGCGCATTGCTTCGCTTAGCTTCTTAACTCTAATATAAACCTTTTAAAACCTTATATTCCTATAGGGTAGTGCAACTTGGATAATTATTTTATTAACTTGGGGCCTTTAGCCCAACTGTGTGTAAACTATAACTTTTATTAATCTGAGGGTTTTTTAATAACTGGGGATTTCAAACTTTATTCAAGAAACAGGGTAAGCATATCAAAACTCAATTCTTTCAAGGTGACCTTGTGGTGTAGGTAATGTGGTCTTGTGAGGTATTCTGTGTTTTTATGTTTTCCAGTCACACAACTCTCTTATTCATTCACTCATCTCACACACGACGGCCGTCATCATTCACGCATACACATACACACACCAATATTTGCAGTTTGCTTGTCACCACATTGGTCATTAATATAAACTGAAACATAACATAACTGTTTTTAAACTCCTGAGTTATCTGGTTCCTGCAGCTGTGATTGTGTATCCAAATAGGGCTTTACACACCTGGAGGGAATCCACTTCAGTTCTTTTCCTGTTGCCACACAAGCGTAACCTCTCCCCCAAGTCAGAAGATCTGAAGGTCCTGTCCATTGTCCCGAGATCAAATCTTTTACCATGACTAATGGCCTGGGAGAGGCAAACGCCTGAGATTTGTGCTGCTTCTCATATCTGCTTTCAGCACTGTCACAATTTAAAAAATTGATAACATATGTGGCTTTCCACAAACGTTCTTGCGGACTGTATAGCTTCTCCCCCCCTCTTTGTTTTATTAGCATCTCTTTCAGTGTGCGGTGTGCCCTTTCTACAATTGCTTGTCCCGTAGGTGAGTGTGGAATTCCTGTAATATGTGAAATTCCCCATTCTGATAGGAAATTCCTTACCTTTTCAGAGACGTATGCTGGTCCGTTATCGGTCTTAATCTGTTGTGGAGTGCCAAGGGTAGCAAAACAGCTTAGCCAGTGTCTTATTACATCCTTGGCTTTCTCACCTGTGTGTGCTGTAGCAGTGATGTACTGTGAATGTGTGTCTACAGTTACATGTACATATTTCAAGGGGCCAAATTCTGGGATGTGTGTAACATCTGTTTGCCATATCTGATTGGATATTAACCCTCTGGGGTTAACACCTTCCTGAGATGGCATGGGGGTAATTTTTTGACAGTCTGGACAAGTCAATATGATATCTCGGGCCTGATTGATAGTAATTTTGAATTGTCTCTTTAGAGAGCGTGCATTCTGGTGGAAAAATGAATGGGACAATTTTGCTTGCTCAAGGGTTCTAGGTACTGTGTTGAACATTGCTGCTTTGTCAGCTTCTCGGTTCCCTTCAGCTATTGGCCCTGGCATGTCAGTGTGAGACCTGATGTGCATTATATAAAAATCAAACCTTCTGTGATTGACAAGGAACCAAATACAACGCATTTCAAACAACAAATGAGGGTTAGAAACATCCCGAAGAAATGAACATTCTAGACGTGAAACTAGCCCTGCAGCATAACAAGAATCAGTGACAATATTAACAGGTTGTTCAGAAAACTTTTCCAAGGCAATACGAATGGCAACCAGTTCCAGAACCTGCACAGAGCATTGGTTCATGGTCTGTAGTTTTTGTTCCCATTGTCCGGTATCAGGATTTATCCAAGTCACTGCAGCTTTCTGTGATCGCCCAGATGCATCTGTAAAAACTGTGAGGCCTTTTACTGGCTCACTTCTGCATCTAGTCGTGGTTCTTAAAGGCAAATTACCGATTTCTGCCCAAAGTTTGTGCTTAGGGAGATTAACTGAAATGTTACCATCAAAACCTGCTAAGGCAGCTTAGAACTCGGTGTCCTCAGCTAGCATCCAAGCTAAATTGTCCTTCGTGGCTGGAATGTAGATGACCGCTGGATCCCTTCCATCTAGTTCCTGTAATCGAACTCTGTCTTTAATAACAAGCTTAGCAAACATTTCATTAATTGTCCATAGAGTTTTAGGTGGGGTGTGCGGCAGAAATAGCCATTCTAGAACCAGCAGTGGGTCCTTTTCAGTCTGGTCCCACTGGAATAAGACTGCAAATGGCTGGTACCTGCTGGGAATTAAGGCCAGGCAGATTTGCAGTTCAGGATCTCTCCTTCTGCTCTGCCTAGATTCGATCGCCTTGGCACAGATGTCTAACGCCTGTTTGGTCTCTGCTGTCAGAGCCCTATTAGACGTCAGATCAGAGTCCCCCTTTAGTAACACAAAGAGAGGGTGTAGCTCCTCTGTGGTTAAGCCTAGAACAGGCCTTAACCAGTTAATAGCTCCCAGGAGTTTTTGCAACTCATGTAAGGTTAAAGTGTCTTTTACCTCGAGCTGCAGCGGCTGTGGGGAAATCTGTTGTTGCGTGATTCTCCATCCAAGATAGTTCCAGGGCTGCGATCGCTGGATTTTCTCTTCTGCAACCTGTAAGCCTGCTTCTTGGACAACATCAGTTAAAGCAGTAACAACAATTTGCAGTTCATTTTCTGTGACCATGCTTATTAAAATATCATCCATGTATTGGTAGATTATTGCAGAGGGAAAACGTTTTCTGACTGGTTGAATAGCATTTGCAACTACTGTTTGGCATATGGTTGGACTGTTCTTCATCCCCTGAGGGAGAACAACCCAGTGATACCTTTACATAGGCTGTGAGTTGTTTAATGCTGGAATAGAAAATGCAAACCTTGGGGCATCCTCGGGGTGCAGGAATATGGTGAAAAAGCAGTCCTTTAAATCAATTATTGTCAGAGGCCAGTTCGCTGGGAGCATAGCAGGTGAGGGTAATCCTGGTTGCAATGCCCCCATAGACTCAATGACTGCGTTTACTGCTCTGAGATCCTGAATCATCCTCCATTTGCCAGTTTTTTTGGGAATGCAAAATACAGGAGTGTTCCAGGGACTATTTGTTGGCACAATGTGTCCTGTTTCCAATTGTTCCTCTACAAACATCTTTAAATGTTCAAGCCTTTCTTTTTTCATGGGCCATTGGTCTACCCAGACCGGTTGGTCACTTTTCCAGACCAGCTTAATCGGTGCTTGGGACGGCTGACCAATGGCCCCTATTGAAAAACCTGGCTGCTTGCAGGAGGAATTTGCATTACTGTGCCAAACTGTGAAAGTATATCACGTCCCCACAGAGAGCAAGGGATCGGGGCTATGAATGGAGCTACCTTTGCTACTTGCCCCTCTGGTCCCAAGACAGTGAGTACTTGAGCACTCTGTCTGGGTCTTTGTGTGCCTCCCACCCCTTGAATGGTTGCAGCTGGGCAAACAGTAGGCCAGTCAAGTGGCCATTCGGAGTCCTTTATGATGGAAACATTGGCTCCCGAATCCAAAAGGCCTGTAAATCGGTGCCCATTAACCTGGCACGTCATGAGCTGTTGTGCTGCTGTGATGGCTACTGCCCAGTAAACTTGTGGTTGTCCCGTGCTGCCAAAGGTCCCTGAACCCCGCTCCCTCCCCCCCTCCCCTGCAGGCGACGTACTGTAGAAGGGGATTAACTGAGCAAGCTTCTGTCCTTTCGGGATGAAGCAGGGGGGTGAAGGGGTCCATGCCATTATCAGAATCTCGCTATGAGAATCCAAGTCTATTACACCTGGCAGCACAAACAAACCCATTCTGGTGGTAGAGGACCTTCCAATCAGCAGTGCATGTACCCCTGGATTAAGGGGACCCCGATGTCCAGTCGGGATTAGCACCACCTCAGTGGAAGTTATGAGGACTGTGTCCCTGTTGGATAAGTCCAGCCCAGCGCTGGCTGATGTGGCGGGGCACAGATCGCTGGCTGGGGTGCAGGGGCACAGAGCGCTGGTTGAGCTGGGGGGGCACAAATCGCCAGCCTGTTCCCCTGTGTCGCATGTGATTGCTGTACCGGGGCGTGCGACAGCGCCCCTCGCCTCCAGTTTTTTGGCATCCTCCTTGCTTTGGGTTGCTTTCGAGGTGCCAATGCTAGAGGTTTCTGAGGGCAGTCCCTTTGGAAATGGTCAGGGGCCCCACAAATGAAACAACCATCTTTGGGTCTGGCCCCCTGCTGTGTCCTTAACTGAGTACTCAGTGCTACTGCTAGCAAATCTGATTGATGTGTTAAAGAACCCACCTCTTGGCAGGCACGAACTAATTCTGAGATACTGCAAGTTTCCCTCTTAGGAAGGGTTTGCAGAACTCTTTTACAATCCACATTAGCATTTTCGAAAGCCAGTCCTCTACTAAGGATTTCCCTGACTTCCTCATTTTCAATCTGCCTATCCAGAGCAGATTGCAGCCGATCTAGGAATTTTGTGTAAGGTTCTGTTGGGCCCTGTATTATTTTGGTAAATGACAAGTTTGCATCTCTGTCTGATGTAGGTAATTTTCTTATTGCCCGCATGGCATGTTTTGCTATTACCTCATATACCTCTCTATTGTAACCGGTTTGAGCATCTATGGAACGATAGTTCCCATCCCCTGTGAGTTGGTGTGCTGATACCCCTGCTTGCAGGTCATTAGCGTAAGCAGAACAGATTTCTCTAAAATCGTTCAGCAATACATTGTATTGTGTGTTAGAAAGGCTTATTTGTAACAAGGTTCTCCAGTCATGAGGCATGAAGATGTATGTGGAACTTAGTGACTCTAAAAATGCAAGCGTGTTAGGGGATGATACACCAGTTTCTCTCATTAACTGTCTTAGTTCTTTGGTTAGTTCATGTGGTAATGGTTGGAACCTGTGGCTTTGACGTGGACCAATAATTACTGGACATGCTTGTATAACTTGTAAGACCCCAGTCCGCAATGCCTCTTCTCTGCATAAAGCCCACCTATCAATTGTACCTTCTCGGTATGTTGCTTCATCCCTTGCCGGCGGAGCTATCCTGAAATCCCTCTCCTCCTCCCCCCATTCCTCCCATTCCCCCCCCCCGCAGCTCCGGCGAAAGCGGCTGTCTGTGGGTGGGTGGTGGTGGTGGTTGGGGAGTACGGCGCGGGGGCGGGGAAGGACGGGTCGGTGTCCGAACCGCGTGGCAGGCGAGATGGTGGTGCCCACTCCTGGGTGCGTACTCGGCATTCATGCGCGGGATGGGTTGGCGAGTAAGCTGGGCTAGCCCCCCACTCCCGTCACGGGACCCCCTGCTGCTGTCCCACTGACTGGAACCTCGCATCTGGGGCCCCGCTTCCTCCCGCCGGTCCGTGTCCCTTGGGCTCCAGGTTCCCTTCCCCGGAGTTGAATTGTGAACGACTCCACCCCCTCCCCCCGCCGAGCTTTGTGAGTTCAAACTGCGGCGCGTAAAAGTGGGGCTGCTGCTTGCAGCCTGAGTGGGGGTGTATGTGTTCGTCGTTCTTTGGTGGGATCTGCTTAATGCAGTCATTATAGCTTGCCAGGCTGGGTAAGCATTGTTTGCTTGGGAATCCCCTCTCTGAGCCTTGAGTTTGATAAGATTGCCTATTTTGTCCCATATGTGAATGTTGAGGGCTTCAACCAGAGGTAGTTCTGGTACGGCTGCTTTAATGAGCCGCACCAACTCTGATAATTCAGCCCTTGTAACCTGAACATAGTAAGGATTCAGTAGAACAGCCAGTGCTTCTGTGTCCTGTGATACTTCGGTAGGGAAAAAGTTTCCCATGTTACCTTTGTGTCTTGGCGCTGCTGGGGTGCACTGCTGAAGAGGGTCTGTCGGTTTGTTGATTTGTGTTGGCTCACTGTTGGTTGGGCTGTGGCGTCCCGTCGGCGGCGGTTGATGTCCCGGTGCAGGTAGCAAGCGGCAAGCGGCGGCGGCAGGCACGGGCAGCTGTAGCGACGGACACGGGGGCTGGCTGTAGAGGTGGCGGCTTGGGGCTGCGGTGATCGGCGTGTGCGGGTTGCAAAGCGGCGAACGAAGCGGGGGCGCTGGCGACGGTGTCTCAGTCACGTGGCGGCGGCTTGGCGTGGTCCCGGCTCCGTCTCCGGGGAGCGCGGCGTTCGCAGCGGCGGCAGCGGCGGCTCCGGGGGTTCCCGCGGTTCACTGGGCGGCGCGGGGGTCGGGGGCGCGCTGTGTCGGAAGGCGCGACGCGGTCTGAATACGGCGCAGGGGCTTTTTGCTGACAGTGCTTTTAAAGCACACCGCAGGGTCAGTCAGCAGCTGTGAGCAGGCGGGGAACCGCAGCCAGTTTCTGCTGGACAGAAAACTGGAGCGGGGGCTCCGCGGGGGTCAGCGGTGGTTGGGGTTGCTAGGACGCGGCAGCGGCAAGCCGCTTCTTGCACGTGGTCCACACAGTCGGTAGCAAAGAGTCGCTTTACCAGATGACCGACACTCAGGGGACTAACAGGTCTTTCCCTGACGATCTTAAGGTGCTCCGCGGCTTGTTCTCCGAGCTGCAGGCACGCTTTCGCCCAGGGAGCAGTCTTAGACGTGCGGGGTGCGTTCCAGTCACTCACCGCTTTCGATGTTGCGTTGACCCTCTCCGCTCTCTCCGGTGGCTGCTTTGACCTCTCGGTTTCTCCCTTAACTCTTTCTTCTCTTCTTCCGTGCACTATCTTACTATTATTGAGCTCGCTAAACTAACTGTCTGTCTCTTAGAAGTCACTAAGAGCACGGGGTTTATTGACGTCAGGGTTTTTTCTGATGAAGTCTCCCGTCTCTGAAAATTAAGACGATCCCGGAGACACCAGCTGATCTCCTGATCCAGGATAGATATCTCACTTAATATAGGCTAAAAATGTCCCTGTTCGGGCGCCACATGTAGCAGGCGACCCTTGTATAACAAGGAATGAATGATGCTCCTCATGCGGTGGTGCGACAAAGAGAAGTTTATTCAAAATTCCCACTCTTAAATCCCTGCGTACCATGTGACTTCTTCAGTCAATAGAGTTATATGTGACTGCGCATGTCCCCTCGGGCCCATCGCCCTGGCACATCCCCTGTGCATCCAGACACGCCTCCCACACAGCTCCATCCCCCACTTCCTCCTCCTGGCTGCAGCTCTTGCACTTCTGCTTCTTCCTGGGCATCTCCCTGGCTGCCGTCCTGGGCAACGGCCTCATCCTCAGCGCCGTAGCCTGCCACCACCACCTGCACACCCCCCAGGGACTTCTTCCTGCTCCACCTCTCCCTCACACACCCGGGTTGCATCTGCACCACTCTCCCCAAAGCCATGGCCAATTCCCTCTGGAACACCAGGGGTATGTCCTACTCAGGATGAGCTGCACAGGTGTTTTTTGCTTTTCTTCTTGATCACAGTGGAGCTTGCCCTTCTCACCATCATGTCCTATGACCGTTACGTGGTCATCTGCAAAGTCCTTCACTACAGGACCCTCCTGGGCAGCAGAGCTTGTGCCCACGTGGCAGCAACTGCCTGGGCCACTGGGAAGCGGGTCTGGCCCTGGGGCTGCAGGAGCTGCCACCTGAGTTGATGATCTCCTGAGCAGTCCAGACATGCAGTCACTGTCCCTGTCCTCTATTGCCTCCCTTTCTTGCTGCAGGACCAGAAACGACTGTGCTGCTCTGCTGGGCTGGGGCGGGGCAGGGAGATGGGGGCACCAGGGAGGGGCTGGTCTGGGCAGTTCCAGTGACTAGAAAACCCCAATGTTCATCTGAAGTGTAGGAGTGGGCAGGGTGGGAGCATTACAGGGCTGAGGTGGCTCCAGATTCTGGGAGTGGTAGCAGGAGCCCAGGGAGACACTGTCCCTGCTGCAATGAACTGCCTGTGTGTGTGCCAGGGAAGGACTCGTGTCTCTGAACACCCCCGTGTGTGCATCAGTCCAGCTCAGGGTTGGACACCTCTCAGAGCCCTGACACATTTCTCTGTGTGACTCCAGGAAAACCCCCGCTGTGCCAGGGAGTTACCAGATCCTTTGCTGTCACCCTCCTGGTGTCCTGTGTAATGATGAAACTAGAAAAGGTGATCATCATACCCTGGTAATTTTCTAAGAGGAGAAATGTCACTGCTGGAAAGAAGTGTCACTGCTGGAAAGAAGTGTCACTGAAGAGGGGAGAAGAGGGAACATCATTGTTTCCTTCAGTCTGTTCCACAGCAGGTTCCCCTGGAGCCCCAGGGACACCTGTGGGGAACCCAGAGGGGCAGAGAAAGGGCTGCCTTTGGCTCTTGCTGTGCTGCTCAGCTGGGCCGGGCTCCTGGCACACAGGGAAATCCTGGCAAGTGGGCAGCACTGCAGAGAGACAGCTCTGCCCAGGAGCAGCTCCTCTGCACAGCCCAGCAGGGCCGAGGGCACTGCCTGTAGGCACGAGAGAAGAGAAGAAAGGCAAAGGGAGGTTAAAGGCAGCAGAAAGATGGGAGGTGTTCAGCTGAGACACAACTTGGGGACACAACTTCACACTCCTCTGCAGAGTGAGTCTACAGGTGCAGGGCAATGTCGCTTGTGTTCCTGGAGGAATCTCCTAAAGCTACCACATCCCACAGCCTTGCACATCTGTCAGGACTCTCCCAGTTTCTCTGTTGCGCGGGAGGAGGATGTTCTCCAGGGCAGGCCTTCCCTGCAGCACCGTCAGAGGGACAGTGCAGGTGGGCTCCTTCTCCCAGGGATGGCTGTGGGGTGGGAAGGTGGGGGTGCAGCCAGGGATGCCCGCGGCTGTCCTGCAGAGCAGGGTCCCTGTGCTCCGGAGTTCTTTGTGCCAGGGCACGGACTTTGCTGCCTGCTGGGGTCAGGTCTCATCCTGCCTGGGTAGTTGCCCACCCCTCTGCAGGGAGAAGCTGTCGGTGGGTGGTGAGAACCCCAGCAGGAGCCAGGCAGGTTCTTCCTGCCGTTGGATGAGGTGTGTGTGGTCAGGGCTGTGGGAGGTCAGGGTTGCTCCCAGATCCAGATCACACCAGCACATTTCCACGAGCGCTGTCAAATGGGAAGGACAAAGCACAATTATTAGGAAGGAATGGAGCTTTTCTGAGTCAGTGTTTTCAGTTTCCTACTCCTGAGGAATCTGGGGGTTGAGAAATGGAAAAGGAGCTCCCATGTTGGACAAGTCACTGAGACTCCTGAGCTGTAACTTGGAATGCACAAGTGCTTCTGTAAGCAACTTCCTAAAGTGCTTTCGGCCTCTGCTCTGCTTTTGACAGAAGCAGCATCACTTCTGCTTGACCCATCTGTTTTTTCTTTATCTGCTCTTTTCCACCTGCAAAAAGAAAAGTTGCCCAGTCAGTGCGCTGCAAACAGGCAGGTTTCTCTCAGGCCACAGTGAGTGCACAGACATTCGGATGGAGTGGTGACAGGGAAGTCATGAATGGATTTCTGATGTTGAGTCTACTGTTTTGAAATCAGAAAATGTGGTGTTGAAGTCATCGTTAGCCTTTGAGAGGGAAACAGGAGAAAAATCTGATAAATTTGTTGCTAAAAATGAGCTGCTTCAAACTGAGGTTGACCACCTTCAAAGTCTTGTTAAAATTTGGATGATTATGAAACAGTCAACTCACGGATTACCCCCATCAATACTAGACGATGCCCGCAGTATAAAGGCATAAAGCCCTCCCAGCCCCTCCAGGAACCCTCAAATCCCATCCCGGTCCCACAGGACACTCCCAACTTCCCCTTAAACCCTCCGAGGCCCCCAGACTGCCTCCCAGACCCACAAAAACCCACAAGATGCCCCCAAACCCCTCCCAGTTACCTCCAGCCCTCCCAGGACCTTTCAAACCCTCTCCTAGTTGCCCCCTTCCCCTTGAGTATGCCCCCAAACTCTCTCCCAGTTCCTTCCCACATCCCCAACGATTCCCCAAAACCCCTCACAGCTGCCCCAATCTCCCCAACCTCCCTCCCAAACCCCCAAACTCCCCCAAACACCTTCCCACTTACCCCCACGACCTCCAACCCCTTCTCAGCCTCCCCATTCCTTCCCAAAACCCCTCCCAGTTGCCGGCCCGTCCCCCAGGCTCGGGTGAGGAGGTGCCCCAGGCTGACGGGCCCGCCCAGACAGGGGCGGTTCCAGCAGCATGTCAGGAGCCACCCCGTGCCCCGAAAGCTCCCGCCCGCCCTGGAGCCACCTCAGCTGCCCCTGCAGGGGAGAAATCCAGGCCGGAGCAGAGCAGGGGGCAGGGCCGGGCTGGGACCTCGATGGACGGGGGCACTGGGAGAGCTGGGGAGAGACCGGGATGGGTTGATGGGGCACTGGGGGAGAGGGGAGACACTGGGATGGGCTGAGGGGGCACTGGGAGGGAGAGGGGAAAGTTTTTTTCCCCTTTCCTGGGCACTTGAACACCCTCTGCACCCCCGTTCCCGGTCGTGCCGGTTGTCCTTCCCCCCCAAGCCATGAACAGGTTTTGGGGCTCCCTCGTGGGTCGCAGCCAATAGAACGGCTCTGCTGGAATGACGTCATTGCCAAATTCTGCTGGGTCCCTGTCCTTGCGCTGGTGAGTCACCCAATAGAACGTCAAAACTTCCGCAGGGGCTGCCGGGAGCGGGGCGGTGATGGCGGGGGAGGGGAGGATCGGGATTGAACCCGATTGGTCCCGATCGATCCCGGCCCCAGGGTCTCCCCCCGCCGCGCTGTTTTTCATGTGCGGCCCCAACGAGGCCATGGTGGTGTGGGGTGAGTTCAGGGGGTCCGGGGGCTCCTGGTGACCCCTCCAAATCTCCCCCAAGACTCTCGGGAACCGCCCAGATCCCCCCAAGAATCCTGGGGACCCTCCGCCTTTCCCCGTCCTCCCCCAAATCTCCTGTGCATCCCCTTAACCCTTGAAAATCTCCTGGGACCACCTCAGACCCCCAGACACCCTCCTGGGGACCCCCAAACATACTTCAGGACTCCGGGGCCCCTCCCGACCCCCTCCTAGAGTCTTTTGGGTGTCACCAACCCTTTACGGCGGATTCCTCCGTCCATTTTTCCACCCCGGGCTGCTGGGGGTCCACCCCCCCAAGAAACTACTGGGAACTCCCCAGTGTCCCACCACGAGATTCCTGGGTCCCTCCCCCCCCCCAACCCCCTGTGGGTACCCCCATCCTTTCTTCCCCTCGAAAATATTCTTGGGGGTCCCCCAATGTCTCCTCCAGCCCCCATCCTGCCAGGAATAGATTTGGGGGGATCTCCTTCCCCTTCCCTCTGGCCCGAAGGCAAATGCCCCCCCTGTCCTTCTTCCTTCGCCCCCAGGCAGAAAAGAGAAGAGAAACAGCCAGTTGGCCCTGGCAGCTGTGGGTGTGTGCAGGCTGTGGTTGAGTGGTTGAGAAGGGAGAGGAGGGGGCTGGTGTTTGGGCCAAGTCCAGCAGGTGATGTCTTTTGTATCTGGCAGTCCTTGGTCAGCTCCACGACCATCCAGCTGTCAGTGTTCATGACATACCCATCAACCCTTCTCTTCTTGGCTCCTACACTTGTCAACCCTAAGCTGCTCCTAAGTTCTCTTGCTGTCAGTTCATAAAGAGGTCTTGTCAAGTGTTACTGATTTAGAAACTAAACCCTGACATCTTTGTCTTTGCCAAAGATGTGTGTGAAAGGGCAGTGCTGTTGCAAAGCAGTGTTGAGCTTCACATTGGGTGACTTGGCAGCTTCCTCTGCATCACCCATGCACCCTGGGTTTCTTTGAAAAGTACTTTTCACTCCAAATGTGACACCACATTAGCCTGTAGGACATCCTGTCCCCAAATGGATAACTGTAAATATTAATAATAAAAAAGTGACCCCCTCCATTATTCAAGAAAAGCTTGTATCTCTGTACTAAAAGCATCCAAGGGTCACGTCCCCCAGTTTTCTATCTGACAAGGGTTTGGAGGGGCTGCTTTGTGCAGGGAACCCTTTGGGGGCCCCTTGCACATGGGTAGGGCTGCACTCTGGGGGTGTGGGGCTTTGGTTCTTTGGTTGCCAGGGGCCACTGTGAGTCACTGAGCCGGGGTGGGGACAATGGGCAGGGCTGGCTGGGACAGGCTGTGGCACCTGTGACATAAAAGGGAAGTGTCCCCGTGGGGCAGCTCTGCAGGGCCCATCAGGGGATGCTGCCCAGTGCAGCCTGTGCTGTAGGGAGCACGCACACAGGGAGAGGTTGGGCCGGACGAGGGTCAGGGTAGCAAGGCCGCCCCAGGGATTGGCTTCTGCCCCTGCCTGCAGGGCCCAGCCCCTGGCAGGAGCGCCTTGGGCAGGGCCTGGTGCTGCTGCTGGGGCAGGGGGTGAGGCCTTGCCGCCTGCCAGCTGCCTGGGCCCCTGTCCTTGCTGCGCCACATCCCCGAGGCTCCATCCCCACTCCCCCAGCGCCAGCTCCCTCCTTCCCAGCCCCAACCAAGCCCTTCTCTGTGTCCTCCTGCAGGCCATGGCTTTCACAACATTCCTTTTGGTGCTTGTGCAAAGCATCATCCAGTCCCTGCAGGCGGTCGGGGAGGGGCTGCACAAGACTCAGTGAGCTTGGAGGTCTTTTCCAAGCTGAAGGACTCTTGGATTCTGTGATTGTGTGCTGGATTCAGCTGGGTCCGTGTTAGCAGCATTAGTTTGCTCCCAAAGTTTCCTCGCTGTCAGCTCTTGTGGCCTAAGGCTTGAGCTCCTTTAACTCCTTGTGCTGAGCTACTGATGGGAAACGAGAGGCCTCTGCGAGCAGATTCCTGGTGTTCCCTGTAGAACAGTGAGGGAGAAGGTGTAGTCAAGTGGGAAGAGGAGTACTGTTTGTGTGTGGCCTCCTATGTGGCCTTGGCACCTTTGAGGGGTCTGAAGGAGAAAAGAGCTTTGTTAAAGTGAGAAGTGAAATAGTGTGTTGGCTGTGGGAATGGGAAGGGAAGAGGAACGGAGAATGGGAAGGGAAAGAGGAATGGAAAGACATCTGCTGATGCTGTCGTTTGTTATGTTTGCATGTAGCAGGGTGTGGTGGAAGAAAAAACCAATTGGGAAAGATATGTGGCATGGAGAAGCATCTATGGGAACTAGATGGACTTTTATACACTGGACAATTCATCCACCGGACTGACAGTTGTTCCCCAGTTTTACCCCAGTTTATTGCTGTATTGTCATGGAGTTTTATGTACCCCAGTTTACTGTTGAATTTTTATGAAGTTTGTTATACCTCCATATTGTTCCCCTTTCTCCCTCAGATTTTCCTGCCCAAAGTTGTTTGTCACCCTGTCCTCCCCTGCTTTCCCGCTCCTCTGCCACTGATTGGCTACAGTTCGCTGCAGTGCAAAGAGAGCTCCCATTGACCCTTTCTCCTGGAGACTCCGAAGTTCCACCCACCTTTTCCCTGTCTCCCTATCACACTTTTCCCTGAGTTGTCAGTTCCATGCTCCTCCCCAGTTCTGAATCCTCCCCTCAGACTTACCTTATTTAAAACCCTGTTGTCCCTGAATAAAGTGGCATTGCTGCACAAACCCTCGACTGTACCAAGAACCGTTATTGCAGTGCTCGGTCCCATTTCCCATCCCCCCGGACCATGGCAAGTGGCGCCCAACGTGGGGCACAGTTGAGGACTCTCATATTGAGAGAACTCCTGTGTCCTCACCTGGGTTCAGGCGACGCGAGGAGAGGCGATCGTCCCCGCCGGTCCTCCTCAGCAGAACGGACAGCTGTGGGCTCAGCGGTAGCTGCACGGGTCGACGCACCAGACAGGTGAACTGCTGAGGACATTCCTCACCCTACCCTAACACCCACAGCCCGGCAGAACACCAAAGGGAGGACTTTCCATCAAGAGACTGTTGTTGAGACCCGACTAACATCAACATGGGACTCACACTCTCAACCTCCCAAAAATTTGTATACAGGCACCTAAAAGACTTTGTAATAGAACACAGTCACCCCTTAGATAAAAAATTGGCAAAATCACTCACCAGATGGCTCGACCACAAGGGTCACCAGCTTGCCGAGGACACCAGTGTAGAGCAGTGGTAAGCCATAGGCTACAGCCTCTGGCAGGACAGCGATAAGGGGGACCGTATAGCTAAAGAGGCGCTCATCGCATGGAGATTAGTTCTGATGGTGCTACAGCACCAGATGATGAACAAGAATATCAGTCTCCCCAAGACAGACACTGAGTGGACAGAGAGGGACACTGAGCAGACAGAGACGGACACTGAGCAGACAGACACACAATATGGAGGGAGGGGGAAGAAACCATCGCGCCGAATTCAAAATGGCGTCGAGGAGGAGAGACCCAGGGACCACGCGGAGAAAAGACGGGAAGGGACACCGCGGGAAAAATCAGCGCAGGAAAGGAGGAGGCGGGTTCCCTTAGCACCACCCTCCAGGCCGCCTCCGCCTCCACCTGATTGCATCAGAGATCCCTCCCCCAGCATGCCCACGAGCACACCCACTTCCTCCAGCCCCACCTCTTCCCTGGATACATCACCTTCAAGGGGCGGAAGGGTGGCAAAGGACAGGGTCAAGGCGAAGGTCAGGGCCTCCTTCCGGCAAGATGGCTGCGCCCATAGGCCTCACACCACCGAGGCCTACCCCGCCTGCCACCACCCTGAACCGGACATAGACTTAATGCAGCACTCCCCTGAATGGCAGCTTAAGCTACCAGATATCTGGAGAGCCTTCAGGGAGGAGGCTGCTAGCGCTAAAGACACTGAATTCCTAAAAGCATTTCCCATCTATGTAGAGGAAGGAAGGGCCCCAGAGTGGCTGTAGGGAATTGGTTATAGAACACGGCTTGCCTAGGCAGTGGGAACATCTTAGATAGCGAGGTTACAGTGCCCTTGTACCCTGTTAGCTAGCTGGTAAACAGGACATTGTGATTAGCAAAACAAAAAGCAACTGAGTACCACCTGTGTCAACAAAGAAATGAGTAAGAGGTGAGATCAACATTTAAGCAGAACCAATAATGAGCTTAGCTTTTGCAATATGTATGAACTAATTATAAAGCATATATTAAGCTGTTAGCAATGATCAATAAACGAAGCTTGCTGATTCTCATATTGAGCGTCTCATTCTTCCCTCGTAACGACATGCTAAAAGATATGAAAAAGGTCATCGTCGAGTATGGGTTGGGGGCACCCTTCACCATCGAGTTGCTAGAATCCTTCTTCCTGGCCTATAAGCTGATACGTTACAACATAAGAGCAGTGATAGGAGGACTCTTTACAACAGTACAGTCCTCAGTATTTCAGGCAGAATGGAAAAAATTAATCACTGCATATGTCAATGACAAAATGGAAAGAAGGGGAATCCCAATTCAGCAGGCAATAGACATGCTCTATGGGGAGGGGAACTATTCGAGTAGGGGGGATCAAGCTCGAATTGACCCCAAATTTTTAGAAGCGACTAAAGAATTGGCATTAGAGGCCATGAAAAGGGTGACAGATGCCTATGTGCGGACGCCTTCTTTCACACTTATTAACCAAGGCCCAAAAGAACCTTTTGTAGAATTCATAACCAGGCTAAAAGAGGCAATCAGCAGGCAGGTCCACCAAAAAGAGAGCCAGGAAATTTTATTCAATAAATTGGTTATCAAAAAGGCGAATGAGGACTGTCAGAAAGCTTTGAAGATGTTAAAGGATCCCTCCCTACTCGAAATGATAGACGCTTGTAAAAATATAGGTTCCAATTCCCATAAAGTGCGTCTATTGGCTGCCACTTTCATGGGTCCCCAATCATGTTTCAATTGTGGTGAAAAGGGACACTTCAAAAAACATTGTCCTAAGTTAGTCCCCGAACCAAATTTGCCTAAGACCCTATGTGGGAGGTGTGGGAAGGGCCGCCATTGGTCTTCTAGTTGTAGGTCAATGACCAATATCAATGGTGAGCCCCTTCCCCCCAGGAGGTCCCCAGAGCTGAGGAAAAGGGTAACCTTCCAATCTTTGCCCGATCTTCGCCCTTGCTCCTGTGAACATCAGGGAAACGGGGAGCAGAGCGCCCAGGGGGGCGCGACGACACAAATAACCCCTGCTTTCCGCTCCATCCTGCGCCCAACACCGCGCCCAGCTACCCCATTACCCAAGAGCCTCCGAAAGACCTCATTCCCGTTCAGTGTGATCCTTTAAATTCAGCAGACCCTATCTCAGTTAAAAACCAGTGTGTTCCCCTAAATTGGATAATCCTTTCTGTTACTCACCCGTCTACTCACCTAAGCTCCTATGAGCAGGTCAGGGTTAGACCATCTGCCCCAGTCGATCCAGATAAGACTTACCTGATGATATCGCACTTTTCAGCAGTGGCTAAGGGAATAATTGTAGTGCCTACTCTCCTGCGGGACTGACGAACACAAATATAGCTATATGCCTAACTGTGCATCTCCCTCCCGTGCAGTTGGAGGACCGCTTCCCCGTGGCGAAGATGGTCTCCACCAACGAGCTGCTCTGCGTGGTGTCCCCAGATGAGGAGCGGAGGGAGGGATCACTGAGGGAAGTCCACTGGACAACCTCGGTGAAGACCTCTCGCCCTCTTCTAACATGTCTCATCTACTTTTCTCAACCTAGGTACCCTCAGAAAGTCAAGGTGGAAGGGTTACTCGACATGGGGGCGGATGTCACCATAATTGCCTCCAAGGACTGGTCGTACAGCTGGCCAGCCCAGACCACTGACATCAGAGTCAGCGGTGTAGGGGGATCGCAGTACCCCATCAGGAGTAAAGAGGTAAAGAGGAACTCTGAAGTTCCACCCACCTTTTCCCTGTCTTCCTATCACACTTTTCCCTGAGTTGTCAGTCCCATGCTCCTCCCCAGTTCAGAATCCTCCTCTCAGACTTTAAACCCCTTATTTAAACCCCTGTTGTCCCTGAATAAAGTGGCATTGCTGCACGAACCCTCAACTGTGCCAAGAACCATTATTGCAGTGCTCAGTCCTATTTCCCATCCCCCTGGACCGTGGCAGCAGGGAGATTGCCAAAACTGAAACCAGTACACAGTTGAAAGCTGAACAAAACAACATTTATTCCAAAGAAAGTAGCAAACAAAATGAGAAACCAAGAGACAGAAAAGAGAAGGGAAACAAGCCCCCAAGACAACCCCCCATTCACTCAAGTGTTACTTACCAGGTTGTCTTACCGACCCCAGAATGCTTAGAATTCCCCATAGCAGAAGCTGCATCCTCATTATCCTCAATGAGCCAATTTTCATTAATGTGAGGAAAGCTGAGAGACTGTAGAAACATCAGTTGAACTTCAAAGTCTCCTGGTTTCTGTCTCTCCTCAGACTTAGAATCAGGGTTAGGGTTAGGGTTAGGGTTAGGGTTGGGGTTAGGGTTTAGGGTTAGGGTTAGAGTTAGGGTTAGGGTTAGGGTTAGGGTTAGGGTTGGGGTTAGGGTTTAGGGTTAGGCTTAGAGTTAGGGTTAGGGGTTTTTTTAGGGTTAGGGAACGGGGTTTGCGCATAGCTTGCAGTCTCTTTTTTAGGGTTAGTGTTGCTATGCGCAAACCCGATTCCCTGACCCTAATCCTAAAAAAGTGAATGCAAGCTATGTGCAAACCCTGTTCCCTAACCTTAACCTTAAAAAAGAGACTGCAAGCTATGCACAAAACCAGTTCCCTAACCCTAACTTTAAAAAAGAGACTGCAAACTACTAGGGTTAGGGTTAGGGTTAGGGTTAGGATAAGGGTTAGGGTTGGGGTTAGGGTTTAGGGTTAGGGTTAGGGTTAGGGTTAGGGTTAGGGTTCGGGTTAGGGTTAAGGTTAGGGTTAGGGTAAGGGTTAGGGGTTAGGGTTGGGGTTAGGGTTAGAGTTAGTCAGAATCTGTCTCAATGCGCGATATAACTATCGTGGGTTTACCCCATTCCAGGAACGCAAACCGTAAACCCTAAAACCTTAACCCTAACCCTTGCTAACCTTAACCCTAACCCTAACCCCAACATCTCATAGCAGAGGGAGGGAGGGGCCTGATTCCTCATCAGATATATCAACAGTCAAAAACCTGTAAGCTCAGCTCTTGCCTTTGCAGGGCTTCACACCGTCAGCACTGGAGGGAGGGAGGGGCCCGACTGCTCATCAGAGGTATCATGCAAGTCAAAAGCCTGAAAAGTCTCCTAGAATGCATAAATCATTAACCATTTCAGTCTCTGACAATTGGTCCACACAGTAAGTGCAAGTTATGCCCTAACCTTAGAAGAGAGACTGCAACCCTCGAGATGTTGGAGGCTCGAGGCATGGTCTGTGACACTAATCATGGCTATAACTCATAACTTCTTGGAGTATGGGGACTTCCCTCCTTCACCCCCGGCAGATCAAGGCCACCACTTCAACTGACAGACATGGAAGCATCGCTGGACCCCGTGGGCAGTGACTATATACATCTGTCCACTCTCAGCTTTTCTTTCTCTTACTCTCCCTTGCTCTTCTCCTGCCTTTCTCTCCCCTATGCATTTTCTTTCCCCCCCCAAAGGTTATCTCTGTGTCACATTGTGGTATGACAGCACCCAAACTGCTAGCATGCCTGTTGATACAGAATTGTTAAAATAAACCTTGCCAGTATATGTTTTCAGACACCGATTATTTAGTGTCGTTTCACTTTAATCCACCCCAAGGGAATTATTAATAAAAACCTGAGTCACCCCCTCTCCCCTTTTCCTGGGGCGGGTTGTAACACCAATCAGCACTGACTCCGCCCAGGAGGCGGAGCCAGTGACACAGAACAATCAACACGGACTCCACCTCTTGACTCCAACCAGTGGGAGGGGCCAGTGCTCTATAGAAGCAGAGTACATACCGGATGGCAGTGGGTATTCTGCCAGACACGCAACAGAACAGCAACAGCAAAAGCAGAGACCCAAGAGAAAAAGCAAAAGATTCTGACAGCGGTGGGCACTGAATTGGGCTTATAGCCCGAGAGGGGTTTACTGGGCACCACTGCGTTCCTGGAATGGGGTAAACCCGCGATAGTTAGATCGCGCATTGAGACAGATTCTGACTAACCCTAACCCTAACCCCAAACCTAACCCCTAACCCTTACCCTAACCCTAACCCTAACCCTAACCCTAAACCCTAACCCCAACCCTAACCCTTACCCTAACCCTAACCCTAACCCTAGTAGCTTGCAGTCTCTTTTTTAAAGTTAGGGTTAGGGAACTGGTTTTGTGCATAGCTTGCAGTCTCTTTTTTAAGGTTAAGGTTAGGGAACAGGGTTTGCACATGGCTTGCATTTGCTTTTTTAGGATTAAGGTCAGGGAATCGGGTTTGCGCATAGCTTGCAGTCTCTTTTTTATGGTTAGGTTCAGAGAAAAGGGTTTGCATATAGCTTTCAGTCTCTTTTTTAAGGTTAGGGTTAGGTAACAGGGTTTGCGCATAGCTTGCAGTCTCTTTTTTAAGGTTAGGGTTAGGGAAGAGGGTTTGCGCATAACTTGCAGTCTCGTTTTTAGGGTTAGGGTTAGGGAAAAGGGTTTGCGCATAGCTTGCTTTCTCACTTTTAAGGTTAGGGTTAGGGAAAAAGGTTTGCGCATAGCTTGCAGTCTCTTGGTTAGGGTTAGGGTTAGGGAACAGGGTTTGCGCATAGCTTGCAGTCTCTCTTTTAATGTTGGGGTTAGGGGACAGTGCTCTATAGAAGTAGAGTACATACTGGACGGCGGTGGGTATTCTGTCAGACACGCAACTGAACAGCAACAGCAAAAGCAGAGACCCAAAAGAAAAAGCAAAAGATTCTGACAGCGGTGGGCAATGAATCGGGCTTATAGCCCGAGAGGGGTTTATTGGGCACCGCTGCGTGTCCGGAATGGACTAAAACCACGATTGTTAGATCGCGCACTGAGACAAATTCTTCCTAACCCTAACCCTTACCCATACCCCTAACCCTAACCCTAACCCTAACCCTAACCCTAACAGTAACCCTGTCTTTTGCTAACCCTAAACCTAACCCTAACCCTAACTTTTGCTAACTCTAACCCTAAATTTCCTAACCCTAACCCTAACCCTTTCTAACCCTAACCCTAACTCAAAACCTAACCCTAACCCAAACCCTAACCCTAACCCTAAACCCTAACCCTAACCCTAACACTAAACCCTAAACCAAAAGGAAACTTCCTTTGCTATGCCTGCTGGGCGGAGTCAGTGCTGATTGGTGTTACAACCCGCCCCAGGAAAAGGGGAGAGGGGGTAACTCAGGTTTTTATTAATAATTCCCTTGGGGTGGATTAAAGTGAAACGACACTAAATAATCGGTGTCTGAAAACATATACTGGCAAGGTTTATTTTAACAATTCTGTATCAACAGGCATGCTAGCAGTTTGGGAGTTGGGCTATCAGTTGGGAGGCATGGCTGAAAATAGGAAACAACAGCCCTAATTCCCAGGAAAGAAAGCCTGGAAGCTTTGGCTTTGTGGTGCAGTTGGTGGGCCACACTGGGCACTCCATGGGCAGGCAGCAAGAGTTTTCTGGATCTGGGAGTCAATCTGGGGGCCTCGGAGTGTTTGAGGGGAAGTTGGGAGTGTCCTGTGGGACCAGGATGGGATTTGAGGGCTCCTGGAGGGGCTGGGACGGGTGTATACTGCGGGCATCATCTAGTATTGATGGGGGTAATCAGTGAGCTGACTGTTTCATAATCATCCAAATTTTAACATACAATATGATTATTAGAATAAAAAGCAAAAAGGTAATATCAACAAAACAGTAACAGGGTGAAGCTCTTGGTTGAAGACTGGTTTCTTCTTTTTCTCCAGTGATTTTAATTCTTTTTTGTCTGGGTTTTAATCCCATCTTTGGCATTTTGCTGCCAACATTTTGTCCCCATATCCATTGGAAATTGTATTAACTGTTGATGAGAACAAAGTGGAATCCCAAGGTATGTGATATATTGATAGGATTTCACTGGTTGGCTTTTAATTTGTCCAGGTTTATCGCCATAATGCTTCTGCTCTTTAACCACTTGAATCAGAATGAATTGAGTTGTTTTCTGGGTCGGGTTCTCTTTTTGAGTCCAAGGTTTTTTAGTGGATTCAGTATCAGGCACAAAGGAAATTGAGGGAGGTAAAGAATAATCTTCCCTTTGTTCATTATCACAGGGATCACTCAGTCTATTTTCATTAATGTGAGGAAAGCTGGGAGACTCTAGAAACATCAGTTGAACTTCAAATTCTCCTTGTTTCTTTCTCTCCTGAGACTTAGAATCAGGGTTCTCTGTGGTTTCCCAAGTCTCAATGCCAGGGTAAGACACTGGTTTATGAAGTTGCCTGACCAAACCAGGAGCCTGTTTTTTTAGCAACAGGTTTTTTTTCTGCACTCTGGCGCAACAAGACTTTGAAGGTGGTCAACCTCAGTTTGAAGCAGCTCATTTTTAGCAACAAGTTTATCCGATTTTTCTCCTGTTTCCCTCTCAAAGGCTAACGATGACTTCAACACCACATTTTCTGATTTCAAAACAGTAGATTCAACATCAGAAATCCATTCATGACTTCCCTGTCAGCACTCCATCCAAATGTCTGTGCTCTCACTTTGACCTGAGAGAAACCTCAGGCAGGTGGAAAAGGGCAGATAAAGAAAAAACAGATGGGTCCAGCAGAAGTGATGCTGCTTCTGTCAAAAGCAGAGCAGAGGCCAAAAGCACTTTAGGAAGTTGCTTACAGAAGCACTTGTGCATTCCAAGTTACAGCTCAGGAGTCTCAGTGACTTATCCAACATGAGAGTTTCTTTTCCATTTCTCAACCCCCAGATTCCTCAGGAGTAGGAAACTGAAATCACTGACTGAGAAAAGCTCCATTCCTTCCTAATAATTGTGCTTTGTCCTTCCCATTTGACAGTGCTCTTGGAAATGTGCTGGTGTGATCTGGATCTGTGAGCAGCCCTGACCTCCCAGAGCACTCATCCAACGGCAGGAAGACCCCACCTGGCTCCTGCTGGGGTTCTTGCCACCACGACCCAGTATGGGTCAATGGAATGGGGAGCAGGGTGGTGGGACCAGTAAGGACCAGTTAAGGGGGTTGGGGGCACTTCAGCATCTCCATCAAGGTCAGACCAGTACAGAGCAGTATAGACCAGTATAGATCGGTATAGACCAGTATAAACCAGTATGGACCAGTATAGACCAATATGGGTCACTGGAATGGGGAATGGGGCAGTGGGACCGATAAGGACCAGTTAAGGGGTTTGGGGGCACTTCAGCATCTCCATCAAGGTCAGACCATTATAGACCAGTATAGACCAGTGTAGACCAGTACAGACCAGTATAGACCAGTATAGACCAGTATAGACCAGTAAAAAACCAGTACGGACCAGTATGGACCAGTACAGGTCACTAGAACAGCGAGCAGGGTGGTGGGACCAGTAAGGACCAGTTAAGGGGGTTGGGGGCACTTCAGCATCTCCATCAAGGTCAGACCAGTACAGACCAGTATAAACCAGGGTAGAGCAGTATAAACCGATATAAACCAGTACGGGTCACTGAAACAGGGAATGGGGTGGTGGGATCAGTAAGGACCAGTTAAGGGGGTTGGGGGCGTTTCATCATCTCCGTCAAGGTCAGACCAGTACAGACCAGTATAAACCAGTATAGACCAGTATGGACTGGTATAGACCGGTATAGACCAGTATAAACCAGTACAGACCGGTACGGGTCATTGGAATGGGGAATGGGGCAGTGGGACCAGTAAGGACCAGTTAAGGGGGTTGGGGGCACTTCAGCATCTCCATCAAGGTCAGACCAGTACAGACCAGTATAAACCAGGGTAGAGCAGTATAAACCAGTATAAACCAGTACGGGTCCCTGGAACGGGGAATGGGGTGGTGGGACCAGTAAGAACCAGTTAAGGGGGTTGGGGGCACTTCAGCATCTCCATCAAGGTCAGGTCAGTATAAAGCAGTATAGACCCGTATAGACCAGTATGGGCCAGTATAAACCGGTATAAACCAGTATGGACCAGTACAGGTGACTGGAACGGGGAATGGGGCAGTGGGACCAGTAAGGACCAGTTAAGGGGGTTGGGGGCACTTCAGCATCTCCGTCAACGTCAGACCAGTACAGACCAGTATAGACCAGTATAGATTAGTATAAACCAGTATGGACCAGTATAGACCAATATAAACCAGTACTGGAACTGGGTCACTGGAACACGGAATGGGGTGGTGGGACCAGGAAGGACCAGTTAAGGGGGTTGGGGCACTTCAGCATCTCCATCAAGGTCAGACCAGTACAGACCAGTATAAACCAGGATAGACCAGTATAAGCCAGTATGGACCAGTACGGGTCACTGGAACGCGGAATGGGGTGGTGGGACCAGTAAGGACCAGTTAAGGCAGAACTCAGTTGGGACTTAGTGGTTTGGGGGTGGGCGTGTCCCTTCTTTAGGTGGGCGTGGTCTCTCCCTGGTGGGCGTGTCCCATCCCAAGGTGGCCATAGCCTCTGCAAGTGGGCGTGTCTTTTGCATCCTCTCCCCCTCCCTGAACTGGGAGCTCAACTGGGACTTACTGGGTTTTGGGTGGGCGTGTCCCCTCCCAATGATGGACCCACTTTCAGCCCCTCCCCCCACCTTTAAGGGCCCCCCCAAAGACCCTCCCCCCCCTTCCTGCACCTCCCCAACCCTCAGGGTCCCTCCTGTCCCTCCCCCACCCTCAGGGTCCCTTCCTTCCCCTCCCCCCAGTGAACCTGCTACCCCTCCCCCACTCTCAGGAGCCCTCCCTGCCCCTCCCCCACCTTCAGGGGCCCTCAGGACCCCTCCCCCAACCTCAGAGACTCTCCTGCCCCTCCCCCACCCTCGGGGAACTTCCTACCCTTCCCCCACCCTCAGGGACCCTCAGGGTCCCTCCTTCACTTTCGGGGTCCCTCCCTGCCCCTCCCCAATCCTCAGGACCCTCCTGCTCCTCCCCCCACCTCGGGGTCCCTCCTGCCCCTCCCCCACCCTCAGGGACCCGCCTACCCCTCCCCCACCCTCAGGGACGGTCCTGCCCTTCCCCCACCCTCAGGGAACCTCCTGCCCTTCCCCCACGCTCAAGGACCATCCTGCTCCATCCCCACCCTCAGTGTTCCCTCCTTCCCCTCCCCTCACCACTGGGGCCGTTACTGGTCCCTTACTGCTCTGTACTGGGAAGGGAGAGGGGAGGGGCCGCCCCCTCGAGGCCCCTCCCCCCCAGTGACGTCACCGGGTCCCAAAAATAGCCCCGGGGGCCCAAACTGGAGGGGGGACCTGGAGCCGCTCCCAGTGTGACCAGTTCAGGTACTGGGAGGGACTGGGAGGGAACTGGGAGGGACTGGGAGGGACTGGGAGGGGGCAGGGCTTCCCCCCCTCCCCCCCTCCGTGTCCTTGGGGTGACCTTGGGGAGGGAGGGGGATGGGCCGCTCCCAGTGGCTCCCAGTAGCTCACAGTAACCCCAGTAATGCCTCCGGTATCTCCAGCGACCCCCCCAGTAACCCCAGTGACCCCCCCAGTAGCTCCTAGTAGCTCCCAGTAACCCCAGTGTCTATCCCAGTAGCTCCCAGTAACTCCCAGTAATCCTAGTGTCCATCCCAGTAACTCCCAGTAACCCCAGTGTCCACCCCAGTAGCTTCCCAGTAACTCCCAGTAAGCCCCCCAGTAGCTCCCAGTAACTCCCAGTAACCCCAGAGACCCCCCCAGTAGCTCCTAGTAGCTCCCAGTAACCCCAGTGTCTATCCCAGTAGCTCCCAGTAACTCCCAGTAACCCCAGTGACCCCCCCAGTAGCTCCTAGTAGCTCCCAGTAACCCCAGTGTCTATCCCAGTAGCTCCCAGTAACTCCCAGTAATCCTAGTGTCCATCCCAGTAACTCCCAGTAACCCCAGTGTCCACCCCAGTAGCTTCCCAGTAACTCCCAGTAAGCCCCCCAGTAGCTCCCAGTAACTCCCAGTAACCCCAGAGACCCCCCCAGTAGCTCCCAGTAACCCCAGTGTCCATCCCAGTAACCCCGGTGACCCCCCCAGTAGCTCCCAGTAACTCCAGTGTCCATCCCAGTAACCCCAGTGACCCCCCCAGTAGCTTCCAGTAGCTCCCAGTAACTCCCAGTGTCTCCCCCAGTGCTCCCAGTATGTCCCAGTTTAACCCAGTTCCCCCCCCCCCGTGGGCCCTGGGCCGGGTGGGGGAGGGTGGCGGGCTCACATTTCCATGGCAACATCCCTTTCCCTCTGGCCCAGTTTCTCCCAGTTCCTCCCAGTTTAACCCAGTTTTTCCACATTTTTCCCCATTTTTCCACATTTCCCCCCATTTTCCCCATTTTTCCCAGATTTTCCCCCATTTTTCCACATTTTCCTGAATTTTTCCCCATTTCCCCCCCATTTTCCAGATTTTTCCCATTTTCCCCCATTTTCCCAGATTTTTCCCCATTTTTTCCACATTTTTCCCACATTTTCCCGGATTTTCACACATTTTTCTCCAGATTTTCCCAGATTTTTTTTCCCATTTTTTCCACATTTCCCCCCATTTTTTCTCACATTTTCCCAGATTTGCCCAGATTTCTTCCCCCATTTTCCTGGATTTTTCCCAGAATTTCCCATATTTTCCCCATTTTTCCAAAATTTTTTTGATCTTTCCCCATTTTTCCCCATTTCCTGGATTTTCTCCCATTTTTTCCACATCTTCCCAGATTTTTCCTCATTTTTCCCAGATTTTCCCAAGATTTTTTCCCATTTTTTTAAATCTTTCCCCATTTTTCCCCATTTTCTGAGATTTTTTCCCATTTTTCTCCATTTTCCCCCATTTTCCCCAGAATTTCCAGCATTTCCCCCCTAGTTTGTCCCCATTTTCCCAGATTTCTCCCAGATTTTCCCAGATTTTTCCCTATTTTTTCCCCATTTTCCCAGATTTTTCCCAGATTTTTCCACCACTTTTCCCAGAATTTCCCACATTTTCCCAGATTTTTCCCACATTTTTTCCCATTTTTCCCACATTTTCTCAGATTTTTCTCCAGATTTTCTTCCAGATTTTCCCACAATTTCCCACATTTCCCCCCATTTTTCATGATTTTTCCCGATTTTCCCCATTTTTCTGGATTTTTTCAAATTTTTTCCCATTTTCACACATTTTTCCTCATTTTCCCCCATTTTTACAGATTTCTCCTCATTTCCCCCATTTTCCCACAGTTTTTCCCAATTTTTTCACATTTTCCCAGATTTTTCCCCATTTTCCCCAGATTTTTCCCCATTTTGCCCCCATTTTCTCGGATTTTTCCCCATTTTCCCACATTTTCCCAAATTTTTTCCCACATTTTCCCAGATTTTCTCCCTATTTCCCCAGATTTTTCCTCATTTTGCCCATTTTTTCCCAGATTTTTTCCCAATTATTTTCCCCATTTTCCCAGATTTCCCCCCTTTTTTTCCCACATTTCCCTGGATTTTTTCCCAATTTCCCCCCAGTTTCCATGATTTTTCCCACATTTTTTCCACATTTTCCCAGATTTTTCCTCATTTTCCCCCATTTTCCCCAGATTTTTCCCCATTTTTCTCACATTTTTTCCCCATATTTCCAGATTTTCCCAGAATATTCCCCATTTTCCCCCCATTTTTTCCCTATTTTCCCAGATTTTTCCCATTTTTTCCCCTTTCCCCCCAATTTTTTCCACATTTTTCCCAGATTTTCTCCCATTTTCCCAGTTTTTTCCCAATTTTTTCCCCATTTTCCCGGATTTTTTCTCCATTTCCCCCCATTTTCCCAGATTTTCCCCCCATTTTTCCCACATTTTCCCAGATTTTCACACATTTTTCCCCATTTTCCCCCTTTTTTTCCTCATTTTTCCATATTTTCCCATATTTTTCCCCATTTTCCCCCATTTTTCCCCATTTCCCCGGATTTTTCTCACATTTTTCCCAGAATTTTCTGCAATTTCCCCATTTTCCCACATTTTCCCACATTTTTCACCATTTTCCTGATTTGCCCCCCATTTTGCCCACATTTTCACAGATTTTTCTCCAGATTTCCCCCACATTTTTCCCCCATTTCCCCACATTTTCTTGGATTTTTGGGTCCCCAGTTTTCCAAATTTCCCAAATTTCCCCAGTGGGAAAAAATGGGGAGAAAAAACCAGGAATTTTGGGGAAAATGGCGAAAAATTGGGGAAAAAAGTGGGAAATTTGGTGAACACGAATGAAAAATTGGGAAAAATGGCGGAAAATTTGAGAAAAAAGTGGGAAATTTGGGGAAAATTGATAACAATGGGGAAAAATGGGGGGAAATTTAGGAAAACTGGGGGAAAATCCGGGAAAATGTGGAAAAACGGGGGAAATTTTGGGGAAAAAGTCAGAAATTTGGGGAGATGGGGGATTTTGAGGGGAAATGGAGGGAAAACTGGGAAAAAAGTAAGAAATTTGGGGAAAACGGGTGAAAAATCAGGAAAAATGGGGGATAATTGGGAAAAATTAGGGGAAATTTAGGAAAAAATTGGGGAAAAATGGCGGAATTTGGGGAAAATGGGGAAATTTGGGAAAAATGGGGTGAATTGAGAAAAAAATGGGGGAATTTGGGTAAAATTGGATGAAAAATTGGGGAAAGTTGGGAAAAATGGGGAGAAATTTGGGGAAAATGGGAAAAAATGGGGGAAATTTGGGAACAATGGAAGGAATTTGGAAAACAAATGGGGAAAAATTGAGAAAAATGGGGAAATTTGGGAAAAATGGGGGAAATGGGGGGAAAATTGGGGAAAGAGTGGGAAATTTGGGAGAAATGGATGAAAAACTGGGAAAAATGAGGGGAAATTTGGGAAAAACTTGGGTGTCCCCACCAGGTTCGACCCCACCATGGCCCCGATAGCCCCGGGATCAGGTGAGACCCCTACCCCATGCCCTGACCCCTCCCCCTCCCCGAGGTCACTGCCCTGACCCCCCGAGTCCAGGCTGTGACCCCTCCCCCACCCCGTGGCCGCTCCCACACTTTATGGCCCCTTCCCCATTCTGTGGCCCCTACCCCATTCTGTAGCCCCTACCCCACTCTGTGACCCCTCTCCCACTTCATGGCCCCTCCCCCACCCCCTGGCCCCTCCCCCACTCTATGGCCCCTCATCCACTTTATGGCCCCTCCCCCACTCTGTGGTTCCTCCCCCACTCTGTGACCCCTCCCCCATTCTGTGACCCCTCTCCCACTCGGTGGCCCCTCCCCCACTTTACAGCCTCTCCCCCACTCTGTGACCCCTCCCCCACCGACAGCTTCTCCCTGCAGAGAGAACAGCCAACACACTATTTCACTTCTCACTACAACAAAGCTCTTTTCTCCTTCAAGCCCCTCAAAGGCGCCAAGGCCACATAGGAGGCCACACACAAACAGTACTCCTCTTCCCACTTGACTACACCTTCTCCCTCACTGTTCTACAGGGAACACCAGGAATCTGCTCGCAGAGGCCTCTCGTTTCCCATCAGTAGCTCAGCATAAGGAGTTAAAGGAGCTCAAGCCTTAGGCCACAAGAGCTGACAGCGAGGAAACTTTGGGAGCAAACTAATGCTGCTAACACGGACCCAGCTGAATCCAGCACACAATCACAGAATCCAAGAGTCCTTCAGCTTGGAAAAGACCTCCAAGCTCACTGAGTCTTGTGCAGCCCCTCCCCGACCGTCTGCAGGGACTGGATGATGCTTTGCACAAGCACCAAAAGGAATGTTGTGAAAGCCATGGCCTGCAGGAGGACACAGAGAAGGGCTTGGTTGGGGCTGGGAAGGAGCGAGCTGGCGCTGGGGGAGTGGGGATGGAGCCTCGGGGATGTGGCGCAGCAAGGACAGGGGCCCAGGCAGCTGGCAGGCGGCAAGGCCTCACCCCCTGCCCCAGCAGCAGCACCGGGCCCTGCCCAAGGGTCGGGAGGGGCCCCGGAGTCCTGAAGAGTGTTTGGGGGTCCCCAGGAGGGAGTCTGGGGGTCTGAGGTGGTCCCAGGAGATTTTCAAGGCTTAAGGGGATGCACAGGAGATTTGGGGGAGGAGGGGGAAAGGCGGAGGGTCCCCAGGATTCTTGGGGGGATCTGGGCAGTTCCCGAGAGTCTTGGGGGAGATTCGGAGGGGTCACCAGGAGCCCCCGGACCCCCTGAACTCACCCCACACCACCATGGCCTCGTTGGGGCCGCACGTGAAAAACAGCGCGGCGGGGGGAGACCCTGGGGCCGGGATCGATCGGGACCAATCGGGTTCAATCCCGATCCTCCCCTCCCCCGCCATCACCGCCCCGCTCCCGGCAGCCCCCGCGGAAGTTTCGACGTTCTATTGGGTGACTCACCGGCACAAGGACAGGGGCCCAGCAGATTTGGCAATGACGTCATTCCAGCAGAGCCGTTCTATTGGCTGCGACCCACGAGGGAGCCCCAAAACCTGTTCATGGCTTGGGGGGGAAGGACAGCCGGCACGGCCGGGAACGGGGGTGCAGAGGGTGTTCAAGTGCCCAGGAAAGGGGCAAAAAACTTTCCCCTCTCCCTCCCAGTGCCCCCTCAGCCCATCCCAGTGTCTCCCCTCTCCCCCAGTGCCCCCTCAGCCCATCCCGGTCTCTCCCCTGCTCTCCCAGTGCCCCCGTCCATCGAGGTCCCAGCCCGGCCCTGCCCCCTGCTCTGCTCCGGCCTGGATTTCTCCCCTGCAGGGGCAGCTGAGGCGGCTCCAGGGCGGGCGGGAGCTTTCGGGGCAGGGGGTGGCTCCTGACATGCTGCTGGAACCGCCCCTGCCTGGGCGGGCCCGTCGGCCTGGGGCACCTCCTCACCCGAGCCTGGGGGACGGGCCGGCAACTGGGAGGGGCTTTGGGAAGGAATGGGGAGGCTGAGAAGGGGTTGGAGGTCGTGGGGGTAAGTGGGAAGGTGTTTGGGGGAGTTTGGGGGTTTGGGAGGGAGGTTGGGGAGATTGGGGCAGCTGTGAGGGGTTTTGGGGAATCGTCGGGGATGTGGGAAGGAACTGGGAGAGAGTTTGGGGGCATACTCAAGGGGAAGGGGGCAACTAGGAGAGGGTTTGAAAGGCCCTGGGAGGGCTGGAGGTAACTGGGAGGGGTTTGGGGGCATCTTGTGGGTTTTTGTGGGTCTGGGAGGCAGTCTGGGGGCCTCGGAGGGTTTAAGGGGAAGTTGGGAGTGTCCTGTGGGACCGGGATGGGATTTGAGGGTTCCTGGAGGGGCTGGGAGGGCTTTATGCCTTTATACTGCGGGCATTGTCTAGTATTGATGGGGGTAATCCGTGAGTTGACTGTTTCATAATCATCCAAATTTTAACAAGACTTTGAAGGTGGTCAACCTCAGTTTGAAGCAGCTCATTTTTAGCAACAAATTTATCTGATTTTTCTCCTGTTTCCCTCTCAAAGGCTAACGATGACTTCAACACCACATTTTCTGATTTCAAAACAGTAGACTCAACATCAGAAATCCATTCATGACTTCCCTGTCACCACTCCATCCGAATGTCTGTGCACTCACTGTGACCTGAGAGAAACCTGCCTGTTTGCAGCGCACTGACTGGGCAACTTTTCTTTTTGCAGGTGGAAAAGGGCAGATAAAGAAAAAACAGATGGGTCCAGCAGAAGTGATGCTGCTTCTGTCAAAAGCAGAGCAGAGGCTGAAAGCACTTTAGGAAGTTGCTTACAGAAGCACTTGTGCATTCCAAGTTACAGCTCAGGAGTCTCAGTGACTTGTCCAACATGGGAGCTCCTTTTCCATTTCTCAACCCCCAGATTCCTCAGGAGTAGGAAACTGAAAACACTGACTCAGAAAAGCTCCATTCCTTCCTAATAATTGTGCTTTGTCCTTCCCATTTGACAGTGCTCTTGGAAATGTGCTGGTGTGATCTGGATCTGGGAGCAACCCTGACCTCCCACAGCCCTGACCACACACACCTCATCCAACGGCAGGAAGAACCTGCCTGGCTCCTGCTGGGGTTCTCACCACCCACCGACAGCTTCTCCCTGCAGAGGGGTGGGCAACTACCCAGGCAGGATGAGACCTGACCCCAGCAGGCAGCAAAGTCCCTGCCCTGGCACAAAGAACCCCGGAGCACAGGGACCCTGCTCTGCAGGACAGCCCCGGGCATCCCTGGCTGCACCCCCACCTTCCCACCCCGCAGTCATCCCTGGGAGAAGGAACCCACCTGCGCTGTCCCTCTGACGGTGCTGCAGGGAAGGCCTGCCCTGGAGAAAATCCTCCTCCAGCGCAACAGAGAAACTGGGAGAGTCCTGACAGATGGGCAAGGCTGTGGGATGTGGTAGCTTTAGGAGATTCCTCCAGGAACACAAGCGACATTGCCCTGCACTGTAGACTCACTCTGCAGAGGAGTGTGAAGTTGTGTCCCCAAGTTGTGTCTCAGCTGAACACCTCCCATCTTTCTGCTACCTTTAACCTCCCTTTGCCTTTCTTCTCTTCTCTCGTGCCTACAGGCAGTGCCCTCGGCCCTGCTGGGCTGTGCAGAGGAGCTGCTCCTGGGCAGAGCTGTCTCTCTGCAGTGCTGCCCGCTTGCCAGGATTTCCCTGTGTGCCAGGAGCCCGGCCCAGCTGAGCAGCACAGCAAGAGCCAAAGGCAACCCTTTCTCTGCCCCTCTGGGTTCCCCACAGGTGTCCCTGGCGCTCCAGGGGAACCTGCTGTGGAACAGACTGAAGGAAACAATGATGTTCCCTCTTCTCCCCTCTTCAGTGACACTTCTTTCCAGCAGTGACACTTCTTTCCAGCAGTGACATTTCTCCTCTTAGAAAATTACCAGGGTATGATGATCACCTTTTCTAGTTTCATCATTACACAGGACACCAGGAGGGTGACAGCAAAGGATCTGGTAACTCCCTGGCACAGCGGGGGTTTTCCTGGAGTCACACAGAGAAATGTGTCAGGGCTCTGAGTGGTGTCCAACCCTGAGCTGGACTGATGCACACACGGGGGTGTTCAGAGACACGAGTCCTTCCCTGGCACACACACAGGCAGTTCATTGCAGCAGGGGCAGTGTTTCCCTGGGCTCCTGCTACCACTCCCAGAGCCTGGAGCCACCTCAGCCCTGTAATGCTCCCACCCTGCTCACTCCTACACTTCAGATGAACATTGGGGTTTTCTAGTCACTGGAACTGCCCAGACCAACCCCTCCCTGCTCCCCCCATCTCCCTGCCCCGCCCCAGCCCAGCAGAGCAGCACAGTCGTTTCTGGTCCTGCAGCAAGAAAGGGAGGCAATAGAGGACAGGGACAGTGACTGCATGTCTGGACTGCTCAGGAGATCATCAACTCAGGCGGCAGCTCCTGCAGCCCCAGGGCCAGACCCGCTTCCCAGTGGCCCAGGCAACTGCTGCCACGTGGGCACAAGCTCTGCTGCCCAGGAGGGTCCTGTAGTGAAGGACTTTGCAGATGGCCACGTAGCAGTCATAGGACATGATGGTGAGAAGGGCAAGCTCCGCTGTGATCAAGAAGAAAAGCAAAAAACACCTGTGCAGCTCATCCTGAGTAGGACATGCCCCTGGTGTTCCAGAGGGAATTGGCCATGGCTTTGGGGAGAGTGGTGCAGATGCAGCCCGGGTGTGTGAGGGAGAGGTGGAGCAGGAAGAAGTCCCTGGGGGGTGTGCAGGTGGTGGTGGCAGGCTACGGCGCTGAGGATGAGGTCGTTGCCCAGGAGGGCAGCCAGGGAGAGGCCCAGGAAGAAGCAGAAGTGCAAGAGCTGCAGCCAGGAGGAGGAAGTGGGGGATGGAGCTGCTGTTGGCCATGAGCTTCCTCCGAGCATCAGGAAATGTCCAAGGAGGAAAAGGCAGTGAAAACTTTGGGACAGGTTTCCTAGATCAAACCCATGAATTCCTCTGAGCATCTACCCTCATCCCAAGTATCTGCAGTCACACATATGTAGATTCTGGACTGTAGAAGACAGGCTTAGCATGACTTTAAGATGATTTCTTCTCAATTTTTTGATTTATTTTTCTACTGCCAGGTCTGAGAGGGGCATCGTGGAACCAAAGGAACCCTGAGACATTTCAGAATCCCACATGTGTTGGGTGTGTCTGAGCTGGAGTTCATTTTCTCACTGCAGGCGTCACAGTGCTGTGCTTTGCATTGGGAGCTCCAAAGGGGTTAATCGCACCAGTGCTTTGGCAACTGCTGAGCAGGGCTGGTGCAGCATCTGCATTGTCAGCTATGTCCCCTGAATCGGGGGCAAGATCATGGGAGGCGATACAGACAGGTCAGTTGAGCCAAATGGACCAAAGGGACATTGCAGAATATATGGTGTCAGCTCAGCTACAAGAGCTCAGGAAAGGAACAGGAAAGGGGGAAAATCCATTTTTTTACAATACATGCCTTCTGAGCGGCTTCTCTGTGTGGTGAAGCCCTGCTTCCCATGAAGTGGTCAGGTATCGCTGCTGACAGGAAGTAGAGAGAAAATCTTTTTATTTTCTTCTTCACTTATGCATGCGCAAACATTGGCTTTTGCTTTAGTAAAGTGCCTGATCTCAAGGTAGAAATAATTTTCCATCTTGTTCTGTCTCTTCTGTCTGGCTGGGAAGGGCAGCAATAGAGCAGCTTGGTGGGCACCTGGCATCCAGGTAAGGTCAACCCACTGCAACATTGCAGGGTCTCATGGAACCAAAGGACTGCTGGGAGACTGGGGGAACTCACGGAATCAAGTGGCCGTCGTGGCACTGCCGTGCATCATAGAAGCAAATGTTCCCTGGGAAACTACAGAAACCAGGGACTTAAGGGACATCATTGGGATGTGCGGGACCTCATGGAATTAAACAAACCGTGGGATATCTTTGGAACTTCATGGAATCAAAGGGATAAAACAAAAGAATTAAACCCCATGACCAGAAACCATTGGATCGAACATTTCTTTAATATGCCAGCTGGGGATTCATGGGGGTACTCTACCATGCATGAATCAAAGAATCAGTATAAATTTCAGAGTATAAATACAGTGATACTTGAAAGACCCTCCCCTTCACAAGCAGTCCAAAATTCTCTTCTGATTTTAGGGTCAAATAGCCGCTTGGATTTTATTCGTGGAGCAAGACTGCCATCTAGCGTCCATTTCTTCTGGGAGGGGCAGTCATTTTCACAGAGTGGTCTTCTCCCTTAGCAGGCCTCGTAGCATCTCTGATTGATCTATCTGACCCCTAACCCCTAAACTAAATGCTTTAGGACCAGCTAAGACGTATCTTAGAACTTCCCATTTGCTTAAACAATGTAAGACTTTCTTCTTAACAGAACAATTAAACAATTAAACAAGTTTTCTGAGGCCTGTAAGCTAATTTCTTGAAGATGGGCATATGATACACTCTCTATTAGTTTCCATGTATCATCTACATTCTCTCTCCTACAACTAATTGTAGTCTTAAAAGAAAAGAAAAGACTGCTACCATGCCAAGAAAGCAAACCCCTTTGTTGATTAGGATTTTTATCTAAGAAAAACTTCCCATTTACAAAGCCATTAAGGATGGAGATCCTCTCTCATTTCAGTGCCATTGTGACAATATGGGGTCTCATGGAACACATGGAACACAGAACACTGCACATTCCCAAGCAATCAAGGGGCCATTGTAACACTCCAGGGCCTCATGGAAGACGGAGGCCCCGCAGAGAGACCTCAAATCAGAGGTTTGGGCAATCCTCAACCAGAGGAAGTTCAACAAGGGGAAGTGCCAGATTCTGTCCCTGTGATGGGGCAACCCCGAATGTCCGGACAGACTGGGAATGATATTCTGCATAGCAGCGCTGGAAAATGGCCTCTGGGGTCCTGGTGGATGGCCAGTTGGCCAAGAGTCAGTGGTGCTCTGGCGGGGGCTCACTGCTCGGTCACAGGAGGGTTTTCAGGCACACGAGTCCTTCGCTTGCACACAGACACAGACAGTTCATGGCAACAGGGGCAGTATCTCCTGGGGTTCCTGCTGCCACGCCAGGAGCCTGGATGCACCTAAGCCCTTGTGGGGTGCCACCTGCTCTGCCACTATCTGAGATGCCCCACCGCCTGAGAGATGGAAACGCGGAGCTCTGTCCAAGAGAAGCACATCCCAGAGCTGCACGCATGGGCTTTGCCGGGATTTAGAACCGTAAATGCAATGTGACACCAAGACACTCTTTGTCCCACATAACTTCACGGTCTCCCCAGGCGGTTGATGGCAATTGTTCTTGCTCAGGGTCATCTCCCCACACCAACAGCAGGTGTGTGCTCAAGACTTGTCTGTGCAATGCAAACAGATACACGCTGTCTAGTTCTTCCGGTCTCTCCAAGGAAGGCAAAAGAATCTCTGTGTGCCGGGTGAGAAGCCAGTGCTGGAAGTTGTGGTTCTATTGTGAGTGCCAAGAGCGGATGGCAGGTCTGTGATGAATGCCCTGAGGAGATGACCTGGGTTTTCCAGTGCACATGGCAATAGATCACACCCTGCTTTGGTGGTCATTTATGTCCTACGGAGGTGACAGAGATGGGAAAGAGAATGAAATTTTTGAATGTGCCTCTGAGTGCCCCTCAACCTGCTGCAAATGTGCAGATTCCAGTTCATCCAGTTCAGGTGTGAGAGGTTGTTCCCTGGTCCTCTGAGCAAGAAGAGCTGGACGAGGGACACAGCAGAACTCGCTTACTGAGACTGCATCTCCATGAATCCCAAAGCAAGTGCGAGGGGTTATGCCACGTCCGAGTTTTCTCAGGGGAAGGTGTTTCTCCCATGCATTGCCTCCCCGTGGCACTGGTGCCACAGCCCCCGACAAAACCACAAGTGGTCTTTGTGCCTAGCAAAAGTGCTCCTACTGCTAGCAGGGATGTTCCAGGGGAAAGGCCAGGAGAGGTTGAGCCCGGAGGGCACTGAGCCCGGAGGGATGTTCTGCCTCTCGTGCCCCTCGACCATTCTCACAAGCGCTTGCCCTGGAGGACAATTCAGGAGTCTCCACGTGCCAAAGAGAGATGTGAGGGAAGAGACGATGGCGGTGTAGGAAGCACATGGCCTGTCAATCTGAAGATCCTCGATACCAAACACCACCCCTGCCACCCAGCCCGGCCCCGCCGGTTCTACGGTGCAAAGCACGGACCGCCGCCGCGCTGCCGCCGCTGTCGCCTGGCCTCCGCCTCCAGCCAGCACCCGAGGAGAGCCCGAGAGGCACCGGCACCTGTCCCAGCCCCGGGGTGGATTTGTCGGAGGAGGCCAGGGGAGGAGGGAGAGGAAGGCAGAGGAGATGGAGAGGAGGCGACCCGCCAGGAGTAGAGAGTCGGGGCTAGCGGGGGCAGCGAGGCACCGGGAAGCGGATCGGCGGCTGCGGCGCTGTCGGAGAGTGGGGCTGCTGTCGCGGGCCGCGGTTTTGATCTGTGCGCAGGGCTGGCGGCCGGAGACCGTAGGGGCCGGGGCAACCCCCTGGGGTGGACGTGCATATTCCTCGAGGTTGCCCTCCTGTCTGGTAGGTTCTTTACAAAGTTCTTCTCCCGAACTATCTTCCCAACCCTCCCTCCCTCTGGTCCATAAAGTATTCCCTGGGAACAATCATCGCTTTTTTCTTGGTTGAGCCGTTATTCTTTCCTTGCTTTACTGTCTGTCCTTCAGTGAATTCATGCAGTCGTCCTTCCGCTTTCCTACTTTTCTTCCTCTCTTCGCTTGGCTTAATCCCGCAGCTTTTCATTCTTCAGTGACTTCACCAATCCACTTCTCTTTTCCTCTCACCTCTCTCCAGCAAATATTAATGGACATTTCAACTACTACACACCTTTATATCCTCTTCAAATTCTTCTCCGTATTGGCTTGACTGCTGCTGTGCCCTTTGTTTTGGGAAAATACATCCAGTGCAAAAACACTTCCAACGGCTTTTCTTCATCTCCCTGCCAGTGTCTGCAGGTAGAGCCCAGGTGCAGCAGGACCCATTTGTAGAGACCAGCGAGAGCAGTGAAATCACCAAGTGCTCACACACCAACTTACGAAACGGTGATTTTATCAATTCCTACTGGCAGCTCCCGGGTCACAGCCCCGAGTTCCTCGTTGCTAAATGGTCCAGAGAGCTGCTGGCGCCAACGGGGCGGCTGTGGGTGACGGGTGATGGTCTTTCCACCGTCCTCTGGCTCTCCGGGCACCGTCATGGAGACGAGTTGGGTATTAGCGCTTCTATTAAAACAGGGGTTTTAGCCATACAAAGAGAACAGGCTTGAGTACCTGGGTGCCAAGTGACGTAAAAAGCACAGCGCAGCGCAAGAGGCACCAGTGCTAGAACACTGAATTTACCCCTGGCCTATCAAATCCTCATCTCACTAAACTTAATAATGCGTCAGATTCTGCTTCCAGGCTGCCTCTGGCACGACCTCCAGTTTTCTCCAGGCTGCCCAAATAGTTAGAGCTCTCTGTTTTCAGGACAAGCATACGTATTTCAGGTGTTCCCTAGTCTTCTGAGCAGGAGAAGTGACACAACTGGGATCTCATCACGGAGACTGTATCTCCATTTGTCCAAAGCGGGTGGGAGATGCCATGCCGTGATTTCTCATGGGCAGGTGCTTCACCCATGCACTGCTTCGGCGTAGAACTGGTGCCACAGCCCAAGTCTAAAGCTAAGGTGCTATTTGTCTCCAGCAGAAATGCTCCTGCTGACAGCTCCGCTCCCCACAGACGTCGATGGGTCTCCCGGTGTATCGAAACCCCCGTAAGCCATGGCCCACTGCAAACAGAGAGATTTGAATATGTTGCCAGCCGGGGAAAACTGGAAGTCGTGCCAGAGGCAGCCTGCAGGTTGAAAGGGATGCATTAATAAAGTTAGTGAGATAAGAGTTTGATTGACCTGGAGCAACTTTGGAATGATCTCCTGATTTTCTTTAGAAAAGGAGAAATGTGTGACTGCAGAGAGAGCCAAGATATCTTTTGGTGGCAGCATGTGGAGGAGAGGACAGACGGAGAGGGATAGCGAAGTTGAAGTTGCGAGCAGAGAGAGAAGGAGGCCTGAGCTTTCTCTTCTTTCCCTCTTTATTTCTTTAGAGAAGTAAGATCACCTGGAGTGAACACATGAAAGACAGCAAGTACATGATCGGCAGCGATGTTTCTCTATTCAGTTGTATTCCCCCCACGGGGCCTGAAAAGGCAGTTGACTATTTCCTGGGAGGAAAAAGAATGCATTTATGAAAAGCTGGGATATAGAGAGGAGGTGTACCAGGCAGAAAGTGACGACGCTGTAGCCAAAATTCATGCTGAGACGAACCTGCCTGTTTGCCGAGAGTGTCAGAAATCTCCACCCTGTGCCGAGAGAAGAGAGCTGCCAGAAACGAATCTCTTAGAGGGGGAGCAAAGGAAGCAGGAGGGTCGAGAAATGAACTGTACTTTCAGTACCTCAAATGCTCTCTTTGGGTTTCTCCCTCCCCAAGCAACAACCCGTCTGACTCCCCCAGTCGATGGCATTCTGAGCATTGCCTGGCTCTGGGGTCTCACTCATGGGCAGAGATTGTTCCCGGTCAGCTCGCAGTGCAGTCCTCCCCTCCCCAGTTGCAATCGCCTGCTCTGCTGCACACCCACTGATGTGCTTTTGGGAGCTCCGGGCTTCTACCCTTCTGCACCTTTCACATCTTCCCGTGCTGTCCTCAGCTCTCTGGGTTGCTTGCAGCTCCCTCGGGCAACACGTGTCTCCTCTGCTTCTGTGGCTTTTCCCCTGTCCTTCTTCATCTGCCTGGGAAGAATGCCTCTCTCCCAGCTCCCCGGGAAAGGGAGATGAGCCCTGCTGGGCAGCAGCCCGGTGTCTCTAGATTTGCCTTTCTCTTCAGCGAAAACGCAAAGTCTGAGAGGAACGTGGCTCCAGCAGGGCTGCTGGATATCCCAGCTCCAGTGATGGCAAGGAGAGCATATGCCCTAGGGAATGTACTGAGGGATGAGCAGGGAACAGGATGAAGACCCTGACGCACATGCAGGGAGCACATGGGGCAACTACCAGAGTGCTGCTTGCGAGTGGTGGGGCTAGGAGAGCCCTGGCCCACCCAGGGCAGTTGAAGGTCTGGGGGCTTGGCAGATGGAGACCCTTACACACAGTCCCTTCCCTAAACCAAGTCCAGAGGGATCCCAGGCACCCATCACACCACAGGAAACAGAGGTCTTCACATGCTTCCCAGGTGGAAGAGCATTATCGAGTTCACCCTCCTTATGCCTGTGTGCTCCTGAAAATTTTCTACCATCTTAAGTATCAGAGGAGAGAGAACACATTTAGAGGAAGCTGAGAATTCTGCATTTTTACTGAGAGGCTAATGAAGGATGGTCCTGCAACCATCCTTCCTGAGGCCAGGGCCACATGGCTAGAGGTTTTTCCTTTCTTACTGCTTTGCTTTCCTCTCTCACCACCTCTAACACTTGGTCTGGCTTGGTTGCACCTCGCTCCTTCACACTGTCTGCCTTCACAGTTTCTTCAGAACACGTCCGAGATGTAGTGTTCAGATCCTTGACGAGTGACACTCCAAATCTTGCGGACCCTTACTCTCTGTCTTTACCACACTCTAGGCAAGGCAAGAACCCCTCCTGCAATCCAAAGAGAAAGATCTTCATGAACCAGAGAATCGCGGCTCCTGCCTGGAGTGGATCAGAGTAACCAGGAGACGATGCCTCAAGAGAAGCTAGGGACACACATGGCAGTTGACTGCAGGATGCCTAGATTTGCGCTGCCCTGTGCTGTATAAATCACTTTGCACTCAGGCATTCTGTCGCAAGCCTGCGCTCTGTGTAGGAATGAAAAACCATGTTTTTATAGGTGTGCTAATTTGCTCTGCCGTAGAACCAATTAACCGAGTTTTGTTTCTAAGAGAATCCCCTGAAATCTCTGAGGACGACAGTGTCAATGAGTCCGTGTCCGCCAGGGCCCAGGAATACAGAGCCGCGTTCCCATGATGGGGTCCAGAGAGCCAGAGGACGGTGGAAAGACCGTCTCCCGTCACCAACAGCCACCCCGTTGGCACCCGCAGCTCTCTGGACAATTTAGCAGCGCGTACGAGGAGCTCGGGGCTGTGACCCGGGAGCTGCCGGTAGGAATGGATACGGTCTCCGGCCACCAGCCCTGCGCACAGATCAAAACCGTGAACAGCGACACCAGCCCCGCTCCCTGACAGCGCCGCAGCCGCCGATCCGCTTCCCGGCACCTCGCTGCCCCCGCCAGCTTCGACTCTCTGCTCCTGGTGGACCGCCTCCTCTCCGCCTCCTCCCCTGTCCTCCTCCGACAAATCCGCCCCGGGGCTGGGACAGGCACCGGCGCCTCTCGGGCTCTCCTCGGGTACTGGTTGGAGGCGGAGGCGAGGTGACATTGGCGGCAGTGCGGCAGCGGTTTGTGCTCTGCACCGTAGAACCGGCGGGGCCGGGCTGGGTTTGCGAGAATGGTCGAGGGGCACGAGAGGCAGAACATCCCTCCGGGCTCAGTGCCCTCCGGACTCAACCTCTCCTGGCCTTTCCCGTGGAACATCCCTGCTAGCAGTAGGAGCACTTTTGCTAGGCACAAAGACCACTTGTGGTTTTGTCGGGGGCTGTGGCACCAGTGCCACGGAGAGGCAATGCATGGGAGAAACACCTTCCCCTGAGAAAACTCGGACGTGGCATAACCCCTCGCACTTGCTTTGGGATTCATGGAGATGCAGTCTCAGTAAGCGAGTTCTGCTGTGTCCCTCGTCCAGCTCTTCTTGCTCAGAGGACCAGGGAACAACCTCTCACACCTGAACTGGATGAACTGGAATCTGCACATTTGCAGCAGGTTGAGGGGCACTCAGAGGCACATTCAAAAATTTCATTCTCTTTCCCATCTCTGTCACCTCCGTAGGACATAAATGACCACCAAAGCAGGGTGTGATCTATTACCATGTGCACTGGAAAACCCAGGTCATCTCCTCAGGGCATTCATCACAGACCTGCCATCCGCTCTTGGCACTCATAATAGAACCACAACTTCCAGCACTGGCTTCTCACCCGGCACACAGAGATTCTTTTGCCTTCCTTGGAGAGACCGGAAGAACTAGACAGCGTGTATCTGTTTGCATTGCACAGACAAGTCTTGAGCACACACCTGCTGTTGGTGTGGGGAGATGACCCTGAGCAAGAACAATTGCCATCAACCTCCTGGGAGACCGTGAAGTTATGTGGGACAAAGAGTGTCTCGGTGTCACATTGCATTTACGGTTCTAAATCCCGGCAAAGCCCATGCGTGCAGCTCTGGGATGTGCTTCTCTTGGACAGAGCTCCGCGTTTCCATCTCTCAGGCGGTGGGGCATCTCAGATAGTGGCAGAGCAGGTGGCACCCCTCAAGGGCTTAGGTGCATCCAGGCTCCTGGCGTGGCAGCAGGAACCCCAGGAAATACTGCCCCTGTTGCCATGAACTGTCTGTGTCTGTGTGCAAGCGAAGGACTCGTGTGCCTGAAAACCCTCCTGTGACCGAGCAGTGAGCCCCCGCCAGAGCACCACTGACTCTTGGCCAACTGGCCATCCACCAGGACCCCAGAGGCCATTTTCCAGCGCTGCTATGCAGAATATCATTCCCAGTCTGTCCGGACATTCGGGGTTGCCCCATCACAGGGACAGAATCTGGCACTTCCCCTTGTTGAACTTCCTCTGGTTGAGGATTGCCCAAACCTCTGATTTGAGGTCTCTCTGCGGGGCCTCCGTCTTCCATGAGGCCCTGGAGTGTTACAATGGCCCCTTGATTGCTTGGGAATGTGCAGTGTTCTGTGTTCCATGTGTCACATGAGGCCCCATATTGTCACAATGGCACTGAAATGAGAGAGGATCTCCATCCTTAATGGCTTCATAAATCCGAAGTTTTTCTTAGATAAAAATCCTAATCAACAAAGGGGTTTGCTTTCTTGGCATGGTAGCAGTCTTTTCTTTTCTTTTAAGACTACAATTAGTTGTAGGAGAGAGAATGTAGATGATACATGGAAACTAATAGAGAGTGTATCATATGCCCATCTTCAAGAAATTAGCTTACAGGCCTCAGAAAACTTGTTTAATTGTTTAATTGTTCTGTTAAGAAGAAAGTCTTACATTGTTTAAGCAAATGGGAAGTTCTAAGATACGTCTTAGCTGGTCCTAAAGCATTTAGTTTAGGGGTTAGGGGTCGGATAGATCAATCAGAGATGCTACGAGGCCTGCTAAGGGAGAAGACCACTCTGTGAAAATGACTGCCCCTCCCAGAAGAAATGGACGCTAGATGGCAGTCTTGCTCCACGAATAAAATCCAAGAGGCTATTTGACCCTAAAATCAGAAGAGAATTTTGGACTGCTTGTGAAGGGGAGGGTCTTTCAAGTATCACTGTATTTATACTCCGAAATTTATACTGATTCTTTGATTCATGCATGGCAGAGTACCCCCATGAATCCCCAGCTGGCATATTAAAGAAATGTTTGATCCAATGGTTTCTGGTCATGGGGTTTAATTCTTTTGTTTTATCCCTTTGATTCCATGAAGTTCCAAAGATATCCCACGGTTTGTTTAATTCCATGAGGTCCCGCACATCCCAATGATGTCCCTTAAGTCCCTGGTTTCTGTAGTTTCCCAGGGAACATTTGCTTCTATGATGCACGGCAGTGCCACGACGGCCACTTGATTCCGTGAGTTCCCCCAGTCTCCCAGCAGTCCTTTGGTTCCATGAGACCCTGCAATGTTGCAGTGGGTTGACCTTACCTGGATGCCAGGTGCCCACCAAGCTGCTCTATTGCTGCCCTTCCCAGCCAGACAGAAGAGACAGAATAAGATGGAAAATTATTTCTACTTTGAGATCAGGCACTTTACTAAAGCAAAAGCCAAAGTTTGTGCATGCATAAGTGAAGAGGAAAATAAAAAGATTTTCTCTCTACTTCCTGTCAGCAGCGATACCTGGCCACTTCACGGGAAGCAGGGCTTCACCACACAGAGAAGCCGCTCAGAAGGCATGTATTGTAAAAAAATGGATTTTCCCCCTTTCCTGTTCCTTTCCTGAGCTCTTGTCGCTGAGCTGACGCCATATATTCTGCAATGTCCCTTTGGTCCATTTGGCTCAACTGACCTGTCTGTATCGCCTCCCATGATCTTGCCCCCGATTCAGGGGACGAAGCCGACAATGCAGATGCTGCACCAGCCCTGCTCAGCAGTTGCCAAAGCACTGGTGTGATTAACCCCTTTGTAGCTCCCAATGCAAAGCACAGCACTGTGACGCCTGCAGTGAGAAAATGAACTCCAGCTCAGACAGACCCAACACATGTGGGATTCTGAAATGTCTCAGGGTTCCTTTGGTTCCACGATGCCCCTCTCAGACCTGGCAGTAGAAAAATAAATCAAAAAATTGAGAAGAAATCATCTTAAAGTCATGCTAAGCCTGTCTTCTACAGTCCAGAATCTACATATGTGTGACTGCAGATACTTGGGATGAGGGTAGATGCTCAGAGGAATTCATGGGTTTGATCTAGGAAACCTGTCCCAAAGTTTTCACTGCCTTTTCCTCCTTGGACATTTCCTGATGCCCAGAGGAAGCTCATGGCCAACAGCAGCTCCATCCCCCACTTCCTCCTCCTGGCTGCAGCTCTTGCACTTCTGCTTCTTCCTGGGCATCTCCCTGGCTGCCCTCCTGGGCAACGGCCTCATCCTCAGCGCCGTAGCCTGCCACCACCACCTGCACACCCCCCAGGGACTTCTTCCTGCTCCACCTCTCCCTTACACACCTGGGCTGCATCTGCACCACTCTCCCCAAAGCCATGACCAATTCCCTCTGGAACACCAGGGGCATGTCCTACTCAGGATGAGCTGCACAGGTGTTTTTTGCTTTTCTTCTTGATCACAGCGGAGCTTGCCCTTCTCACCATCATGTCCTATGACCGCTACGTGGCCATCTGCAAAGCCCTGCACTACAGGACCCTCCTGGGCAGCAGAGCTTGTGCCCACGTGGCAGCAGCTGCCTGGGCCACTGGGAAGCGGGTCTGGCCCTGGGGCTGCAGGAGCTGCCGCCTGAGCTGATGATCTCCTGAGCAGTCCAGACATGCAGTCACTGTCCCTGTCCTCTATTGCCTCCCTTTCTTGCTGCAGGACCAGAAACGACTGTGCTGCTCTGCTGGGCTGGGGCGGGGCAGGGAGATGGGGGGACCAGGGAGGGGCTGGTCTGGCCAGTTCCAGTGACTAGAAAACCCCAATGTTCATCTGAAGTGTAGGAGTGGGCAGGGTGGGAGCATTACAGGGCTGAGGTGGCTCCAGGCTCTGGGAGTGGTAGCAGGAGCCCAGGGAGACACTGCCCCTGCTGCAATGAACTGCCTGGGTGTGTGCCAGGGAAGGACTCGTGTCTCTGAACACCCCCGTGTGTGCATCAGTCTAGCTCAGGGTTGGACACCTCTCAGAGCCCTGACACATTTCTCTGTGTGACTCCAGGAAAACCCCCGCTGTGCCAGGGAGTTACCAGATCCTTTGCTGTCACCCTCCTGGTGTCCTGTGTAATGATGAAACTAGAAAAGGTGATCATCATACCCTGGTAATTTTCTAAGAGGAGAAATGTCACTGTTGGAAAGAAGTGTCACTGCTGGAAAGAAGTGTCACTGAAGAGGGGAGAAGAGGGAACATCATTGTTTCCTTCAGTCTGTCCCACAGCAGGTTCCCCTGGAGCGCCAGGGACACCTGTGGGGAACCCAGAGGGGCAGAGAAAGGGCTGCCTTTGGTTCTTGCTGTGCTGCTCAGCTGGGCCAGGCTCCTGGCACACAGGGAAATCCTGGCAAGTGGGCAGCACTGCAGAGAGACAGCTCTGCCCAGGAGCAGCTCCTCTGCACAGCCCAGCAGGGCCGAGGGCACTGCCTGTAGGCACGAGAGAAGAGAAGAAAGGCAAAGGGAGGTTAAAGGCAGCAGAAAGATGGGAGGTGTTCAGCTGAGACACAACTTGGGGACACAACTTCACACTCCTCTGCAGAGTGAGTCTACAGGTGCAGGGCAATGTCGCTTGTGTTCCTGGAGGAATCTCCTAAAGCTACCACATCCCACAGCCTTGCACATCTGTCAGGACTCTCCCAGTTTCTCTGTTGCGCCGGAGGAGGATGTTCTCCAGGGCAGGCCTTCCCTGCAGCACCGTCAGAGGGACAGCGCAGGTGGGCTCCTTCTCCCAGGGATGGCTGCGGGGTGGGAAGGTGGGGGTGCAGCCAGGGATGCCCGGGGCTGTCCTGCAGAGCAGGGTCCCTGTGCTCCGGGGTTCTTTGTGCCAGGGCACGGACTTTGCTGCCTGCTGGGGTCAGGTCTCATCCTGCCTGGGTAGTTGCCCACCCCTCTGCAGGGAGAAGCTGTTGGTGGGTGGTGAGAACCCCAGCAGGAGCCAGGCAGGTTCTTCCTGCCGTTGGATGAGGTGTGTGTGGTCAGGGCTGTGGGAGGTCAGGGCTGCTCCCAGATCCAGATCACACCAGCACATTTCCAGGAGCGCTGTCAAATGGGAAGGGCAAAGCACAATTATTAGGAAGGAAAGGAGCTTTTCTGAGTCAGTGTTTTCAGTTTCCTACTCCTGAGGAATCTGGGGGTTGAGAAATGGAAAAGGAGCTCCCATGTTGGACAAGTCACTGAGACTCCTGAGCTGTAACTTGGAATGCACAAGTGCTTCTGTAAGCAACTTCCTAAAGTGCTTTCAGCCTCTGCTCTGCTTTTGACAGAAGCAGCATCACTTCTGCTGGACCCATCTGTTTTTTCTTTATCTGCCCTTTTCCACCTGCAAAAAGAAAAGTTGCCCAGTCAGTGCGCTGCAAACAGGCAGGTTTCTCTCAGGTCACAGTGAGTGCACAGACATTCGGATGGAGTGGTGACAGGGAAGTCATGAATGGATTTCTGATGTTGAGTCTACTGTTTTGAAATCAGAAAATGTGGTGTTGAAGTCATCGTTAGCCTTTGAGAGGGAAACAGGAGAAAAATCAGATAAATTTGTTGCTAAAAATGAGCTGCTTCAAACTGAGGTTGACCACCTTCAAAGTCTTGTTAAAATTTGGATGATTATGAAACAGTCAACTCACGGATTACCCCCATCAATACTAGACAATGCCCGCAGTATAAAGGCATAAAGCCCTACCAGCCCCTCCAGGAACCCTCAAATCCCATCCCGGTCCCACAGGACACTCCCAACTTCCCCTTAAACCCTCCGAGGCCCCCAGACTGCCTCCCAGACCCACAAAAACCCACAAGATGCCCCCAAACCCCTCCCAGTTACCTCCAGCCCTCCCAGGGCCTTTCAAACCCTCTCCTAGTTGCCCCCTTCCCCTTGAGTATGCCCCCAAACTCTCTCCCAGTTCCTTCCCACATCCCCGACGATTCCCCAAAACCCCTCACAGCTGCCCCAATCTCCCCAACCTCCCTCCCAAACCCCCAAACTCCCCCAAACACCTTCCCACTTACCCCCACGACCTCCAACCCCTTCTCAGCCTCCCCATTCCTTCCCAAAGCCCCTCCCAGTTGCCGGCCCGTCCCCCAGGCTCGGGTGAGGAGGTGCCCCAGGCCGACGGGCCCGCCCAGGCAGGGGCGGTTCCAGCAGCATGTCAGGAGCCACCCCCTGCCCCGAAAGCTCCCGCCCGCCCTGGAGCCGCCTCAGCTGCCCCTGCAGGGGAGAAATCCAGGCCGGAGCAGAGCAGGGGGCAGGGCCGGGCTGGGACCTCGATGGACGGGGGCACTGGGAGAGCAGGGGAGAGACCGGGATGGGCTGAGGGGGCACTGGGGGAGAGGGGAGACACTGGGATGGGCTGAGGGGGCACTGGGAGGGAGAGGGGAAAGTTTTTTGCCCCTTTCCTGGGCACTTGAACACCCTCTGCACCCCCGTTCCCGGCCGTGCCGGCTGTCCTTCCCCCCCAAGCCATGAACAGGTTTTGGGGCTCCCTCGTGGGTCGCAGCCAATAGAACGGCTCTGCTGGAATGACGTCATTGCCAAATTCTGCTGGGCCCCTGTCCTTGTGCCGGTGAGTCACCCAATAGAACGTCGAAACTTCCGCGGGGGCTGCCGGGAGCGGGGCGGTGATGGCGGGGGAGGGGAGGATCGGGATTGACCCCGATTGGTCCCGATCGATCCCGGCCCCAGGGTCTCCCCCCGCCGCGCTGTTTTTCACGTGCGGCCCCAACGAGGCCATGGTGGTGTGGGGTGAGTTCAGGGGGTCCGGGGGCTCCTGGTGACCCCTCCGAATCTCCCCCAAGACTCTCGGGAACTGCCCAGATCCCCCCAAGAATCCTGGGGACCCTCCGCCTTTCCCCCTCCTCCCCCAAATCTCCTGTGCATCCCCTTAAGCCTTGAAAATCTCCTGGGACCACCTCAGACCCCCAGACTCCCTCCTGGGGACCCCCAAACACTCTTCAGGACTCCGGGGCCCCTCCCGACCCTTGGGCAGGGCCCGGTGCTGCTGCTGGGGCAGGGGGTGAGGCCTTGCCGCCTGCCAGCTGCCTGGGCCCCTGTCCTTGCTGCGCCACATCCCCGAGGCTCCATCCCCGTTCCCCCAGCGCCAGCTCCCTCCTTTCCAGCCCCAACCAAGCCCTTCTCTGTGTCCTCCTGCAGGCCATGGCTTTCACAACATTCCTTTTGGTGCTTGTGCAAAGCATCATCCAGTCCCTGCAGGCGGTCGGGGAGGGGCTGCACAAGACTCAGTGAGCTTGGAGGTCTTTTCCAAGCTGAAGGACTCTTGGATTCTGTGATTGTGTGCTGGATTCAGCTGGGTCCGTGTTAGCAGCATTAGTTTGCTCCCAAAGTTTCCTCGCTGTCAGCTCTTGTGGCCTAAGGCTTGAGCTCCTTTAACTCCTTGTGCTGAGCTACTGATGGGAAACGAGATTCCTGGTGTTCCCTGTAGAACAGTGAGGGAGAAGGTGTAGTCAAGTGGGAAGAGGAGTACTGTTTGTGTGTGGCCTCCTATGTGGCCTTGGCGCCTTTGAGGGGCTTGAAGGAGAAAAGAGCTTTGTTAAAGTGAGAAGTGAAATAGTGTGTTGGCTGTTCTCTCTGCAGGGAGAAGCTGTCGGTGGGGGAGGGGTCACAGAGTGGGGGAGAGGCTGTAAAGTGGGAGAGGGGCCACCGTGTGGGAGAGGGGTCACAGAATGGGGGAAGGGTCTGAGAGTGGGGGAGGGGCCATAAAGTGGATGAGGGGCCATAAAGTGGATGAGGGGCCATAGAGTGGGGGAGGGGCCAGAGAGTGGGGGAGGGGCCATGAAGTGGGAGAGGGGTCACAGAGTGGGGTAGGGGCCACAGAATGGGGAAGGGGCCATAAAGTGTGGGAGCGGCCACGGGGTGGGGGAGGGGTCACAGCCTGGACTCGGGGGGTCAGGGCAGTGACCTCGGGGAGGGGGAGGGGTCAGGGCATGGGGTAGGGGTCTCACCTGATCCCGGGGCTATCGGGGCCATGGCGGGGCCGAACCTGGTGGGGACACCCAAGTTTTTCCCAAATTTCCCCTCATTTTTCCCAGTTTTTCATCCATTTCTCCCAAATTTCCCACTCTTTCCCCAATTTTCCCCCCATTTCCCCCATTTTTCCCAAATTTCCCCATTTTTCTCAATTTTTCCCCATTTGTTTTCCAAATTCCTTCCATTGTTCCCAAATTTCCCCCATTTTTTCCCATTTTCCCCAAATTTCTCCCCATTTTTCCCAACTTTCCCCAATTTTTCATCCAATTTTACCCAAATTCCCCCATTTTTTTCTCAATTCACCCCATTTTTCCCAAATTTCCCCATTTTCCCCAAATTCCGCCATTTTTCCCCAATTTTTCCTAAATTTCCCCTAATTTTTCCCAATTATCCCCCATTTTTCCTGATTTTTCACCCCTTTTCCCCAAATTTCTTACTTTTTTCCCAGTTTTCCCTCCATTTTCCCTCAAAATCCCCCATCTCCCCAAATTTCTGACTTTTTCCCCAAAATTTCCCCCGTTTTTCCACATTTTCCTGGATTTTCCCCCAGTTTTCCTAAATTTCCCCCCATTTTCCCCCATTTTTATCAATTTTCCCCAAATTTCCCACTTTTTTCTCAAATTTTCCCCCATTTTTCCCAATTTTTCATTCGTGTTCACCAAATTTCCCACTTTTTTCCCCAATTTTTCCCCATTTTCCCCCAAATTCCTGGTTTTTTCCCCCCATTTTTTCCCACTGGGGAAATTTGGGAAATTTGGAAAACTGGGGACCCAAAAATCCAAGAAAATGTGGGGAAATGGGGGAAAAATGTGGGGGAAATCTGGAGAAAAATCTGTGAAAATGTGGGAAAAATGGGGGGAAAATCAGGAAAATGGTGAAAAATGTGGGAAAATGTGGGAAAATGGGGAAATTGCAGAAAATTCTGGGAAAAATGTGAGAAAAATCCGGGGAAATGGGGAAAAATGGGGGAAAATGTGGGAAATTCTGGGGAAAATGGGGAAAAATATGGGAAAATATGGAAAAATGAGGAAAAAAAGGGGGAAAATGGGGAAAAATGTGTGAAAATCTGGGAAAATCTGGGAAAAATGGGGGGAAAATCTGGGAAAATGGGGGGAAATGGAGAAAAAATCCGGGAAAATGGGGAAAAAATTGGGAAAAAACTGGGAAAATGGGGAAAAATTGGGAAAAAACCTGGGAAATTCTGGGGAAAATGGGAGAAAATCTGGGAAAAATGTGGAAAAAATGGGGAGGAAGGGGAAAAAATGGGAAAAATCTGGGAAAATAGGAAAAAAATGGGGCGAAAATGGGGAATATTCTGGGAAAATCTGGAAATATGGGGAAAAAAATGTGAGAAAAATGGGGAAAAATCTGGGAAAAATGGGGGAAAATGAGGAAAAATCTGGGAAAATGTGGAAAAAATGTGGGAAAAATCATGGAAACTGGGGGGAAATTGGGAAAAAATCCAGGGAAATGTGGGAAAAAAACCTGGGAAATCTGGGAAAATGGGGAAAATAATTGGGAAAAAATCTGGGAAAAAATGGGCAAAATGAGGAAAAATCTGGGGAAATAGGGAGAAAATCTGGGAAAATGGGGGAAAAAATTTGGGAAAATGTGGGAAAATGGGGAAAAATCCGAGAAAATGGGGGCAAAATGGGGAAAAATCTGGGGAAAATGGGGAAAAATCAAGGGAAAATGTGAAAAAATTGGGAAAAACTGTGGGAAAATGGGGGAAATGAGGAGAAATCTGTAAAAATGGGGGAAAATGAGGAAAAATGTGTGAAAATGGGAAAAAATTTGAAAAAAATCTGGAAAAATGGGGAAAATCGGGAAAAATCATGAAAAAATGGGGGGAAATGTGGGAAAATGTGGGAAAACCTGGAAGAAAATCTGGAGAAAAATCTGAGAAAATGTGGGAAAAATGGGAAAAAATGTGGGAAAAATCTGGGAAAATGTGGGAGATTCTGGGAAAAGTGGAGGAAAAATCTGGGAAAAATCCGGGAAAATGGGGAAAAAATAGGGAAAAATCTGGGAAAATGTGGGAGAAATCTGGGAAAATGGCGACAAACTGGGGGGGAAATGCTGGAAATTCTGGGGAAAATGGGGGGAAATGGAGAAAAATGGGAAAAAATCCCAGAAAATGGGGAAAAATGGGGAAAGATTTAAAAAAATGGGAAAAAATCTTGGGAAAATCTGGGAAAAATGAGGAAAAATCTGAGAAGATGTGGAAAACATGGGAGAAAATCCAGGAAATGGGGAAAAATGGGGAAAGATCAAAAAAATTTTGGAAAAATGGGGAAAATATGGGAAATTCTGGGAAAAATCCAGGAAAATGGGGGAAGAAATCTGGGCAAATCTGGGAAAATGTGAGAAAAAATGGGGGAAAATGTGGAAAAAATGGGAAAAAAAATCTGGGAAAATCTGGAGAAAAATGTGTGAAAATCTGGGAAAATGTGGGAAAAATGTGGAAAAAATGGGGAAAAATCTGGGAAAATGGGGGAAAATGGGAAAAATCTGGGAAAATGGGGGGGAAATGGGGAAAAATTCAGGAAAATGTGGAAAAATGGGGGAAAAATCTGGGAAAAATGGGGAAAATGGGGGAAATGTGGAAAAATGGGGGAAAATGTGGAAAAACTGGGTTAAACTGGGAGGAACTGGGAGAAACTGGGCCAGAGGGAAAGGGATGTTGCCATGGAAATGTGAGCCCGCCACCCTCCCCCACCCGGCCCAGGGCCCACGGGGGGGGGGGGAACTGGGTTAAACTGGGACATACTGGGAGCACTGGGGGGGACACTGGGAGTTACTGGGAGCTACTGGAAGCTACTGGGGGGGTCACTGGGGTTACTGGGATGGACACTGGAGTTACTGGGAGCTACTGGGGGGGTCACTGGGGTTACTGGGATGGACACTGGGGTTACTGGGAGCTACTGGGGGGGTCTCTGGGGTTACTGGGAGTTACTGGGAGCTACTGGGGGGCTTACTGGGAGTTACTGGGAGCTACTGGGGTGGACACTGGGGTTACTGGGAGTTACTGGGATGGACACTAGGATTACTGGGAGTTACTGGGAGCTACTGGGATAGACACTGGGGTTACTGGGAGCTACTAGGAGCTACTGGGGGGGTCACTGGGGTTACTGGGGGGGTCGCTGGAGATACCGGAGGCATTACTGGGGTTACTGTGAGCTACTGGGAGCCACTGGGAGCGGCCCATCCCCCTCCCTCCCCAAGGTCACCCCAAGGACACGGAGGGGGGGAGGGGGGGAAGCCCTGCCCCCTCCCAGTCCCTCCCAGTCCCTCCCAGTTCCCTCCCAGTCCCTCCCAGTACCTGAACTTGTCACACTGGGAGCGGCTCCAGGTCCCCCCTCCAGTTTGGGCCCCCGGGGCTATTTTTGGGACCCGGTGATGTCACTGGGGGGGAGGGGCCTCGAGGGGGCGGCCCCTCCCCTCTCCCTTCCCAGTACAGAGCAGTAAGGGACCAGTAAGGGCCCCAGTGGGGGGGGGAGGGGAAGGAGGGAACACTGAGGGTGGGGATGGAGCAGGATGGTCCTTGAGCGTGGGGGAAGGGCAGGAGGTTCCCTGAGGGTGGGGGAAGGGCAGGACCGTCCCTGAGGGCGGGGGAGGGGTAGGCGGGTCCCTGAGGGTGGGGGAAGGGTAGGAAGTTCCCCGAGGGTGGGGGAGGGGCAGGAGAGTCTCTGAGGTTGGGGGAGGGGTCCTGAGGGCCCCTGAAGGTGGGGGAGGGGCAGGGAGGGCTCCTGAGAGTGGGGGAGGGGTAGCTGGTTCACTGGGGGGAGGGGAAGGAAGGGACCCTGAGGGTGGGGGAGGGACAGGAGGGACCCTGAGGGTTGGGGAGGTGCAGGAAGGGGGGGGAGGGGCTTTGGGGGGGCCCTTAAAGGTGGGGGGAGGGGCTGAAAGTGGGTCCATCATTGGGAGGGGACACGCCCACCCAAAACCCAGTAAGTCCCAGTTGAGCTCCCAGTTCAGGGAGGGGGAGAGGATGCAAAAGACACGCCCACTTGCAGAGGCTATGGCCACCTTGGGATGGGACACGCCCACCAGGGAGAGACCACGCCCACCTAAAGAAGGGACACGCCCACCCCCAAACCACTAAGTCCCAGCTGAGTTCTGCCTTAACTGGTCCTTACTGGTCCCACCGCCCCATTCCGCGTTCCAGTGACCCGTACTGGTCCATACTGGTTTATACTGGTCTATCCTGGTTTATACTGGTCTGTACTGGTCTGACCTTGATGGAGATGCTGAAGTGCCCCAACCCCCTTAACTGGTCCTTCCTGGTCCCACCACCCCATTCCGTGTTCCAGTGACCCGTACTGGTTTATATTGGTCTATACTGGTCCATACTGGTTTATACTAATCTATAATGGTCTATACTGGTCTGTACTGGTCTGACGTTGACGGAGATGCTGAAGTGCCCCCAACCCCCTTAACTGGTCCTTACTGGTCCCACCGCCCCATTCCCCGTTCCAGTCACCTGTACTGGTCCATACTGGTTTATACCGGTTTATACTGGCCCATACTGGTCTATACGGGTCTATACTGCTTTATACTGACCTGACCTTGATGGAGATGCTGAAGTGCCCCCAACCCCCTTAACTGGTTCTTACTGGTCCCACCACCCCATTCCCCGTTCCAGGGACCCGTACTGGTTTATACTGGTTTATACTGCTCTACCCTGGTTTATACTGGTCTGTACTGGTCTGACCTTGATGGAGATGCTGAAGTGCCCCCAACCCCCTTAACTGGTCCTTACTGGTCCCACTGCCCCATTCCCCATTCCAATGACCCGTACCGGTCTGTACTGGTTTATACTGGTCTATACCGGTCTATACCAGTCCATACTGGTCTATACTGGTTTATACTGGTCTGTACTGGTCTGACCTTGACGGAGATGATGAAACGCCCCCAACCCCCTTAACTGGTCCTTACTGATCCCACCACCCCATTCCCTGTTTCAGTGACCCGTTCTGGTTTATATCGGTTTATACTGCTCTACCCTGGTTTATACTGGTCTGTACTGGTCTGACCTTGATGGAGATGCTGAAGTGCCCCCAACCCCCTTAACTGGTCCTTACTGGTCCCACCACCCTGCTCGCTGTTCTAGTGACCTGTACTGGTCCATACTGGTCCGTACTGGTTTTTTACTGGTCTATACTGGTCTATACTGGTCTATACTGGTCTACACTGGTCTATACTGGTCTATAATGGTCTGACCTTGATGGAGATGCTGAAGTGCCCCCAAACCCCTTAACTGGTCCTTATCGGTCCCACTGCCCCATTCCCCATTCCAGTGACCCATATTGGTCTATACTGGTCCATACTGGTTTATACTGGTCTATACCGATCTATACTGGTCTATGCTGCTCTGTACTGGTCTGACCTTGATGGAGATGCTGAAGTGCCCCCAACCCCCTTAACTGGTCCTTACTGGTCCCACCACCCTGCTCCCCATTCCATTGACCCATACTGGGTCGTGGTGGCAAGAACCCCAGCAGGAGCCAGGTGGGGTCTTCCTGCCATTGGATGAGTTCTCTGGGAGGTCAGGGCTGCTCACAGATCCAGATCACACCAGCACATTTCCAAGAGCACTGTCAGATGGGAAGGACAAAGCACAATTATTAGGAAGGAATGGAGCTTTTCTCAGTCAGTGTTTCCAGTTTCCTGCTCCTGAGGAATCTGGGGGTTGAGAAATGGAAAAGAAACTCTCATGTTGGATAAGTCACTGAGACTCCTGAGCTGTAACTTGGAATGCACAAGTGCTTCTGGAAGCAACTTCCTAAAGTGCTTTTGGCCTCTGCGCTGCTTTTGACAGAAGCAGCATCACTTCTGCTTGACCCATCTGTTTTTTTCTTTATCTGCCCCTTTCCACCTGCCTGAGGTTTCTCTCAGGTCAAAGTGAGAGCACAGACATTTGGATGGAGTGCTGACAGGGAAGTCATGAATGGATTTCTGATGTTGAATCTACTGTTTTGAAATCAGAAAATGTGGTGCTGAAGTCATCGTTAGCCTTTGAGAGGGAAACAGGAGAAAAATCGGATAAACTTGTTGCTAAAAATGAGCTGCTTCAAACTGAGGTTGACCACCTTCAAAGTCTTGTTGCGCCAGAGTGCAGAAAAAAAACCTGTTGCTAAAAAAACAGGCTCCTGGTTTGGTCAGGCAACTTCATAAACCAGTGTCTTACCCTGGCATTGAGACTTGGGAAACCACAGAGAACCCTGATTCTAAGTCTCAGGAGAGAAAGAAACAAGGAGAATTTGAAGTTCAACTGATGTTTCTAGAGTCTCCCAGCTTTCCTCACATTAATGAAAATAGACTGAGTGATCCCTGTGATAATGAACAAAGGGAAGATTATTCTTTACCTCCCTCAATTTCCTTTGTGCCTGATACTGAATCCACTAAAAAACCTTGGACTCAAAAAGAGAACCCGACCCAGAAAACAACTCAATTCATTCTGATTCAAGTGGTTAAAGAGCAGAAGCATTATGGCGATAAACCTGGACAAATTAAAAGCCTACCAGTGAAATCCTATCAATATATCACATACCTTGGGATTCCACTTTGTTCTCATCAACAGTTAATACAATTTCCAATGGATATGGGGACAAAATGTTGGCAGCAAAATGCCAAAGATGGGATTAAAACCCAGACAAAAAAGAATTAAAATCACTGGAGAAAAAGAAGAAACCAGTCTTCAACCAAGAGCTTCACCCTGTTACTGTTTTGTTGATATTACCTTTTTGCTTTTTATTCTAATAATCATATTGTATGTTAAAATTTGGATGATTATGAAACAGTCAGCTCACTGATTACCCCCATCAATACTAGACGATGCCCGCAGTATACACCCGTCCCAGCCCCTCCAGGAGCCCTCAAATCCCATCCTGGTCCCACAGGACACTCCCAACTTCCCCTCAAACACTCCGAGGCCCCCAGATTGACTCCCAGATCCAGAAAACTCTTGCTGCCTGCCCATGGAGTGCCCAGTGTGGCCCACCAACTGCACCACAAAGCCAAAGCTTCCAGGCTTTCTTTCCTGGGAATTAGGGCTGTTGTTTCCTATTTTCAGCCATGCCTCCCAACTGATAGCCCAACTCCCAAACTGCTAGCATGCCTGTTGATACAGAATTGTTAAAATAAACCTTGCCAGTATATGTTTTCAGACACTGATTATTTAGTGTCGTTTCACTTTAATCCACCCCAAGGGAATTATTAATAAAAACCTGAGTTACCCCCTCTCCCCTTTTCCTGGGGCAGGTTGTAACACCAATCAGCACTAACTCCGCCCAGTAGGCATAGCAAAGGAAGTTTCCTTTTGGTTTAGGGTTTAGTGTTAGGGTTAGGGTTAGGGTTAGGGTTTAGGGTTAGGGTTAGGGTTAGGGTTAGGTTTTGAGTTAGGGTTAGGGTTAGAAAGGGTTAGGGTTAGGGTTAGGAAATTTAGGGTTAGAGTTAGCAAAAGTTAGGGTTAGGGTTAGGTTTAGGGTTAGCAAAAGACAGGGTTACTGTTAGGGTTAGGGTTAGGGGTATGGGTAAGGGTTAGGGTTAGGAAGAATTTGTCTCAGTGCGCGATCTAACAATCGTGGTTTTAGTCCATTCCGGACAAGCAGCGGTGCCCAATAAACCCCTCTCAGGCTATAAGCCCGATTCATTGCCCACCGCTGTCAGAATCTTTTGCTTTTTCTCTTGGGTCTCTGCTTTTGCTGTTGCTGTTCAGTTGCGTCTGGCAGAATACCCACCGCCGTCCAGTATGTACTCTACTTCTATAGAGCACTGTCCCCTAACCCCAACATTAAAAGAGAGACTGCAAGCTATGCGCAAACCCTGTTCCCTAACCCTAACCCTAACCAAGAGACTGCAAGCTATGCGCAAACCTTTTTCCCTAACCCTGACCTTAAAAAAGAGACTGCAAGCTATGCGCAAACCCTGTTACCTAACCCCTAACCTTAAAAAAGAGACTGCAAGCTATACGCAAACCCTTTTCTCTGAACCTAACCATAAAAAAGAGACTGCAAGCTATGCGCCAACCCGATTCCCTGACCCTAATCCTAAAAAAGCAAATGCAAGCCATGTGCAAACCCGGTTCCCTAACCTTAACCTTAAAAAAGAGACTGCAAGCTATGCACAAAACCAGTTCCCTAACCCTAACTTTAAAAAAGAGACTGCAAGCTACTAGGGTTAGGATTAGGGTTAGGGTTAGGGTTAGGGTTGGGGTTAGGGTTTAGGGTTAGGGTTAGGGTTAGGGTAAGGGTTAGGAGTTAGGTTTGGGATTAGGGTAAGGGTTAGTCAGAATCTGTCTCAATGTGCGATCTAACCATCGTGGGTTTACCCCATTCCAGGAACGCAGTGGTGCCCAGTAAACCCCTCCCGGGCTATAAGCCCAATTCAGTGCCCACCGCTGTCAGAATCTTTTGCTTTTTCTCTTGGGTCTCTGCTTTTGCTGTTGCTGTTCTGTTGCGTGTCTGGCAGAATACCCACTGCCATCCGGTATGTACTCTGCTTCTATAGAGCACTGGCCCCGCCCACTGGTTGGAGTCAAGAGGTGGAGTCCGTGTTGATTGTTCTGCGTCACTGGCTCCGCCTCCTGGGCGGAGTCAGTGCTGATTGGTGTTACAACCCGCCCCAGGAAAAGGGGAGAGGGGGTGACTCAGGTTTTTATTAATAATTCCCTTGGGGTGGATTAAAGTGAAACGACACTAAATAATCGGTGTCTGAAAACATATACTGGCAAGGTTTATTTTAACAATTCTGTATCAACAGGCATGCTAGCAGTTTGGGTGCTGTCATACCACAATGTGACACAGAGATAACCTTTGGGGGGGGAAAGAAAATGCATAGGGGAGAGAAAGGCAGGAGAAGAGCAAGGGAGAGTAAGAGAAAGAAAAGCTGAGAGTGGACAGATGTATATAGTCACCACCCGTGGGGTCCAGCGATGCTTCCATGTCTGTCAGTTGAAGTGGTGGCCTTGATCTGCCGGGGGTGAAGGAGGGAAGTCCCCATACTCCAAGAAGTTATGAGTTATAGCCATGATTAGTGTCACAGACCATGCCTCGAGCCTCCAACATCTCGAGGGTTGCAGTCTCTCTTCTAAGGTTAGGGAACAGGCTTTGGGCATAGCTTGCAGTTACTGTGTGGACCAATTGTCAGAGACTGAAATGGTTAATGATTTATGCATTCTAGGAGACTTTTCAGGCTTTTGACTTGCATGATACTTCTGATGAGCAGTCGGGCCCCTCCCTCCCTCCAGTGCTGAGGGTGTGAAGCCCTGCAAAGGCAAGAGCTGAGCTTACAGGTTTTTGACTGTTGATATATCTGATGAGGAATCAGGCCCCTCCCTCCCTCTGCTATGAGATGTTGGGGTTAGGGTTAGGGTTAAGGTTAGCAAGGGTTAGGGTTTAGGTTTTAGGGTTTACGGTTTGCGTTCCTGGAATGGGGTAAACGCACGATAGTTATATCGCGCATTGAGACAGATTCTGACTAACCCTAACCCTAACCCCAACCCTAACCCCTAACCCTTACCCTAACCCTAACCTTAACCCTAACCCGAACCCTAACCCTAACCCGAACCCTAACCCTAACCCTAACCCTAACCCTAACCCTAACCCTAGTAGCTTGCAGTCTCTTTTTTAAAGTTAGGGTTAGGGAACTGGTTTTGTGCATAGCTTGCAGTCTCTTTTTTAAGGTTAAGGTTAGGGAACAGGGTTTGCACATAGCTTGCATTCACTTTTTTAGGATTAGGGTCAGGGAATCGGGTTTGCGCATAGCAACACTAACCCTAAAAAAGAGACTGCAAGCTATGCGCAAACCCCGTTCCCTAACCCTAAAAAAACCCCTAACCCTAACCCTAACCCTAACTCTAACCCTAACCCTAAACCCTAACCCCAACCCTAACCCTAACCCTAACCCTAACCCTGATTCTGAGGAGAGACAGAAACCAGGAAACTTTGAAGTTCAACTGATGTTTCTACAGTCTCTCAGCTTTCCTCACATTAATGAAAATTGGCTCATTGAGGATAATGAGGATGCAGCTTCTGCTATGGGGAATTCTAAGCATTCTGGGGTCGGTAAGACAACCTGGTAAGTAACACTTGAGTGAATGGGGGGTTGTCTTGGGGGCTTGTTTCCCTTCTCTTTTCTGTCTCTCGGTTTCTCATTTTGTTTGCTACTTTCTTTGGAATAAATGTTGTTTTGTTCAGCTTTCAACTGTGTACTGGTTTCAGTTTTGGCAATCTCCCTGCTGCCACGGTCCGGGGGGATGGGAAATAGGACTGAGCACTGCAATAACGGTTCTTGGCACAGTTGAGGGTTCGTGCAGCAATGCCACTTTATTCAGGGACAACAGGGGTTTAAATAAGGGGTTTAAAGTCTGAGGGGAGGATTCTGAACTGGGGAGGAGCATGGGACTGACAACTCAGGGAAAAGTGTGATAGGAAGACAGGGAAAAGGTGGGTGGAACTTCGGAGTTCCTCTTTACCTCTTTACTCCTGACGGGGTACTGCGATCCCCCTACACCGCTGACTCTGATGTCAGTGGTCTGGGCTGGCCAGCTGTACGACCAGTCCTTGGAGGCAATTATGGTGACATCCGCCCCCATGTCGAGTAACCCTTCCACCTTGACTTTCTGAGGGTGCCTAGGTTGAGAAAAGTAGATGAGACATGTTAGAAGAGGGCGAGAGGTCTTCACCGAGGTTGTCCAGTGGACTTCCCTCAGTGATCCCTCCCTCCGCTCCTCATCTGGGGACACCACGCAGAGCAGCTCGTTGGTGGAGACCATCTTCGCCACGGGGAAGCGGTCCTCCAACTGCACGGGAGGGAGATGCACAGTTAGGCATATAGCTATATTTGTGTTTGTTAGTCCCGTCAGGAGAGTAGGCACTACAATTATTCCCTTAGCCACTGCTGAAAAGTGCGATATCATGAGGTAAGTCTTATCTGGATCGACCGGGGCAGATGGTCTAACCCTGACCTGCTCATAGGAGCTTAGGTGAGTAGACGGGTGAGTAACGGAAAGGATTATCCAATTTAGGGGAACACACTGGTTTTTAACTGAGATAGGGTCTGCTGAATTTAAAGGATCACACTGAACGGGAATGAGGTCTGTCGGAGGCTCTTGGGTAATGGGGTAGCTGGGCGCGGTGTTGGGCGCAGGATGGAGCGGAGAGCAGGGGTTATTTGTGTCGTCGCGCCCCCCTGGGCGCTCTGCTCCCCGTTTCCCTGATGTTCACAGGAGCAAGGGCGAAGATCAGGCAAAGATTGGAAGGTTACCCTTTTCCTCAGCTCTGGGGACCTCCTGGGGGGAAGGGGCTCACCATTGATATTGGTCATTGACCTACAACTAGAAGACCAATGGCGGCCCTTCCCACACCTCCCACATAGGGTCTTAGGCAAATTTGGTTCGGGGACTAACTTAGGACAATGTTTTTTGAAGTGTCCCTTTTCACCACAATTGAAACATGATTGGGGACCCATGAAAGTGGCAGCCAATAGATGCGCTTTATGGGAATTGGAACCTATATTTTTACAAGCGTCTATCATTTCGAGTAGGGAGGGATCCTTTAACATCTTCAAAGCTTTCTGACAGTCCTCATTTGCCTTTTTGATAACCAATTTATTGAATAAAATTTCCTGGTTCTCTTTTTGGTGGACCTGCCTGCTGATTGCCTCTTTTAGCCTGGTTATGAATTCTACAAAAGGTTCTTTTGGGCCTTGGTTAATAAGTGTGAAAGAAGACGTCCGCACATAGGCATCTGTCACCCTTTTCGCGGCCTCTAATGCCAATTCTTTAGTCGCTTCTAAAAATTTGGGGTCAATTCGAGCTTGATCCCCCCTACTCGAATAGTTCCCCTCCCCATAGAGCATGTCTATTGCCTGCTGAATTGGGATTCCCCTTCTTTCCATTTTGTCATTGACATATGCAGTGATTAATTTTTTCCATTCTGCCTCAAATACTGAGGACTGTACTGTTGTAAAGAGTCCTCCTATCACTGCTCTTATGTTGTAACGTATCAGCTTATAGGCCAGGAAGAAGGATTCTAGCAACTCGATGGTGAAGGGTACCCCCAACCCATACTCGACGATGACCTTTTTCATATCTTTTAGCATGTCGTTACGAGGGAAGAATGAGACGCTCAATATGAGAATCAGCAAGCTTCGTTTATTGATCATTGCTAACAGCTTAATATATGCTTTATAATTAGTTCATACATATTGCAAAAGCTAAGCTCATTATTGGTTCTGCTTAAATGTTGATCTCACCTCTTACTCATTTCTTTGTTGACACAGGTGGTACTCAGTTGCTTTTTGTTTTGCTAATCACAATGTCCTGTTTACCAGCTAGCTAACAGGGTACAAGGGCACTGTAACCTCGCTATCTAAGATGTTCCCACTGCCTAGGCAAGCCGTGTTCTATAACCAATTCCCTACAGCCACTCTGGGGCCCTTCCTTCCTCTACATAGATGGGAAATGCTTTTAGGAATTCAGTGTCTTTAGCGCTAGCAGCCTCCTCCCTGAAGGCTCTCCAGATATCTGGTAGCTTAAGCTGCCATTCAGGGGAGTGCTGCATTAAGTCTATGTCCGGTTCAGGGTGGTGGCAGGCGGGGTAGGCCTCGGTGGTGTGAGGCCTATGGGCGCAGCCATCTTGCCGGAAGGAGGTCCTGACCTTCGCCTTGACCCTGTCCTTTGCCACCCTTCCGCCCCTTGAAGGTGATGTATCCGGGGAAGAGGTGGGGCTGGAGGAAGTGGGTGTGCTCGTGGGCATGCTGGGGGAGGGATCTCTGATGCAATCAGGTGGAGGCGGAGGCAGCCTGGAAGGTGGTGCTAAGGGAACCCGCCTCCTCCTTTCCTGCGCTGATTTTTCCCACGGTGTCCCTTCCCGCCTTTTCTCCGCGTGGTCCCTGGGTCCCTCCTCCTCGACGCCATTTTGAATTCGGCGCGATGGTTTCTTCCCCCTCCCGCCATCTTGTGTGTCTGTCTGCTCAGTGTCCGTCTCTGTCTGCTCAGTGTCCCTCTCTGTCCGCTCAGTGTCTGTCTTGGGGAGGCTGATATTCTTGTTCATCATCTGGTGCTGTAGCACCATCAGAACTAACCTCCATGTGATGAGTGCCTCTTTAGCTATACGGTCCCCCTTATCGCTGTCCTGCCAGAGGCTGTAGCCTATGGCTTGCCACTGCTCTACGCTGGTGTCCTCGGCAAGCTGGTGACCCTTGTGGTCGAGCCATCTGGCGAGTGATTTTGCCAATTTTTTATCTAAGGGGTGACCGTGTTCTATTACAAAGTCTTTTAGGCACCTGTATACAAATTTTTGGGAGGTTGAGAGTGTGAGTCCCATGTTGATGTTAGTCGGGTCTCAACAACAGTCTCTTGATGGAAAGTCCTCCCTTTGGTGTTCTGCCGGGCTGTGGGTGTTAGGGTAGGGTGAGGAATGTCCTCAGCAGTTCACCTGTCTGGTGCGTCGACCCGTGCAGCTACCGCTGAGCCCACAGTTGTCCGTTCTGCTGAGGAGGACCGGCGGGGACGATCGCCTCTCCTGGCGTCGCCTGAACCCAGGTGAGGACACAGGAGTTCTCTCAATATGAGAGTCCTCAACTGTGCCCCATATTGGGCGCCACTTGCCATGGTCCGGGGGGATGGGAAATGGGACCGAGCACTGCAATAACGGTTCTTGGTACAGTCGAGGGTTTGTGCAGCAATGCCACTTTATTCAGGGACAACAGGGTTTTAAATAAGGTAACTCTGAGGGGAGGATTCTGAACTGGGGAGGAGCATGGAACTGACAACTCAGGGAAAAGTGTGATAGGGAGACAGGGAAAAGGCGGGTGGAACTTCGGAGTCTCCAGGAGAAAGGGCCAATGGGAGCTCTCTTTGCACTGCAGCGAACTGTAGCCAATCAGTGGCAGAGGAGCGGGAAAGCAGGGGAGGACAGGGTGACAAACAACTTTGGGCAGGAAAATCTGAGGGAGAAAGGGGAACAATATGGAGGTATAACAAACTTCATAAAAATTCAACAGTAAACTGGGGTACATAAAACTCCATGACAATACAGCAATAAACTGGGGTAAAACTGGGGAACAACTGTCAGTCCGGTGGATAAATTGTCCAGTGTATAAAAGTCCATCTAGTTCCCATAGATGCTTCTCCATGCCACATATCTTTCCCAATTGGTTTTTTCTTCCACCACACCCTGCTACATGCAAACATAACAAACGACAGCATCAGCAGATGTCTTTCCATTCCTCTTTCCCTTCCCATTCTCCGTTCCTCTTCCCTTCCCATTCCCACAGCCAACACACTATTTCACTTCTCACTTTAACAAAGCTCTTTTCTCCTTCAGACCCCTCAAAGGTGCCAAGGCCACATAGGAGGCCACACACAAACAGTACTCCTCTTCCCACTTGACTACACCTTCTCCCTCACTGTTCTACAGGGAACACCAGGAATCTGCTCGCAGAGGCCTCTCCTTTCCCATCAGTAGCTCAGCACAAGGAGTTAAAGGAGCTCAAGCCTTAGGCCACAAGAGCTGACAGCGAGGAAACTTTGGGAGCAAACTAATGCTGCTAACACGAACCCAGCTGAATCCAGCACACAATCACAGAATCCAAGAGTCCTTCAGCTTGGAAAAGACCTCCAAGCTCACTGAGTCTTGTGCAGCCCCTCCCCGACCGCCTGCAGGGACTGGATGATGCTTTGCACAAGCACCAAAAGGAATGTTGTGAAAGCCATGGCCTGCAGGAGGACACAGAGAAGGGCTTGGTTGGGGCTGGAAAGGAGGGAGCTGGCGCTGGGGGAGTGGGGATGGAGCCTCGGGGATGTGGCGCAGCAAGGACAGGGGCCCAGGCAGCTGGCAGGCGGCAAGGCCTCACCCCCTGCCCCAGCAGCAGCACCGGGCCCTGCCCAAGGCGCTCCTGCCAGGGGCTGGGCCATGCAGGCAGGGGCAGAACCCACTCCCTGGGGCGGCCTTGCTACCCTGACCCTCGTCCTGCTGTCCTAGTTAGGACAGCTGAGATCAGTTCATCATGGTGGGTGTAACCCAAAACTGTATTCTATAGCCTTCCATGTCATTTCCCAGAAACTAGACTATTGTTGTCAATAGACTATTCGCACCCTCTGCCCATAGAGCCTGACTCCTCAGGCTATAAACTAGGTGTTAAGAGGCCTGTGAGATAGGAGGATGTTTCTGTCCTCACACCCTTTGTGGATCTCCCCGCCCTGAGGGGAGCACTGAACATTCCTGCCTGAACTGGAGGATATATAATCTTGGAGTCTTGGAACATTTTTCAACCCACTCGTGGGATCCAGAGGACGGCTGCATCTCATCGCTCTCAACCAGACTTAGACCACCACTGGACTGCGATCACCAGTTCTGCCCAGACTGCAGCAGCTCTCCCACCAGAAGGTTCTTCCCCTCTCCCTTTACTTTGGACTCAAACAGGGCCCAAGGAACACCACTTTGTTCAGGCCCCAGGGTACTGGGTTATACATTTGGGTTTTTGTGGGTTGAGACCAATTGTTTGTTTGTATTATTGTACTTACTGTATTATTTTAATAAATTGTTATTCTGACTTATAATCTCTCCTTTGAGTTGGGTTCATTCCCCCTGCTGGTTAACTTTTAAACCAGCACACCGGCCCAACCTCTCCCTGTGTGCGTGCTCCCTACAGCACAGGTTGCACTGGGCAGCATCCCCTGATGGGCCCTGCAGAGCTGCCCCACGGGGACACTTCCCTTTTATGTCACAGGTGCCACAGCCTGTCCCAGCCAGCCCTGCCCATTGTCCCCACCCCGGCTCAGTGACTCACAGTGGCCCCTGGCAACCAAAGAACCAAAGCCCCACACCCCCAGAGTGCAGCCCTACCCATGTGCAAGGGGCCCCCAAAGGGTTCCCTGCACAAAGCAGCCCCTCCAAATCCTTGTCAGATAGAAAACTGGGGGACGTGACCCTTGGATGCTTTTAGTACAGAGATACAAGCTTTTCTTGAATAATGGAGGGGGTCACTTTTTTATTATTAATATTTACAGTTATCCATTTGGGGACAGGATGTCCTACAGGCTAATGTGGTGTCACATTTGGAGTGAAAAGTACTTTTCAAAGAAACCCAGGGTGCATGGGTGATGCAGAGGAAGCTGCCAAGTCACCCAATGTGAAGCTCAACACTGCTTTGCAACAGCACTGCCATTTCACACACATCTTTGGCAAAGACAAAGATGTCAGGCTTTAGTTTCTAAATCAGTAACACTTGACAAGACCTCTTTATGAACGGACAGCAAGAGAACTTAGGAGCAGTTTAGGGTTGGCAAGTGTAGGAGCCAAGAAGAGAAGGGCTGATGGGTATGTCATGAACACTGACAGCTGGATGGTCGTGGAGCTGACCAAGGACTGCCAGATACAAAAGACATCACCTGCTGGACTTGGCCCAAACACCAGCCCCCTCCTCTCCCTTCTCAACCACTCAACCACAGCCTGCACACACCCACAGCTGCCAGGGCCAACTGGCTGTTTCTCTTCTCTTTTCTGCCTGGGGGCTAAGGAAGAAGGACAGGGGGGGCATTTGCCTTCGGGTCAGAGGGAAGGGGAAGGAGATCCCCCCAAATCTATTCCTGGCAGGATGGGGGCTGGAGGAGACATTGGGGGACCCCCAAGAATATTTTCGAGGGGAAGAAAGGATGGGGGCACCCACAGGGGGTTGGGGGGGGGGAGGGACCCAGGAATCTCGTGGTGGGACACTGGGGAGTTCCCAGTAGTTTCTTGGGGGGGGTGGACCCCCAGCAGCCCGGGGTGGAAAAATGGACGGAGGAATCCGCCGTAAAGGGTTGGTGACACCCAAAAGACTCTAGGAGGGGGTCGGGAAGGGCCCCGGAGTCCTGAAGTATGTTTGGGGGTCCCCAGGAGGGAGTCTGGGGGTCTGAGGTGGTCCCAGGAGATTTTCAAGGGTTAAGGGGATGCACAGGAGATTTGGGGGACGAGGGGGAAAGGCGGAGGGTCCCCAGGAGTCTTGGGGGGGATCTGGGCGGTTCCCGAGAGTCTTGGGGGAGATTCGGAGGGGTCACCAGGAGCCCACAGACCCCCCGAAATCACCCCACACCACCATGGCCTCGTTGGGGCCGCACGTGAAAAACAGCGCGGCGGGGGGAGACCCTGGGACCGGGATCGATCGGGACCAATCGGGTTCAATCCCGATCCTCCCCTCCCCCGCCATCACCGCCCCGCTCCCGGCATCCCCCGCGGAAGTTTCGACGTTCTATTGGGTGACTCACCGGCACAAGGACAGGGGCCCAGCACATTTGGCAATGACGTCATTCCAGCAGAGCCGTTCTATTGGCTGCGACCCACGAGGGAACCCCAAAACCTGTTCATGGCTTGGGGGGGAAGGGCAGTTGGCACGGCCGGGAACGGGGGTGCAGAGGGTGTTCAAGTGCCCAGGAAAGGGGCAAAAAACTTTCCCCTCTCCCTCCCAGTGCCCCCTCAGCCCATCCCAGTGTCTCCCCTCTCCCCCAGTGCCCCCTCAGCCCATCCCGGTCTCTCCCCTGCTCTCCCAGTGCCCCCGTCCATCGAGGTCCCAGCCCGGCCCTGCCCCCTGCTCTGCTCCGCCCTGGATTTCTCCCCTGCAGGGGCAGCTGAGGTGGCTCCAGGGCGGGCGGGAGCTTTCGGGGCAGGGGGTGGCTCCTGACATGCTGCTGGAACCGCCCCTGCCTGGGCGGGCCCGTCAGCCTGGGGCACCTCCTCACCCGAGCCTGGGGGACGGGCCGGCAACTGGGAGGGGCTTTGGGAAGGAATGGGGAGGCTGAGAAGGGGTTGGAGGTCGTGGGGGTAAGTGGGAAGGTGTTTGGGGGAGTTTGGGGGTTTGGGAGGGAGGTTGGGGAGATTGGGGCAGCTGTGAGGGGTTTTGGGGAATCGTCGGGGATGTGGGAAGGAACTGGGAGAGAGTTTGGGGGCATACTCAAGGGGAAGAGGGCAACTAGGAGAGGGTTTGAAAGGCCCTGGGAGGGCTGGAGGTAACTGGGAGGGGTTTGGGGGCATCTTGTGGGTTTTTGTGGGTCTGGGAGGCAGTCTGGGGGCCTCGGAGGGTTTAAGGGGAAGTTGGGAGTGTCCTGTGGGACCGGGATGGGATTTGAGGGTTCCTGGAGGGGCTGGGAGGGTTTTATGCCTTTATACTGCGGGCATCGTCTAGTATTGATGGGGGTAATCCGTGAGTTGACTGTTTCATAATCATCCAAATTTTAACAAGACTTTGAAGGTGGTCAACCTTAGTTTGAAGCAGCTCATTTTTAGCAACAAATTTATCCGATTTTTCTCCTGTTTCCCTCTCAAAGGCTAACGATGACTTCAACACCACATTTTCTGATTTCAAAACAGTAGACTCAACATCAGAAATCCATTCATGACTTCCCTATCATCACTCCATCCGAATGTCTGTGCACTCACTGTGGCCTGAGAGAAACCTGCCTGTTTGCAACGCACTGACTGGGCAACTTTTCTTTTTGCAGGTGGAAAAGGGCAGATAAAGAAAAAACAGATGGGTCCAGCAGAAGTGATGCTGCTTCTGTCAAAAGCAGAGCAGAGGCTGAAAGCACTTTAGGAAGTTGCTTACAGAAGCACTTGTGCATTCCAAGTTACAACTCAGGAGTCTCAGTGACTTGTCCAACATGGGAGCTCCTTTTCCATTTCTCAACCCCCAGATTCCTCAGGAGTAGGAAACTGAAAACACTGACTCAGAAAAGCTCCATTCCTTCCTAATAATTGTGCTTTGTCCTTCCCATTTGACAGTGCTCTTGGAAATGTGCTGGTGTGATCTGGATCTGGGAGCAGCCCTGACCTCCCACAGCCCTGACCACACACACCTCATCCAACGGCAGGAAGAACCTGCCTGGCTCCTGCTGGGGTTCTCACCACCCACCGACAGCTTCTCCCTGCAGAGGGGTGGGCAACTACCCAGGCAGGATGAGACCTGACCCCAGCAGGCAGCAAAGTCCGTGCCCTGGCACAAAGAACCCCGGAGCACAGGGACCCTGCTCTGCAGGACAGCCCCGGGCATCCCTGGCTGCACCCCCACCTTCCCACCCCACAGCCATCCCTGGGAGAAGGAGCCCACCTGCACTGTCCCTCTGACGGTGCTGCAGGGAAGGCCTGCCCTGGAGAACATCCTCCTCCCGCGCAACAGAGAAACTGGGAGAGTCCTGACAGATGTGCAAGGCTGTGGGATGTGGTAGCTTTAGGAGATTCCTCCAGGAACACAAGCGACATTGCCCTGCACCTGTAGACTCACTCTGCAGAAGAGTGTGAAGTTGTGTCCCCAAGTTGTGTCTCAGCTGAACACCTCCCATCTTTCTGCTGCCTTTAACCTCCCTTTGCCTTTCTTCTCTTCTCTCGTGCCTACAGGCAGTGCCCTCGGCCCTGCTGGGCTGTGCAGAGGAGCTGCTCCTGGGCAGAGCTGTCTCTCTGCAGTGCTGCCCGCTTGCCAGGATTTCCCTGTGTGCCAGGAGCCCGGCCCAGCTGAGCAGCACAGCAAGAACCAAAGGCAACCCTTTCTCTGCCCCTCTGGGTTCCCCACAGGTGTCCCTGGGGCTCCAGGGGAACCTGCTGTGGAACAGACTGAAGGAAACAATGATGTTCCCTCTTCTCCCCTCTTCAGTGACACTTCTTTCCAGCAGTGACACTTCTTTCCAACAGTGACATTTCTCCTCTTAGAAAATTACCAGGGTATGATGATCACCTTTTCTAGTTTCATCATTACACAGGACACCAGGAGGGTGACAGCAAAGGATCTGGTAACTCCCTGGCACAGCGGGGGTTTTCCTGGAGTCACACAGAGAAATGTGTCAGGGCTCTGAGAGGTGTCCAACCCTGAGCTGGACTGATGCACACACGGGGGTGTTCAGAGACACGAGTCCTTCCCTGGCACACACACAGGCAGTTCATTGCAGCAGGGGCAGTGTCTCCCTGGGCTCCTGCTACCACTCCCAGAGCCTGGAGCCACCTCAGCCCTGTAATGCTCCCACCCTGCCCACTCCTACACTTCAGATGAACATTGGGGTTTTCTAGTCACTGGAACTGCCCAGACCAGCCCCTCCCTGGTCCCCCCATCTCCCTGCCCCGCCCCAGCCCAGCAGAGCAGCACAGTCGTTTCTGGTCCTGCAGCAAGAAAGGGAGGCAATAGAGGACAGGGACAGTGACTGCATGTCTGGACTGCTCAGGAGATCATCAGCTCAGGCGGCAGCTCCTGCAGCCCCAGGGCCAGACCCGCTTCCCAGTGGCCCAGGCAGCTGCTGCCACGTGGGCACAAGCTCTGCTGCCCAGGAGGGTCCTGTAATGAAGGACTTTGCAGATGACCACGTAGCGGTCATAGGACATGATGGTGAGAAGGGCAAGCTCCGCTGTGATCAAGAAGAAAAGCAAAAAACACCTGTGCAGCTCATCCTGAGTAGGACATGCCCCTGGTGTTCCAGAGGGAATTGGCCATGGCTTTGGGGAGAGTGGTGCAGAGGCAGCCCGGGGGTGTGAGGGAGAGGTGGAGCAGGAAGAAGCCCCTGGGGGGTGTGCAGGTGGTGGTGGCAGGCTACGGCGCTGAGGATGAGGTCGTTGCCCAGGAGGGCAGCCAGGGAGATGCCCAGGAAGAAGCAGAAGTGCAAGAGCTGCAGCCAGGAGGAGGAAGTGGGGGATGGAACTGTGTGGGAGGCGTGTCTGGATGCACAGGGGATGTGCCAGGGCGATGGGTCCGAGGGGACATGCGCAGTCACATATAACTCCATTGGCTGAAGAAGTCACATGGTACGCAGGGATTTAAGAGTGGGAATTTTGAATAAACTTCTCTTTGTCTCACCACCGCACGAGGAGCATCATTCATTCCTTGTTATACAAGGGTCGCCTGCTGCTGTTGGCCATGAGCTTCCTCCGGGCATCAGGAAATGTCCAAGGAGGAAAAGGCAGTGAAAACTTTGGGACAGGTTTCCTAGATCAAACCCATGAATTCCTCTGAGCATCTACCCTCATCCCAAGTATCTGCAGTCACACATATATAGATTCTGGACTGTAGAAGACAGGCTTAGCATGACTTTAAGATGATTTCTTCTCAATTTTTTGATTTATTTTTCTACTGCCAGGTCTGAGAGGGGCATCGTGGAACCAAAGGAACCCTGAGACATTTCAGAATCCCACATGTGTTGGGTCTGTCTGAGCTGGAGTTCATTTTCTCACTGCAGGCGTCACAGTGCTGTGCTTTGCATTGGGAGCTACAAAGGGGTTAATCGCACCAGTGCTTTGGCAACTGCTGAGCAGGGCTGGTGCAGCATCTGCATTGTCGGCTTCGTCCCCTGAATCGGGGGCAAGATCATGGGAGGCGATACAGACAGGTCAGTTGAGCCAAATGGACCAAAGGGACATTGCAGAATATATGGCGTCAGCTCAGCGACAAGAGCTCAGGAAAGGAACAGGAAAGGGGGAAAATCCATTTTTTTACAATACATGCCTTCTGAGCGGCTTCTCTGTGTGGTGAAGCCCTGCTTCCCATGAAGTGGCCAGGTATCGCTGCTGACAGGAAGTAGAGAGAAAATCTTTTTATTTCTCATCTATCGCACACCTAGGATGAATAACTATTATTCTCAACTATAACCCCAATCTGACTTTAATTACGTTCTATCTATATACTGTAACAACTTCTGCCATCTTCTTCATCCTTAACACAACCAATACCCTAAAACTATCCACTGTTATATCCACATGAACCAAAATTCCATCACTAACCACAATCCTTATGCTCACTCTCCTCTCCCTTGCAGGTCTTCCTCCCCTAACGGGATTCCTACCCAAATGGTTAATTATTCAAGAGCTCACAAAACAAGAACTAACAGTAGTAGCCACAGTTATTACCCTACTCTCTTTACTTGGACTTCTCTTCTACCTACGACTGGCCTACTTTGCAACCATTACACTACCCCCAAACTTCACTAACTACATAAAACAATGACAAACTAACAAACCAACTAACACCCTAACCACAACCTTTACCTCCTTATCAATTATACTCCTACCACTATCTCCCATAGTACTCGCAATCCCTTAGAAACTTAGGTTATTTAAACCGAAGGCCTTCAAAGCCTTAAACAAGGGCTAATCCCTCTTAGTTTCTGTTAAGGTACACAGGATACTAACCTGCATCTCCTGAATGCAACTCAGATGCTTTAATTAAGCTAGAACCTCCCCCTAGACAGATGGGCTTTGATCCCATAAAATTTTAGTTAACAGCTAAATGCCCCAACCAACAGGTTTCTGTCTACTAGATCCCGGCGCATGTTTAATGCACATCAATGAGCTTGCAACTCAACATGAACTTCACTACAGAATCGATAAGAAGAGGAATCAAACCTCTGTAAAAAGGACTACAACCTAACACTTCTACACTCAGCCATCTTACCTATGGCTTTCATCAACCGTTGACTATTTTCCACTAACCACAAAGATATCGGCACACTTTACCTTATTTTTGGCGCATGAGCTGGTATAATCGGCACAGCCCTTAGTCTCCTCATTCGAGCAGAACTAGGACAGCCAGGCACCCTTTTAGGCGATGACCAAATTTACAATGTAATCGTCACCGCACATGCCTTCGTTATAATTTTCTTTATAGTAATGCCTATTATAATCGGAGGGTTTGGTAACTGATTAGTACCATTAATAATTGGTGCCCCCGACATAGCATTTCCACGAATAAATAACATGAGCTTCTGACTACTTCCTCCATCCTTCCTACTTCTTCTAGCATCTTCTACAGTAGAAGCCAGGGCCAGAACAGGATGAACAGTATACCCACCCCTAGCCGGAAATCTAGCCCACGCCGGTGCATCAGTAGACCTTGCCATCTTCTCCCTTCACCTGGCAGGTGTCTCATCCATCCTTGGGGCAATCAACTTTATCACCACAGCAATCAATATAAAACCACCTGCTCTCTCACAATACCAAACCCCTCTATTCGTTTGATCCGTCCTAATTACTGCAGTTCTACTTCTCCTCTCCCTACCAGTCCTCGCTGCTGGCATTACAATGCTTCTAACAGATTGAAACCTAAACACTACATTCTTTGACCCCGCAGGAGGCGGAGACCCAATTTTATATCAACACTTATTCTGATTTTTTGGCCATCCAGAAGTCTACATCCTTATCCTACCAGGATTCGGAATTATTTCCCATGTTGTAGCCTACTACGCCGGTAAAAAAGAACCCTTTGGCTACATAGGCATAGTCTGAGCCATATTATCCATTGGTTTCTTGGGCTTTATCGTATGAGCTCACCACATATTTACAGTTGGAATGGACGTAGATACCTGAGCTTACTTCACATCCGCCACCATAATTATTGCAATCCCCACTGGCATTAAAGTCTTCAGCTGACTAGCAACCCTACACGGTGGAACAATCAAATGAGACCCGCCCATACTATGAGCCCTAGGCTTTATTTTCCTCTTCACCATTGGTGGACTAACAGGCATCGTTCTTGCCAACTCCTCCCTAGACATCGCCCTGCACGACACCTACTACGTAGTTGCACATTTCCACTATGTATTATCTATGGGGGCAGTATTCGCCATTTTAGCTGGCTTCACACATTGATTCCCACTGTTCACTGGCTACACCCTTCACTCTACATGAGCTAAAGCCCACTTTGGAGTAATATTCTTTGGGGTCAACCTAACATTCTTCCCACAACATTTCCTAGGCCTAGCTGGTATACCACGACGATACTCAGACTACCCAGATGCTTATACCCTATGAAACACCCTATCCTCCATCGGCTCCCTCATCTCCATAGTAGCTGTAATTATACTAATGTTCATTATCTGAGAAGCCTTCGCATCCAAACGGAAAGTAGTGCAACCAGAACTTACCTCCACAAACATTGAATGAATTCACAGCTGCCCTCCTCCCTACCATACCTTTGAAGAACCAACTTTTGTCCAAGTACAAGAAAGGAAGGAATCGAACCCTCATAAGCTGGTTTCAAGCCAACCGCATCAAACCACTCATGCTTCTTTCTTATGGGTTGTTAGTAAAATCATTACATAGTCTTGTCAAGACTAAATCACAGGTGAAAACCCAGTACATCCCATCCCAACTCCATGGCCAACCACTCTCAATTTGGTTTTCAAGACGCTTCATCCCCTATTATAGAAGAACTTATTGAATTTCACGACCACGCCCTAATAGTCGCACTAGCCATTTGTAGCCTAGTCCTGTATTTACTAGCTCTTATACTTATAGAAAAACTATCCTCCAACACCGTCGATGCACAAGAAGTAGAACTAGTCTGAACAATCTTACCTGCCATTGTCCTAATTATACTAGCCCTCCCATCCCTTCAAATCCTCTACATGATAGACGAAATCGATGAGCCTGACCTCACCCTCAAAGCTATTGGCCACCAATGATACTGATCCTATGAATATACAGACTTTAAAGATTTATCTTTTGACTCTTACATACTACCAACTATGGATCTACCACTCGGTCATTTCCGCCTCCTAGAAGTTGATAACCGCATCGTCATTCCAATAGAATCCCCGATTCGAATTATTGTTACAGCTGATGACGTTCTCCACTCCTGAGCTGTTCCTAGCCTTGGTGTAAAAACCGATGCAATTCCAAGACGGCTGAACCAAACTTCCTTTATCACAACCTGTCCTGGAATCTTCTACGGTCAGTGCTCAGAAATCTGTGGAGCCAACCACAGCTTCATACCTATCGTAGTAGAATCAGCCCCTCTAACACACTTCGAAAACTGATCTTCACTTCTAACATCCTAATCATTAAGAAGTTATGAACCAGCACTAACCTTTTAAGCTAGAGAAAGAGGATTATTCACCCTCCTTAATGACATGCCCCAACTAAACCCCGCACCTTGACTTTTTATCATACTAACTTCATGATTCACTTTTTCTCTTATCCTTTAACCTAAACTCTTACTATTTACCCCAACTAACTCACCCTCCAACAAAACACTACCCACTATAAAAACCCATTCCTGAAACTGACCATGAACCTAAGCTTCTTTGATCAATTCATAAACCCAACCCTCCTCGGAATCCCCCTTATCCTCATCTCACTGTTATTCCCAACCCTATTACTTCCTTCTCCTGGCAATCGATGAGTTACAAATCGTCTTTCAACTCTTCAACTCTGATTTCTCCATTTAATCACAAAACAACTAATAACCCCATTAAACAAAAAAGGCCATAAATGAGCCCTAATCCTATCATCACTCATAATTATACTTCTAACAATTAACCTGTTAGGCCTCCTACCTTACACATTCACACCTACTACCCAACTATCAATAAACCTAGCCCTCGCCTTCCCTCTACGACTTGCCACCCTGCTAACAGGCCTACGAAACCAACCTTCAGCTTCCCTTGGACACCTCCTACCAGAAGGCACCCCAACACCTCTAATTCCTGCCCTCATCAGAATTGAAACAACAAGCCTTCTCATTCGCCCTTTAGCCTTAGGAGTTTGCCTCACAGCCAACCTCACAGCAGGACACCTGCTCATCCAACTCATTTCAACAGCCACTACCGTCCTCCTTCCCATTATACCTACCGTGTCCCTTCTAACTAGAACAATTCTACTCCTCTTAACAATTCTAGAAGTGGCCGTGGCAATAATCCAAGCGTATGTCTTTGTACTTCTTCTAAGCCTTTACTTACAAGAAAACATTTAACCCTTAATGACACACCAAGCCCACTCATTTCACATAGTAGACCCAAGCCCTTGACCCATTTTTGGAGCAGCAGCCGCCCTCCTCACTACCTCTGGGTTAGCCATATGATTTCACCACAACTCTATCCAACTCTTACTCCTAGGCCTACTCTCTATAATCCTAGGGATACTCCAATGATGACGTGACATCGTACGAGAAAGCACATTCCAAGGCCACCATACCCCTACAGTCCAAAAGGGCTTACGTTACGGAATAATTTTATTTATTACATCCGAAGCATTCTTCTTCCTAGGATTCTTCTGAGCATTCTTCCCATTTTCAATCCGATTCTTCCTTGTCGCAATCTTATTCCTCTTGTTCGACCTAGAAATTGCCCTCCTACTGCCCCTCCCATGGGCTACTCAACTCCTCTCCCCCCTCACTACCTTAACATGAACCTCCACAGTCATTCTCCTCCTCGCACTAGGGCTAATTTATGAATGAATTCAAGGGGGCTTAGAATGAGCAGAATAACTTCAGAAAGTTGGTCTAGCAAAGACAGTTGATTTCGGCTCAACAAACCACAGTCCTACTCCGTGACTTTCTCAATGACCTTTCCGCATTTAAGCTTCTACTCTGCCTTCACCCTAAGTAGTCTAGGACTAGCCTTTCACCGAATACACCTAATTTCTGCCCTGCTATGCTTAGAAAGCATAATACTATCAATATACATTGCCCTCTCCATATGACCTATTCAAACCCAAACAACATCCCCCACCTTAATGCCCATTCTTATGTTAGCATTCTCAGCCTGTGAAGCAGGCGCCGGTCTAGCAGTCCTAGTAGCTTCCACCCGAACTCACGGATAGGATCATTTACACAATCTAAACCTTCTACAATGTTAAAAATTATTCTCCCTACAATCATATTACTCCCCATAACCCTCCTATCTCCTCCAAAATTCCTATGACTCAATGTCACCTCGCACAGCCTCTTAATTGCAACCGCTAGCTTACAATGACTTCCTTCAACCTATTACCCTAGCAAAAACCTATCACCATGACTTGGAACTGATCAAATTTCATCCCCCTTATTAGTTCTATCTTGTTGACTTCTACCTCTTATAATCCTGGCAAGCCAAAATCACCTTCAACAAGAACCTCCCACACGAAAATATATTTTTACCATAACCATAATCCTCACCCAACCATTCATTATCTTGCCCTTCTCAGCCTTAGAACTGATATTATTTTATATCGCATTCGAAGCTACCCTAATCCCTACCCTAATTCTAATCACTTGATGGGGTAGCCAACCAGAACGTTTAAGTGCTGGAATCTACCTCTTATTTTAGACACTAATTAGTTCTTTTCCCCTATTAGTAGTGATCCTCTATCTTCACACTCAAACAGGAACTATACACATCACTATAATAAAACTTTCACACTCATCTCTTACAAACTCCTGAACAGGCCTCATATCAAGTCTAACCCTATTGCTCGCTTTCATAGTGAAAGCTCCCCTTTACGGACTACACCTATGACTCCCAAAAGCCCACGTAGAGGCACCAATCGCAGGATCCATACTCCTAGCTGCGCTCCTCCTCAAACTTGGGGGATACGGCATTATGCGTACCTCAATAATTACAAACTCCCTATTAGACTACCTCTACTACCCATTTTTAACCCTAGCCTTATGAGGGGCACTAATGACAAGTTCCATCTGCCTACGCCAAATTGACCTTAAGTCATTAATCGCCTACTCCTCAGTAAGCCACATAGGTCTAGTCATTGCCGCAACAATAATCCAAACCCACTGATCCTTTTCAGGGGCCATAATCCTAATGATTTCACATGGACTCACCTCTTCCATACTATTTTGCCTAGCTAATACAAACTATGAACGCATACATAGTCGTACTCTCCTTCTAACACGAGGCCTACAACCCCTTTTACCTCTAACAGGAATCTGATGGCTCCTAGCCAACCTAACAAACATAGCCCTTCCTCCTACCACTAACCTGATAGCTGAATTAACTATCATAATTGCACTCTTCAACTGATCCACCTTCACCATTATCCTAACCGGAGCCGCAACTCTACTAACTGCAGCCTATACCCTCTACATACTCCTTATAACCCAACGAGGTCCAACTCCAACCTATATTACAACCACCCAAAATTCAAATACACGAGAACATCTCCTTATAACACTTCATATCCTACCCTCCCTCCTCCTCATCCTAAAACCAGAGCTAATCTCAGGAATTCCCACATGCAAACATAGTTTTAAACCAAACATTAGACTGTGATCCTAAAAATAGAAGTTAAACTCTTCTTGCCTGCCGAGGGGAGGTTTAACCAACAAGAACTGCTAACTCTTGCATCTGAGCCTAAGACCTCAGCCCCCTTACTTTTAAAGGATAATAGCAATCCACTGGTCTTAGGAGCCATTCATCTTGGTGCAAGTCCAAGTAAAAGTAATGGACTTCCCATTAATCCTCAACACCTCTATATTCTTGACCCTGGCTACCCTCTCTATACCCATCCTACTCCCCCTCCTATCCAAAAACTATCTAAACTCTCCAACAACCATCATACACACTGTTAAAACTTCCTTCATAGTTAGTTTAATTCCCATAATCCTCTCCATCTACTTAAATATGGAAAATACCACTTTCTATTGAGAATGAAAATTTATTGCGAACTTCAAAATCCCTTTTAGCCTTAAAATAGACCAGTACTCCTTAACGTTTTTTCCTATTGCACTATTTGTAACATGATCTATTCTTCAATTTACAACATGATATATAGCCTCAGAACCCCACACCACAAAATTCTCTCTTTACCTTCTAATCTTTCTCATTGCAATACTCATCTTAATCATCGCTAATAACATATTCCTCTTATTTATCGGCTGAGAGGGAGTCGGAATTACATCCTTCCTCCTGATTGGATGGTGACACGGTCGAGCAGAAGCCAACACCGCTGCACTTCAAGCCGTACTTTACAACCGTATTGGGGATATTGGACTAATCCTCTGCATAGCATGACTAGCATCCTCAATAAACACTTGAGAAATTCAACAGCAATCCTCCCCAGACCAAATATCCCTTCTCCCTCTCTTAGGGCTCATCCTAGCCGCCACAGGTAAATCCGCCCAATTTGGCCTGCATCCATGACTCCCAGCAGCTATAGAAGGGCCAACCCCTGTATCTGCCCTACTCCATTCCAGCACAATAGTAGTTGCTGGAATCTTTCTACTTATTCGCAGTATTATAGCTGGTCTATTAATTACCTCTTATATCTCCCCTACAAAAACCCCTCCTATAACCATACCACTGGTCGCAGAAACCACTGCTATCATTATTACAACATTAGGCATCATTCTGGCATTAGAACTATCAAAACTCACACATACCTTCTCTGCCCCCAAACAAAATATCACTATAAACTTCTCCAGCACTCTAGGATATTTTAACCCCCTTATACACCGCCTCAGCTCTACTAAACTCCTAAACAACGGCCAGAACATTGCATCCCATTTAATCGACCTATCCTGATATAAAAAAATAGGCCCAGAAGGACTAGTGACCCTTCAACTCAAAGTATCCAAAATCTCAACTACTCTACACTCCGGACTAATCAAAACCTATCTAGGATCCTTCGCTCTATCTATCTTAATTATAATCTTATTTACACAGAACTAAGAATTAATGGTCCCTAACTTACGAAAACATCACCCCCTTCTAAAAATAATCAACAATTCTTTAACTGACCTCCCAACACCACCAAACATTTCCGCCTGATGAAACTTTGGATCTCTTCTTGGCATCTGTCTAACAATCCAAATCACCACTGGCCTCCTACTAGCAATACATTATACAGCGGATATCACCCTGGCATTCACGTCCGTCGCCCATACATGCCGAAATGTTCAATTCGGCTGACTAATCCGAAACCTCCATGCAAACGGCGCCTCCTTCTTCTTCATATGCATTTACCTACACATTGGACGAGGATTCTACTATGGTTCCTACCTATATAAAGAAACCTGAAACACAGGAGTTATTCTCCTCTTAACTCTAATAGCAACTGCCTTCGTAGGATATGTCCTCCCATGAGGCCAAATATCATTCTGAGGCACTACAGTAATTACTAACCTATTCTCAGCAATTCCTTACATTGGCCAAACACTTGTAGAATGAGCTTGAGGAGGATTCTCAGTTGACAACCCTACACTTACCCGGTTCTTTGCCCTCCACTTCCTCCTCCCATTCTAATTGCAGGTCTCACCCTCATCCACTTAACTTTCTTACACAAAACAGGCTCAAACAACCCCCTAGGTATTTATTCAGACTGCAACAAAATCCCATTTCACCCCTATTTCTCAATAAAAGATATTCTAGGCCTTTTGTTCCTCCTCATTCCTCTAATAACACTTGCCATATTCTCACCCAACCTCTTAGGAGATCCAGAAAATTTTACACCTGCAAACCCATTAGTAACACCTCCCCACATTAAACCTGAGTGGTACTTCCTATTTGCATATGCCATCCTACCATCAATCCCCAACAAATTAGGAGGAGTCCTAGCCCTAGCCGCCTCCGTCTTAATTCTATTTCTAGCCCCATTCCTCCACATGTCAAAGCAACGAACTATAACCTTCCGACCTCTCTCCCAACTTCTATTCTGAATCCTAGTAACAAATCTTTTAATCCTTACATGAATCGGTAGCCAACCAGTCGAACATCCATTTATTATCATCGGACAACTCGCCTCAACTACCTACTTCACAATCATTCTCATCTTATTCCCCATTACTAGTCTCCTAGAAAATAAGATACTCAACCTCTAATCACTCTAATAGTTTATAAAAAACGTTGGTCTTGTAAACCAAAGACTGAAGGCCGCCCCTTTCTTAGAGTTTTCCAAAAAATATCCAAGCACCCCCCAACTTTCCAATCAACACGTACATCAAGGGGAGGGGCCGCCCCCTCCCCCCATACCCTACGGTATGTATTACTTTGCATAGCATCCTCCACCACATTAGACATAACATGCATGTAGGAAAATCTGACATACTATTATTGCAAAAACCATCCAAATTTCCATACTATCTCCCATACAATCCAAAACTTGTCATTCACAGATCTAGGTACATTCCCACACAAGGACATAACATGTCATGTTCTAGGAATAATCCCGCCAAACGAACTAAAACCTAAAACTGCTAATTTACGCATAAAATCCTTCTCAATACGAGGAACGTCACAGAACCTAAAATCCATGGTCCATGGACCACTCACCACTTAACCTTGCTCTATGTACCAACCAAGAAGTGCTGGGTTATTTATTAGTCATACTCCTCACGAGAAACCAGCAACCCGGCGTTAGTAATGTTTATCATGTCCAGCTTCAGGTGTATTCTTTCCCTTTCCACCAATAACCCACTCTCATAACTTGCTCTTTGTCGCCTCTGGTTCCTCGGTCAGGGCCATAACTTGCTTAATTTTCCTAAACTTGTGCTCCGTTACTAATGGTTGGGGATGCTCGGCCAACCTGGACCTCGTGATCGCGGCATTTTCTCTCTTCTAAACTTTTGGTTTATTTTTTTGGGGTAGATCTCAATAAGCTCTTCAGAGTGCTCCGCCAGGGGGCTCCCATATATGGTTGACATGTACCCCTTATGGTCGACGAGTGGTTTTCTCACTTTTGCGTGAAAATTAATGATATGGTTTCAAGTGTTATTCGGTCGCATACTGTTGCACTGATGCACTGTCATGTGCTGTTGGCTTGGTTTTTCCATTACGTCTCTCATCAAGTTGCAATTTAATTAATGCACACCAGACATATTTTTTGTCGTCAATTTCACAAAAAATTACAAAAATTTTGTCATTTTTTGCAATGATCTAGGGACTTTCCCTCTATTCATCATTAATTTTTGTTTTTAAATTTTTTAACAAAAATTTCAAATTTTACAAACTTTCCATTCCCCTAATTTTCCAATTAAGACATTTGCATCATCAATTTGTTAAATTTTTTTAACACACTTTAATCTACCCCATCATTTCCTTTCATCATTCATTTGTTCATTTGTTTGTTTACACTTTAATCTACCCCATCATTTCCTTTCATCATTCATTTGTTCATTTGTTTGTTTACACTTTAATCTACCCCATCATTTCCTTTCATCATTCATTTGTTCATTTGTTTGTTTACACTTTAATCTACCCCATCATTTCCTTTCATCATTCATTTGTTCATTTGTTTGTTTACACTTTAATCTACCCCATCATTTCCTTTCACCCTCTTACCTCCCCAATTAATCGCCCTCACTACTCTAACTAATATTCCACCCACACACACCTTTAACAGTTGCTCCCAAACTTTTTTCCAACCCTTCAGAAAAAAAGGAATCAAACCTTTATCACCAACTCCCAAACCTGGCATTTTCATTAAACTAGTCTCTGAACCACACCTCCTTAAACCGCCCAAATTGCCCCACGAGACAACCCTCCTACAAGTTCTAGCACAACAAACAACGTCAGCAACAGACCCCAGCCCGCAATTAAAAATTGTCCCACCCCCCAAGAATAAAACATAGCCGCTCCCTCAAAATCCAACCGAATAGATAAAACACCCCCACTATCCACCGTGTTTATCCCTAACCACTCTAACTCAGATAGCCCTATAATAAACACCCCACCCCCCAACACTAAAACTAACCCAGCACCATACCCAACAACCTGCCAGTCCCCTCAGGTCTCAGGAAATGGATCTGCTGCCAGTGAAACCGAATACACAAAAACCACTAACATCCCACCTAAATATACCAGAAATAACACTAGTGATACAAAAGACACCCCCAAACTCATTAACCATCCACACCCTACAATAGACGCCAACACTAACCCCACTACTGCATAGTATGGAGAAGGATTGGAAGCAACTGCTAGTCCTCCCAAAATAAAACTAACACTTAAAAATAGTATAAAGTACGTCATAACAATTCCTGCTTGGCCTCTATCCAAGACCTTTGGCCTGAAAAACCATCGTTGTAATTTCAACTACAAGAACATAAAACCTTAACAAACCCGCCCACAACACTACAATCCTGCCCCTTTCTACTCTTCTAACTTCTCAACAACACATTTTTGTTATCCACTAGAACTACTTCTCCAACCACTAAACAAATCCTAAATCAATATCAACTATTACTACAACTAAAACAAGCCCCAATAATAATCACTATGCCTATAACAGCCTTAGTCCTTGTAGCTTACAATAAAGCATAACACTGAAGATGTTAAGACGGCTATTACACATACCCAAGGACAAAAAAGACTTAGTCCTAACCTTACAGTTAGTTCTTGCCAAATATATACATGCAAGTATCCGCATCCCAGTGAAAATACCCTCAGCACCTTAAAAAGACAGCAGGAGCAGGCATCAGGCACACCACTCCAATTGTAGCTCAAAACGCCTTGCCTAGCCACACCCCCACGGGTTTTCAGCAGTAATTAATATTAAGCAATAAGTGTAAACTTGACTTAGTTAAAGCAACTTACCAGGCTTGGTAAATCTTGTGCCAGCCACCGCGGTCACACAAGAAACCCAAATTAACTTTATACAGCGTAAAGAGTGGTTTTTCATTATCACTTCAACTAAGACTGAAATGTAACCAAGCTGTTATAAGCACAAGATGCATCCAATACTCCCATAGAAATGATCTTAGCTTCATGATCAACAAAACTCCGCGAAAGCCAGGACACAAACTGGAATTAGATACCCCACTATGCCTGGCCCTAAATCCCAATGCTTTCACCACTTAAGCATCCGCCTGAGAACTACGAGCACAAACACTGAAAACTCTAAGGACTTGGCGGTGCTCCAAACCCACCTAGAGGAGCCTGTTCTATAACCGATAACCCACGATACACCCAACCATCCCTTACCAAATCAGCCTATATACCGCCGTCGTCAGCCCACCCCTAAACTGAGGGTTTAACAGTGGGCACAACAGCAACATCCCACTAATAAGACAGGTCAAGGTATAGCTCATGAGATGGTAGAAATGGGCTACATTTTCTAGCATAGAATACCTCACGACAAGGAGTGTGAAATCACTCCTAAAAGGCGGATTTAACAGTAAAGCAGGATAATAATGCCTCCTTTAAGCTGGCTCTGAAGCACATACATACCGCCCGTCACCCTCCTCACAAGCTAGGATTAATTTTATTTATAATAAACCCCTAAGCTAGAGATGAGGCAAGTCGTAACAAGGGAAGTGTACCGGAAGGTGCACTTAGTCTACCAAGACGTAGCTATAACTAAAGCATTCAGCTTACACCTGAAAGATATCTGTTCCATATCAGATCGCCTTGAAGCCTAACTCTAGCTCTTCTACCAGATTACATAGAAACTAAGTTAATACTACCCATTAAATCAAAACATTCTCTCACTCAACCTAGTATAGGCAATAGAAAAGTAAACTCAAGACGCAATAGAGATCATGTACCGTAAGGGAAGAATGAAATAGTAATGACAAACCAAGCAATAAATAGCAAAGACCAACCCTTGTACCTTTTGCATCATGATTTAGCGAGAACTACCCAAGCAAAATGCCAATTTAAGTTTGCTTCCCCGAAACCCAAGCGAGCTACTTACGAGCAGCTATCTACTGAGCAAACCCGTCTCTGTTGCAAAAGAGTGGGAAGACTCGTTAGTAGTGGTGAAAAGCCAATCGAGCTGGGTGATAGCTGGTTGCCTATGAAATGAATCTTAGTTCCCTCTTAATTCACCTCCCAGGACTACACTCAACCCACATGAAGCGAATTAAGGGCTATTTAAAGGAGGTACAGCTCCTTTAAAAAAGAATACACTCTCCCCTAGCGGATAAATTTAATTACAGCTTAATTGTGGGCCTTCAAGCAGCCACCATTAAAGAATGCCTCAAAGCTCCTCACCTAAAAAAATCTAAACTTCCTCATGACTCCCTCTTCCCCAATAGGCCAACTTATATTAAATAAGAGAATTTATGCTAAAATAAGTAACTAGGGATCCCCTCTATGGCGCAAGCTTACATTACAACATTATTAACAATCCACAGGATATTTTTTAACCTTAACAAGACCTTATACCCAAAACTCTGTTAACCCACCTATGGAGCACCCCCAAAGACGATTAAAATCTGTAAAAGGAACTAGGTAAATCCAAGGCCTGACTGTTTACCAAAAACATAGCCTTTAGCAAACCAAGTATTAAAGGTGAAGCCTGCCCAGTGACAATTCGTTCAATGGCTGCGGTATCCTAACCGTGCAAAGGTAGCGCAATCAATTGTCCCATAAATCGGGACTTGTATGAATGGCTTAACGAGGTCTTAGCTGTCTCCTACAGATAATCAGTGAAATTGATCTTCCCGTGCAAAAGCAGGAATAACCCCATAAGACAAGAAGACCCTGTGGAACTTTAAAATCTGCTACCACTCCCATAAACAATACTCACCCACAGGGCCTACTCCCCCGGGATTTTGCTGGTGTGCATTTTTTGGTTGGGGCGACCTTGGAGACAAACTTAACCTCCAAATATCAGACAATCCATCTTAACCAAGAACTACCCATCAACGTGCTAATAGTAACCAGACCCAATATAATTGATTAATGAACCTAGCTACCCCAGGGATAACAGCGCAATCTCCTTCAAGAGCCCACATCGACAAGGAGGTTTACGACCTCGATGTTGGATCAGGACATCCTAGTGGTGCAACCGCTACCAAGGGTTTGTTTGTTCAACGATTAACAGTCCTACGTGATCTGAGTTCAGACCGGAGTAATCCAGGTCGGTTTCTATCTATGTTACAACTCCTTCTAGTACGAAAGGATCGAAGAAGTAAGGCCTATGCCACAAGCACACCTTCGCACCCAGTAATGAACCCAACTAAATTACTAAGAGCTCCACCATAACCCCCTCCTAGAAAAGGACCGCTAGCGTGGCAGAGCTTGGCAAATGCAGAAGGCTTAAGCCCTTTACCCAGAGGTTCAAATCCTCTCCCTAGCTCCAACACAAACCACATGACAATTCACTTAACCCTCACTTACTTTATTATATCAATATCCTATGCTCTCTCCATCCTCATCGCCGTAGCATTTCTTACCCTAGTTGAACGTAAGATTCTAAGTTATATGCAAGCCCGAAAAGGGCCTAATATTGTAGGACCATTTGGCCTCTTACAACCTATAGCAGATGGAGTAAAGCTATTCATTAAAGAACCAATTCGTCCATCAACTTCATCCCCTTACTTATTTATATCTACTCCTATCTTAGCCCTTCTCCTAGCAATTACAATCTGAACACCACTTCCCCTACCCTTTCCCCTTACTGACCTAAACCTTGGCATACTCTTCCTTCTAGCTCTATCTAGCTTGGCAGTCTACTCAATTCTATGATCAGGGTGAGCCTCTAACTCAAAATATGCCTTAATCGGCGCCCTCCGAGCAGTCGCACAAACTATCTCTTACGAAGTTACCCTAGCCATTATTCTCCTATCCGTAATTAGCCTTAGTGGTAACTACACCCTCAATACCCTAGCTACAACTCAAGAACCTCTCTACCTCATTTTCTCCTCCTGGCCCTTAGCAATAATATGATATATCTCCACTCTTGCCGAAACAAACCGCGCTCCATTTGACCTGACAGAAGGAGAATCTGAACTAGTCTCAGGGTTCAACGTAGAATATGCTGCAGGGCCATTCGCCTTGTTTTTTCTTGCCGAATATGCTAATATTATACTAATAAATGCACTCACAACCATTCTATTCCTAAACCCCAGCTCACTTAATCTCCCTCAAGAACTCATTCCCCCTACTTTAGCTACAAAAACCTTCCTCCTTTCCGCAGGATTCTTATGAATCCGCACCTCTTACCCTCGATTCCGATATGATCAACTCATACATTTGCTTTGAAAAAACTTCTTACCCCTAACATATGCCTATGGCATACCAGCCTTCCTATCTCCTATGCAGGCCTACCCCCCTACCTAAGACACTCAAGGAAATGTGCCTGAATCCAAAAGGGTTACTATGATAAAGTAAACATAGAGGTATACAAATCCTCTCATTTCCTAATTTTAGAAAAGTAGGAATCGAACCTACACTAAAGGAATCAAAATCCTCTATACTCCCTCTATATTATTTTCTAGTAAGGTCAGCCAATTAAGCTATCGGGCCCATACCCCGAAAATGATGGTTTAACTCTACCTTAAACCCCAAACCGTAAACCCTAAAACCTAAACCCTAACCCTTGCTAACCTTAACCCTAACCCTAACCCCAACATCTCATAGCAGAGGGAGGGAGGGGCCTGATTCCTCATCAGATATATCAACAGTCAAAAGCCTGTAAGCTCAGCTCTTGCCTTTGCAGGGCTTCACACCGTCAGCACTGGAGGGAGGGAGGGGCCCGACTGCTCATCAGAGGTATCATGCAAGTCAAAAGCCTGAAAAGTCTCCTAGAATGCATAAATCATTAACCATTTCAGTCTCTGACAATTGGTCCACACAGTAACTGCAAGCTATGCCCAAAGCCTGTTCCCTAACCTTAGAAGAGAGACTGCAACCCTCGAGATGTTGGAGGCTCGAGGCATGGTCTGTGACACTAATCATGGCTATAACTCATAACTTCTTGGAGTATGGGGACTTCCCTCCTTCACCCCCGGCAGATCAAGGCCACCACTTCAACTGACAGACATGGAAGCATCGCTGGACCCCACGGGCGGTGACTATATACATCTGTCCACTCTCAGCTTTTCTTTCTCTTACTCTCCCTTGCTCTTCTCCTGCCTTTCTCTCCCCTGTGCATTTTCTTTCCCCCCCCCCAAAGGTTATCTCTGTGTCACATTGTGGTATGACAGCACCCAAACTGCTAGCATGCCTGTTGATACAGAATTGTTAAAATAAACCTTGCCAGTATATGTTTTCAGACACCGATTATTTAGTGTCGTTTCACTTTAATCCACCCCAAGGGAATTATTAATAAAAACCTGAGTTACCCCCTCTCCCCTTTTCCTGGGGCGGGTTGTAACACCAATCAGCACTGACTCCGCCCAGGAGGCGGAGCCAGTGACGCAGAACAATCAACACGGACTCCACCTCTTGACTCCAACCAGTGGGCGGGGCCAGTGCTCTATAGAAGCAGAGTACATACCGGACGGGCGGTGGGTATTCTGACAGACACGCAACAGAACAGCAACAGCAAAAGCAGAGACCCAAGAGAAAAAGCAAAAGATTCTGACAGCGGTGGGCACTGAATCGGGCTTATAGCCCGAGAGGGGTTTACTGGGTACCACTGCGTTCCTGGAATGGGGTAAACCCGCGATAGTTAGATCGCACATTGAGACAGATTCTGACTAACCCTAACCCTAACCCCAAACCTAACCCCTAACCCTTACCCTAACCCTAACCCTAACCCTAAACCCTAACCCTAAACCCTAACCCCAACCCTAACCCTTACCCTAACCCTAACCCTAACCCTAGTAGCTTGCAGTCTCTTTTTTAAAGTTAGGGTTAGGGAACTGGTTTTGTGCATAGCTTGCAGTCTCTTTTTTAAGGTTAAGGTTAGGGAACCGGGTTTGCACATAGCTTGCATTCACTTTTTTAGGATTAGGGTCAGGGAATTGGGTTTGCGCATAGCTTGCAGTCTCTTTTTTAAGGTTAGGTTCGGAGAAAAGGGTTTGCGTATAGCTTGCAGTCTCTTTTTTAAGGTTAGGTTCAGAGAAAAGGATTTGCGTATAGCTTGCAGTCTCTTTTTTAAGGTTAGGGTTAGGTAACAGGGTTTGCGCATAGTTTGCAGTCTCTTTTTTAAGGTTAGGGTTAGGGAAGAGGGTTTGCGCATAACTTGCAGTCTCGTTTTTAGGGTTAGGGTTAGGGAAAAGGGTTTGCGCATAGTTTGCATTCTCACTTTTAAGGTTAGGGTTAGGGAAAAAGGTTTGCGCATAGCTTGCAATCTCTTGGTTAGGGTTAGGGTTAGGGAACAGGGTTTGCGCATAGCTTGCAGTCTCTCTTTTAATGTTGGGGTTAGGGGACAGTGCTCTATAGAAGTAGAGTACATACTGGACGGCGGTGGGTATTCTGCCAGACACGCAACTGAACAGCAACAGCAAAAGCAGAGACCCAAGAGAAAAAGCAAAAGATTCTGACAGTGGTGGGCAATGAATCGGGTTTATAGCCCGAGAGGGGCTTATTGGGCACCGCTGCGTGTCCGGAATGGGCTAAAACCGCGATTGTTAGATCGCGCACTGAGACAAATTCTTCCTAACCCTAACCCTTACCCATACCCCTAACCCTAACCGAACCCTAACCCTAACCCTTACAGTAACCCTGTCTTTGGCTAACCCTAAACCTAACCCTAACCCTAACCCTAACTTTTGCTAACTCTAACTCTAACCCTAAATTTCCTAACCCTAACCCTAACCCTAACCCTTTCTAACCCTAACCCTAACTCAAAACCTAACCCTAACCCTAACCCTAACCTTAAACCCTAACCCTAACCCTAACACTAAACCCTAAACCAAAAGGAAACTTCCTTTGCTATGCCTACTGGGCGGAGTCAGTGCTGATTGGTGTTACAACCCGCCCCAGGAAAAGGGGAGAGGGGGTAACTCAGGTTTTTATTCATAATTCCCTTGGGGTGGATTAAAGTGAAACGACACTAAATAATCGGTGTCTGAAAACATATACTGGCAAGGTTTATTTTAACAATTCTGTATCAACAGGCATGCTAGCAGTTTGGGAGTTGGGCTATCAGTTGGGAGGCATGGCTGAAAATAGGAAACAACAGCCCTAATTCCCAGGAAAGAAAGCCTGGAAGCTTTGGCTTTGTGGTGCAGTTGGTGGGCCACACTGGGCACTCCATGGGCAGGCAGAAAGAGTTTTCTGGATCTGGGAGTCAATCTGGGGGCCTCGGAGTGTTTGAGGGGAAGTTGGGAGTGTCCTGTGGGACCAGGATGGGATTTGAGGGCTCCTGGAGGGGCTGGGACGGGTGTATACTGCGGGCATCGTCTAGTATTGATGGGGGTAATCAGTGAGCTGACTGTTTCATAATCATCCAAATTTTAACATACAATATGATTATTAGAATAAAAAGCAAAAAGGTAATATCAACAAAACAGTAACAGGGTGAAGCTCTTGGTTGAAGACTGGTTTCTTCTTTTTCTCCAGTGATTTTAATTCTTTTTCGTCTGGGTTTTAATCCCATCTTTGGCATTTTGCTGCCAACATTTTGTCCCCATATCCATTGGAAATTGTATTAACTGTTGATGAGAACAAAGTGGAATCCCAAGGTATGTGATATATTGATAGGATTTCACTGGTAGGCTTTTAATTTGTCCAGGTTTATCGCCATAATGCTTCTGCTCTTTAACCACTTGAATCAGAATGAACTGAGTTGTTTTCTGGGTTGGGTTCTCTTTTTGAGTCCAAGGTTTTTTAGTGGATTCAGTATCAGGCACAAAGGAAATTGAGGGAGGTAAAGAATAATCTTCCCTTTGTTCATTATCACAGGGATCACTCAGTCTATTTTCATTAATGTGAGGAAAGCTGGGAGACTCTAGAAACATCAGTTGAACTTCAAATTCTCCTTGTTTCTTTCTCTCCTGAGACTTAGAATCAGGGTTCTCTGTGGTTTCCCAAGTCTCAATGCCAGGGTAAGACACTGGTTTATGAAGTTGCCTGACCAAACCAGGAGCCTGTTTTTTTAGCAACAGTTTTCTCTCTGCACTCTGGCGCAACAAGACTTTGAAGCAGCTCATTTTTAGCAACAAGTTTATCTGATTTTTCTCCTGTTTCCCTCTCAAAGGCTAACGATGACTTCAGCACCACATTTTCTGATTTCAAAACAGTAGATTCAACATCAGAAATCCATTCATGACTTCCCTGTCAGCACTCCATCCAAATGTCTGTGCTCTCACTTTGACCTGAGAGAAACCTCAGGCAGGTGGAAAAGGGCAGATAAAGAAAAAACAGATGGGTCAAGCAGAAGTGATGCTGCTTCTGTCAAAAGCAGAGCAGAGACCGAAAGCACTTTAGGAAGTTGCTTCCAGAAGCACTTGTGCATTCCAAGTTACAGCTCAGGAGTCTCAGTGACTTGTCCAACATGAGAGTTTCTTTTCCATTTCTCAACCCCCAGATTCCTCAGGAGTAGGAAACTGGAAACACTGACTGAGAAAAGCTCCATTCCTTCCTAATAATTGTGCTTTGTCCTTCCCATTTGACAGTGCTCTTGGAAATGTGCTGGTGTGATCTGGATCTGTGAGCAGCCCTGACCTCCCAGAGCACTCATCCAATGGCAGGAAGACCCCACCTGGCTCCTGCTGGGGTTCTTGCCACCACGACCCAGTATGGGTCAATGGAATGGGGAGCAGGGTGGTGGGACCAGTAAGGACCAGTTAAGGGGGTTGGGGGCACTTCAGCATCTCCATCAAGGTCAGACCAGTACAGAGCAGCATAGACCAGTATAGATCGGTATAGACCAGTATAAACCAGTATGGACCAGTATAGACCAATATGGGTCACTGGAATGGGGAATGGGGCAGTGGGACCGATAAGGACCAGTTAAGGGGTTTGGGGGCACTTCAGCATCTCCATCAAGGTCAGACCATTATAGACAAGTATAGACCAGTGTAGACCAGTATAGACCAGTATAGACCAGTATAGACCAGTAAAAAAACAGTACGGACCAGTATGGACCAGTATGGACCAGTACAGGTCACTAGAACAGCGAGCAGGGTGGTGGGACCAGTAAGGACCAGTTAAGGGGGTTGGGGGCACTTCAGCATCTCCATCAAGGTCAGACCAGTACAGACCGGTACAAACCAGTATGGACCAGTATAGACCAGTATAAACCAGGGTAGAGCAGTATAAACCGATATAAACCAGTACGGGTCACTGAAACAGGGAATGGGGTGGTGGGATCAGTAAGGACCAGTTAAGGGGGTTGGGGGCGCTTCATCATCTCCGTCAAGGTCAGACCAGTACAGACCAATATAAACCAGTATAGACCAGTATGGACTGGTATAGACCGGTATAGACCAGTATAAACCAGTACAGACCGGTACGGGTCATTGGAATGGGGAATGGGGCAGTGGGACCAGTAAGGACCAGTTAAGGGGGTTGGGGGCACTTCAGCATCTCCATCAAGGTCAGGTCAGTATAAAGCAGTATAGACCTGTATAGACCAGTATGGGCCAGTATAAACCGGTATAAACCAGTATGGACCAGTACAGGTGACTGGAACGGGGAATGGGGCGGTGGGACCAGTAAGGACCAGTTAAGGGGGTTGGGGGCACTTCAGCATCTCCGTCAACGTCAAATCAGTACAGACCAGTATAGACCAGTATAGATTAGTATAAACCAGTATGGACCAGTATAGACCAATATAAACCAGTACGGGTCACTGGAACACGGAATGGGGTGGTGGGACCAGGAAGGACCAGTTAAGGGGGTTGGGGCACTTCAGCATCTCCATCAAGGTCAGACCAGTACAGACCAGTATAAACCAGGATAGACCAGTATAAGCCAGTATGGACCAGTACGGGTCACTGGAACACAGAATGGGGTGGTGGGACCAGTAAGGACCAGTTAAGGCAGAACTCAGCTGGGACTTAGTGGTTTGGGGGTGGGCGTGTCCCTTCTTTAGGTGGGCGTGGTCTCTCCCTGGTGGGCGTGTCCCATCCCAAGGTGGCCATAGCCTCTGCAAGTGGGCGTGTCTTTTGCATCCTCTCCCCCTCCCTGAACTGGGAGCTCAACTGGGACTTACTGGGGTTTGGGTGGGCGTGTCCCCTCCCAATGATGGACCCACTTTCAGCCCCTCCCCCCACCTTTAAGGGCCCCCCCAAAGCCCCTCCCCCCCCTTCCTGCACCTCCCCAACCCTCAGGGTCCCTCCTGTCCCTCCCCCACCCTCAGGGTCCCTTCCTTCCCCTCCCCCCAGTGAACCTGCTACCCCTCCCCCACTCTCAGGAGCCCTCCCTGCCCCTCCCCCACCTTCAGGGGTCCTCAGGATCCCTCCCCCAACCTCAGAGACTCTCCTGCCCCTCCCCCACCCTCGGGGAACTTCCTACCCTTCCCCCACCCTCAGGGACCCTCAGGGTCCCTCCTTCACTTTCGGGGTCCCTCCCTGCCCCTCCCCAACCCTCAGGACCCTCCTGCTCCTCTCCCCACCTCGGGGTCCCTCCTGCCCCTCCCCCACCCTCAGGGACCCGCCTACCCCTCCCCCACCCTCAGGGACGGTCCTGCCCTTCCCCCACCCTCAGGGAACCTCCTGCCCTTCCCCCACGCTCAAGGACCATCCTGCTCCATCCCCACCCTCAGTGTTCCCTCCTTCCCCTCCCCCCCCCACTGGGGCCGTTACTGGTCCCTTACTGGTCTTTACTGGGAAGGAAGAGGGGAGGGGCCGCCCCCTCGAGGCCCCTCCCCCCCAGTGACATCACCGGGTCCCAAAGATAGCCCCGGGGGCCCAAACTGGAAGAGGGACCTGGAGCCGCTCCCAGTGTGACCAGTTCAGGTACTGGGAGGGACTGGGAGGGGGCAGGGCTTCCCCCCCTTCCCCCCCTCCGTGTCCTTGGGGTGACCTTGGGGAGGGAGGGGGATGGGCCGCTCCCAGTGGCTCCCAGTAGCTCCCAGTAACCCCAGTAATGCCTCCGGTATCTCCAGCGACCCCCCCAGTAACCCCAGTGACCCCCCCAGTAGCTCCTAGTAGCTCCCAGTAACCCCAGTGTCTATCCCAGTAGCTCCCAGTAACTCCCAGTAATCCTAGTGTCCATCCCAGTAACTCCCAGTAACCCCAGTGTCCACCCCAGTAGCTCCCAGTAACTCCCAGTAAGCCCCCCAGTAGCTCCCAGTAACTCCCAGTAACCCCAGAGACCCCCCCAGTAGCTCCCAGTAACCCCAGTGTCCATCCCAGTAACCCCAGTGACCCCCCCAGTAGCTCCCAGTAACTCCAGTGTCCATCCCAGTAACCCCAGTGACCCCCCCAGTAGCTTCCAGTAGCTCCCAGTAACTCCCAGTGTCCCCCCCAGTGCTCCCAGTATGTCCCAGTTTAACCCAGTTCCCCCCCCCACCCGTGGGCCCTGGGCCGGGTGGGGGAGGGGCGGGCTCACATTTCCATGGCAACATCCCTTTCCCTCTGGCCCAGTTTCTCCCAGTTCCTCCCAGTTTAACCCAGTTTTTCCACATTTTTCCCCATTTTTCCACATTTCCCCCCATTTTCCCCATTTTTCCCAGATTTTCCCCCATTTTTCCACATTTTCCTGAATTTTTCCCCATTTCCCCCCCATTTTCCAGATTTTTCCCAGTTTTCCTACATTTTCCCAGATTTTTTCCCATTTTTTCCCCCATTTTCCCAGATTTTTCCCCATTTTGTCCAGATTTTCCCAGATTTTCCCCCCATTTTCCCAGATTTTTCCCCATTTTTTCCACATTTTTCCCACATTTTCCCAGATTTTCACACATTTTTCTCCAGATTTTCCCAGATTTTTTTTCCCATTTTTTCCACATTTTCCCCGATTTTTTCTCACATTTTTCCCAGATTTGCCCAGATTTCTTCCCCCATTTTCCTGGATTTTTCCCAGAATTTCCCATATTTTCCCCATTTTTCCAAAATTTTTTTGATCTTTCCCCATTTTTCCCCATTTCCTGGATTTTCTCCCATTTTTTCCACATCTTCCCAGATTTTTCCTCATTTTTCCCAGATTTTCCCAGATTTTTCCCCATTTTTCCCAGATTTTCCCAAGATTTTTTCTTATTTTTTTAAATCTTTCCCCATTTTTCCCCATTTTCTGGGATTTTTCCCCATTTTTCTCCATTTCCCCCCATTTTCCCCAGAATTTCCAGCATTTCCCCCCCACTTTGTCCCCATTTTCCCAGATTTCTCCCAGATTTTCCCAGATTTTTCCCTATTTTTTCCCCATTTTCCCAGATTTTTCCTCCACTTTTCCCAGAATTTCCCACATTTTCCCAGATTTTTCCCACATTTTTTCCCATTTTTCCCAGATTTTCCCACATTTTTCTCCAGATTTTCTTCCAGATTTTCCCACATTTTCCCACATTTTCCCAGATTTTCCCCCATTTTTCTTGATTTTTCCCGATTTTCCCCATTTTTCCAGATTTTTTCCCATTTTTTCCCATTTTCACCCATTTTTCCTCATTTTCCCCCATTTTCACGGATTTCTCCTCATTTCCCCCATTTTCCCACAGTTTTTCCCAATTTTTTCACATTTTCCCAGATTTTTCCCCATTTTCCCCATTTTCCCCAGATTTTTCCCCCTTTCGTCCCCATTTTCTCAGATTTTTCCCCATTTTCCCACATTTTCCCAAATTTTTTCCCACATTTTCCCAGATTTTCTCCCTATTTCCCCAGATTTTTCCTCATTTTTCCCCAGATTTTTTCCCGATTATTGTCCCTATTTTCCCGGATTTCCCCCTTTTTTTCCCCACATTTCCCTGGATTTTTTCCCAATTTCCCCCCATTTTCCATGATTTTTCCCACATTTTTTCCACATTTTCCCAAATTTTTTCCCCCATTTTCCCAGATTTTCTCCCTATTTCCCCAGATTTTTCCTCATTTTGCCCATTTTTTCCCAGATTTTTTCCCAATTATTTTCCCCATTTTCCCAGATTTCCCAGGTTTTTTTCCCACATTTTCCCGGATTTTTTCCCAATTTCCCCCCAGTTTCCATGATTTTTCCCACATTTTTCCTCATTTTCCCCCATTTTTCCCAGATTTTTCCCCATTTTTCTCACATTTTTTTCCCCATATTTCCAGATTTTCCCAGAATATTCCCCATTTTCCCCATTTTTTCCCTATTTTCCCAGATTTTTCCCATTTTTTCCCCTTCCCCCCCCATTTTTTCCACATTTTTCCCAGATTTTCTCCCATTTTCCCCAGAATTTCCCAGGTTTTTTCCCAATTTTTCCCCATTTTCCCAGCTTTTTCCCAATTTTTTCCCCATTTTCCCGGATTTTTTCTCCATTTCCCCCCATTTTCCCAGATTTTCCCCCCATTTTTCCCACATTTTCCCAGATTTTCACACATTTTTCCCCATTTTCCCCCTTTTTTTCCTCATTTTTCCATATTTTCCCATATTTTTCCCCATTTTCCCCAGAATTTCCACCATTTTTCCCCATTTCCCCGGATTTTTCTCACATTTTCCCCAGAATTTTCCGCAATTTCCCCATTTTCCCACATTTTCCCAGATTTTTCACCATTTTCCTGATTTTCCCCCCATTTTTCCCACATTTTCACAGATTTTTCTCCAGATTTCCCCCACATTTTTCCCCCATTTCCCCACATTTTCTTGGATTTTTGGGTCCCCAGTTTTCCAAATTTCCCAAATTTCCCCAGTGGGAAAAAATGGGGGGAAAAAACCAGGAATTTTGGGGAAAATGGGGAAAAATTGGGGAAAAAAAGTGGGAAATTTGGGGAAAATTGATAAAAATGGGGAAAAATGGGGGGAAATTTAGGAAAACTGGGGGAAAATCCGGGAAAATGTGGAAAAACGGGGGAAATTTTGGGGAAAAAGTCAGAAATTTGGGGAAATGGGGGATTTTGAGGGGAAATGGAGGGAAAACTGGGAAAAGAGTAAGAAATTTGGGGAAAAGGGGTGAAAAATCAGGAAAAATGGGGGATAATTGGGAAAAATTAGGGGAAATTTAGGAAAAATTGGGGAAAAATGGCGGAATTTGGGGAAAATGGGGAAATTTGGGAAAAATGGGGTGAATTGAGAAAAAAATGGGGGAATTTGGGTAAAATTGGATGAAAAATTGGGGAAAGTTGGGAAAAATGGGGAGAAATTTGGGGAAAATGGGAAAAAATGGGGGAAATTTGGGAACAATGGAAGGAATTTGGAAAACAAATGGGGAAAAATTGAGAAAAATGGGGAAATTTGGGAAAAATGGGGGAAATGGGGGGAAAATTGGGGAAAGAGTGGGAAATTTGGGAGAAATGGATGAAAAACTGGGAAAAATGAGGGGAAATTTGGGAAAAACTTGGGTGTCCCCACCAGGTTCGGCCCCGCCATGGTCCCGATAGCCCCGGGATCAGGTGAGACCCCTACCCCATGCCCTGACCCCTCCCCCTCCCCAAGGTCACTGCCCTGACCCCCCGAGTCCAGGCTGTGACCCCTCCCCCACCCCATGGCCCCTCCCACACTTTATGGCCCCTTCCCCATTCTGTGGCCCCTACCCCATTCTGTAGCCCCTACCCCACTCTGTGACCCCTCTCCCACTTCATGGCCCCTCCCCCACTCTCTGACTCCTCCCCCACTCTATGGCCCCTCATCCACTTTATGGCCCCTCCCCCACTCTCAGACCCTTCCCCCACTTTATGGCCCCTCCCCCACTCTGTGGCTCCTCCCCCACTCTGTGACCCCTCCCCCATTCTGTGACCCCTCTCCCACTCGGTGGCCCCTCCCCCACCGACAGCTTCTCCCTGCAGAGAGAACAGCCAACACACTATTTCACTTCTCACTTTAACAAAGCTCTTTTCTCCTTCAAGCCCCTCAAAGGCGCCAAGGCCACATAGGAGGCCACACACAAACAGTACTCCTCTTCCCACTTGACTACACCTTCTCCCTCACTGTTCTACAGGGAACACCAGGAATCTGCTCGCAGAGGCCTCTCCTTTCCCATCAGTAGCTCAGCACAAGGAGCTAAAGGAGCTCAAGCCTTAGGCCACAAGAGCTGACAGCGAGGAAACTTTGGGAGCAAACTAATGCTGCTAACACGGACCCAGCTGAATCCAGCACACAATCACAGAATCCAAGAGTCCTTCAGCTTGGAAAAGACCTCCAAGCTCACTGAGTCTTGTGCAGCCCCTCCCCGACCGCCTGCAGGGACTGGATGATGCTTTGCACAAGCACCAAAAGGAATGTTGTGAAAGCCATGGCCTGCAGGAGGACACAGAGAAGGGCTTGGTTGGGGCTGGGAAGGAGCGAGCTGGCGCTGGGGGAGCGGGGATGGAGCCTCGGGGATGTGGCGCAGCAAGGACAGGGGCCCAGGCAGCTGGCAGGCGGCAAGGCCTCACCCCCTGCCCCAGCAGCAGCACCGGGCCCTGCCCAAGGGTCGGGAGGGGCCCCGGAGTCCTGAAGAGTGTTTGGGGGTCCCCAGGAGGGAGTCTGGGGGTCTGAGGTGGTCCCAGGAGATTTTCAAGGGTTAAGGGGATGCACAGGAGATTTGGGGGAGGAGGGGGAAAGGCGGAGGGTCCCCAGGATTCTTGGGGGGATCTGGGCAGTTCCCGAGAGTCTTGGGGGAGATTCGGAGGGGTCACCAGGAGCCCCCGGACCCCCTGAACTCACCCCACACCACCATGGCCTCGTTGGGGCCGCACGTGAAAAACAGCGCGGCGGGGGGAGACCCTGGGACCGGGATCGATCGGGACCAATCGGGGTCAATCCCGATCCTCCCCTCCCCCGCCATCACCGCCCCGCTCCCGGCAGCCCCCGCGGAAGTTTCAACGTTCTATTGGGTGACTCACCGGCACAAGGACAGGGGCCCAGCAGAATTTGGCAATGACGTCATTCCAGCAGAGCCGTTCTATTGGCTGCGACCCACGAGGGAGCCCCAAAACCTGTTCATGGCTTGGGGGGGAAGGACAGCCGGCACGGCCGGGAACGGGGGTGCAGAGGGTGTTCAAGTGCCCAGGAAAGGGGCAAAAAACTTTCCCCTCTCCCTCCCAGTGCCCCCTCAGCCCATCCCAGTGTCTCCCCTCTCTCCCAGTGCCCCCTCAGCCCATCCCAGTGTCTCCCCTCTCCCCCAGTGCCCCCTCAACCCATCCCGGTCTCTCCCCTGCTCTCCCAGTGCCCCCTCAGCCCATCCCAGTGTCTCCCCCAGTGCCCTCTCAGCCCATCCCAGTGTCTCCCCTCTCTCCCAGTGCCCTCTCAGCCCATCCCGGTCTCTCCCCAGCTCTCCCAGTGCCCCCGTCCATCGAGGTCCCAGCCCGGCCCTGCCCCCTGCTCTGCTCCGGCCTGGATTTCTCCCCTGCAGGGGCAGCTGAGGTGGCTCCAGGGCGGACGGGAGCTTTCGGGGCAGGGGGTGGCTCCTGACATGCTGCTGGAACCGCCCCTGTCTGGGCGGGCCCGTCGACCTGGGGCACCTCCTCACCCGAGCCTGGGGGACGGGCCGGCAACTGGGAGGGGCTTTGGGAAGGAATGGGGAGGCTGAGAAGGGGTTGGAGGTCGTGGGGGTAAGTGGGAAGGTGTTTGGGGGAGTTTGGGGGTTTGGGAGGGAGGTTGGGGAGATTGGGGCAGCTGTGAGGGGTTTTGGGGAATCGTCGGGGATGTGGGAAGGAACTGGGAGAGAGTTTGGGGGCATCCTCGAGGGGAAGGGGGCAACTAGGAGAGGGTTTGAAAGGCCCTGGGAGGGCTGGAGGTAACTGGGAGGGGTTTGGGGGCATCTTGTGGGTTTTTGTGGGTCTGGGAGGCAGTCTGGGGGCCTCGGAGGGTTTAAGGGGAAGTTGGGAGTGTCCTGTGGGACCGGGATGGGATTTGAGGGTTCCTGGAGGGGCTGGGAGGGCTTTATGCCTTTATACTGCGGGCATTGTCTAGTATTGATGGGGGTAATCCGTGAGTTGACTGTTTCATAATCATCCAAATTTTAACAAGACTTTGAAGGTGGTCAACCTCAGTTTGAAGCAGCTCATTTTTAGCAACAAGTTTATCCGATTTTTCTCCTGTTTCCCTCTCAAAGGCTAACGATGACTTCAACACCACATTTTCTGATTTCAAAACAGTAGACTCAACATCAGAAATCCATTCATGACTTCCCTGTCACCACTCCATCCGAATGTCTGTGCACTCACTGTGACCTGAGAGAAACCTGCCTGTTTGCAGCGCACTGACTGGGCAACTTTTCTTTTTGCAGGTGGAAAAGGGCAGATAAAGAAAAAACAGATGGGTCCAGCAGAAGTGATGCTGCTTCTGTCAAAAGCAGAGCAGAGGCCGAAAGCACTTTAGGAAGTTGCTTACAGAAGCACTTGTGCATTCCAAGTTACAGCTCAGGAGTCTCAGTGACTTGTCCAACATGGGAGCTCCTTTTCCATTTCTCAACCCCCAGATTCCTCAGGAGTAGGAAACTGAAAACACTGACTCAGAAAAGCTCCATTCCTTCCTAATAATTGTGCTTTGTCCTTCCCATTTGACAGTGCTCTTGGAAATGTGCTGGTGTGATCTGGATCTGGGAGCAACCCTGACCTCCCACAGCCCTGACCACACACACCTCATCCAACGGCAGGAAGAACCTGCCTGGCTCCTGCTGGGGTTCTCACCACCCACCGACAGCTTCTCCCTGCAGAGGGGTGGGCAACTACCCAGGCAGGATGAGACCTGACCCCAGCAGGCAGCAAAGTCCGTGCCCTGGCACAAAGAACCCCGGAGCACAGGGACCCTGCTCTGCAGGACAGCCCCGGGCATCCCTGGCTGCACCCCCACCTTCCCACCCCACAGCCATCCCTGGGAGAAGGAGCCCACCTGCGCTGTCCCTCTGACGGTGCTGCAGGGAAGGCCTGCCCTGGAGAACATCCTCCTCCCGCGCAACAGAGAAACTGGGAGAGTCCTGACAGATGTGCAAAGCTGTGGGATGTGGTAGCTTTAGGAGATTCCTCCAGGAACACAAGCGACATTGCCCTGCACCTGTAGACTCACTCTGCAGAGGAGTGTGAAGTTGTGTCCCCAAGTTGTGTCTCAGCTGAACACCTCCCATCTTTCTGCTGCCTTTAACCTCCCTTTGCCTTTCTTCTCTTCTCTCGTGCCTACAGGCAGTGCCCTCGGCCCTGCTGGGCTGTGCAGAGGAGCTGCTCCTGGGCAGAGCTGTCTCTCTGCAGTGCTGCCCACTTGCCAGGATTTCCCTGTGTGCCAGGAGCCCGGCCCAGCTGAGCAGCACAGCAAGAGCCAAAGGCAGCCCTTTCTCTGCCCCTCTGGGTTCCCCACAGGTGTCCCTGGGGCTCCAGGGGAACCTGCTGTGGGACAGACTGAAGGAAACAATGATGTTCCCTCTTCTCCCCTCTTCAGTGACACTTCTTTCCAGCAGTGACACTTCTTTCCAACAGTGACATTTCTCCTCTTAGAAAATTACCAGGGTATGATGATCACCTTTTCTAGTTTCATCATTACACAGGACACCAGGAGGGTGACAGCAAAGGATCTGGTAACTCCCTGGCACAGCGGGGGTTTTCCTGGAGTCACACAGAGAAATGTGTCAGGGCTCTGAGAGGTGTCCAACCCTGAGCTGGACTGATGCACACACGGGGGTGTTCAGAGACACGAGTCCTTCCCTGGCACACACCCAGGCAGTTCATTGCAGCAGGGGCAGTGTTTCCCTGGGCTCCTGCTACCACTCCCAGAGCCTGGAGCCACCTCAGCCCTGTAATGCTCCCACCCTGCTCACTCCTACACTTCAGAAGAACATTGGGGTTTTCTAGTCACTGGAACTGCCCAGACCAGCCCCTCCCTGGTGCCCCCATCTCCCTGCCCCGCCCCAGCCCAGCAGAGCAGCACAGTCGTTTCTGGTCCTGCAGCAAGAAAGGGAGGCAATAGAGGACAGGGACAGTGACTGCATGTCTGGACTGCTCAGGAGATCATCAGCTCAGGCGGCAGCTCCTGCAGCCCCAGGGCCAGACCCGCTTCCCAGTGGCCCAGACAGCTGTTGCCACGTGGGCACAAGCTCTGCTGCCCAGGAGGGTCCTGTAGTGCAGGGCTTTGCAGATGGACATGTAGCAGTCGTAGGACATGATGGTGAGAAGGGCAAGCTCTGCTGTGATCAAGAAGAAAAGCAAAAAACACCTGTGCAGCTCATCCTGAGTAGGACATGCCCCTGGTGTTCCAGAGGGAATTGGCCATGGCTTTGGGGAGAGTGGTGCAGAGGCAGCCTGGGGGTGTGAGGGAGAGGTGGAGCAGGAAGAAGTCCCTGGGGGGTGTGCAGGTGGTGGTGGCAGGCTACGGCGCTGAGGATGAGGCCGTTGCCCAGGAGGGCAACCAGGGAGATGCCCAGGAAGAAGCAGAAGTGCAAGAGCTGCAGCCAGGAGGAGGAAGTGGGGGATGGAGCTGCTGTTGGCCATGAGCTTCCTCCGGGCATCAGGAAATGTCCAAGGAGGAAAAGGCAGTGAAAACTTTGGGACAGGTTTCCTAGATCAAACCCATGAATTCCTCTGAGCATCTACCCTCATCCCAAGTATCTGCAGTCACACATATATAGATTCTGGACTGTAGAAGACAGGCTTAGCATGACTTTAAGATGATTTCTTCTCAATTTTTTGATTTATTTTTCTACTGCCGGGTCTGAGAGGGGCATCGTGGAACCAAAGGAACCCTGAGACATTTCAGAATCCCACATGTGTTGGGTCTGTCTGAGCTGGAGTTCATTTTCTCACTGCAGGCGTCACAGTGCTGTGCTTTGCATTGGGAGCTACAAAGGGGTTAATCACACCAGTGCTTGGGCAACTGCTGAGCAGGGCTGGTGCAGCATCTGCATTGTCGGCTTTGTCCCCTGAATCGGGGGCAAGATCATGGGAGGCGATACAGACAGGTCAGTTGAGCCAAATGGACCAAAGGGACATTGCAGAATATATGGCGTCAGCTCAGCGACAAGAGCTCAGGAAAGGAACAGGAAAGGGGGAAAATCCATTTTTTTACAATACATGCCTTCTGAGCGTCTTCTCTGTGTGGTGAAACCCTGCTTCCCATGAAGTGGCCAGGTATTGCTGCTGACAGGAAGTAGAGAGAAAATCTTTTTATTTTCCTCTTCACTTATGCATGCGCAAACTTTGGCTTTTGCTTTAGTAAAGTGCCTGATCTCAAGGTAGAAATAATTTTCCATCTTATTCTGTCTCTTCTGTCTGACTGGGAAGGGCAGCAATAGAGTAGCTTGGTGGGCACCTGGCATCCAGGTAAGGTCAACCCACTGCAACATTGCAGGGTCTCATGGAACCAAAGGACTGCTGGGAGACTGGGGGAACTCACGGAATCAAGTGGCCATCGTGGCACTGCCGTGCATCATAGAAGCAAATGTTCCCTGGGAAACTACAGAAACCAGGGACTTAAGGGACATCATTGGGATGTGCGGGACCTCATGGAATTAAACAAACCGTGGGATATCTTTGGAACTTCATGGAATCAAAGGGATAAAACAAAAGAATTAAACCCCATGACCAGAAACCATTGGATCGAACATTTCTTTAATATGCCAGCTGGGGATTCATGGGAGTACTCTGCCATGCATGAATCAAAGAATCAGTATAAATTTCAGAGTATAAATACAGTGATACTTGAAAGACCCTCCCCTTCACAAGCAGTCCAAAATTCTCTTCTGATTTTAGGGTCAAATAGCCTCTTGGATTTTATTCGTGGAGCAAGACTGCCATCTAGCGTCCATTTCTTCTGGGAGGGGCAGTCATTTTCACAGAGTGGTCTTTCTCCCTTAGCAGGCCTCGTAGCATCTCTGATTGATCTATCCGACCCCTAACCCCTAAACTAAATGCTTTAGGACCAGCTAAGACGTATCTTAGAACTTCCCATTTGCTTAAACAATGTAAGACTTTCTTCTTAACAGAACAATTAAACAATTAAACAAGTTTTCTGAGGCCTGTAAGCTAATTTCTTGAAGATGGGCATATGATACACTCTCTATTAGTTTCCATGTATCATCTACATTCTCTCTCCTACAACTAATTGTAATCTTAAAAGAAAAGAAAAGACTGCTACCATGCCAAGAAAGCAAACCCCTTTGTTGATTAGGATTTTTATCTAAGAAAAACTTCTGATTTATGAAGCCATTAAGGATGGAGATCCTCTCTCATTTCAGTGCCATTGTGACAATATGGGGTCTCATGGAACACATGGAACAGAGAACACTGCACATTCCCAAGCAATCAAGGGGCCATTGTAACACTCCGGGGCCTCATGGAAGATGGAGGCCCCGCAGAGAGACCTCAAATCAGAGGTTTGGGCAATCCTCAACCAGAGGAAGTTCAACAAGGGGAAGTGCCAGATTCTGTCCCTGTGATGGGGCAACCCCGAATGTCCGGACAGACTGGGAATGATATTCTGCATAGCAGCGCTGGAAAATGGCCTCTGGGGTCCTGGTGGATGGTCAGTTGGCCAAGAGTCAGTGGTGCTCTGGCGGGGGCTCACTGCTCGGTCACAGGAGGGTTTTCAGACACACGAGTCCTTCGCTTGCACACAGACACAGACAGTTCATGGCAACAGGGGCAGTATCTCCTGGGGTTCCTGCTGCCACGCCAGGAGCCTGGATGCACCTAAGCCCTTGAGGGGTGCCACCTGCTCTGCCACTATCTGAGATGGCCCACCGCCTGAGAGATGGAAACGCGGAGCTCTGTCCAAGAGAAGCACATCCCAGAGCTGCACGCATGGGCTTTGCCGGGATTTAGAACCGTAAATGCAATGTGACACCGAGACACTCTTTGTCCCACATAACTTCAAGGTCTCCCCAGGAGGTTGATGGCAATTGTTCTTGCTCAGGGTCATCTCCCCACGCCAACAGCAGGTGTGTGCTCAAAACTTGTCTGTGCAATGCAAACAGATACACGCTGTCTAGTTCTTCCGGTCTCTCCAAGGAAGGCAAAAGAATCTCTGTGTGCCGGGTGAGAAGCCAGTGCTGGAAGTTGTGGTTCTATTGTGAGTGCCAAGAGCGGATGGCAGGTCTGTGATGAATGCCCTGAGGAGATGACCTGGGTTTTCCAGTGCACATGGCAATAGATCACACCCTGCTTTGGTGGTCATTTATGTCCTACGGAGGTGACAGAGATGGGAAAGAGAATGAAATTTTTGAATGTGCCTCTGAGTGCCCCTCAACCTGCTGCAAAAGTGCAGATTCCAGTTCATCCAGTTCAGGTGTGAGAGGTTGTTCCCTGGTCCTCTGAGCAAGAAGAGCTGGACGAGGGACGCAGCAGAACTCGCTTACTGAGACTGCATCTCCATGAATCCCAAAGCAAGTGCGAGGGGTTATGCCACGTCCGAGTTTTCTCAGGGGAAGGTGTTTCTCCCATGCATTGCCTCCCCGTGGCACTGGTGCCACAGCCCCCGACAAAACCACAAGTGGTCTTTGTGCCTAGCAAAAGTGCTCCTACTGCTAGCAGGGATGTTCCACGGGAAAGACCAGGAGAGGTTGAGTCCGGAGGGCACTGAGTCCGGAGGGATGTTCTGCCTCTCGTGCCCCTCGACCATTCTCGCAAACCCAGCCCGGCCCCGCCGGTTCTACGGTTCAGAGCACAAACCGCTGCCGCACTGCCACAGCTGTCACCTGGCCTCCACCTCCAACCAGCACCCGAGGAGAGCCCGAGAGGCGCCGGTGCCTGTCCCAGCCCCGGGGCGGATTTGTCGGAGGAGGACAGGGGAGGAGGCGGAGAGGAGGCGGCCCACCAGGAGCAGAGAGTCGGGGCTGGTGGGGGCAGCGAGGCGCCGGGAAGCGGATCGGCGGCTGCGGCGCTGTCGGGGAGCGGGGCTGGTGTCGCTGGTCGCGGTTTTGATCTGTGCGCAGGGCTGGTGGCCGGAGACCGTATCCATTCCTACCGGCAGCTCCCGGGTCACAGCCCCGAGCTCCTCGTACGCGCTGTTAAATTGTCCAGAGAGCTGCGGGTGCCAACGGGGTGGCTGTTGGTGACGGGAGACGGTCTTTCCACCGTCCTCTGACTCTCCGGACCCCATCATGGGAACGCGGCTCTGTATTCCTGGGCCCTGGCGGACACGGACTCATTGACACTGTCGTCTTCAGAGATTTCAGGGGATTCTCTAAAAACAAAACTCGGTTAATTGGTTCTACGACAGAGTAAATTAGCACCCCTATAAAAACATGGCTTTTCATTCCTACACAGAACGCAGGCTTGCGACAGAATGCCTGAGTGCAAAGTGATTTATACAGCACAGGGCAGCGCAAATCTAGGCATCCTGCAGTCAGCTGCCATGTGTGTCCCTAGCTTCTCTTGAGGCATCTTCTCCTGGTTACTCTGATCCACTCCAGGCAGGAGCCGCGATTCTCTGGTTCATGAAGATCTTTCTCTTTGGATAGCAGGAGGGGTTCTTGCCTTGCCTAGAGTGTGGTAAAGACAGAGAGTAAGGGTCTGCAAGATTTGGAGTGTCACTCGTCAAGGATCTGAACACTACATCTCGGACGTGTTCTGAAGAAGCTGTGAAGGCAGACAGTGCGAAGGAGCGAGGTGCAACCAAGCCAGACCAAGTGTTAGAGGCGGTGAGAGAGGAAAGCAAAGCAGTAAGAAAGGAAAAACCTCCAGCCATGTGGCCCTGGCCTCAGGAAGGATGGTTGCAGGACTATCCTTCATTAGCCTCTCAGTAAAAATGCAGAATTCTCAGCTTCCTCTAAATGTGTTCTCTCTCCTCTGATACTTAAGATGGTGGAAAATTTTCAGGAGCACACAGGCATAAGGAGGGTGAAATCGATAATGCTCTTCCACCTGGGAAGCATTTGAAAACCTCTGTTTCCTGTGGTGTGATGGGTGCCTGGGATCCCTCTGGACTTGGTTTAGGGAAGAGACTGTGTGTAAGTGTCTCCATCTGCCAAGCCCCCAGACCTTCAACTGCCCTGGGTGGGCCAGGGCTCTCCTAGCCCCACCACTCGCAAGCAGCACTCTGGTAGTTGCCCCATGTGCTCCCTGCATGTGCGTCAGGGTCTTCATCCTGATCCCTGCTCATCCCTCAGTACATTCCCTAGGGCATACGCTCTCCTTGCCGTCACTGGAACTGGGATATCCAGCAGCCTTGCTGGAACCACGTTCCTCTCAGACTTTGCTTTTTCGCAGAAGAGAAAGGCAAATCTAGAGACACCGGGCTGCTGCCCAGCAGGGCTCATCTCCCTTTCCCGGGGAGCTGGGAGAGAGGCATTCTTCCCAAGCAGATGAAGAAGGACAGGGGAAAAGCCACAGAAGCGAAGGAGACACGTGTTTCCCGAGGAAGCTGCAAGCAACCCAGAGAGTTGAGGACAGCACGGGAAGATGTGAAAGGTGCAGAAGTGTAGAAGCCCGGAGCTCCCAAAAGCACATCAGTGGGTGTGCAGCAGAGCAGGCGATTGCAACTGGGGAGGGGAGGACTGCACTGCGAGCTGACCGGGAACAATCTCTGCCCATGAGTGAGACCCCAGAGCCAGGCAATGCTCAGAATGCCATCGGCTGGGGGAGTCAGACGGGTTGTTGCTTGGGGAGGGAGAAACCCAAAGAGAGCATTTGAGGTACTGAAAGTACAGTTCATTTCTCGACCCTCCTGCTTCCTTTGCTCCCCCTCTAAGAGATTCGTTTCTGGCAGCTCTCTTCTCTCGGCACAGGGTGGAGATTTCTGACACTCTCGGTAAACAGGCAGGTTCGTCTCAGCATGAATTTTGGCTAGAGCGTCGTCACTTTCTGCCTGGTACACCTCCTCTCTATATCCCAGCTTTTCATAAATGCATTCTTTTTCCTCCCAGGAAATAGTCAACTGCCTTTTCAGGCCCCGTGGGGGGAATACAACTGAATAGAGAAACATCGCTGCAGATCATGTACTTGCTGTCTTTCATGTGTTCACTCCAGGTGATCTTACTTCTCTAAAGAAATAAAGAGGGAAAGAAGAGAAAGCTCAGGCCTCCTTCTCTCCCTCTGCTCGCCACTTCAACTTCGCTATCCCTCTCCGTCTGTCCTCTCCTCCACATACTGCCACCAAAAGATATCTTGGCTCTCTCTGCAGTCACACATTTCTCCTTTTCTAAAGAAAATCAGGAGATCATTCCAAAGTTGCTCCAGGTCTATCAAACTCTTATCTCACTAAATTTATTAATGCATCCCTTTCAACCTGCAGGCTGCCTCTGGCACGACTTCCAGTTTTCCCCGGCTGGCAACATATTCAAATCTCTCTGTTTGCAGTGGGCCATGGCTTACGGGGGTTTCGATACACCGGGAGACCCATCGACGTCTGTGGGCAGCGGAGCTGTCAGCAGGAGCATTTCTGCTGGAGACAAATAGCACCTTAGTTTTAGATTTGGGCTGTGGCACCAGTTCTACGCCGAAGCAGTGCATGGGTGAAGCACCTGCCCATGAGAAATCACGGCATGGCATCTCCCACCCGTTTTGGACCAATGGAGATACAGTCTCCATGATGAGATCACAGTTGTGTCACTTCTCCTGCTCAGAAGACTAGGGAACACCTGAAATACGTATGCTTGTCCTGAAAACAGAGAGCTCTAACTATTTGGGCAGCCTGGAGAAAACTGGAGGTCGTGCCAGAGGTAGCCTGGAAGCAGAATCTGGCGCATTATTAAGTTTAGTGAGATGAGGATTTGATAGGCCAGGGGTAAATTCAGTGTTCTAGCACTGGTGCCTCTTGCGCTGCGCTGTGCTTTTTACGTCACTTGGCACCCAGGTACTCAAGCCTGTTCTCTTTGTATGGCTAAAAACCCTGTTTTAATAGAAGCGCTAATACCCAACTCGTCTCCATGACGGTGCCCGGAGAGCCAGAGGACGGTGGAAAGACTATCACCCGTCACCCACAGCCGCCCCGTTGGCGCCCGCAGCTCTCTGGACCATTTAGCAGCTCTCTGGACCATTTAGCACTGAGGAACTCGGGGCTGTGACCCGGGAGCTACCAGTATGTTGGCGTGTGAGTACTTGGTGATTTCACTGCTCTCGCTGGTCTCTACCAATGGGTCCTGCTGCACCTGGGCTCTACCTGCAGACACTGGCAGGGAGATGAAGAAAAGCCGTTGGAAGTGTTTTTGCACTGGATGTTTTTTCCCAAAACAAAGGGCACAGTAGCAGTCAAGCCAATACGGAGAAGAATTTTAAGAGGATATAAAGGTGTGTAGTAGTTGAAATGTCCATTAATATTTGCTGGAGAGAGGTGAGCGGAAAAGAGAAGTGGATTGGTGAAGTCACTGAAGAATGAAAAGCTGCGGGATTAAGCCAAGCGAAGAGAGGAAGAAAAGTAGGAAAGCGGAAGGACGACTGCATGAATTCACTGAAGGACAGACAGTAAAGCAAGGAAAGAATAACGGCTCGACAAAGAAAAAAGTGATGATTTTTCCCAGGGAATACTTTATGGACCAGAGGGAGGGAGGGTTGGGAAGATAGTTGGAAGAACTTTGTGAAGAACCTACCAGACAGGAGGGCAACCTCGAGGAATATGCACGTCCACCCCAGGGGTTTGCCCCGGCCCCTACGGCCTCCGGCCGCCAGCCCTGCGCACAGATCAAAACCGCGGCCAGCGACACCAGCCCCGCTCTCCGACAGCGCCGCAGCCGCCGATTCGCTTCCCGGTGCCTCGCTGCCCCCGCCAGCCCCGACTCTCTACTCCTGGCGGGTCACCTCCTCTCCATCTCCTCTGCCTTCCTCTCCCTCCTCCCCTGGCCTCCTCCGACAAATCCACCCCGGGGCTGGGACAGGTGCCGGCGCCTCTCGGGCTCTCCTCGGGTGCTGGCTGGAGGCGGAGGCCAGGCGACAGCGGCGGCAGCGCGGCGGCGGTCCGTGCTTTGCACCGTAGAACCGGCGGGGCCGGGCTGGGTGGCAGGGGTGGTGTTTGGTATCGAGGATCTTCAGATTGACAGGCCATGTGCTTCTTACACCGCCATCGTCTCTTCCCTCACATCTCTCTTTTGGCACGTGGAGACTCCTGAATTGTCCTCCAGGGCAAGCGCTTGTGAGAATGGTCGAGGGGCACGAGAGGCAGAACATCCCTCTGGGCTCAGTGCCCTCCGGGCTCAACCTCTCCTGGCCTTTCCCGTGGAACATCCCTGCTAGCAGTAGGAGCACTTTTGCTAGGCACAAAGACCACTTGTGGTTTTGTCGGGGGCTGTGGCACCAGTGCCACGGGGAGGCAATGCATGGGAGAAACACCTTCCCCTGAGAAAACTCGGACGTGGCATAACCCCTCGCACTTGCTTTGGGATTCATGGAGATGCAGTCTCAGTAAGCGAGTTCTGCTGTGTCCCCTCGTCCAGCTCTTCTTACTCAGAGGACCAGGGAACAGCCTCTCACACCTGAACTGGATGTACTGGAATCTGCACTTTTGCAGCAGGTTGAGGGGTACTCAGAGGCACATTCAAAAATTTCATTCTCTTTCCCATCTCTGTCATCTCCGTAGGACATAAATGACCACCAAAGCAGGGTGTGATCTATTGCCATGTGCACTGGAAAACCCAGGTCATCTCCTCAGGGCATTCATCACAGACCTGCCATCCGCTCTTGGCACTCACAATAGAACCACAACTTCCAGCACTGGCTTCTCACCCGGCACACAGAGATTCTTTTGCCTTCCTTGGAGAGACCGGAAGAACTAGACAGCGTGTATCTGTTTGCATTGCACAGACAAGTCTTGAGCACACACCTGCTGTTGGTGTGGGGAGATTACCCTGAGCAAGAACAATTGCCATCAACCTCCTGGGAGACCGTGAAGTTATGTGGGACAAAGAGTGTCTCGGTGTCACATTGCATTTACGGTTCTAAATCCCGGCAAAGCCCATGCGTGCAGCTCTGGGATGTGCTTCTCTTGGACAGAGCTCTGCGTTTCCATCTCTCAGGCGGTGGGCCATCTCAGATAGTGGCAGAGCAGGTGGCACCCCACAAGGGCTTAGGTGCATCCAGGCTCCTGGCGTGGCAGCAGGAACCCCAGGAGATACTGCCCCTGTTGCCATGAACTGTCTGTGTCTGTGTGCAAGCGAAGGACTCGTGTGTCTGAAAACCCTCCTGTGACCGAGCAGTGAGTCCCCGCCAGAGCACCACTGACTCTTGGCCAACTGGCCTTCCACCAGGACCCCAGAGGCCATTTTCCAGCGCTGCTACGCAGAATATCATTCCCAGTCTGTCCGGACATTCGGGGTTGCCCCATCACAGGGACAGAATCTGGCACTTCCCCTTGTTGAACTTCCTCTGGTTGAGGATTGCCCAAACCTCTGATTTGAGGTCTCTCTGCGGGGCCTCCGTCTTCCATGAGGCCCTGGAGTGTTACAATGGCCCCTTGATTGCTTGGGAATGTGCAGTGTTCTGTGTTCCATGTGTCACATGAGGCCCCATATTGTCACAATGGCACTGAAATGAGAGAGGATCTCCATCCTTAATGGCTTCATAAATCAGAAGTTTTTCTTAGATAAAAATCCTAATCAACAAAGGGGTTTGCTTTCTTGGCATGGTAGCAGTCTTTTCTTTTCTTTTAAGATTACAATTAGTTGTAGGAGAGAGAATGTAGATGATACATGGAAACTAATAGAGAGTGTATCATATGCCCATCTTCAAGAAATTAGCTTACAGGCCTCAGAAAACTTGTTTAATTGTTTAATTGTTCTGTTAAGAAGAAAGTCTTACATTGTTTAAGCAAATGGGAAGTTCTAAGATACGTCTTAGCTGGTCCTAAAGCATTTAGTTTAGGGGTTAGGGGTCGGATAGATCAATCAGAGATGCTACGAGGCCGCCTAAGGGAGAAGACCACTCTGTGAAAATGACTGCCCCTCCCAGAAGAAATGGACGCTAGATGGCAGTCTTGCTCCACGAATAAAATCCAAGAGGCTATTTGACCCTAAAATCAGAAGAGAATTTTGGACTGCTTGTGAAGGGGAGGGTCTTTCAAGTATCACTGTATTTATACTCCGAAATTTATACTGATTCTTTGATTCATGCATGGCAGAGTACCCCCATGAATCCCCAGCTGGCATATTAAAGAAATGTTCCATCCAATGGTTTCTGGTCATGGGGTTTAATTCTTTTGTTTTATCCCTTTGATTCCATGAAGTTCCAAAGATATCCCACGGTTTGTTTAATTCCATGAGGTCCCGCACATCCCAATGATGTCCCTTAAGTCCCTGGTTTCTGTAGTTTCCCAGGGAACATTTGCTTCTATGATGCACGGCAGTGCCACGACGGCCACTTGATTCCGTGAGTTCCCCCAGTCTCCCAGCAGTCCTTTGGTTCCATGAGACCCTGCAATGTTGCAGTGGGTTGACCTTACCTGGATGCCAGGTGCCCAACAAGCTGCTCTATTGCTGCCCTTCCCAGCCAGACAGAAGAGACAGAATAAGATGGAAAATTATTTCTACCTTGAGATCAGGCACTTTACTAAAGCAAAAGCCAAAGTTTGTGCATGCATAAGTGAAGAGGAAAATAAAAAGATTTTCTCTCTACTTCCTGTCAGCAGCGATACCTGGCCACTTCACGGGAAGCAGGGCTTCACCACACAGAGAAGCCGCTCAGAAGGCATGTATTGTAAAAAAATGGATTTTCCCCCTTTCCTGTTCCTTTCCTGAGCTCTTGTAGCTGAGCTGACGCCATATATTCTGCAATGTCCCTTTGGTCCATTTGGCTCAACTGACCTGTCTGTATCGCCTCCCATGATCTTGCCCCCGATTCAGGGGACGAAGCCGACAATGCAGATGCTGCACCAGCCCTGCTCAGCAGTTGCCAAAGCACTGGTGTGATTAACCCCTTTGTAGCTCCCAATGCAAAGCACAGCACTGTGACGCCTGCAGTGAGAAAATGAACTCCAGCTCAGACAGACCCAACACATGTGGGATTCTGAAATGTCTCAGGGTTCCTTTGGTTCCACGATGCCCCTCTCAGACCTGGCAGTAGAAAAATAAATCAAAAAATTGAGAAGAAATCATCTTAAAGTCATGCTAAGCCTGTCTTCTACAGTCCAGAATCTACATATGTGTGACTGCAGATACTTGGGATGAGGGTAGATGCTCAGAGGAATTCATGGGTTTGATCTAGGAAACCTGTCCCAAAGTTATCACTGCCTTTTCCTCCTTGGACATTTCCTGATGCCCGGAGGAAGCTCATGGCCAACAGCAGCTCCATCCCCCACTTCCTCCTCCTGGCTGCAGCTCTTGCACTTCTGCTTCTTCCTGGGCATCTCCCTGGCTGCCCTCCTGGGCAACGGCCTCATCCTCAGCGCCGTAGCCTGCCACCACCACCTGCACACCCCCCAGGGACTTCTTCCTGCTCCACCTCTCCCTCACACACCTGGGCTGCATCTGCACCACTCTCCCCAAAGCCATGACCAATTCCCTCTGGAACACCAGGGGCATGTCCTACTCAGGATGAGCTGCACAGGTGTTTTTTGCTTTTCTTCTTGATCACAGCGGAGCTTGCCCTTCTCACCATCATGTCCTACGACTGCTACATGTCCATCTGCAAAGCCCTGCACTACAGGACCCTCCTGGGCAGCAGAGCTTGTGCCCACGTGGCAGCAGCTGCCTGGGCCACTGGGAAGCGGGTCTGGCCCTGGGGCTGCAGGAGCTGCCGCCTGAGCTGATGATCTCCTGAGCAGTCCAGACATGCAGTCACTGTCCCTGTCCTCTATTGCCTCCCTTTCTTGCTGCAGGACCAGAAACGACTGTGCTGCTCTGCTGGGCTGGGGCGGGGCAGGGAGATGGGGGCACCAGGGAGGGGCTGGTCTGGGCAGTTCCAGTGACTAGAAAACCCCAATGTTCATCTGAAGTGTAGGAGTGGGCAGGGTGGGAGCATTACAGGGCTGAGGTGGCTCCAGGCTCTGGGAGTGGTAGCAGGAGCCCAGGGAGACACTGCCCCTGCTGCAATGAACTGCCTGTGTGTGTGCCAGGGAAGGACTCGTGTCTCTGAACACCCCGTGTGTGCATCAGTCTAGCTCAGGGTTGGACACCTCTCAGAGCCCTGACACATTTCTCTGTGTGACTCCAGGAAAACCCCCGCTGTGCCAGGGAGTTACCAGATCCTTTGCTGTCACCCTCCTGGTGTCCTGTGTAATGATGAAACTAGAAAAGGTGATCATCATACCCTGGTAATTTTCTAAGAGGAGAAATGTCACTGTTGGAAAGAAGTGTCACTGCTGGAAAGAAGTGTCACTGAAGAGGGGAGAAGAGGGAACATCATTGTTTCCTTCAGTCTGTCCCACAGCAGGTTCCCCTGGAGCCCCAGGGACACCTGTGGGGAACCCAGAGGGGCAGAGAAAGGGCTGCCTTTGGCTCTTGCTGTGCTGCTCAGCTGGGCCGGGCTCCTGGCACACAGGGAAATCCTGGCAAGTGGGCAGCACTGCAGAGAGACAGCTCTGCCCAGGAGCAGCTCCTCTGCACAGCCCAGCAGGGCCGAGGGCACTGCCTGTAGGCACGAGAGAAGAGAAGAAAGGCAAAGGGAGGTTAAAGGCAGCAGAAAGATGGGAGGTGTTCAGCTGAGACACAACTTGGGGACACAACTTCACACTCCTCTGCAGAGTGAGTCTACAGGTGCAGGGCAATGTCGCTTGTGTTCCTGGAGGAATCTCCTAAAGCTACCACATCCCACAGCCTTGCACATCTGTCAGGACTCTCCCAGTTTCTCTGTTGCGCCGGAGGAGGATGTTCTCCAGGGCAGGCCTTCCCTGCAGCACCGTCAGAGGGACAGCGCAGGTGGGCTCCTTCTCCCAGGGATGGCTGCGGGCTGGGAAGGTGGGGGTGCAGCCAGGGATGCCCGGGGCTGTCCTGCAGAGCAGGGTCCCTGTGCTCCGGGGTTCTTTGTGCCAGGGCACGGACTTTGCTGCCTGCTGGCGTCAGGTCTCATCCTGCCTGGGTAGTTGCCCACCCCTCTGCAGGGAGAAGCTGTTGGTGGGTGGTGAGAACCCCAGCAGGAGCCAGGCAGGTTCTTCCTGCCGTTGGATGAGGTGTGTGTGGTCAGGGCTGTGGGAGGTCAGGGTTGCTCCCAGATCCAGATCACACCAGCACATTTCCAGGAGCGCTGTCAAATGGGAAGGGCAAAGCACAATTATTAGGAAGGAAAGGAGCTTTTCTGAGTCAGTGATTTCAGTTTCCTACTCCTGAGGAATCTGGGGGTTGAGAAATGGAAAAGGAGCTCCCATGTTGGACAAGTCACTGAGACTCCTGAGCTGTAACTTGGAATGCACAAGTGCTTCTGTAAGCAACTTCCTAAAGTGCTTTCAGCCTCTGCTCTGCTTTTGACAGAAGCAGCATCACTTCTGCTGGACCCATCTGTTTTTTCTTTATCTGCCCTTTTCCACCTGCAAAAAGAAAAGTTGCCCAGTCAGTGCGCTGCAAACAGGCAGGTTTCTCTCAGGTCACAGTGAGTGCACAGACATTCGGATGGAGTGGTGACAGGGAAGTCATGAATGGATTTCTGATGTTGAGTCTACTGTTTTGAAATCAGAAAATGTGGTGTTGAAGTCATCGTTAGCCTTTGAGAGGGAAACAGGAGAAAAATCGGATAAATTTGTTGCTAAAAATGAGCTGCTTCAAACTGAGGTTGACCACCTTCAAAGTCTTGTTAAAATTTGGATGATTATGAAACAGTCAACTCACGGATTACCCCCATCAATACTAGACAATGCCCGCAGTATAAAGGCATAAAGCCCTCCCAGCCCCTCCAGGAACCCTCAAATCCCATCCCGGTCCCACAGGACACTCCCAACTTCCCCTTAAACCCTCCGAGGCCCCCAGACTGCCTCCCAGACCCACAAAAACCCACAAGATGCCCCCAAACCCCTCCCAGTTACCTCCAGCCCTCCCAGGGCCTTTCAAACCCTCTCCTAGTTGCCCCCTTCCCCTTGAGTATGCCCCCAAACTCTCTCCCAGTTCCTTCCCACATCCCCGACGATTCCCCAAAACCCCTCACAGCTGCCCCAATCTCCCCAACCTCCCTCCCAAACCCCCAAACTCCCCCAAACACCTTCCCACTTACCCCCACGACCTCCAAGCCCTTCTCAGCCTCCCCATTCCTTCCCAAAGCCCCTCCCAGTTGCCGGCCCGTCCCCCAGGCTCGGGTGAGGAGGTGCCCCAGGCTGACGGGCCCGCCCAGGCAGGGGCGGTTCCAGCAGCATGTCAGGAGCCACCCCCTGCCCCGAAAGCTCCCGCCCGCCCTGGAGCCACCTCAGCTGCCCCTGCAGGAGAGAAATCCAGGGCGGAGCAGAGCAGGGGGCAGGGCCGGGCTGGGACCTCGATGGACGGGGGCACCGGGAGAGCAGGGGAGAGACCGGGATGGGCTGAGAGGGCACTGGGGGAGAGGGGAGACACTGGGATGGGCTGAGGGGGCACTGGGAGGGAGAGGGGAAAGTTTTTTGCCCCTTTCCTGGGCACTTGAACACCCTCTGCACCCCCGTTCCCGGCCGTGCCGGCTGTCCTTCCCCCCCAAGCCATGAACAGGTTTTGGGGCTCCCTCGTGGGTCGCAGCCAATAGAACGGCTCTGCTGGAATGACGTCATTGCCAAATCTGCGGGGCCCCTGTCCTTGTGCCGGTGAGTCACCCAATAGAACGTCGAAACTTCCGCGGGGGCTGCCGGGAGCGGGGCGGTGATGACGGGGGAGGGGAGGATCGGGATTGACCCCGATTGGTCCCGATCGATCCCGGTCCCAGGGTCTCCCCCCGCTGCGCTGTTTTTCACGTGCGGCCCCAACGAGGCCATGGTGGTGTGGGATGAGTTCAGGGGGTCCGGGGGCTCCTGGTGACCCCTCCGAATCTCCCCCAAGACTCTCGGGAACTGCCCAGATCCCCCCAAGAATCCTGGGGACCCTCCGCCTTTCCCCCTCCTCCCCCAAATCTCCTGTGCATCCCCTTAAGCCTTGAAAATCTCCTGGGACCACCTCAGACCCCCAGACTCCCTCCTGGGGACCCCCAAACACTCTTCAGGACTCCGGGGCCCCTCCCGACCCTTGGGCAGGGCCCGGTGCTGCTGCTGGGGCAGGGGGTGAGGCCTTGCCGCCTGCCAGCTGCCTGGGCCCCTGTCCTTGCTGCGCCACATCCCCGAGGCTCCATCCCCACTCCCCCAGCGCCAGCTCCCTCCTTCCCAGCCCCAACCAAGCCCTTCTCTGTGTCCTCCTGCAGGCCATGGCTTTCACAACATTCCTTTTGGTGCTTGTGTAAAGCATCATCCAGTCCCTGCAGGCGGTCGGGGAGGGGCTGCACAAGACTCAGTGAGCTTGGAGGTCTTTTCCAAGCTGAAGGACTCTTGGATTCTGTGATTGTGTGCTGGATTCAGCTGGGTCCGTGTTAGCAGCATTAGTTTGCTCCCAAAGTTTCCTCGCTGTCAGCTCTTGTGGCCTAAGGCTTGAGCTCCTTTAACTCCTTGTGCTGAGCTACTGATGGGAAAGGAGAGGCCTCTGCGAGCAGATTCCTGGTGTTCCCTGTAGAACAGTGAGGGAGAAGGTGTAGTCAAGTGGGAAGAGGAGTACTGTTTGTGTGTGGCCTCCTATGTGGCCTTGGCGCCTTTGAGGGGCTTGAAGGAGAAAAGAGCTTTGTTAAAGTGAGAAGTGAAATAGTGTGTTGGCTGTTCTCTCTGCAGGGAGAAGCTGTCGGTGGGGGAGGGGTCACCGAGTGGGGGAGAGGCCGTAAAGTGGGGGAGGGGCCACCGAGTGGGAGAGGGGTCACAGAATGGGGGAGGGGTCACAGAGTGGGGGAGGAGCCACAGAGTGGGGGAGGGGCCATAAAGTGGATGAGGGGCCATAGAGTGGGGGAGGGGCCAGAGGGTGGGGGAGGGGCCATGAAGTGGGAGAGGGGTCACAGAGTGGGGTAGGGGCTACAGAATGGGGCAGGGGCCACAGAATGGGGAAGGGGCCATAAAGTGTGGGAGCGGCCACGGGGTGGGGGAGGGGTCACAGCCTGGACTCGGGGGGTCAGGGCAGTGACCTTGGGGAGGGGGAGGGGTCCGGGCATGGGGTAGGGGTCTCACCTGATCCCGGGGCTATCGGGGCCATGGTGGGTTCGAACCTGGTGGGGACACCCAAGTTTTTCCCAAATTTCCCCTCATTTTTCCCAGTTTTTCATCCATTTCTCCCAAATTTCCCACTCTTTCCCCAATTTTCCCCCCATTTCCCCCATTTTTCCCAAATTTCCCCATTTTTCTCAATTTTTCCCCATTTGTTTTCCAAATTCCTTCCATTGTTCCCAAATTTCCCCCATTTTTTCCCATTTTCCCCAAATTTCTCCCCATTTTTCCCAACTTTCCCCAATTTTTCATCCAATTTTACCCAAATTCCCCCATTTTTTTCTCAATTCACCCCATTTTTCCCAAATTTCCCCATTTTCCCCAAATTCCGCCATTTTTTCCCAATTTTTTCCTAAATTTCCCCTAATTTTTCCCAATTATCCCCCATTTTTCCTGATTTTTCACCCCTTTTCCCCAAATTTCTTACTTTTTTCCCAGTTTTCCCTCCATTTCCCCTCAAAATCCCCCATCTCCCCAAATTTCTGACTTTTTCCCCAAAATTTCCCCCGTTTTTCCACATTTTCCCGGATTTCCCCCCAGTTTTCCTAAATTTCCCCCCATTTTTCCCCATTTTTATCAATTTTCCCCAAATTTCCCACTTTTTTCTCAAATTTTCCCCCATTTTTCCCAATTTTTCATTCGTGTTCACCAAATTTCCCACTTTTTTCCCCAATTTTTCCCCATTTTCCCCAAAATTCCTGGTTTTTTCCCCCCATTTTTTCCCACTGGGGAAATTTGGGAAATTTGGAAAACTGGGGACCCAAAAATCCAGGAAAATGTGGGGAAATGGGGGAAAAATGTGGGGGAAATCTGGAGAAAAATCTGTGAAAATGTGGGAAAAATGGGGGGAAAATCAGGAAAATGGTGAAAAATGTGGGAAAATGTGGGAAAATGGGGAAATTGCGGAAAATTCTGGGAAAAATGTGAGAAAAATCCGGGGAAATGGGGAAAAATGGGGGAAAATGTGGGAAATGCTGGGGAAAATGGGGAAAAATATGGGAAAATATGGAAAAACAAGGAAAAAAAGGGGGAAAATGGGGAAAAATGTGTGAAAATCTGGGAAAATATGGGAAAAATGGGGGGAAAATCTGGGAAAATGGGGGGAAATGGAGAAAAAATCCGGGAAAATGGGGAAAAAATTGGGAAAAAACTGGGAAAATGGGGAAAAATTGGGAAAAAACCTGGGAAATTCTGGGGAAAATGGGAGAAAATCTGGGAAAAATGTGGAAAAAATGGGGGGGGAAGGGGAAAAAATGGGAAAAATCTGGGAAAATAGGGAAAAAATGGGGGGAAAATGGGGAATATTCTGGGAAAATCTGGAAATATGGGGAAAAAATGTGAGAAAAATGGGGAAAAATCTGGGAAAAATGGGGGAAAATGAGGAAAAATCTGGGAAAATGTGGAAAAAATGTGGGAAAAATCATGGAAACTGGGGGGAAATTGGGAAAAAATCCAGGGAAATGTGGGAAAAAAAGGGGGGAAATCTGGGAAAATGGGGAAAATAATTGGGAAAAAATCTGGGAAAAAATGGGCAAAATGAGGAAAAATCTGGGGAAATAGGGAGAAAATCTGGGAAAATGGGGGAAAAAATTTGGGAAAATGTGGGAAAATGGGGAAAAATCCGAGAAAATGGGGGCAAAATGGGGAAAAATCTGGGGAAAATGGGGAAAAATCTGGGAAAATGTGAAAAAAATGGGAAAAACTGTGGGAAAATGGGGGAAATGAGGAGAAATCTGTAAAAATGGGGGAAAATGAGGAAAAATGTGTGAAAATGGGAAAAAAATTGAAAAAAATCTGGAAAAATGGGGAAAATCGGGAAAAATCATGAAAAATGGGGGGAAATGTGGGAAAATGTGGGAAAATCTGGAAGAAAATCTGGAGAAAAATCTGAGAAAATGTGGGGAAAATGGGAAAAAATGTGGGAAAAATCTGGGAAAATGTGGGAAATTCTGGGAAAAGTGGAGGAAAAATCTGGGAAAAATCCGGGAAAATGGGGAAAAAATAGGGAAAAATCTGGGAAAATGTGGGAGAAATCTGGGAAAATGGGGACAAACTGGGGGGGAAATGCTGGAAATTCTGGGGAAAATGGGGGAAAATGGAGAAAAATGGGAAAAAATCTCAGAAAATGGGGAAAAATGGGGAAAGATTTAAAAAAATGGGAAAAAATCTTGGGAAAATCTGGGAAAAATGAGGAAAAATCTGGGAAGATGTGGAAAAAATGGGAGAAAATCCAGGAAAGGGGGAAAAATGGGGAAAGATCAAAAAAATTTTGGAAAAATGGAGAAAATATGGGAAATTCTGGGAAAAATCCAGGAAAATGGGGGAAGAAATCTGGGCAAATCTGGGAAAATGTGAGAAAAAATGGGGGAAAATGTGGAAAAAATGGGAAAAAAAATCTGGGAAAATCTGGAGAAAAATGTGTGAAAATGTGGGAAAATGTGGGAAAAATGTGGAAAAAATGGGGAAAAATCTGGGAAAATGGGGGAAAATGGGAAAAATCTGGAAAATGGGGGGGAAATGGGGAAAAATTCAGGAAAATGTGGAAAAATGGGGGAAAAATCTGGGAAAAATGGGGAAAATGGGGGGAAATGTGGAAAAATGGGGGAAAATGTGGAAAAACTGGGTTAAACTGGGAGGAACTGGGAGAAACTGGGCCAGAGGGAAAGGGATGTTGCCATGGAAATGTGAGCCTGCCCCTCCCCCACCCGGCCCAGGGCCCACGGGGGGGGGGGAACTGGGTTAAACTGGGACATACTGGGAGCACTGGGGGAGACACTGGGAGTTACTGGGAGCTACTGGAAGCTACTGGGGGGGTCACTGGGGTTACTGGGATGGACACTGGAGTTACTGGGAGCTACTGGGGGGGTCACTGGGGTTACTGGGATGGACACTGGGGTTACTGGGAGCTACTGGGGGGGTCTCTGGGGTTACTGGGAGTTACTGGGAGCTACTGGGGGGCTTACTGGGAGTTACTGGGAGCTACTGGGGTGGACACTGGGGTTACTGGGAGTTACTGGGATGGACACTAGGATTACTGGGAGTTACTGGGAGCTACTGGGATAGACACTGGGGTTACTGGGAGCTACTAGGAGCTACTGGGGGGGTCACTGGGGTTACTGGGGGGGTCGCTGGAGATACCGGAGGCATTACTGGGGTTACTGTGAGCTACTGGGAGCCACTGGGAGCGGCCCATCCCCCTCCCTCCCCAAGGTCACCCCAAGGACACGGAGGGGGGGGGAGGGAGGGAAGCCCTGCCCCCTCCCAGTCCCTCCCAGTCCCTCCCAGTTCCCTCCCAGTTCCCTCCCAGTCCCTCCCAGTACCTGAACTGGTCACACTGGGAGCGGCTCCAGGTCCCCCCTCCAGTTTGGGCCCCCGGGGCTATTTTTGGGACCCGGTGACGTCACTGGGGGGGAGGGGCCTCGAGGGGGCGGCCCCTCCCCTCTCCCTTCCCAGTACAGACCAGTAAGGGACCAGTAACGGCCCCAGTGGGGGGGGGAGGGGAAGGAGGGAACACTGAGGGTGGGGATGGAGCAGGATGGTCCTTGAGCGTGGGGGAAGGGCAGGAGGTTCCCTGAGGGTGGGGGAAGGGCAGGACCGTCCCTGAGGGTGGGAGGGGTAGGCGGGTCCCTGAGGGTGGGGGAGGGGCAGGAGGGACCCCGAGGTGGGGGGAGGGGCAGGAGGGTCCTGAGGATTGGGGAGGGGCAGGGAGGGACCCCGAAAGTGAAGGAGGGACCCTGAGGGTCCCTGAGGGTGGGGGAAGGGTAGGAAGTTCCCCGAGGGTGGGGGAGGGGCAGGAGAGTCTCTGAGGTTGGGGGAGGGGTCCTGAGGGCCCCTGAAGGTGGGGGAGGGGCAGGGAGGGCTCCTGAGAGTGGGGGAGGGCTAGCAGGTTCACTGGGGGGAGGGGAAGGAAGGGACCCTGAGGGTGGGGGAGGGACAGGAGGGACCCTGAGGGTTGGGGAGGTGCAGGAAGGGGGGGGAGGGTCTTTGGGGGGGCCCTTAAAGGTGGGGGGAGGGGCTGAAAGTGGGTCCATCATTGGGAGGGGACACGCCCACCCAAAACCCAGTAAGTCCCAGTTGAGCTCCCAGTTCAGGGAGGGGGAGAGGATGCAAAAGACACGCCCACTTGCAGAGGCTATGGCCACCTTGGGATGGGACACGCCCACCAGGGAGAGACCACGCCCACCTAAAGAAGGGACACGCCCACCCCCAAACCACTAAGTCCCAGCTGAGTTCTGCCTTAACTGGTCCTTACTGGTCCCACCACCCCATTCCGTGTTCCAGTGACCCGTACTGGTTTATATTGGTCTATACTGGTCCATACTGGTTTATACTAATCTATACTGGTCTATACTGGTCTGTACTGGTCTGACGTTGACGGAGATGCTGAAGTGCCCCCAACCCCCTTAACTGGTCCTTACTGGTCCCACCGCCCCATTCCCCGTTCCAGTCACCTGTACTGGTCCATACTGGTTTATACCGGTTTATACTGGCCCATACTGGTCTATACGGGTCTATACTGCTTTATACTGACCTGACCTTGGTGGAGATGCTGAAGTGCCCCCAACCCCCTTAACTGGTTCTTACTGGTCCCACCACCCCATTCCCCGTTCCAGGGACCCGTACTGGTTTATACTGGTTTATACTGCTCTACCCTGGTTTATACTGGTCTGTACTGGTCTGACCTTGATGGAGATGCTGAAGTGCCCCCAACCCCCTTAACTGGTCCTTACTGGTCCCACTGCCCCATTCCCCATTCCAATGACCCATACCGGTCTGTACTGGTTTATACTGGTCTATACCAGTCCATACTGGTCTATACTGGTTTATACTGGTCTGTACTGGTCTGACCTTGACGGAGATGATGAAACGCCCCCAACCCCCTTAACTGGTCCTTACTGATCCCACCACCCTGCTCGCTGTTCTAGTGACCTGTACTGGTCCATACTGGTCTGTACTGGTTTTTTACTGGTCTATACTGGTCTATACTGGTCTACACTGGTCTATACTGGTCTATAATGGTCTGACCTTGATGGAGATGCTGAAGTGCCCCCAAACCCCTTAACTGGTCCTTATCGGTCTCACTGCCCCATTCCCCATTCCAGTGACCCATATTGGTCTATACTGGTCCATACTGGTTTATACTGGTCCCACCACCCTGCTCCCCATTCCATTGACCCATACTGGGTCGTGGTGGCAAGAACCCCAGCAGGAGCCAGGTGGAGTCTTCCTGCCATTGGATGAGTGCTCTGGGAGGTCAGGGCTGCTCACAGATCCAGATCACACCAGCACATTTCCAAGAGCACTGTCAAATGGGAAGGACAAAGCACAATTATTAGGAAGGAATGGAGCTTTTCTCAGTCAGTGTTTCCAGTTTCCTGCTCCTGAGGAATCTGGGGGTTGAGAAATGGAAAAGAAACTCTCATGTTGGATAAGTCACTGAGACTCCTGAGCTGTAACTTGGAATGCACAAGTGCTTCTGGAAGCAACTTCCTAAAGTGCTTTTGGCCTCTGCTCTGCTTTTGACAGAAGCAGCATCACTTCTGCTGGACCCATCTGTTTTTTCTTTATCTGCCCTTTTCCACCTGCCTGAGGTTTCTCTCAGGTCAAAGTGAGAGCACAGACATTTGGATGGAGTGGTGACAGGGAAGTCATGAATGGATTTCTGATGTTGAATCTACTGTTTTGAAATCAGAAAATGTGGTGCTGAAGTCATCGTTAGCCTTTGAGAGGGAAACAGGAGAAAAATCGGATAAACTTGTTGCTAAAAATGAGCTGCTTCAAACTGAGGTTGACCACCTTCAAAGTCTTGTTGCGCCAGAGTGCAGAAAAAAAACCTGTTGCTAAAAAAACAGGCTCCTGGTTTGGTCAGGCAACTTCATAAACCAGTGTCTTACCCTGGCATTGAGACTTGGGAAACCACAGAGAACCCTGATTCTAAGTCTCAGGAGAGAAAGAAACAAGGAGAATTTGAAGTTCAACTGATGTTTCTAGAGTCTCCCAGCTTTCCTCACATTAATGAAAATAGACTGAGTGATCCCTGTGATAATGAACAAAGGGAAGATTATTCTTTACCTCCCTCAATTTCCTTTGTGCCTGATACTGAATCCACTAAAAAACCTTGGACTCAAAAAGAGAACCCGACCCAGAAAACAACTCAATTCATTCTGATTCAAGTGGTTAAAGAGCAGAAGCATTATGGCGATAAACCTGGACAGATTAAAAGCCAACCAGTGAAATCCTATCAATATATCACATACCTTGGGATTCCACTTTGTTCTCATCAACAGTTAATACAATTTCCAATGGATATGGGGACAAAATGTTCGCAGCAAAATGCCAAAGATGGGATTAAAACCCAGACAAAAAAGAATTAAAATCACTGGAGAAAAAGAAGAAACCAGTCTTCAACCAAGAGCTTCACCCTGTTACTGTTTTGTTGATATTACCTTTTTGCTTTTTATTCTAATAATCATATTGTATGTTAAAATTTGGATGATTATGAAACAGTCAGCTCACTGATTACCCCCATCAATACTAGACGATGCCCGCAGTATACACCCGTCCCAGCCCCTCCAGGAGCCCTCAAATCCCATCCTGGTCCCACAGGACACTCCCAACTTCCCCTCAAACACTCCGAGGCCCCCAGATTGACTCCCAGATCCAGAAAACTCTTGCTGCCTGCCCATGGAGTGCCCAGTGTGGCCCACCAACTGCACCACAAAGCCAAAGCTTCCAGGCTTTCTTTCCTGGGAATTAGGGCTGTTGTTTCCTATTTTCAGCCATGCCTCCCAACTGATAGACCAACTCCCAAACTGCTAGCATGCCTGTTGATACAGAATTGTTAAAATAAACCTTGCCAGTATATGTTTTCAGACACCGATTATTTAGTGTCGTTTCACTTTAATCCACCCCAAGGGAATTATTAATAAAAACCTGAGTTACCCCCTCTCCCCTTTTCCTGGGGCGGGTTGTAACACCAATCAGCACTGACTCCGCCCAGTAGGCATAGCAAAGGAAGTTTCCTTTTGGTTTAGGGTTTAGTGTTAGGGTTAGGGTTAGGGTTTAAGGTTAGGGTTAGGGTTAGGGTTAGGTTTTGAATTAGGGTTAGGGTTAGAAAGGGTTAGGGTTAGGGTTAGGAAATTTAGGGTTAGAGTTAGCAAAAGTTAGGGTTAGGGTTAGGTTTAGGGTTAGCAAAAGACAGGGTTACTGTTAGGGTTAGGGTTAGGGTTAGGGTTAGGGTTAATGGTATGGGTAAGGGTTAGGGTTAGGAAGAATTTGTCTCAGTGCGCGATCTAACAATCGCGGTTTTATCCCATTCCGGACACGCAGCGGTGCCCAATAAGCCCCTCTCAGGCTATAAGCCCGATTCATTGCCCACCGCTGTCAGAATCTTTTGCTTTTTCTCTTGGGTCTCTGCTTTTGCTGTTGCTGTTCAGTTGCGTGTCTGGCAGAATACCCACCACCGTCCAGTATGTACTCTGCTTCTATAGAGCACTGTCCCCTAACCCCAACATTAAAAGAGAGACTGCAAGCTATGCGCAAACCCTGTTCCCTAACCCTAACCCTAACCAAGAGACTGCAAGCTATGCGCAAACCTTTTTCCCTCACCCTAACCTTAAAAGTGAGAAAGTAAGCTATGCGCAAACCCTTTTCCCTAACCCTAACCCTAAAAACGAGACTGCAAGTTATGCGCAAACCCTCTTCCCTAACCCTAACCTTAAAAAACAGACTGCAAGCTATGCGCAAACCCTGTTACCTAACCCTAACCTTAAAAAAGAGACTGCAAGCTATACGCAAACCCTTTTCTCTGAACCTAACCATAAAAAAGAGACTGCAAGCTATGCGCAAACCCGATTCCCTGACCCTAATCCTAAAAAAGCAAATGCAAGCCATGTGCAAACCCGGTTCCCTAACCTTAACCTTAAAAAAGAGACTGCAAGCTATGCACAAAACCAGTTCCCTAACCCTAACTTTAAAAAAGAGACTGCAAGCTACTAGGGTTAGGATTAGGGTTAGGGTAAGGGTTAGGGTTGGGGTTAGGGTTTAGGGTTAGGGTTAGGGTTAGGGTAAGGGTTAGGGGTTAGGTTTGGGGTTAGGGTAAGGGTTAGTCAGAATCTGTCTCAATGTGCGATCTAACCATCGTGGGTTTACCCCATTCCAGGAACGCAGTGGTGCCCAGTAAACCCCTCTCGGGCTATAAGCCCGATTCAGTGCCCACCGCTGTCAGAATCTTTTGCTTTTTCTCTTGGGTCTCTGCTTTTGCTGTTGCTGTTCTGTTGCGTGTCTGGCAGAATACCCACCGCCCGTCCGGTATGTACTCTGCTTCTATAGAGCACTGGCCCCGCCCACTGGTTGGAGTCAAGAGGTGGAGTCCGTGTTGATTGTTCTGCGTCACTGGCTCCGCCTCCTGGGCGGAGTCAGTGCTGATTGGTGTTACAACCCGCCCCAGGAAAAGGGGAGAGGGGGTGACTCAGGTTTTTATTAATAATTCCCTTGGGGTGGATTAAAGTGAAACGACACTAAATAATCGGTGTCTGAAAACATATACTGGCAAGGTTTATTTTAACAATTCTGTATCAACAGGCATGCTAGCAGTTTGGGTGCTGTCATACCACAATGTGACACAGAGATAACCTTTGGGGGGGGAAAGAAAATGCATAGGGGAGAGAAAGGCAGGAGAAGAGCAAGGGAGAGTAAGAGAAAGAAAAGCTGAGAGTGGACAGATGTATATAGTCACCGCCCACGGGGTCCAGCGATGCTTCCATGTCTGTCAGTTGAAGTGGTGGCCTTGATCTGCTGGGGGTGAAGGAGGGAAGTCCCCATACTCCAAGAAGTTATGAGTTATAGCCATGATTAGTGTCACGGACCATGCCTCGAGCCTCCAACATCTCGAGGGTTGCAGTCTCTCTTCTAAGGTTAGGGAACAGGCTTTGGGCATAGCTTGCAGTTACTGTGTGGACCAATTGTCAGAGACTGAAATGGTTAATGATTTATGCATTCTAGGAGACTTTTCAGGCTTTTGACTTGCATGATACCTCTGATGAGCAGTCGGGCCCCTCCCTCCCTCCAGTGCTGACGGTGTGAAGCCCTGCAAAGGCAAGAGCTGAGCTTACAGGTTTTTGACTGTTGATATATCTGATGAGGAATCAGGCCCCTCCCTCCCTCTGCTATGAGATGTTGGGGTTAGGGTTAGGGTTAAGGTTAGCAAGGGTTAGGGTTTAGGTTTTAGGGTTTACGGTTTGCGTTCCTGGAATGGGGTAAACGCACGATAGTTATATCGCGCATTGAGACAGATTCTGACTAACCCTAACCCTAACCCCAACCCTAACCCCTAACCCTTACCCTAACCCTAACCTTAACCCTAACCCGAACCCTAACCCTAACCCTAACTCTAACCCTAACCCTAAACCCTAACCCCAACCCTAACCCTTATCCTAACCCTAACCCTAACCCTAACCCTAGTAACTTGCAGTCTCTTTTTTAAGGTTAAGGTTAGGGAACAGGGTTTGCACATAGCTTGCATTCACTTTTTTAGGATTAGGGTCAGGGAATCGGGTTTGCACATAGCAACACTAACCCTAAAAAAGAGACTGCAAGCTATGCGCAAACCCCGTTCCCTAACCCTAAAAAAACCCCTAACCCTAACCCTAACCCTAACCCTAACTCTAACCCTAACCCTAAACCCTAACCCCAACCCTAACCCTAACCCTAACCCTAACCCTGATTCTAAGTCTGAGGAGAGACAGAAACCAGGAGACTTTGAAGTTCAACTGATGTTTCTACAGTCTCTCAGCTTTCCTCACATTAATGAAAATTGGCTCATTGAGGATAATGAGGATGCAGCTTCTGCTATGGGGAATTCTAAGCATTCTGGGGTCGGTAAGACAACCTGGTAAGTAACACTTGAGTGAATGGGGGGTTGTCTTGGGGGCTTGTTTCCCTTCTCTTTTCTGTCTCTTGGTTTCTCATTTTGTTTGCTACTTTCTTTGGAATAAATGTTGTTTTGTTCAGCTTTCAACTGTGTACTGGTTTCAGTTTTGGCAATCTCCCTGCTGCCACGGTCCAGGGGGATGGGAAATAGGACTGAGCACTGCAATAACGGTTCTTGGCACAGTTGAGGGTTCGTGCAGCAATGCCACTTTATTCAGGGACAACAGGGGTTTAAATAAGGGGTTTAAAGTCTGAGAGGAGGATTCTGAACTGGGGAGGAGCATGGGACTGACAACTCAGGGAAAAGTGTGATAGGAAGACAGGGAAAAGGTGGGTGGAACTTCGGAGTTCCTCTTTACCTCTTTACTCCTGACGGGGTACTGCGATCCCCCTACACCGCTGACTCTGATGTCAGTGGTCTGGGCTGGCCAGCCATACGACCAGTGCTTGGAGGCAATTATGGTGACATCCGCCCCCATGTCGAGTAACCCTTCCACCTTGACTTTCTGAGGGTGCCTAGGTTGAGAAAAGTAGATGAGACATGTTAGAAGAGGGCGAGAGGTCTTCACCGAGGTTGTCCAGTGGACTTCCCTCAGTGATCCCTCCCTCCGCTCCTCATCTGGGGACACCACGCAGAGCAGCTCATTGGTGGAGACCATCTTCGCCACGGGGAAGCGGTCCTCCAACTGCACGGGAGGGAGATGCACAGTTAGGCATATAGCTATATTTGTGTTCGTTAGTCCCGTCAGGAGAGTAGGCACTACAATTATTCCCTTAGCCACTGCTGAAAAGTGCGATATCATGAGGTAAGTCTTATCTGGATCGACCGGGGCAGATGGTCTAACCCTGACCTGCTCATAGGAGCTTAGGTGAGTAGACGGGTGAGTAACGGAAAGGATTATCCAATTTAGGGGAACACACTGGTTTTTAACTGAGATAGGGTCTGCTGAATTTAAAGGATCACACTGAACGGGAATGAGGTCTGTCGGAGGCTCTTGGGTAATGGGGTAGCTGGGCGCGGTGTTGGGCGCAGGATGGAGCGGAGAGCAGGGGTTATTTGTGTCGTCGCGCCCCCCTGGGCGCTCTGCTCCCCGTTTCCCTGATGTTCACAGGAGCAAGGGCGAAGATCGGGCAAAGATTGGAAGGTTACCCTTTTCCTCAGCTCTGGGGACCTCCTGGGGGGAAGGGGCTCACCATTGATATTGGTCATTGACCTACAACTAGAAGACCAATGGCGGCCCTTCCCACACCTCCCACATAGGGTCTTAGGCAAATTTGGTTCGGGGACTAACTTAGGACAATGTTTTTTGAAGTGTCCCTTTTCACCACAATTGAAACATGATTGGGGACCCATGAAAGTGGCAGCCAATAGACGCGCTTTATGGGAATTGGAACCTATATTTTTACAAGCGTCTATCATTTCGAGTAGGGAGGGATCCTTTAACATCTTCAAAGCTTTCTGACAGTCCTCATTTGCCTTTTTGATAACCAATTTATTGAATAAAATTTCCTGGCTCTCTTTTTGGTGGACCTGCCTGCTGATTGCCTCTTTTAGCCTGGTTATGAATTCTACAAAAGGTTCTTTTGGGCCTTGGTTAATAAGTGTGAAAGAAGGCGTCCGCACATAGGCATCTGTCACCCTTTTCACGGCCTCTAATGCCAATTCTTTAGTCGCTTCTAAAAATTTGGGGTCAATTCGAGCTTGATCCCCCCTACTAGAATAGTTCCCCTCCCCGTAGAGCATGTCTATTGCCTGCTGAATTGGGATTCCCCTTCTTTCCATTTTGTCATTGACATATGCAGTGATTAATTTTTTCCATTCTGCCTCAAATACTGAGGACTGTACTGTTGTAAAGAGTCCTCCTATCACTGCTCTTATGTTGTAACGTATCAGCTTATAGGCCAGGAAGAAGGATTCTAGCAACTCGATGGTGAAGGGTGCCCCCAACCCATACTCGACGATGACCTTTTTCATATCTTTTAGCATGTCGTTACGAGGGAAGAATGAGACGCTCAATATGAGAATCAGCAAGCTTCGTTTATTGATCATTGCTAACAGTTTAATATATGCTTTATAATTAGTTCATACATATTGCAAAAGCTAAGCTCATTATTGGTTCTGCTTAAATGTTGATCTCACCTCTTACTCATTTCTTTGTTGACACAGGTGGTACTCAGTTGCTTTTTGTTTTGCTAATCACAATGTCCTGTTTACCAGTTAGCTAACAGGGTACAAGGGCACTGTAACCTCGCTATCTAAGATGTTCCCACTGCCTAGGCAAGCCGTGTTCTATAGCCAATTCCCTACAACCACTCTGGGGCCCTTCCTTCCTCTACATAGATGGGAAATGCTTTTAGGAATTCAGTGTCTTTAGCGCTAGCAGCCTCCTCCCTGAAGGCTCTCCAGATATCTGGTAGCTTAAGCTGCCATTCAGGGGAGTGCTGCATTAAGTCTATGTCCGGTTCAGGGTGGTGGCAGGCGGGGTAGGCCTCGGTGGTGTGAGGCCTATGGGCGCAGCCATCTTGCCGGAAGGAGGCCCTGACCTTCGCCTTGACCCTGTCCTTTGCCACCCTTCCGCCCCTTGAAGGTGATGTATCCGGGAAGGAGGTGGGGCTGGAGGAAGTGGGTGTGCTCGTGGGCATGCTGGGGGAGGGATCTCTGATGCAATCAGGTGGAGGCGGAGGCGGCCTGGAGGGTGGTGCTAAGGGAACCCGCCTCCTCCTTTCCTGCGCTGATTTTTCCCGCGGTGTCCCTTCCCGCCTTTTCTCCGCGTGGTCCCTGGGTCTCTCCTCCTCGACGCCATTTTGAATTCGGCGCGATGGTTTCTTCCCCCTCCCTCCATATTGTGTGTCTGTCTGCTCAGTGTCCGTCTCTGTCTGCTCAGTGTCCCTCTCTGTCCGCTCAGTGTCTGTCTTGGGGAGGCTGATATTCTTGTTCATCATCTGGTGCTGTAGCACCATCAGAACTAACCTCCATGTGATGAGTGCCTCTTTAGCTATACGGTCCCCCTTATCGCTGTCCCGCCAGAGGCTGTAGCCTATGGCTTGCCACTGCTCTACGCTGGTGTCCTCGGCAAGCTGGTGACCCTTGTGGTCGAGCCATCTGGCGAGTGATTTTGCCAATTTTTTATCTAAGGGGTGACTGTGTTCTATTACAAAGTCTTTTAGGCGCCTGTATACAAATTTTTGGGAGGTTGAGAGTGTGAGTCCCATGTTGATGTTAGTCGGGTCTCAACAACAGTCTCTTGATGGAAAGTCCTCCCTTTGGTGTTCTGCCGGGCTGTGGGTGTTAGGGTAGGGTGAGGAATGTCCTCAGCAGTTCACCTGTCTGGTGCGTCGACCCGTGCAGCTACCGCTGAGCCCACAGCTGTCCGTTCTGCTGAGGAGGACCGGCGGGGACGATCGCCTCTCCTCGCGTCGCCTGAACCCAGGTGAGGACACAGGAGTTCTCTCAATATGAGAGTCCTCAACTGTGCCCCATATTGGGCGCCACTTGCCATGGTCCGGGGGGATGGGAAATGGGACCGAGCACTGCAATAACGGTTCTTGGTACAGTCGAGGGTTTGTGCAGCAATGCCACTTTATTCAGGGACAACAGGGTTTTAAATAAGGTAAGTCTGAGGGGAGGATTCAGAACTGGGGAGGAGCATGGAACTGACAACTCAGGGAAAAGTGTGATAGGGAGACAGGGAAAAGGCGGGTGGAACTTCGGAGTCTCCAGGAGAAAGGGCCAATGGGAGCTCTCTTTGCACTGCAGCGAACTGTAGCCAATCAGTGGCAGAGGAGCGGGAAAGCAGGGGAGGACAGGGTGACAAACAACTTTGGGCAGGAAAATCTGAGGGAGAAAGGGGAACAATATGGAGGTATAACAAACTTCATAAAAATTCAACAGTAAACTGGGGTACATAAAACTCCATGACAATACAGCAATAAACTGGGGTAAAACTGGGGAACAACTGTCAGTCCGGTGGATAAATTGTCCAGTGTATAAAAGTCCATCTAGTTCCCATAGATGCTTCTCCATGCCACATATCTTTCCCAATTGGTTTTTTCTTCCACCACACCCTGCTACATGCAAACATAACAAACGACAGCATCAGCAGATGTCTTTCCATTCCTCTTTCCCTTCCCATTCTCCGTTCCTCTTCCCTTCCCATTCCCACAGCCAACACACTATTTCACTTCTCACTTTAACAAAGCTCTTTTCTCCTTCAGACCCCTCAAAGGTGCCAAGGCCACATAGGAGGCCACACACAAACAGTACTCCTCTTCCCACTTGACTACACCTTCTCCCTCACTGTTCTACAGGGAACACCAGGAATCTGCTCGCAGAGGCCTCTCGTTTCCCATCAGTAGCTCAGCACAAGGAGTTAAAGGAGCTCAAGCCTTAGGCCACAAGAGCTGACAGCGAGGAAACTTTGGGAGCAAACTAATGCTGCTAACACGGACCCAGCTGAATCCAGCACACAATCACAGAATCCAAGAGTCCTTCAGCTTGGAAAAGACCTCCAAGCTCACTGAGTCTTGTGCAGCCCCTCCCCGACCGCCTGCAGGGACTGGATGATGCTTTGCACAAGCACCAAAAGGAATGTTGTGAAAGCCATGGCCTGCAGGAGGACACAGAGAAGGGCTTGGTTGGGGCTGGAAAGGAGGGAGCTGGCGCTGGGGGAGTGGGGATGGAGCCTCGGGGATGTGGCGCAGCAAGGACAGGGGCCCAGGCAGCTGGCAGGCGGCAAGGCCTCACCCCCTGCCCCAGCAGCAGCACCGGGCCCTGCCCAAGGCGCTCCTGCCAGGGGCTGGGCCATGCAGGCAGGGGCAGAAGCCAATCCCTGGGGCGGCCTTGCTACCCTGACCCTCGTCTGGCCCAACCTCTCCCTGTGTGCGTGCTCCCTACAGCACAGGTTGCACTGGGCAGCATCCCCTGATGGGCCCTGCAGAGCTGCCCCACGGGGACACTTCCCTTTTATGTCACAGGTGCCACAGCCTGTCCCAGCCAGCCCTGCCCATTGTCCCCACCCCGGCTCAGTGACTCACAGTGGCCCCTGGCAACCAAAGAACCAAAGCCCCACACCCCCAGAGTGCAGCCCTACCCATGTGCAAGGGGCCCCCAAAGGGTTCCCTGCACAAAGCAGCCCCTCCAAATCCTTGTCAGATAGAAAACTGGGGGACATGACCCTTGGATGCTTTTAGTACAGAGATACAAGCTTTTCTTGAATAATGGAGGGGGTCACTTTTTTATTATTAATATTTACAGTTATCCATTTGGGGACAGGATGTCCTACAGGCTAATGTGGTGTCACATTTGGAGTGAAAAGTACTTTTCAAAGAAACCCAGGGTGCATGGGTGATGCAGAGGAAGCTGCCAAGTCACCCAATGTGAAGCTCAACACTGCTTTGCAACAGCACTGCCCTTTCACACACATCTTTGGCAAAGACAAAGATGTCAGGGTTTAGTTTCTAAATCAGTAACACTTGACAAGACCTCTTTATGAACTGACAGCAAGAGAACTTAGGAGCAGCTTAGGGTTGACAAGTGTAGGAGCCAAGAAGAGAAGGGCTGATGGGTATGTCATGAACACTGACAGCTGGATGGTCGTGGAGCTGACCAAGGACTGCCAGATACAAAAGACATCACCTGCTGGACTTGGCCCAAACACCAGCCCCCTCCTCTCCCTTCTCAACCACTCAACCACAGCCTGCACACACCCACACCTGCCAGGGCCAACTGGCTGTTTCTCTTCTCTTTTCTGCCTGGGGGCGAAGGAAGAAGGACAGGGGGGGCATTTGCCTTCGGGCCAGAGGGAAGGGGAAGGAGATCCACCCAAATCTATTCCTGGCAGGATGGGGGCTGGAGGAGACATTGGGGGACCCCCAAGAATATTTTCGAGGGGAAGAAAGGATGGGGGCACCCACAGGGGGTTGGGGGGGGGGAGGGACCCAGGAATCTCGTGGTGGGACACTGGGGAGTTCCCAGTAGTTTCTTGGGGGGGTGGACCCCCAGTAGCCCGGGGTGGAAAAATGGACGGAGGAATCCGCCGTAAAGGGTTGGTGACACCCAAAAGACTCTAGGAGGGGGTCGGGAAGGGCCCCGGAGTCCTGAAGTATGTTTGGGGGTCCCCAGGAGGGAGTCTGGGGGTCTGAGGTGGTCCCAGGAGATTTTCAAGGGTTAAGGGGATGCACAGGAGATTTGGGGGACGAGGGGGAAAGGCGGAGGGTCCCCAGGAGTCTTGGGGGGATCTGGGCGGTTCCCGAGAGTCTTGGGGGAGATTCAGAGGGGTCACCAGGAGCCCCCGGACCCCCTGAACTCACCCCACACCACCATGGCCTCGTTGGGGCCGCACGTGAAAAACAGTGCGACGGGGGGAGACCCTGGGGCCGGGATCGATCGGGACCAATCGGGTTCAATCCCGATCCTCCCCTCCCCCGCCATCACCGCCCCGCTCCCGGCAGCCCCCGCGGAAGTTTCGACGTTCTATTGGGTGACTCACCGGCACAAGGACAGGGGCCCAGCAGAATTTGGCAATGACGTCATTCCAGCAGAGCCGTTCTATTGGCTGCGACCCACGAGGGAGCCCCAAAACCTGTTCATGGCTTGGGGGGGAAGGACAGCCGGCACGGCCGGGAACGGGGGTGCAGAGGGTGTTCAAGTGCCCAGGAAAGGGGCAAAAAACTTTCCCCTCTCCCTCCCAGTGCCCCCTCAGCCCATCCCAGTGTCTCCCCTCTCCCCCAGTGCCCTCTCAGCCCATCCCGGTCTCTCCCCTGCTCTCCCAGTGCCCCCGTCCATCGAGGTCCCAGCCCGGCCCTGCCCCCTGCTCTGCTCCGGCCTGGATTTCTCCCCTGCAGGGGCAGCTGAGGTGGCTCCAGGGCGGGCGGGAGCTTTCGGGGCAGGGGGTGGCTCCTGACATGCTGCTGGAACCGCCCCTGCCTGGGCGGGCCCGTCAGCCTGGGGCACCTCCTCACCCGAGCCTGGGGGACGGGCCGGCAACTGGGAGGGGCTTTGGGAAGGAATGGGGAGGCTGAGAAGGGGTTGGAGGTCGTGGGGGTAAGTGGGAAGGTGTTTGGGGGAGTTTGGGGGTTTGGGAGGGAGGTTGGGGAGATTGGGGCAGCTGTGAGGGGTTTTGGGGAATCGTCGGGGATGTGGGAAGGAACTGGGAGAGAGTTTGGGGGCATACTCAAGGGGAAGGGGGCAACTAGGAGAGGGTTTGAAAGGCCCTGGGAGGGCTGGAGGTAACTGGGAGGGGTTTGGGGGCATCTTGTGGGTTTTTGTGGGTCTGGGAGGCAGTCTGGGGGCCTCGGAGGGTTTAAGGGGAAGTTGGGAGTGTCCTGTGGGACCGGGATGGGATTTGAGGGTTCCTGGAGGGGCTGGGAGGGCTTTATGCCTTTATACTGCGGGCATTGTCAAGTATTGATGGGGGTAATCCGTGAGTTGACTGTTTCATAATCATCCAAATTTTAACAAGACTTTGAAGGTGGTCAACCTCAGTTTGAAGCAGCTCATTTTTAGCAACAAATTTATCCGATTTTTCTCCTGTTTCTCTCTCAAAGGCTAACGATGACTTCAACACCACATTTTCTGATTTCAAAACAGTAGACTCAACATCAGAAATCCATTCATGACTTCCCTGTCATCACTCCATCTGAATGTCTGTGCACTCACTGTGGCCTGAGAGAAACCTGCCTGTTTGCAGCGCACTGACTGGGCAACTTTTTTTTTTGCAGGTGGAAAAGGGCAGATAAAGAAAAAACAGATGGGTCCAGCAGAAGTGATGCTGCTTCGGTCAAAAGCAGAGCAGAGGCCGAAAGCACTTTAGGAAGTTGCTTACAGAAGCACTTGTGCATTCCAAGTTACAGCTCAGGAGTCTCAGTGACTTGTCCAACATGGGAGCTCCTTTTCCATTTCTCAACCCCCAGATTCCTCAGGAGTAGGAAACTGAAAACACTGACTCAGAAAAGCTCCATTCCTTCCTAATAATTGTGCTTTGTCCTTCCCATTTGACAGTGCTCTTGGAAATGTGCTAGTGTGATCTGGATCTGGGAGCAGCCCTGACCTCCCACAGCCCTGACCACACACACCTCATCCAACGGCAGGAAGAACCTGCCTGGCTCCTGCTGGGGTTCTCACCACCCACCGACAGCTTCTCCCTGCAGAGGGGTGGGCAACTACCCAGGCAGGATGAGACCTGACGCCAGCAGGCAGCAAAGTCCGTGCCCTGGCACAAAGAACCCCGGAGCACAGGGACCCTGCTCTGCAGGACAGCCCCGGGCATCCCTGGCTGCACCCCCACCTTCCCACCCCACAGCCATCCCTGGGAGAAGGAGCCCACCTGCGCTGTCCCTCTGACGGTGCTGCAGGGAAGGCCTGCCCTGGAAAACATCCTCCTCCAGCGCAACAGAGAAACTGGGAGAGTCCTGACAGATGTGCAAGGCTGTGGGATGTGGTAGCTTTAGGAGATTCCTCCAGGAACACAAGCAACATTGCCCTGCTCCTGTAGACTCACTCTGCAGAGGAGTGTGAAGTTGTGTCCCCAAGTTGTGTCTCAGCTGAACACCTCCCATCTTTCTGCTGCCTTTAACCTCCCTTTGCCTTTCTTCTCTTCTCTCGTGCCTACAGGCAGTGCCGTCGGCCCTGCTGGGCTGTGCAGAGGAGCTGCTCCTGGGCAGAGCTGTCTCTCTGCAGTGCTGCCCGCTTACCAGGATTTCCCTGTGTGCCAGGAGCCCGGCCCAGCTGAGCAGCACAGCAAGAGCCAAAGGCAGCCCTTTCTCTGCCCCTCTGGGTTCCCCACAGGTGTCCCTGGGGCTCCAGGGGAACCTGCTGTGGGACAGACTGAAGGAAACAATGATGTTCCCTCTTCTCCCCTCTTCAGTGACACATCTTTCCAGCAGAGACATTTCTCCTCTTAGAAAATTACCAGGGTATGATGATCACCTTTTCTAGTTTCATCATTACACAGGACACCAGGAGGGTGACAGCAAAGGATCTGGTAACTCCCTGGCACAGCGGGGGTTTTCCTGGAGTCACACAGAGAAATGTGTCAGGGCTCTGAGAGGTGTCCAACCCTGAGCTGGACTGATGCACACACGGGGGTGTTCAGAGACACGAGTCCTTCCCTGGCACACACCCAGGCAGTTCATTGCAGCAGGGGCAGTGTCTCCCTGGGCTCCTGCTACCACTCCCAGAGCCTGGAGCCACCTCAGTCCTGTAATGCTCCCATCCTGCCCACTCCTACACTTCAGATGAACATTGGGGTTTTCTAGTCACTGGAACTGCCCAGACCAACCCCTCCCTGGTCCCCCCATCTCCCTGCCCCGCCCCAGCCCAGCAGAGCAACACAGTCGTTTCTGGTCCTGCAGCAAGAAAGGGAGGCAATAGAGGACAGGGACAGTGACTGCATGTCTGGACTGCTCAGGAGATCATCAGCTCAGGCAGCAGCTCCTGCAGCCCCAGGGCCAGACCCGCTTCCCAGTGGCCCAGGCAGCTGCTGCCACGTGGGCACAAGCTCTGCTGCCCAGGAGGGTCCTGTAGTGAAGGACTTTGCAGATGACCACGTAGCGGTCATAGGACATGATGGTGAGAAGGGCAAGCTCCGCTGTGATCAAGAAGAAAAGCAAAAAACACCTGTGCAGCTCATCCTGAGTAGGACATGCCCCTGGTGTTCCAGAGGGAATTGGCCATGGCTTTGGGGAGAGTGGTGCAGAGGCAGCCCGGGGGTGTGAGGGAGAGGTGGAGCAGGAAGAAGTCCCTGGGGGGTGTGCAGGTGGTGGTGGCAGGCTACGGTGCTGAGGATGAGGCCGTTGCCCAGGAGGGCAGCCAGGGAGATGCCCAGGAAGAAGCAGAAGTGCAAGAGCTGCAGCCAGGAGGAGGAAGTGGGGGATGGAACTGTGTGGGAGGCGTGTCTGGATGCACAGGGGATGTGCCAGGGCGATGGGCCTGAGGGGACATGCGTAGTCACATATAACTCTATTGGTTGAAGAAGTCACATGGTACGCAGGGATTTAAGAGTGGGAATTTTGAATAAACTTCTCTTTGTCTCACCACCGCACGAGGAGCATCATTCATTCCTTGTTATACAAGGGTCGCCTGCTGCTGTTGGACATGAGCTTCCTCCGGGCATCAGGAAATGTCCAAGGAGGAAAAGGCAGTGAAAACTTTGGGACGGGTTTCCTAGATCAAACCCATGAATTCCTCTGAGCATCTACCCTCATCCCAAGTATCTGCAGTCACACATATGTAGATTCTAGACTGTAGAAGACAGGCTTAGCATCACTTTAAGATGATTTCTTCTCAATTTTTTGATTTATTTTTCTACTGCCAGGTCTGAGAGGGGCATCGTGGAACCAAAGGAACCCTGAGACATTTCAGAATCCCACATGTGTTGGGTCTGTCTGAGCTGGAGTTCATTTTCTCACTGCAGGCGTCACAGTGCTGTGCTTTGCATTGGGAGCTACAAAGGGGTTAATCACACCAGTGCTTTGGCAACTGCTGAGCAGGGCTGGTGCAGCATCTGCATTGTCGGCTTCGTCCCCTGAATCGGGGGCAAGATCATGGGAGGCGATACAGACAGGTCAGTTGAGCCAAATGGACCAAAGGGACATTGCAGAATATATGGTGTCAGCTCAGCGACAAGAGCTCAGGAAAGGAACAGGAAAGGGGGAAAATCCATTTTTTTACAATACATGCCTTCTGAGCGGCTTCTCTGTGTGGTGAAGCCCTGCTTCCCATGAAGTGGCCAGGTATCGCTGCTGACAGGAAGTAGAGAGAAAATCTTTTTATTTCTCATCTATCGCACACCTAGGATGAATAACTATTATTCTCAACTATAACCCCAATCTGACTTTAATTACGTTCTATCTATATACTGTAACAACTTCTGCCATCTTCTTCATCCTTAACACAACCAATACCCTAAAACTATCCACTGTTATATCCACATGAACCAAAATTCCATCACTAACCACAATCCTTATGCTCACTCTCCTCTCCCTTGCAGGTCTTCCTCCCCTAACGGGATTCCTACCCAAATGGTTAATTATTCAAGAGCTCACAAAACAAGAACTAACAGTAGTAGCCACAGTTATTACCCTACTCTCTTTACTTGGACTTTTCTTCTACCTACGACTGGCCTACTTTGCAACCATTACACTACCCCCAAACTTCACTAACTACATAAAACAATGACAAACTAACAAACCAACTAACACCCTAACCACAACCTTTACCTCCTTATCAATTATACTCCTACCACTATCTCCCATAGTACTCGCAATCCCTTAGAAACTTAGGTTATTTAAACCGAAGGCCTTCAAAGCCTTAAACAAGGGCTAATCCCTCTTAGTTTCTGTTAAGGTACACAGGATACTAACCTGCATCTCCTGAATGCAACTCAGATGCTTTAATTAAGCTAGAACCTCCCCCTAGACAGATGGGCTTTGATCCCATAAAATTTTAGTTAACAGCTAAATGCCCCAACCAACAGGCTTCTGTCTACTAGATCCCGGCGCATGTTTAATGCACATCAATGAGCTTGCAACTCAACATGAACTTCACTACAGAATCGATAAGAAGAGGAATCAAACCTCTGTAAAAAGGACTACAACCTAACACTTCTACACTCAGCCATCTTACCTATGGCTTTCATCAACCGTTGACTATTTTCCACTAAGCACAAAGATATCGGCACACTTTACCTTATTTTTGGCGCATGAGCTGGTATAATCGGCACAGCCCTTAGTCTCCTCATTCGAGCAGAACTAGGACAGCCAGGCACCCTTTTAGGCGATGACCAAATTTACAATGTAATCGTCACCGCACATGCCTTCGTTATAATTTTCTTTATAGTAATGCCTATTATAATCGGAGGGTTTGGTAACTGATTAGTACCATTAATAATTGGTGCCCCCGACATAGCATTTCCACGAATAAATAACATGAGCTTCTGACTACTTCCTCCATCCTTCCTACTTCTTCTAGCATCTTCTACAGTAGAAGCCGGGGCCGGAACAGGATGAACAGTATACCCACCCCTAGCCGGAAATCTAGCCCACGCCGGTGCATCAGTAGACCTTGCCATCTTCTCCCTTCACCTGGCAGGTGTCTCATCCATCCTTGGGGCAATCAACTTTATCACCACAGCAATCAATATAAAACCACCTGCTCTCTCACAATACCAAACCCCTCTATTCGTTTGATCCGTCCTAATTACTGCAGTTCTACTTCTCCTCTCCCTACCAGTCCTCGCTGCTGGCATTACAATGCTTCTAACAGATTGAAACCTAAACACTACATTCTTTGACCCCGCAGGAGGCGGAGACCCAATTTTATATCAACACTTATTCTGATTTTTTGGCCATCCAGAAGTCTACATCCTTATCCTACCAGGATTCGGAATTATTTCCCATGTTGTAGCCTACTACGCCGGTAAAAAGGAACCCTTTGGCTACATAGGCATAGTCTGAGCCATATTATCCATTGGTTTCTTGGGCTTTATCGTATGAGCTCACCACATATTTACAGTTGGAATGGACGTAGATACCTGAGCTTACTTCACATCCGCCACCATAATTATTGCAATCCCCACTGGCATTAAAGTCTTCAGCTGACTAGCAACCCTACACGGTGGAACAATCAAATGAGACCCACCCATACTATGAGCCCTAGGCTTTATTTTCCTCTTCACCATTGGTGGACTAACAGGCATCGTTCTTGCCAACTCCTCCCTAGACATCGCCCTGCACGACACCTACTACGTAGTTGCACATTTCCACTATGTATTATCTATGGGGGCAGTATTCGCCATTTTAGCTGGCTTCACACATTGATTCCCACTGTTCACTGGCTACACCCTTCACTCTACATGAGCTAAAGCCCACTTTGGAGTAATATTCTTTGGGGTCAACCTAACATTCTTCCCACAACATTTCCTAGGCCTAACTGGTATACCATGACGATACTCAGACTACCCAGATGCTTATACCCTATGAAACACCCTATCCTCCATCGGCTCCCTCATCTCCATAGTAGCTGTAATTATACTAATGTTCATTATCTGAGAAGCCTTCGCATCCAAACGGAAAGTAGTGCAACCAGAACTTACCTCCACAAACATTGAATGAATTCACAGCTGCCCTCCTCCCTACCATACCTTTGAAGAACCAGCTTTTGTCCAAGTACAAGAAAGGAAGGAATCGAACCCTCATAAGCTGGTTTCAAGCCAACCGCATCAAACCACTCATGCTTCTTTCTTATGGGTTGTTAGTAAAATCATTACATAGTCTTGTCAAGACTAAATCACAGGTGAAAACCCAGTACATCCCATCCCAACTCCATGGCCAACCACTCTCAATTTGGTTTTCAAGACGCTTCATCCCCTATTATAGAAGAACTTATTGAATTTCACGACCACGCCCTAATAGTTGCACTAGCCATTTGTAGCCTAGTCCTGTATTTACTAGCTCTTATACTTATAGAAAAACTATCCTCCAACACCGTCGATGCACAAGAAGTAGAACTAGTCTGAACAATCTTACCTGCCATTGTCCTAATTATACTAGCCCTCCCATCCCTTCAAATCCTCTACATGATAGACGAAATCGATGAGCCTGACCTCACCCTCAAAGCTATTGGCCACCAATGATACTGATCCTATGAATATACAGACTTTAAAGATTTATCTTTTGACTCTTACATACTACCAACTATGGATCTACCACTCGGTCATTTCCGCCTCCTAGAAGTTGATAACCGCATCGTCATTCCAATAGAATCCCCGATTCGAATTATTGTTACAGCTGATGACGTTCTCCACTCCTGAGCTGTTCCTAGCCTTGGTGTAAAAACCGATGCAATTCCAAGACGACTGAACCAAACTTCCTTTATCACAACCCGTCCTGGAATCTTCTACGGTCAGTGCTCAGAAATCTGTGGAGCCAACCACAGCTTCATACCTATCGTAGTAGAATCAGCCCCTCTAACACACTTCGAAAACTGATCTTCACTTCTAACATCCTAATCATTAAGAAGTTATGAACCAGCACTAACCTTTTAAGCTAGAGAAAGAGGATTATTCACCCTCCTTAATGACATGCCCCAACTAAACCCTGCACCTTGACTTTTTATCATACTAACTTCATGATTCACTTTTTCTCTTATCCTTTAACCTAAACTCTTACTATTTACCCCAACTAACTCACCCTCCAACAAAACACTACCCACTATAAAAACCCATTCCTGAAACTGACCATGAACCTAAGCTTCTTTGATCAATTCATAAGCCCAACCCTCCTCGGAATCCCCCTTATCCTCATCTCACTGTTATTCCCAACCCTATTACTTCCTTCTCCTGGCAATCGATGAGTTACAAATCGTCTTTCAACTCTTCAACTCTGATTTCTCCATTTAATCACAAAACAACTAATAACCCCATTAAACAAAAAAGGCCATAAATGAGCCCTAATCCTATCATCACTCATAATTATACTTCTAACAATTAACCTGTTAGGCCTCCTACCTTACACATTCACACCTACTACCCAACTATCAATAAACCTAGCCCTCGCCTTCCCTCTACGACTTGCCACCCTGCTAACAGGCCTACGAAACCAACCTTCAGCTTCCCTTGGACACCTCCTACCAGAAGGCACCCCAACACCTCTAATTCCTGCCCTCATCAGAATTGAAACAACAAGCCTTCTCATTCGCCCTTTAGCCTTAGGAGTTTGCCTCACAGCCAACCTCACAGCAGGACACCTGCTCATCCAACTCATTTCAACAGCCACTACCGTCCTCCTTCCCATTATACCTACCGTGTCCCTTCTAGCTAGAACAATTCTACTCCTCTTAACAATTCTAGAAGTGGCCGTGGCAATAATCCAAGCGTATGTCTTTGTACTTCTTCTAAGCCTTTACTTACAAGAAAACATTTAACCCTTAATGACACACCAAGCCCACTCATTTCACATAGTAGACCCAAGCCCTTGACCCATTTTTGGAGCAGCAGCCGCCCTCCTCACTACCTCTGGGTTAGCCATATGATTTCACCACAACTCTATCCAACTCTTACTCCTAGGCCTACTCTCTATAATCCTAGGGATACTCCAATGATGACGTGACATCGTACGAGAAAGCACATTCCAAGGCCACCATACCCCTACAGTCCAAAAGGGCTTACGTTACGGAATAATTTTATTTATTACATCCGAAGCATTCTTCTTCCTAGGATTCTTCTGAGCATTCTTCCCATTTTCAATCCGATTCTTCCTTGTCGCAATCTTATTCCTCTTGTTCGACCTAGAAATTGCCCTCCTACTGCCCCTCCCATGGGCTACTCAACTCCTCTCCCCCCTCACTACCTTAACATGAACCTCCACAGTCATTCTCCTCCTCGCACTAGGGCTAATTTATGAATGAATTCAAGGGGGCTTAGAATGAGCAGAATAACTTCAGAAAGTTGGTCTAGCAAAGACAGTTGATTTCGGCTCAACAAACCACAGTCCTACTCCGTGACTTTCTCAATGACCTTTCTGCATTTAAGTTTCTACTCTGCCTTCACCCTAAGTAGTCTAGGACTAGCCTTTCACCGAATACACCTAATTTCTGCCCTGCTATGCTTAGAAAGCATAATACTATCAATATACATTGCCCTCTCCATATGACCTATTCAAACCCAAACAACATCCCCCACCTTAATGCCCATTCTTATGTTAGCATTCTCAGCCTGTGAAGCAGGCGCTGGTCTAGCAGTCCTAGTAGCTTCCACCCGAACTCACGGATCGGATCATTTACACAATCTAAACCTTCTACAATGTTAAAAATTATTCTCCCTACAATCATATTACTCCCCATAACCCTCCTATCTCCTCCAAAATTCCTATGACTCAATGTCACCTCGCACAGCCTCTTAATTGCAACCGCTAGCTTACAATGACTTCCTTCAACCTATTACCCTAGCAAAAACCTATCACCATGACTTGGAACTGATCAAATTTCATCCCCCTTATTAGTTCTATCTTGTTGACTTCTACCTCTTATAATCCTGGCAAGCCAAAATCACCTTCAACAAGAACCTCCCACACGAAAATATATTTTTACCATAACCATAATCCTCACCCAACCATTCATTATCTTGGCCTTCTCAGTCTTAGAACTGATATTATTTTATATCGCATTCGAAGCTACCCTAATCCCTACCCTAATTCTAATCACACGATGGGGTAGCCAACCAGAACGTTTAAGTGCTGGAATCTACCTCTTATTTTAGACACTAATTAGTTCTCTTCCCCTATTAGTAGTGATCCTCTATCTTCACACTCAAACAGGAACTATACACATCACTATAATAAAACTTTCACACTCATCTCTTACAAACTCCTGAACAGGCCTCATATCAAGTCTAACCCTATTGCTCGCTTTCATAGTGAAAGCTCCCCTTTACGGACTACACCTATGACTCCCAAAAGCCCACGTAGAGGCACCAATCGCAGGATCCATACTCCTAGCTGCACTCCTCCTCAAACTTGGGGGATACGGCATTATGCGTACCTCAATAATTACAAACTCCCTATTAGACTACCTCTACTACCCATTTTTAACCCTAGCCTTATGAGGGGCACTAATGACAAGCTCCATCTGCCTACGCCAAATCGACCTTAAGTCATTAATCGCCTACTCCTCAGTAAGCCACATAGGTCTAGTCATTGCCGCAACAATAATCCAAACCCACTGATCCTTTTCAGGGGCCATAATCCTAATGATTTCACATGGACTCACCTCTTTCATACTATTTTGCCTAGCTAATACAAACTATGAACGCATACATAGTCGTACTCTCCTTCTAACACGAGGCCTACAACCCCTTTTACCTCTAACAGGAATCTGATGGCTCCTAGTCAACCTAACAAACATAGCCCTTCCTCCTACCACTAACCTGATAGCTGAATTAACTATCATAATTGCACTCTTCAACTGATCCACCTTCACCATTATCCTAACCGGAGCCGCAACTCTACTAACTGCAGCCTATACCCTCTACATACTCCTTATAACCCAACGAGGTCCAACTCCAACCTATATTACAACCACCCAAAATTCAAATACACGAGAACATCTCCTTATAACACTTCATATCCTACCCTCCCTCCCCCTCATCCTAAAACCAGAGCTAATCTCAGGAATTCCCACATGCAAGCATAGTTTTAAACCAAACATTAGACTGTGATCCTAAAAATAGAAGTTAAACTCTTCTTGCCTGCCGAGGGGAGGTTTAACCAACAAGAACTGCTAACTCTTGCATCTGAGCCTAAGACCTCAGCCCCCTTACTTTTAAAGGATAATAGCAATCCACTGGTCTTAGGAGCCATTCATCTTGGTGCAAGTCCAAGTAAAAGTAATGGACTTCCCATTAATCCTCAACACCTCTATATTCTTGACCCTGGCTACCCTCTCTATACCCATCCTACTCCCCCTCCTATCCAAAAACTATCTAAACTCTCCAACAACCATCATACACACTGTTAAAACTTCCTTCATAGTTAGTTTAATTCCCATAATCCTCTCCATCTACTTAAATATGGAAAATACCACTTTCTATTGAGAATGAAAATTTATTGTGAACTTCAAAATCCCTTTTAGCCTTAAAATAGACCAGTACTCCTTAACGTTTTTTCCTATTGCACTATTCGTAACATGATCTATTCTTCAATTTACAACATGATATATAGCCTCAGAACCCCACACCACAAAATTCTCTCTTTACCTTCTAATCTTTCTCATTGCAATACTCATCTTAATCATCGCTAATAACATATTCCTCTTATTTATCGGCTGAGAGGGAGTCGGAATTATATCCTTCCTCCTGATTGGATGGTGACACGGTCGAGCAGAAGCCAACACCGCTGCACTTCAAGCCGTACTTTACAACCGTATTGGGGATATTGGACTAATCCTCTGCATAGCATGACTAGCATCCTCAATAAACACTTGAGAAATTCAACAGCAATCCTCCCCAAACCAAATATCCCTTCTCCCTCTCTTAGGGCTCATCCTAGCCGCCACAGGTAAATCCGCCCAATTTGGCCTGCATCCATGACTCCCAGCAGCTATAGAAGGGCCAACCCCTGTATCTGCCCTACTCCATTCCAGCACAATAGTAGTTGCTGGAATCTTTCTACTTATTCGCAGTATTATAGCTGGTCTATTAATTACCTCTTATATCTCCCCTACAAAGACCCCTCCTATAACCATACCACTGGTCGCAGAAACCACTGCTATCATTATTACAACATTAGGCATCATTCTGGCATTAGAACTATCAAACTCACACATACCTTCTCTGCCCCCAAACAAAATATCACTATAAACTTCTCCAGCACTCTAGGATATTTTAACCCCCTTATACACCGCCTCAGCTCTACTAAACTCCTAAACAACAGCCAGAACATTGCATCCCATTTAATCGACCTATCCTGATATAAAAAAATAGGCCGAGAAGGACTAGTGACCCTTCAACTCAAAGTATCCAAAATCTCAACTACTCTACACTCCGGACTAATCAAAACCTATCTAGGATCCTTCGCTCTATCTATCTTAATTATAATCTTATTTACACAGAACTAAGAATTAATGGTCCCTAACTTACGAAAACATCACCCCCTTCTAAAAATAATCAACAATTCTTTAACTGACCTCCCAACACCACCAAACATTTCCGCCTGATGAAACTTTGGATCTCTTCTTGGCATCTGTCTAACAATCCAAATCACCACTGGCCTCCTACTAGCAATACATTATACAGCGGATATCACCCTGGCATTCACGTCCGTCGCCCATACATGCCGAAATGTTCAATTCGGCTGACTAATCCGAAACCTCCATGCAAACGGCGCCTCCTTCTTCTTCATATGCATTTACCTACACATTGGACGAGGATTCTACTATGGTTCCTACCTATATAAAGAAACCTGAAACACAGGAGTTATTCTCCTTTTAACTCTAATAGCAACTGCCTTCGTAGGATATGTCCTCCCATGAGGCCAAATATCATTCTGAGGCACTACAGTAATTACTAACCTATTCTCAGCAATTCCTTACATTGGCCAAACACTTGTAGAATGAGCTTGAGGAGGATTCTCAGTTGACAACCCTACACTTACCCGGTTCTTTGCCCTCCACTTCCTCCTCCCATTCTAATTGCAGGTCTCACCCTCATCCACTTAACTTTCTTACACAAAACAGGCTCAAACAACCCCCTAGGTATTTATTCAGACTGCAACAAAATCCCATTTCACCCCTATTTCTCAATAAAAGATATTCTAGGCCTTTTGTTCCTCCTCATTCCTCTAATAACACTTGCCATATTCTCACCCAACCTCTTAGGAGATCCAGAAAATTTTACACCTGCAAACCCATTAGTAACACCTCCCCACATTAAACCTGAGTGGTACTTCCTATTTGCATATGCCATCCTACCATCAATCCCCAACAAATTAGGAGGAGTCCTAGCCCTAGCCGCCTCCGTCTTAATTCTATTTCTAGCCCCATTCCTCCACATGTCAAAGCAACGAACTATAACCTTCCGACCTCTCTCCCAACTTCTATTCTGAATCCTAGTAACAAATCTTTTAATCCTTACATGAATCGGTAGCCAACCAGTCGAACATCCATTTATTATCATCGGACAACTCGCCTCAACTACCTACTTCACAATCATTCTCATCTTATTCCCCATTACTAGTCTCCTAGAAAATAAGATACTCAACCTCTAATCACTCTAATAGTTTATAAAAAACGTTGGTCTTGTAAACCAAAGACTGAAGGCCGTCCCTTTCTTAGAGTTTTCCAAAAAATATCCAAGCACCCCCCAACTTTCCAATCAACACGTACATCAAGGGGAGGGGCCCCCCCCTCCCCCCATACCCTACGGTATGTATTACTTTGCATAGCATCCTCCACCACATTAGACATAACATGCATGTAGGAAAATCTGACATACTATTATTGCAAAAACCATCCAAATTTCCATACTATCTCCCATACGATCCAAAACTTGTCATTCACAGATCTAGGTACATTCCCACACAAGGACATAACATGTCATGTTCTAGGAATAATCCCGCCAAACGAACTAAAACCTAAAACTGCTAATTTTCGCATAAAATCCTTCTCAATACGAGGAACGTCACAGAACCTAAAATCCACGGTCCATGGACCACTCACCACTTAACCTTGCTCTATGTACCAACCAAGAAGTGTTGGGTTATTTATTAGTCATACTCCTCACGAGAAACCAGCAACCCGGCGTTAGTAATGTTTATCATGTCCAGCTTCAGGTGTATTCTTTCCCTTTCCACCAATAACCCACTCTCATAACTTGCTCTTTGTCGCCTCTGGTTCCTCGGTCAGGGCCATAACTTGCTTAATTTTCCTAAACTTGCGCTCCGTTACTAATGGTTGGGGATGCTCGGCCAACCTGGACCTCGTGATCGCGGCATTTTCTCTCTTCTAAACTTTTGGTTTATTTTTTTGGGGTAGATCTCAATAAGCTCTTCAGAGTGCTCCGCCAGGGGGTTCCCATATATGGTTGACATGTACCCCTTACGGTCGGCGAGCGGTTTTCTCACTTTCGCGTGAAAATTAATGATATGGTTTCAAGTGTTATTCGGTCTCATACTGTTGCACTGATGCACTGTCATGTGCTGTTGGCTTGGTTTTTCCATTACGTCTCTCATCAAGTTGCAATTTAATTAATGCACACCAGACATATTTTTTGTCGTCAATTTCACAAAAAATTACAAAAATTTTGTCATTTTTTGCAATGATCTAGGGACTTTCCCTCTATTCATCATTAATTTTTGTTTTTAAATTTTTTAACAAAAATTTCAAATTTTACAAACTTTCCATTCCCCTAATTTTCCAATTAAGACATTTGCATCATCAATTTGTTAAATTTTTTTAACACACTTTAATCTACCCCATCATTTCCTTTCATCATTCATTTGTTCATTTGTTTGTTTACACTTTAATCTACCCCATCATTTCCTTTCACCCTCTTACCTCCCCAATTAATCGCCCTCACTACTCTAACTAATATTCCACCCACACACACCTTTAACAGTTGCTCCCAAACTTTTTTCCAACCCTTCAGAAAAAAAGGAATCAAACCTTTATCACCAACTCCCAAAGCTGGCATTTTCATTAAACTAGTCTCTGAACCACACCTCCTTAAACCGCCCAAATTGCCCCACGAGACAACCCTCCTACAAGTTCTAGCACAACAAACAACGTCAGCAACAGACCCCAGCCCGCAATTAAAAATTGTCCCACCCCCCAAGAATAAAACATAGCCGCTCCCTCAAAATCCAACCGAATAGATAAAACACCCCCACTATCCACTGTGTTTATCCCCAACCACTCTAACTCAGATAGCCCTATAATAAACACCCCACCCCCCAATACTAAAACTAACCCAGCACCATACCCAACAACCTGCCAGTCCCCTCAGGTCTCAGGAAATGGATCTGCTGCCAATGAAACCGAATACACAAAACCCACTAACATCCCACCTAAATATACCAGAAATAACACTAGTGATACAAAAGACACCCCCAAACTCATTAACCATCCACACCCTACAATAGACGCCAACACTAACCCCACTACTGCATAGTATGGAGAAGGATTGGAAGCAACTGCTAGTCCTCCCAAAATAAAACTAACACTTAAAAATAGTATAAAGTACGTCATAACAATTCCTGCTTGGCCTCTATCCAAGACCTTTGGCCTGAAAAACCATCGTTGTAATTTCAACTACAAGAACATAAAACCTTAACAAACCCGCCCACAACACTACAATCCTGCCCCTTTCTACTCTTCTAACTTCTCAACAACACATTTTTGTTATCCACTAGAACTACTTCTCCAACCACTAAACAAATCCTAAATCAATAGCAACTATTACTACAACTAAAACAAGCCCCAATAATAATCACTATGCCTATAACAGCCTTAGTCCTTGTAGCTTACAATAAAGCATAACACTGAAGATGTTAAGACGGCTATTACACATACCCAAGGACAAAAAAGACTTAGTCCTAACCTTACAGTTAGTTCTTGCCAAATATATACATGCAAGTATCCGCATCCCAGTGAAAATGCCCTCAGCACCTTAAAAAGACAGCAGAAGCAGGCATCAGGCACACCACTCCAATTGTAGCCCAAAACGCCTTGCCTAGCCACACCCCCACGGGTTTTCAGCAGTAATTAATATTAAGCAATAAGTGTAAACTTGACTTAGTTAAAGCAACTTACCAGGGTTGGTAAATCTTGTGCCAGCCACCGCGGTCACACAAGAAACCCAAATTAACTTTATACAGCGTAAAGAGTGGTTTTTCATTATCACTTCAACTAAGACTGAAATGTAACCAAGCTGTTATAAGCACAAGATGCATCCAATACTCCCATAGAAATGATCTTAGCTTCATGATCAACAAAACTCCACGAAAGCCAGGACATAAACTGGGATTAGATACCCCACTATGCCTGGTCCTAAATCCCGATGCTTTCACCACTTAAGCATCCACCTGAGAACTACGAGCACAAACGCTGAAAACTCTAAGGACTTGGCGGTGCTCCAAACCCACCTAGAGGAACCTGTTCTATAACCGAGAACCCACGATACACCCAACCATCCCTTGCCAAATCAGCCTATATACCGCCGTCGTCAGCCCACCCCTAAACTGAGGGTTTAACAGTGGGCACAACAGCAACATCCCACTAATAAGACAGGTCAAGGTATAGCTCATGAGATGGTAGAAATGGGCTACATTTTCTAGCATAGAATACCTCACGACAAGGAGTGTGAAATCACTCCTAAAAGGCGGATTTAACAGTAAAGCAGGATAATAATGCCTCCTTTAAGCTGGCTCTGAAGCACGTACATACCGCCCGTCACCCTCCTCACAAGCTAGGATTAATTTTATTTATAATAAACCCCTAAGCTAGAGATGAGGCAAGTCGTAACAAGGGAAGTGTACCGGAAGGTGCACTTAGTCTACCAAGACGTAGCTATAACTAAAGCATTCAGCTTACACCTGAAAGATATCTGTTCCATATCAGATCGCCTTGAAGCCTAACTCTAGCTCTTCTACCAGATTACATAGAAACTAAGTTAATACTACCCATTAAATCAAAACATTCTCTCACTCAACCTAGTATAGGCAATAGAAAAGTAAACTCAAGACACAATAGAGATCATGTACCGTAAGGGAAGAATGAAATAGTAATGACAAACCAAGCAATAAATAGCAAAGACCAACCCTTGTACCTTTTGCATCATGATTTAGCGAGAACAACCCAAGCAAAACGCCAATTTAAGCTTGCTTCCCCGAAACCCAAGCGAGCTACTTACGAGCAGCTATCTACTGAGCAAACCCGTCTCTGTTGCAAAAGAGTGGGAAGACTCGTTAGTAGTGGTGAAAAGCCAATCGAGCTGGGTGATAGCTGGTTGCCTATGAAATGAATCTTAGTTCCCTCTTAATTCACCTCCCAGGACTACACTCAACCCACATGAAGCGAATTAAGGGCTATTTAAAGGAGGTACAGCTCCTTTAAAAAAGAATACACTCTCCCCTAGCGGATAAATTTAATTACAGCTTAATTGTGGGCCTTCAAGCAGCCACCATTAAAGAATGCCTCAAAGCTCCTCACCTAAAAAAATCTAAACTTCCTCATGACTCCCTCTTCCCCAATAGGCCAACTTATATTAAATAAGAGAATTTATGCTAAAATAAGTAACTAGGGATCCCCTCTATGGCGCAAGCTTACATTACAACATTATTAACAATCCACAGGATATTTTTTAACCTTAACAAGACCTTATACCCAAAACTCTGTTAACCCACCTATGGAGCACCCCCAAAGACGATTAAAATCTGTAAAAGGAACTAGGTAAATCCAAGGCCTGACTGTTTACCAAAAACATAGCCTTTAGCAAACCAAGTATTAAAGGTGAAGCCTGCCCAGTGACAATTCGTTCAATGGTCGCGGTATCCTAACCGTGCAAAGGTAGCGCAATCAATTGTCCCATAAATCGGGACTTGTATGAATGGCTTAACGAGGTCTTAGCTGTCTCCTACAGATAATCAGTGAAATTGATCTTCCCGTGCAAAAGCAGGAATAACCCCATAAGACAAGAAGACCCTGTGGAACTTTAAAATCTGCTACCACTCCCATAAACAATACTCACCCACAGGGCCTACTCTCTCGGGATTTTGCTGGTGTGCATTTTTTGGTTGGGGCGACCTTGGAGACAAACTTAACCTCCAAATATCAGACAATCCATCTTAACCAAGAACTACCCATCAACGTGCTAATAGTAACCAGACCCAATATAATTGATTAATGAACCTAGCTACCCCAGGGATAACAGCGCAATCTCCTTCAAGAGCCCACATCGACAAGGAGGTTTACGACCTCGATGTTGGATCAGGACATCCTAGTGGTGCAACCGCTACCAAGGGTTTGTTTGTTCAACGATTAACAGTCCTACGTGATCTGAGTTCAGACCGGAGTAATCCAGGTCGGTTTCTATCTATGTTACAACTCCTTCTAGTACGAAAGGATCGAAGAAGTAAGGCCTATGCCACAAGCACACCTTCGCACCCAGTAATGAACCCAACTAAATTACTAAGAGCTCCACCATAACCCCCTCCTAGAAAAGGACCGCTAGCGTGGCAGAGCTTGGCAAATGCAGAAGGCTTAAGCCCTTTACCCAGAGGTTCAAATCCTCTCCCTAGCTCCAACGCAAACCACATGACAATTCACTTAACCCTCACTTACTTTATTATATCAATATCCTATGCTCTCTCCATCCTCATCGCCGTAGCATTTCTTACCCTAGTTGAACGTAAGATTCTAAGTTATATGCAAGCCCGAAAAGGGCCTAATATTGTAGGACCATTTGGCCTCTTACAACCTATAGCAGATGGAGTAAAGCTATTCATTAAAGAACCAATTCGTCCATCAACTTCATCCCCTTACTTATTTATATCTACTCCTATCTTAGCCCTTCTCCTAGCAATTACAATCTGAACACCACTTCCCCTACCCTTTCCCCTTACTGACCTAAACCTTGGCATACTCTTCCTTCTAGCTCTATCTAGCTTGGCAGTCTACTCAATTCTATGATCAGGGTGAGCCTCTAACTCAAAATATGCCTTAATCGGCGCCCTCCGAGCAGTCGCACAAACTATCTCTTACGAAGTTACCCTAGCCATTATTCTCCTATCCGTAATTAGCCTTAGTGGTAACTACACCCTCAATACCCTAGCTACAACTCAAGAACCTCTCTACCTCATTTTCTCCTCCTGGCCCTTAGCAATAATATGATATATCTCCACTCTTGCCGAAACAAACCGCGCTCCATTTGACCTGACAGAAGGAGAATCTGAACTAGTCTCAGGGTTCAACGTAGAATATGTTGCAGGGCCATTCGCCTTGTTTTTTCTTGCCGAATATGCTAATATTATACTAATAAATGCACTCACAACCATTCTATTCCTAAACCCCAGCTCACTTAATCTCCCTCAAGAACTCATTCCCCCTACTTTAGCTACAAAAACCCTCCTCCTTTCCGCAGGATTCTTATGAATCCGCGCCTCTTACCCTCGATTCTGATATGATCAACTCATACATTTGCTTTGAAAAAACTTCTTACCCCTAACATATGCCTATGGCATACCAGCCTTCCTATCTCCTATGCAGGCCTACCCCCCTACCTAAGACACTCAAGGAAATGTGCCTGAATCCAAAAGGGTTACTATGATAAAGTAAACATATATACCAATCCTCTCATTTCCTAATTTTAGAAAAGTAGGAATCGAACCTACACTAAAGGAATCAAAATCCTCTATACTCCCTCTATATTATTTTCTAGTAAGGTCAGCTAATTAAGCTATCGGGCCCATACCCCGAAAATGATGGTTTAACTCTACCTTAAACCCCAAACCGTAAACCCTAAAACCTAAACCCTAACCCTTGCTAACCTTAACCCTAACCCTAACCCCAACATCTCATAGCAGAGGGAGGGAGGGGCCTGATTCCTCATCAGATATATCAACAGTCAAAAGCCTGTAAGCTCAGCTCTTGCCTTTGCAGGGCTTCACACCGTCAGCACTGGAGGGAGGGAGGGGCCCGACTGCTCATCAGAGGTATCATGCAAGTCAAAAGCCTGAAAAGTCTCCTAGAATGCATAAATCATTAACCATTTCAGTCTCTGACAATTGGTCCACACAGTAACTGCAAGCTATGCCCAAAGCCTGTTCCCTAACCTTAGAAGAGAGACTGCAACCCTCGAGATGTTGGAGGCTCGAGGCAAGGTCCGTGACACTAATCATGGCTATACTTCTTGGAGTATGGGGACTTCCCTCCTTCACCCCCGGCAGATCAAGGCCACCACTTCAACTGACAGACATGGAAGTATTGCTGGACCCCGTGGGCGGTGACTATATACATCTGTCCACTCTCAGCTTTTCTTTCTCTTACTCTCCCTTGCTCTTCTCCTGCCTTTCTCTCCCCTATGCATTTTCTTTCCCCCCCCCAAAGGTTATCTCTGTGTCACATTGTGGTATGACAGCACCCAAACTGCTAGCATGCCTGTTGATACAGAATTGTTAAAATAAACCTTGCCAGTATATGTTTTCAGACACCGATTATTTAGTGTCGTTTCACTTTAATCCACCCCAAGGGAATTATGAATAAAAACCTGAGTTACCCCCTCTCCCCTTTTCCTGGGGCGGGTTGTAACACCAATCAGCACTGACTCCGCCCAGGAGGCGGAGCCAGTGACGCAGAACAATCAACACGGACTCCACCTCTTGACTCCAACCAGTGGGAGGGGCCAGTGCTCTATAGAAGCAGAGTACATACCGGACGGGCGGTGGGTATTCTGCCAGACACGCAACAGAACAGCAACAGCAAAAGCAGAGACCCAAGAGAAAAAGCAAAAGATTCTGACAGCGGTGGGCACTGAATCGGGCTTATAGCCCGAGAGGGGTTTACTGGGTACCACTGCGTTCCTGGAATGGGGTAAACCCGCGATAGTTAGATCGCACATTGAGACAGATTCTGACTAACCCTAACCCTAACCCCAAACCTAACCCCTAACCCTTACCCTAACCCTAACCCTAACCCTAAACCCTAACCCCAACCCTAACCCTTACCCTAACCCTAACCCTAACCCTAGTAGCTTGCAGTCTCTTTTTTAAAGTTAGGGTTAGGGAACTGGTTTTGTGCATAGCTTGCAGTCTCTTTTTTAAGGTTAAGGTTAGGGAACAGGGTTTGCACATAGCTTGCATTCGCTTTTTTAGGATTAGGGTCAGGGAATCGGGTTTGCGCATAGCTTGCAGTCTCTTTTTTAAGGTTAGGTTCGGAGAAAAGGGTTTGCGCATAGTTTGCAGTCTCTTTTTTAAGATTAGGGTTAGGGAAGAGGGTTTGCGCATAACTTGCAGTCTCGTTTTTAGGGTTAGGGTTAGGGAAAAGGGTTTGCGCATAGTTTGCATTCTCACTTTTAAGGTTAGGGTTAGGGAAAAAGGTTTGCGCATAGCTTGCATTCTCACTTTTAAGGTTAGGGTTAGGGAAAAAGGTTTGCGCATAGCTTGCAGTCTCTTGGTTAGGGTTAGGGTTAGGGAACAGGGTTTGCGCATAGCTTGCAGTCTCTCTTTTAATGTTGGGGTTAGGGGACAGTGCTCTATAGAAGCAGAGTACATACCGGACAGGCGGTGGGTATTCTGCCAGACACGCAACTGAACAGCAACAGCAAAAGCAGAGACCCAAGAGAAAAAGCAAAAGATTCTGACAGCGGTGGGCAATTAATTGGGCTTATAGCCTGAGAGGGGCTTATTGGGCACCGCTGCGTGTCCGGAATGGGCTAAAACCGCGATTGTTAGATCGCGCACTGAGACAAATTCTTCCTAACCCTAACCCTTACCCATACCCCTAACCCTAACCTAACCCTAACCCTAACCCTTACAGTAACCCTGTCTTTTGCTAACCCTAAACCTAACCCTAACCCTAACCCTAACTTTTGCTAACTCTAACTCTAACCCTAAATTTCCTAACCCTAACCCTAACCCTTTCTAACCCTAACCCTAACTCAAAACCTAACCCTAACCCTAACCCTAACCCTAACCTTAAACCCTAACCCTAACCCTAACACTAAACCCTAAACCAAAAGGAAACTTCCTTTGCTATGCCTACTGGGCGGAGTCAGTGCTGATTGGTGTTACAACCCGCCCCAGGAAAAGGGGAGAGGGGGTAACTCAGGTTTTTATTAATAATTCCCTTGGGGTGGATTAAAGTGAAACGACACTAAATAATCGGTGTCTGAAAACATATACTGGCAAGGTTTATTTTAACAATTCTGTATCAACAGGCATGCTAGCAGTTTGGGAGTTGGGCTATCAGTTGGGAGGCATGGCTGAAAATAGGAAACAACAGCCCTAATTCCCAGGAAAGAAAGCCTGGAAGCTTTGGCTTTGTGCTGCAGTTGGTGGGCCACACTGGGCACTCCATGGGCAGGCAGCAAGAGTTTTCTGGATCTGGGAGTCAATCTGGGGGCCTCGGAGTGTTTGAGGGGAAGTTGGGAGTGTCCTTTGGGACCAGGATGGGATTTGAGGGCTCCTGGAGGGGCTGGGACGGGTGTATACTGCGGGCATCGTCTAGTATTGATGGGGGTAATCAGTGAGCTGACTGTTTCATAATCATCCAAATTTTAACATACAATATGATTATTAGAATAAAAAGCAAAAAGGTAATATCAACAAAACAGTAACAGGGTGAAGCTCTTGGTTGAAGACTGGTTTCTTCTTTTTCTCCAGTGATTTTAATTCTTTTTCGTCTGGGTTTTAATCCCATCTTTGGTATTTTGCTGCGAACATTTTGTCCCCATATTCATTGGAAATTGTATTAACTGTTGATGAGAACAAAGTGGAATCCCAAGGTATGTGATATATTGATAGGATTTCACTGGTTGGCTTTTAATTTGTCCAGGTTTATCGCCATAATGCTTCTGCTCTTTAACCACTTGAATCAGAATGAATTGTTTTCTGGGTCGGGTTCTCTTTTTGAGTCCAAGGTTTTTTAGTGGATTCAGTATCAGGCACAAAGGAAATTGAGGGAGGTAAAGAATAATCTTCCCTTTGTTCATTATCACAGGGATCACTCAGTCTATTTTCATGAATGTGAGGAAAGCTGGGAGACTCTAGAAACATCAGTTGAACTTCAAATTCTCCTTGTTTCTTTCTCTCCTGAGACTTAGAATCAGGGTTCTCTGTGGTTTCCCAAGTCTCAATGCCAGGGTAAGACACTGGTTTATGAAGTTGCCTGACCAAACCAGGAGCCTGTTTTTTTAGCAACAGTTTTCTCTCTGCACTCTGGCGCAACAAGACTTTGAAGGTGGTCAACCTCAGTTTGAAGCAGCTCATTTTTAGCAACAAGTTTATCCGATTTTTCTCCTGTTTCCCTCTCAAAGGCTAACGATGACTTCAGCACCACATTTTCTGATTTCAAAACAGTAGATTCAACATCAGAAATCCATTCATGACTTCCCTGTCACCACTCCATCCAAATGTCTGTGCTCTCACTTTGACCTGAGAGAAACCTCAGGCAGGTGGAAAAGGGCAGATAAAGAAAAAACAGATGGGTCCAGCAGAAGTGATGCTGCTTCTGTCAAAAGCAGAGCAGAGACCGAAAGCACTTTAGGAAGTTGCTTACAGAAGCACTTGTGCATTCCAAGTTACAGCTCAGGAGTCTCAGTGACTTGTCCAACATGAGAGTTTCTTTTCCATTTCTCAACCCCCAGATTCCTCAGGAGTAGGAAACTGGAAACACTGACTCAGAAAAGCTCCATTCCTTCCTAATAATTGTGCTTTGTCCTTCCCATTTGACAGTGCTCTTGGAAATGTGCTGGTGTGATCTGGATCTGTGAGCAGCCCTGACCTCCCAGAGCACTCATCCAATGGCAGGAAGACCCCACCTGGCTCCTGCTGGGGTTCTTGCCACCACGACCCAGTATGGGTCAATGGAATGGGGAGCAGGGTGGTGGGACCAGTAAGGACCAGTTAAGGGGGTTGGGGGCACTTCAGCATCTCCAGCAAGGTCAGACCAGTACAGAGCAGCATAGACCAGTATAGATCGGTATAGACCAGTATAAACCAGTATGGACCAGTATAGACCAATATGGGTCACTGGAATGGGGAATGGGGCAGTGGGACCGATAAGGACCAGTTAAGGCGCTTGGGGGCACTTCAGCATCTCCATCAAGGTCAGACCATTATAGACCAGTATAGACCAGTGTAGACCAGTATAGACCAGTATAGACCAGTATAGACCAGTAAAAAACCAGTACGGACCAGTATGGACCAGTATGGACCAGTACAGGTCACTAGAACAGCGAGCAGGGTGGTGGGACCAGTAAGGACCAGTTAAGGGGGTTGGGGGCACTTCAGCATCTCCATCAAGGTCAGACCAGTACAGACCAGTACAAACCAGTATGGACCAGTATAGACCAGTATAAACCAGGGTAGAGCAGTATAAACCGATATAAACCAGTACGGGTCACTGAAACAGGGAATGGGGTGGTGGGATCAGTAAGGACCAGTTAAGGGGGTTGGGGGTGTTTCATCATCTCCGTCAAGGTCAGACCAGTACAGACCAGTATAAACCAGTATAGACCAGTATGGACTGGTATAGACCGGTATAGACCAGTATAAACCAGTACAGACCGGTACGGGTCATTGGAATGGGGAATGGGGCAGTGGGACCAGTAAGGACCAGTTAAGGGGGTTGGGGGCACTTCAGCATCTCCATCAAGGTCAGACCAGTACAGACCAGTATAAACCAGGGTAGAGCAGTATAAACCAGTATAAACCAGTACAGGTCCCTGGAATGGGGAATGGGGTGGTGGGACCAGTAAGAACCAGTTAAGGGGGTTGGGGGCACTTCAGCATCTCCATCAAGGTCAGGTCAGTATAAAGCAGTATAGACCCGTATAGACCAGTATGGGCCAGTATAAACCGGTATAAACCAGTATGGACCAGTACAGGTGACTGGAACGGGGAATGGGGCGGTGGGACCAGTAAGGACCAGTTAAGGGGGTTGGGGGCACTTCAGCATCTCCGTCAACGTCAAATCAGTACAGACCAGTATAGACCAGTATAGATTAGTATAAACCAGTATGGACCAGTATAGACCAATATAAACCAGTACGGGTCACTGGAACACGGAATGGGGTGGTGGGACCAGTAAGGACCAGTTAAGGGGGTTGGGGGCACTTCAGCATCTCCATCAAGGTCAGACCAGTACAGACCAGTATAAACCAGGATAGACCAGTAAGGACCAGTATGGACCAGTACGGGTCACTGGAACGCGGAATGGGGTGGTGGGACCAGTAAGGACCAGTTAAGGCAGAACTCAGCTGGGACTTAGTGGTTTGGGGGTGGGCATGTCCCTTCTTTAGGTGGGCGTGGTCTCTCCCTGGTGGGCGTGTCCCATCCCAAGGTGGCCATAGCCTCTGCAAGTGGGCGTGTCTTTTGCATCCTCTCCCCCTCCCTGAACTGGGAGCTCAACTGGGACTTACTGGGTTTTGGGTGGGCGTGTCCCCTCCCAATGATGGACCCACTTTCAGCCCCTCCCCCCACCTTTAAGGGCCCCCCCAAAGACCCTCCCCCCCCTTCCTGCACCTCCCCAACCCTCAGGGTCCCTCCTGTCCCTCCCCCACCCTCAGGGTCCCTTCCTTCCCCTCCCCCCAGTGAACCTGCTACCCCTCCCCCACTCTCAGGAGCCCTCCCTGCCCCTCCCCCACCTTCAGGGGCCCTCAGGACCCCTCCCCCAACCTCAGAGACTCTCCTGCCCCTCCCCCACCCTCGGGGAACTTCCTACCCTTCCCCCACCCTCAGGGACCCTCAGGGCCCCTCCTTCACTTTCGGGGTCCCTCCCTGCCCCTCCCCAACCCTCAGGACCCTCCTGCCCCTCCCCCCACCTCGGGGTCCCTCCTGCCCCTCCCCCACCCTCAGGGACCCGCCTACCCCTCCCCCACCCTCAGGGACGGTCCTGCCCTTCCCCCACCCTCAGGGAACCTCCTGCCCTTCCCCCACGCTCAAGGACCATCCTACTCCATCCCCACCCTCAGTGTTCCCTCCTTCCCCTCCCCCCCCCACTGGAGCTGTTACTGGTCCCTTACTGGTCTGTACTGGGAAGGGAGAGGGGAGGGGCCGCCCCCTCGAGGCCCCTCCCCCCCAGTGACGTCACCGGGTCCCAAAAATAGCCCCGGGGGCCCAAACTGGAGGGGGGACCTGGAGCCGCTCCCAGTGTGACCAGTTCAGGTACTGGGAGGGACTGGGAGGGAACTGGGAGGGACTGGGAGGGACTGGGAGGGGGCAGGGCTTCCCTCCCTCCCCCCCCCTCCGTGTCCTTGGGGTGACCTTGGGGAGGGAGGGGGATGGGCCGCTCCCAGTGGCTCCCAGTAGCTCACAGTAACCCCAGTAATGCCTCCAGTATCTCCAGCGACCCCCCCAGTAACCCCAGTGACCCCCCCAGTAGCTCCTAGTAGCTCCCGGTAACCCCAGTGTCTATCCCAGTAGCTCCCAGTAACTCCCAGTAATCCTAGTGTCCATCCCAGTAACTCCCAGTAACCCCAGTGTCCACCCCAGTAGCTCCCAGTAACTCCCAGTAAGCCCCCCAGTAGCTCCCAGTAACTCCCAGTAACCCCAGTGACCCCCCCAGTAGCTCCCAGTAACCCCAGTGTCCATCCCAGTAACCCCAGTGACCCCCCCAGTAGCTCCCAGTAACTCCAGTGTCCATCCCAGTAACCCCAGTGACCCCCCCAGTAGCTTCCAGTAGCTCCCAGTAACTCCCAGTGTCCCCCCCAGTACTCCCAGTATGTCCCAGTTTAACCCAGTTCCCCCCCCCCCGTGGGCCCTGGGCCGGGTGGGGGAGGGGCGGGCTCACATTTCCATGGCAACATCTCTTTCCCTCTGGCCCAGTTTCTCCCAGTTCCTCCCAGTTTAACCCAGTTTTTCCACATTTTTCCCCATTTTTCCACATTTCCCCCCATTTTCCCCATTTTTCCCAGATTTTCCCCCATTTTTCCACATTTTCCTGAATTTTTCCCCATTTCCCCCCCATTTTCCAGATTTTTCCCAGTTTTCCTACATTTTCCCAGATTTTTTCCCATTTTTTCTCCCATTTTCCCAGATTTTTCCCCATTTTGTCCAGATTTTCCCAGATTTTCCACATTTTCCCAGATTTTTCCTCCACTTTTCCCAGAATTTCCCACATTTTCCCAGATTTTTCCCACATTTTTTCCCATTTTTCCCAGATTTTCCCACATTTTTCTCCAGATTTTCTTCCAGATTTTCCCACATTTTCCCACATTTTCCCAGATTTTCCCCCATTTTTCTTGATTTTTCCCGATTTTCCCCATTTTTCCGGATTTTTTTCCCATTTTTTCCCATTTTCACACATTTTTCCTCATTTTCCCCCATTTTCACGGATTTCTCCTCATTTCCCCCATTTTCCCACAGTTTTTCCCAATTTTTTTACATTTGCCCAGATTTTTCCCCATTTTCCCCAGATTTTTCCCAATTTCGCCCCCATTTTCTCGGATTTTTCCCCATTTTCCCACATTTTCCCAAATTTTTTCCCCCATTTTCCCAGATTTTCTCCCTATTTCCCCAGATTTTTCCTCATTTTGCCCATTTTTTCCCAGATTTTTTCCCAATTATTTTCCCCATTTTCCCAGATTTCCCCCCTTTTTTTCCCACATTTCCCCAGATTTTTTCCCAATTTCCCCCCAGTTTCCATGATTTTTCCCACATTTTTTCCACATTTTCCCAGATTTTTCCTCATTTTCCCCCATTTTTCCCAGATTTTTCCCCATTTTTCTCACATTTTTTCCCCCATATTTCCAGATTTTCCCAGAATATTCCCCATTTTCCCCATTTTTTCCCTATTTTCCCAGATTTTTCCCATTTTTTCCCCTTCCCCCCCATTTTTTCCACATTTTTCCCAGATTTTCTCCCATTTTCCCCAGAATTTCCAAGGCTTTTTCCCAATTTTTCCCCATTTTCCCAGTTTTTTCCCAATTTTTTCCCCATTTTCCTGGATTTTTTCTCCATTTCCCCCCATTTTCCCAGATTTTCCCCCCATTTTTCCCACATTTTCCCAGATTTTCACACATTTTTCCCCATTTTCCCCCTTTTTTTCCTCATTTTTCCATATTTTCCCATATTTTTCCCCATTTTCCCCAGAATTTCCACCATTTTTCCCCATTTCCCCGGATTTTTCTCACATTTTCCCCAGAATTTTCCGCAATTTCCCCATTTTCCCACATTTTCCCAGATTTTTCACCATTTTCCTGATTTTCCCCCCATTTTTCCCACATTTTCACAGATTTTTCTCCAGATTTCCCCCACATTTTTCCCCCATTTCCCCACATTTTCTTGGATTTTTGGGTCCCCCAGTTTTCCAAATTTCCCCAGTGGAAAAAATGGGGGGAAAAAACCAGGAATTTTGGGGAAAATGGGGAAAAAATGGGGAAAAAAAGTGGGAAATTTGGGGAAAATTGATAAAAATGGGGAAAAATGGGGGGAAATTTAGGAAAACTGGGGGAAAATCCAGGAAAATGTGGAAAAACGGGGGAAATTTTGGGGAAAAAGTCAGAAATTTGGGGAAATGGGGGATTTTGAGGGGAAATGGAGGGAAAAATGGGAAAAAAGTAAGAAATTTGGGGAAAATGGGTGAAAAATCAGGAAAAATGGGGGATAATTGGGAAAAATTAGGGGAAATTTAGGAAAAATTGGGGAAAAATGGCGGAATTTGCGGAAAATGGGGAAATTTGGGAAAAATGGGGTGAATTGAGAAAAAAATGGGGGAATTTGGGTAAAATTGGATGAAAAATTGGGGAAAGTTGGGAAAAATGGGGGGAAATTTGGGGAAAATGGGAAAAAATGGGGGAAATTTGGGAACAATGGAAGGAATTTGGAAAACAAATGGGGAAAAATTGAGAAAAATGGGGAAATTTGGGAAAAATGGGGGAAATGGGGGGAAAATTGGGGAAAGAGTGGGAAATTTGGAAGAAATGGATGAAAAACTGGGAAAAATGAGGGGAAATTTGGGAAAAACTTGGGTGTCCCCACCAGGTTTGGCCCCGCCATGGTCCCGATAGCCCCGGGATCAGGTGAGACCCCTACCCCATGCCCTGACCCCTCCCCCTCCCCGAGGTCACTGCCCTGACCCCCCAAGTCCAGGCTGTGACCCCTCCCCCACCCCATTGCCCCTCCCACACTTTATGGTCCCTTCCCCATTCTGTGGCCCCTACCCCATTCTGTAGCCCCTACCCCACTCTGTGACCCCTCTCCCACTTCATGGCCCCTCCCCCACTCTCTGACTCCTCCCCCACTCTATGGCCCCTCATCCACTTTATGGCCCCTCCCCCACTCTCAGACCCTTCCCCCATTCTGTGACCCCTCTCCCACACGGTGGCCCCTCTCCCACTTTACAGCCTCTCCCCCACTCTGTGACCCCTCCCCCACCGACAGCTTCTCCCTGCAGAGAGAACAGCCAACACACTATTTCACTTCTCACTTTAACAAAGCTCTTTTCTCCGTCAAGCCCCTCAAAGGCGCCAAGGCCACATAGGAGGCCACACACAAACAGTACTCCTCTTCCCACTTGACTACACCTTCCCCCTCACTGTTCTACAGGGAACACCAGGAATCTGCTCGCAGAGGCCTCTCCTTTCCCATCAGTAGCTCAGCACAAGGAGCTAAAGGAGCTCAAGCCTTAGGCCACAAGAGCTGACAGCGAGGAAACTTTGGGAGCAAACTAATGCTGCTAACACGGACCCAGCTGAATCCAGCACACAATCACAGAATCCAAGAGTCCTTCAGCTTGGAAAAGACCTCCAAGCTCACTGAGTCTTGTGCAGCCCCTCCCCGACCGCCTGCAGGGACTGGATGATGCTTTGCACAAGCACCAAAAGGAATGTTGTGAAAGCCATGGCCTGCAGGAGGACACAGAGAAGGGCTTGGTTGGGGCTGGGAAGGAGCGAGCTGGCGCTGGGGGAGCGGGGATGGAGCCTCGGGGATGTGGCGCAGCAAGGACAGGGGCCCAGGCAGCTGGCAGGCGGCAAGGCCTCACCCCCTGCCCCAGCAGCAGCACCGGGCCCTGCCCAAGGGTCGGGAGGGACCCCGGAGTCCTGAAGAGTGTTTGGGGGTCCCCAGGAGGGAGTCTGGGGGTCTGAGGTGGTCCCAGGAGATTTTCAAGGCTTAAGGGGATGCACAGGAGATTTGGGGGAGGAGGGGGAAAGGCGGAGGGTCCCCAGGATTCTTGGGGGGATCTGGGCAGTTCCCGAGAGTCTTGGGGGAGATTCGGAGGGGTCACCAGGAGCCCCCGGACCCCCTGAACTCACCCCACACCACCATGGCCTCGTTGGGGCCGCACGTGAAAAACAGCGCGGCGGGGGGAGACCCTGGGGCCGGGATCGATCGGGACCAATCGGGGTCAATCCCGATCCTCCCCTCCCCCGCCATCACCGCCCCGCTCCCGGCAGCCCCCGCGGAAGTTTCGACGTTCTATTGGGTGACTCACCGGCACAAGGACAGGGGCCCAGCAGAATTTGGCAATGACGTCATTCCAGCAGAGCCGTTCTATTGGCTGCGACCCACGAGGGAGCCCCAAAACCTGTTCATGGCTTGGGGGGGAAGGACAGCCGGCACGGCCAGGAACGGGGGTGCAGAGGGTGTTCAAGTGCCCAGGAAAGGGGCAAAAAACTTTCCCCTCTCCCTCCCAGTGCCCCCTCAGCCCATCCCAGTGTCTCCCCTCTCCCCCAGTGCCCCCTCAGCCCATCCCGGTCTCTCCCCAGCTCTCCCAGTGCCCCCGTCCATCGAGGTCCCAGCCCGGCCCTGCCCCCTGCTCTGCTCCGCCCTGGATTTCTCCCCTGCAGGGGCAGCTGAGGTGGCTCCAGGGCGGGCGGGAGCTTTCGGGGCAGGGGGTGGCTCCTGACATGCTGCTGGAACCGCCCCTGCCTGGGCGGGCCCGTCAGCCTGGGGCACCTCCTCACCCGAGCCTGGGGGACGGGCCGGCAACTGGGAGGGGCTTTGGGAAGGAATGGGGAGGCTGAGAAGGGGTTGGAGGTCGTGGGGGTAAGTGGGAAGGTGTTTGGGGGAGTTTGGGGGTTTGGGAGGGAGGTTGGGGAGATTGGGGCAGCTGTGAGGGGTTTTGGGGAATCGTCGGGGATGTGGGAAGGAACTGGGAGAGAGTTTGGGGGCATCCTCGAGGGGAAGGGGGCAACTAGGAGAGGGTTTGAAAGGCCCTGGGAGGGCTGGAGGTAACTGGGAGGGGTTTGGGGGCATCTTGTGGGTTTTTGTGGGTCTGGGAGGCAGTCTGGGGGCCTCGGAGGGTTTAAGGGGAAGTTGGGAGTGTCCTGTGGGACCGGGATGGGATTTGAGGGTTCCTGGAGGGGCTGGGAGGGCTTTATGCCTTTATACTGCGGGCATTGTCTAGTATTGATGGGGGTAATCCGTGAGTTGACTGTTTCATAATCATCCAAATTTTAACAAGACTTTGAAGGTGGTCAACCTCAGTTTGAAGCAGCTCATTTTTAGCAACAAGTTTATCCAATTTTTCTCCTGTTTCCCTCTCAAAGGCTAACGATGACTTCAACACCACATTTTCTGATTTCAAAACAGTAGACTCAACATCAGAAATCCATTCATGACTTCCCTGTCACCACTCCATCCGAATGTCTGTGCACTCACTGTGACCTGAGAGAAACCTGCCTGTTTGCAGCGCACTGACTGGGCAACTTTTCTTTTTGCAGGTGGAAAAGGGCAGATAAAGAAAAAACAGATGGGTCCAGCAGAAGTGATGCTGCTTCTGTCAAAAGCAGAGCAGAGGCCGAAAGCACTTTAGGAAGTTGCTTACAGAAGCACTTGTGCATTCCAAGTTACAGCTCAGGAGTCTCAGTGACTTGTCCAACATGGGAGCTCCTTTTCCATTTCTCAACCCCCAGATTCCTCAGGAGTAGGAAACTGAAAACACTGACTCAGAAAAGCTCCATTCCTTCCTAATAATTGTGCTTTGTCCTTCCCATTTGACAGTGCTCTTGGAAATGTGCTGGTGTGATCTGGATCTGGGAGCAGCCCTGACCTCCCACAGCCCTGACCACACACACCTCATCCAACGGCAGGAAGAACCTGCCTGGCTCCTGCTGGGGTTCTCACCACCCACCGACAGCTTCTCCCTGCAGAGGGGTGGGCAACTCCCCAGGCAGGATGAGACCTGACCCCAGCAGGCAGCAAAGTCCCTGCCCTGGCACAAAGAACCCTGGAGCACAGGGACCCTGCTCTGCAGGACAGCCCCGGGCATCCCTGGCTGCACCCCCACCTTCCCAGCCCGCAGCCATCCCTGGGAGAAGGAGCCCACCTGCGCTGTCCCTCTGACGGTGCTGCAGGGAAGGCCTGCCCTGGAGAACATCCTCCTCCGGCGCAACAGAGAAACTGGGAGAGTCCTGACAGATGTGCAAGGCTGTGGGATGTGGTAGCTTTAGGAGATTCCTCCAGGAACACAAGCGACATTGCCCTGCACCTGTAGACTCACTCTGCAGAGGAGTGTGAAGTTGTGTCCCCAAGTTGTGTCTCAGCTGAACACCTCCCATCTTTCTGCTGCCTTTAACCTCCCTTTGCCTTTCTTCTCTTCTCTCGTGCCTACAGGCAGTGCCGTCGGCCCTGCTGGGCTGTGCAGAGGAGCTGCTCCTGGGCAGAGCTGTCTCTCTGCAGTGCTGCCCACTTGCCAGGATTTCCCTGTGTGCCAGGAGCCCGGCCCAGCTGAGCAGCACAGCAAGAGCCAAAGGCAACCCTTTCTCTGCCCCTCTGGGTTCCCCACAGGTGTCCCTGGGGCTCCAGGGGAACCTGCTGTGGGACAGACTGAAGGAAACAATGATGTTCCCTCTTCTCCCCTCTTCAGTGACACTTCTTTCCAGCAGAGACATTTCTCCTCTTAGAAAATTACCAGGGTATGATGAACACCTTTTCTAGTTTCATCATTACACAGGACACCAGGAGGGTGACAGCAAAGGATCTGGTAACTCCCTGGCACAGCGGGGATTTTCCTGGAGTCACACAGAGAAATGTGTCAGGGCTCTGAGAGGTGTCCAGCCCTGAGCTGGACTGATGCACACACGGGGGTGTTCAGAGACACGAGTCCTTCCCTGGCACACACACAGGCAGTTCATTGCAGCAGGGACAGTGTCTCCCTGGGCTCCTGCTACCACTCCCAGAGCCTGGAGCCACCTCAGCCCCGTAATGCTCCCACCCTGCACACTCCTACACTTCAGATGAACATTGGGGTTTTCTAGTCACTGGAACTGCCCAGACCAGCCCCTCCCTGGTGCCCCCATCTCCCTGCCCCGTCCCAGCCCAGCAGAGCAGCACAGTCGTTTCTGGTCCTGCAGCAAGAAAGGGAGGCAATAGAGGACAGGGACAGTGACTGCATGTCTGGACTGCTCAGGAGATCATCAGCTCAGGCGGCAGCTCCTGCAGCCCCAGGGTCAGACCCGCTTCCCAGTGGCCCAGGCAACTGCTGCCACGTGGGCACAAGCTCTGCTGCCCAGGAGGGTCCTGTAGTGAAGGACTTTGCAGATGGCCACGTAGCGGTCAGAGGACATGATGGTGAGAAGGGCAAGCTCCGCTGTGATCAAGAAGAAAAGCAAAAAACACCTGTGCAGCTCATCCTGAGTAGGACATGCCCCTGGTGTTCCAGAGGGAATTGGCCATGGCTTTGGGGAGAGTGGTGCAGAGGCAGCCCCGGGGTGTGAGGGAGAGGTGGAGCAGGAAGAAGTCCCTGGGGGGTGTGCAGGTGGTGGTGGCAGGCTACGGCGCTGAGGATGAGGCCGTTGCCCAGGAGGGCAGCCAGGGAGATGCCCAGGAAGAAGCAGAAGTGCAAGAGCTGCAACCCGGAGGAGGAAGTGGGGGATGGAGCTGCTGTTGGACATGAGCTTTGAATAAACTTCTCTTTGTCTCACCACCGCACGAGGAGCATCATTCATTCCTTGTTATACAAGGGTCGCCTGCTGCTGTTGGACATGAGCTTCCTCCGGGCATCAGGAAATGTCCAAGGAGGAAAAGGCAGTGAAAACTTTGGGACGGGTTTCCTAGATCAAACCCATGAATTCCTCTGAGCATCTACCCTCATCCCAAGTATCTGCAGTCACACATATGTAGATTCTAGACTGTAGAAGACAGGCTTAGCATGACTTTAAGATGATTTCTTCTCAATTTTTTGATTTATTTTTCTACTGCCAGGTCTGAGAGGGGCATCGTGGAACCAAAGGAACCCTGAGACATTTCAGAATCCCACATGTGTTGGGTCTGTCTGAGCTGGAGTTCATTTTCTCACTGCAGGCGTCACAGTGCTGTGCTTTGCATTGGGAGCTACAAAGGGGTTAATCACACCAGTGCTTTGGCAACTGCTGAGCAGGGCTGGTGCAGCATCTGCATTGTAACCTTCGTCCCCTGAATCGGGGGCAAGATCATGGGAGGCGATACAGACAGGTCAGTTGAGCCAAATGGACCAAAGGGACATTGCAGAATATATGGCGTCAGCTCAGCTACAAGAGCTCAGGAAAGGAACAGGAAAGGGGGAAAATCCATTTTTTTACAATACATGCCTTCTGAGCGGCTTCTCTGTGTGGTGAAGCCCTGCTTCCCATGAAGTGGCCAGGTATCGCTGCTGACAGGAAGTAGAGAGAAAATCTTTTTATTTTCCTCTTCACTTATGCATGCGCAAACTTTGGCTTTTGCTTTAGTAAAGTGCCTGATCTCAAGGTAGAAATAATTTTCCATCTTATTCTGTCTCTTCTGTCTGACTGGGAAGGGCAGCAATAGAGCAGCTTGGTGGGCACCTGGCATCCAGGTAAGGTCAACCCACTGCAACATTGCAGGGTCTCATGGAACCAAAGGACTGCTGGGAGACTGGGGGAACTCACGGAATCAAGTGGCCATCGTGGCACTGCCGTGCATCATAGAAGCAAATGTTCCCTGGGAAACTACAGAAACCAGGGACTTAAGGGACATCATTGGGATGTGCGGGACCTCATGGAATTAAACAAACCGTGGGATATCTTTGGAACTTCATGGAATCAAAGGGATAAAACAAAAGAATTAAACCCCATGACCAGAAACCATTGGATCAAACATTTCTTTAATATGCCAGCTGGGGATTCATGGGGGTACTCTACCATGCATGAATCAAAGAATCAGTATAAATTTCGGAGTATAAATACAGTGATACTTGAAAGACCCTCCCCTTCACAAGCAGTCCAAAATTCTCTTCTGATTTTAGGGTCAAATAGCCTCTTGGATTTTATTCGTGGAGCAAGACTGCCATCTAGCGTCCATTTCTTCTGGGAGGGGCAGTCATTTTCACAGAGTGGTCTTCTCCCTTAGCAGGCCTCGTAGCATCTCTGATTGATCTATCCGACCCCTAACCCCTACACTAAATGCTTTAGGAGAAGCTAAGACGTATCTTAGAACTTCCCATTTGCTTAAACAATGTATAATTGACTTTCTTCTTAACAGAACAATCTCTTATTAAACAAATTTTCTGAGGCCTGTAAGCTAATTTCTTGAAGATGGGCATATGATACACTCTCTATTAGTTTCCATGTATCATCTACATTCTCTCTCCTACAACTAATTGTAGTCTTAAAAGAAAAGAAAAGACTGCTACCATGCCAAGAAAGCAAACCCCTTTGTTGATTAGGATTTTTATCTAAGAAAAACTTCTGATTTATGAAGCCATTAAGGATGGAGATCCTCTCTCATTTCAGTGCCATTGTGACAATATGGGGCCTCATGGAACACATGGAACAGAGAACACTGCACATTCCCAAGCAATCAAGGGGCCATTGTAACACTCCAGGGCCTCATGGAAGACGGAGGCCCCGCAGAGAGACCTCAAATCAGAGGTTTGGGCAATCCTCAACCAGAGGAAGTTCAACAAGGGGAAGTGCCAGATTCTGTCCCTGTGATGGGGCAACCCCGAATGTCCGGACAGACTGGGAATGATATTCTGCATAACAGCGCTGGAAAATGGCCTCTGGGGTCCTGGTGGATGGCCAGTTGGCCAAGAGTCAGTGGTGCTCTGGCGGGGGCTCACTGCTCGGTCACAGGAGGGTTTTCAGGCACACGAGTCCTTCGCTTGCACACAGACACAGACAGTTCATGGCAACAGGGGCAGTATCTCCTGGGGTTCCTGCTGCCACGCCAGGAGCCTGGATGCACCTAAGCCCTTGTAGGGTGCCACCTGTTCTGCCACTATCTGAGATGCCCCACCGCCTGAGAGATGGAAACGCAGAGCTCTGTCCAAGAGAAGCACATCCCAGAGCTGCACGCATGGGCTTTGCCGGGATTTAGAACCGTAAATGCAATGTGACACCGAGACACTCTTTGTCCCACATAACTTCAAGTCTCCCAGGAGGTTGATGGCAATTGTTCTTGCTCAGGGTCATCTCCCCACACCAACAGCAGGTGTGTGCTCAAGACTTGTCTGTGCAATGCAAACAGATACACGCTGTCTAGTTCTTCCGGTCTCTCCAAGGAAGGCAAAAGAATCTCTGTGTGCCGGGTGAGAAGCCAGTGCTGGAAGTTGTGGTTCTACTGTGAGTGCCAAGAGCGGATGGAAGGTCTGTGATGAATGCCCTGAAGAGATGACCTGGGTTTTCCAGTGCACATGGCAATAGATCACACCCTGCTTTGGTGGTCATTTATGTCCTACGGAGGTGACAGAGATGGGAAAGAGAATGAAATTATTGAATGTGCCTCTGAGTGCCCCTCAACCTGCTGCAAATGTGCAGATTCCAGTACCTCCAGTTCAGGTGTGAGAGGCTGTTCCCTGGTCCTCTGAGCAAGAAGAGCTGGACGAGGGGACACAACAGAACTCGCTTACTGAGACTGTATCTCCATGAATCCCAAAGCAAGTGCGAGGGGTTATGCCACGTCCGAGTTTTCTCAGGGGAAGGTGTTTCTCCCATGCATTGCCTCCCCGTGGCACTGGTGCCACAGCCCCCGACAAAACCACAAGTGGTCTTTGTGCCTAGCAAAAGTACTCCTACTTCTAGCAGGGATGTTCCACGGGAAAGTCCAGGACAGGTTGAGTCCGGAGGGCACTGAGTCCGGAGGGATGTTCTGCCTCTCGTGCCCCTCGACCATTCTCACAAGCGCTTGCTCTGGAGGACAATTCAGGAGTCTCCACGTGCCAAAGAGAGATGTGAGGGAAGAGACGATGGCGGTGTAAGAAGCACATGGCCTGTCAATCTGAAGATCCTCGATACCAAACACCACCCCTGCCACCCAGCCCGGCCCCGCCGGTTCTACGGTGTAGAGCACGGACCGCCGCCGCGCTGCCGCCGCTGTCGCCTGGCCTCCGCCTCCAGCCAGCACCCGAGGAGAGCCCGAGAGGCGCCGGCCCCTGTCCCAACCCAGGGGTGGATTTGTCGGAGGAGGACAGGGGAGGAGGGAGAGGAAGGCAGAGGAGGTGGAGAGGAGGCGACCCGCCAGGAGTAGAGAGTCGGGGCTGGCGGGGGCAGCGAGGCACCGGGAAGCGAATCGGCGGCTGCGGCGCTGTCGGAGAGCGGGGCTGGTGTCGCTGGCCGCGGTTTTGATCTGTGCGCAGGGCTGGCGGCCGGAGACCGTAGGGTCCGGGGCAAACCCCTGGGGTGGACGTGCATATTCCTCGAGGTTGCCCTCCTGTTTGGTAGGTTCTTCACAAAGTTCTTCTCCCGAACTATCTTCCCAACCCTCCCTCCCTCTGGTCCATAAAGTATTCCCTGGGAAAAATCATCGCTTTTTTCTTTGTCGAGCCGTTATTCTTTCCTTGCTTTACTGTCCGTCCTTCAGTGAATTCATGCAGTCGTCCTTCCGCTTTCCTACTTTTCTTCCTCTCTTCTCTTGGCTTAATCCCGCAGCTTTTCATTCTTCAGTGACTTCACCAATCCACTTCTCTTTTCCGCTCACCTCTCTCCAGCAAATATTAATGGACATTTCAACTACTACACACCTTTATATCCTCTTAAAATTCTTCTCCGTATTGGCTTGACTGCTGCTGTGCCCTTTGTTTTGGGAAAAAACATCCAGTGCAAAAACACTTCCGACGGTTTTCTTCATCTCCCTGCCAGTGTCTGCAGGTAGAGCCCAGGTGCAGCAGGACCCATTGGTAGAGATCAGCGAGAGCAGTGAAATCACCAAGTGCTCACACGCCAACATACGAAACGGTGATTTTATCATTTCCTACTGGCAGCTCCCGGGTCACAGCCCCGAGTTCCTCAGTGCTAAATGGTCCAGAGAGCTGCTAATGGTCCAGAGAGCTGCTGGCGCCAACGGGGCGGCTGTGGGTGACGGGTGATAGTCTTTCCACCGTCCTCTGGCTCTCCGGGCACCGTCATGGAGACGAGTTGGGTATTAGCGCTTCTATTAAAACAGGGTTTTTAGACATACAAAGAGAACAGGCTTGAGTACCTGGGTACCAAGTGACGTAAAAAGTACAGCGCAGTGCAAGAGGCACCAGTGCTAGAACACTGAATTTACCCCTGGCCTATCAAATCCTCATCTCACTAAACTTAGATTCTGCTTCCAGGCTGCCTCTGGCACGACCTCCAGTTTTCTGCAGGCTGCCCAAATAGTTAGAGCTCTCTGTTTTCGGGACAAGCATACGTATTTCAGGTGTTTCCTAGTCTTCTGAGCAGAAGTGACACAACTGGGATCTCTTCACGGAGACTGTATTTCCATTGGTCCAAAGTGGGTGGGAGATGCCATGCCGTGATTTCTCATGGGCAGGTGATTCACCCATGCACTGTTACGGCGTAGAACTGGTGCCACAGCCCAAGTCTAAAACTAAGGTGCTATTTGTCTCCAGCAGAAATGCTCCTGCTGACAGCTCCGCTCCCCACAGACGTCGATCGGTCTCCCGGTGTATCGAAACCCCCGTAAGCCATGGCCCACTGCAAACAGAGAGATTTGAATATGTTGCCAGCCGGGGAAAACTGGAAGTCGTGCCAGAGGCAGCCTGCAGGTTGAAAGGGATGCATTAATAAATTTAGTGAGATAAGAGTTTGATAGACCTGGAGCAACTTTGGAATGATCTCCTGATTTTCTTTAGAAAAGGAGAAATGTGTGACTGCAGAGAGAACCAAGATATCTTTTGGTGGCAGCATGTGGAGGAGAGGACAGACGGAGAGGGATAGCGAAGTTGAAGTGGCGAGCAGAGAGAGAGAAGGAGGCCTGAGCTTTCTCTTCTTTCCCTCTTTATTTCTTTAGAGAAGTAAGATCACCTGGAGTGAACCCATGAAAGACAGCAAGTACATGATCTGCAGCGATGTTTCTCTATTCAGTTGTATTCCCCCCACGGGGCCTGAAAAGGCAGTTGACTATTTCCTAGGAGGAAAAAGAATGCATTTATGAAAAGCTGGGATATAGAGAGGAGGTGTACCAGGCAGAAAGTGACGACGCTGTAACCAAAATTCATGCTGAGACGAACCTGCCTGTTTACTGAGAGTGTCAGAAATCTCCACCCTGAGCCGAGAGAAGAGAGCTGCCAGAAACGAATCTCTTAGAGGGGGAGGGTCGAGAAATGAACTGTACTTTCAGTACCTCAAATGTTCTCTTTGGGTTTCTCCCTCCCCAAGCAACAACCCGTCTGACTCCCCCAGCCGATGGCATTCTGAGCATTGCCTGGCTCTGGGGTCTCACTCATGGGCAGAGATTGTTCCCGGTCAGCTCGCAGTGCAGTCCTCCCCTCCCCAGTTGCAATCGCCTGCTCTGCTGCACACCCACTGATGTGCTTTTGGGAGCTCCGGGCTTCTACACTTCTGCACCTTTCACATCTTCCCGTGCTGTCCTCAGCTCTCTGGGTTGCTTGCAGCTTCCTCGGGAAACACGTGTCTCCTTCGCTTCTGTGGCTTTTCCCCTGTCTTCTTCATCTGCCTGGGAAGAATGCCTCTCTCCCAGCTCCCTGGGAAAGGGAGATGAGCCCTGCTGGACAGCAGCCCGGTGTCTCTAGATTTGCCTTTCTCTTCTGCGAAAACGCAAAGTCTGAGAGGAACGTGGCTCCAGCAGGGCTGCTGTATATCCCAGCTCCAGCGATGGCAAGGAGAGCATATGCCCTAGGGAATGTACTGAGGGATGAGCAGGGATCAGGATGAAGACCCTGACGCACATGCAGGGAGCACATGGGGCAACTACCAGAGTGCTGCTTGCGAGTGGTGGGGCTAGGAGAGCCCTGGCCCACCCAGGGCAGTTGAAGGTCTGGAGGCTTGGCAGATGGAGACCCTTACACTCAGTCCCTTCCCTAAACCAAGTCCAGAGGGATCCCAGGCACCCATCACACCACAGGAAACAGAGGTATTCAAATGCTTCCCAGGTGGAAGAGCATTATCGATTTCACCCTCCTTATGCCTGTGTGCTCCTGAAAATTTTCTACCATTTTAAGTATCAGAGGAGAGAGAACACATTTAGAGGAAGCTGAGAATTCTACATTTTTACTGACAGGTTAATGAAGGATGGTCCTGCAACCATCCTTCCTGAGGCCAGGGCCACATGGCTGGAGGTTTTTCCTTTCTTACTGCTTTGCTTTCCTCTCTCACCACCTCTAACACTTGGTCTGGCTTGGTTGCACCTCGCTCCTTCGCACTGTCTGCCTTCACAGCTTCTTCAGAACACGTCCGAGATGTAGTGTTCAGATCCTTGACGAGTGACACTCCAGATCTTGCGGACTCTTACTCTCTGTCTTTACCACACTCTAGGCAAGGCAAGAACCCCTCCTGCAATCCAAAGAGAAAGATCTTCAAGAACCAGAGAATCGCGGCTCCTGCCTGGAGTGGACCAGAGTAACCAGGAGACGATGCCTCAAGAGAAGCTAGGGACACACATGGCAGCTGACTGCAGGATGCCCAGATTTGCCCTACCCTGTGCTGGATAAATCACTTTGCACTCAGGCATTCTGTCCCAAGCCTGCGTTCTGTGTAGGAATGAAAAGCCATGTTTTTATAGGGGTGCTAATTTGCTCTGTCGTAGAACCAATTAACCGAGTTTTGTTTCTAAGAGAATCCCCAGAAATCTCTGAAGATGACAGTGTCAATGAGTCCGTGTCCGCCAAAGCCCAGGAATACAGAGCCGCGTTCCCATGATGGGGTCCGGAGAGTCAGAGGACGGTGGAAAGACCGTCTCCCGTCACCAACAGCCACCCCGTTGGCACCCGCAGCTCTCTGGACAATTTAGCAGCGCGTACGAGGAGCTCGGGGCTGTGACCCTGGAGCTGCCGGTAGGAATGGATACGGTCTCCGGCCGCCAGCTCTGCACACAGATCAAAACCGCGACCAGCGACACCAGCCCCGCTCCCTGACAGCGCCGCAGCCGCCGATCCGCTTCCCGGCGCCTCACTGCCCCCGCCAGCCCCGACTCTCTGCTCCTGGTGGGCCGCCTCCTCTCCGCCTCCTCCCCTGTCCCCCTCCGACAAATCCGCCCCGGGGCTGGGACAGGCGCCGGCGCCTCTCGTGCTCTCCTCGGGTGCTGGTTGGAGGCGGAGGCCAGGCGACAGCGGCGGCAGTGAAGCAGCGGTTTGTGCTCTGCACCGTAGAACCGGCGGGGCCGGGCTGGGTTTGCGAGAATGGTCGAGGGGCACGAGAGGCAGAACATCCCTCCGGGCTCAGTGCCCTCCGGACTCAACCTCTCCTGGCCTTTCCCGTGGAACATCCCTGCTAGCAGTAGGAGTACTTTTGCTAGGCACAAAGACCACTTGTGGTTTTGTCGGGGGCTGTGGCACCAGTGCCACGGGGAGGCAATGCATGGGAGAAACACCTTCCCCTGAGAAAACTCGGACGTGGCATAACCCCTCGCACTTGCTTTGGGATTCATGGAGATGCAGTCTCAGTAAGTGAGTTCTGCTGTGTCCCTCGTCCAGCTCTTCTTGCTCAGAGGACCAAGGAACAGCTTCTCACACCTGAACTGGATGTACTGGAATCTGCACATTTGCAGCAGGTTGAGGGGCACTCAGAGGCACATTCAAAAATTTCATTCTCTTTCCCATCTCTGTCACCTCCGAAGGACATAAATGACCACCAAAGCAGGGTGTGATCTATTGCCATGTGCACTGGAAAACCCAGGTCATCTCTTCAGGGCATTCATCACAGACCTGCCATCCGCTCTTGGCACTCACAATAGAACCACAATTTCCCGCACTGGCTTCTCACCCGGCACACAGAGATTCTTTTACCTTCCTTGGAGAGACCGGAAGAACTAGACAGCGTGTATCTGTTTGCATTGCACAGACAAGTCTTGAGCACACACCTGCTGTTGGTGTGGGGAGATGACCCTGAGCAAGAACAATTGCCATCAACCTCCTGGGAGACCGTGAAGTTATGTGGGACAAAGAGTGTCTCGGTGTCACATTGCATTTACGGTTCTAAATCCCGGCAAAGCCCATGCGTGCAGCTCTGGGATGTGCTTCTCTTGGACAGAGCTCCGCGTTTCCATCTCTCAGGCGGTGGGGCATCTCAGATAGTGGCAGAGCAGGTGGCACCCCACAAGGGCTTAGGTGCATCCAGGCTCCTGGCGTGGCAGCAGGAACCCCAGGAGATACTGCCCCTGTTGCCATGAACTGTCTGTGTCTGTGTGCAAGGGAAGGACTCGTGTGCCTGAAAACCCTCCTGTGACCGAGCAGTGAGCCCCCTCCAAAGCACCACTGACTCTTGGCCAACTGGCCATCCACCAGGACCCCAGAGGCCATTTTCCAGCGCTGCTATGCAGAATATCATTCCCAGTCTGTCCGGACATTCGGGGTTGCCCCATCACAGGGACAGAATCTGGCACTTCCCTTTGTTGAACTTCCTCTGGTTGAGGATTGCCCAAACCTCTGATTTGAGGTCTCTCTGCGGGGCCTCCGTCTTCCATGAGGCCCTGGAGTGTTACAATGGCCCCTTGATTGCTTGGGAATGTGCAGTGTTCTCTGTTCCATGTGTTCCATGAGGCCCCATATTGTCACAATGGCACTGAAATGAGAGAGGATCTCCATCCTTAATGGCTTCATAAATCAGAAGTTTTTCTTAGATAAAAATCCTAATCAACAAAGGGGTTTGCTTTCTTGGCATGGTAGCAGTCTTTTCTTTTCTTTTAAGACTACAATTAGTTGTAGGAGAGAGAATGTAGATGATACATGGAAACTAATAGAGAGTGTATCATATGCCCATCTTCAAGAAATTAGCTTACAGGCCTCAGAAAACTTGTTTAATAAGAGATTGTTCTGTTAAGAAGAAAGTCAATTATACATTGTTTAAGCAAATGGGAAGTTCTAAGACACGTCTTAGCTTCTCCTAAAGCATTTAGTTTAGGAGTTAGGGGTCGGATAGATCAATCAGAGATGCTACGAGGCCTGCTAAGGGAGAAAGACCACTCTGTGAAAATGACTGCCCCTCCCAGAAGAATTGGACGCTAGATGGCAGTCTTGCTCCACGAATAAAATCCAAGAGGTTATTTGACCCTAAAATCAGAAGAGAATTTTGGACTGCTTGTGAAGGGGAGGGTCTTTCAAGTATCACTGTATTTATACTCCGAAATTTATACTGATTCTTTGATTCATGCATGGCAGAGTACCCCCATGAATCCCCAGCTGGCATATTAAAGAAATGTTCGATCCAATGGTTTCTGGTCATGGGGTTTAATTCTTTTGTTTTATCCCTTTGATTCCATGAAGTTCCAAAGACATCCCACGGTTTGTTTAATTCCATGAGGTCCCGCACATCCCAATGATGTCCCTTAAGTCCCTGGTTTCTGTAGTTTCCCAGGGAACATTTGCTTCTATGATGCACGGCAGTGCCACGACGGCCACTTGATTCCGTGAGTTCCCCCAGTCTCCCAGCAGTCCTTTGGTTCCATGAGACCCTGCAATGTTGCAGTGGGTTGACCTTACCTGGATGCCAGGTGCCCACGAAGCTACTCTATTGCTGCCCTTCCCAGCCAGACAGAAGAGACAGAATAAGATGGAAAATTATTTCTACCTTGAGATCAGGCACTTTACTAAAGCAAAAGCCAAAGTTTGCGCATGCATAAGGGAAGAGGAAAATAAAAAGATTTTCTCTCTACTTCCTGTCAGCAGCGATACCTGGTCACTTCATGGGAAGCAGGGCTTCACCACACAGAGAAGCCGCTCAGAAGGCATGTATTGTAAAAAAATGGATTTTCCCCCTTTCCTGTTCCTTTCCTGAGCTCTTGTAGCTGAGCTGACGCCATATATTCTGCAATGTCCCTTTGGTCCATTTGGCTCAACTGACCTGTCTGTATCGCCTCCCATGATCTTGCCCCCGATTCAGGGGACAAAGCCGACAATGCAGATGCTGCACCAGCCCTGCTCAGCAGTTGCCAAAGCACTGGTGCGATTAACCCCTTTGTAGCTCCCAATGCAAAGCACAGCACTGTGACGCCTGCAGTGAGAAAATGAACTCCAGCTCAGACAGACCCAACACATGTGGGATTCTGAAATGTCTCAGGGTTCCTTTGGTTCCACGATGCCCCTCTCAGACCTGGCAGTAGAAAAATAAATCAAAAAATTGAGAAGAAATCATCTTAAAGTCATGCTAAGCCTGTCTTCTACAGTCCAGAATCTATATATGTGTGACTGCAGATACTTGGGATGAGGGTAGATGCTCAGAGGAATTCATGGGTTTGATCTAGGAAACCTGTCCCAAAGTTTTCACTGCCTTTTCCTCCTTGGACATTTCCTGATGCCCGGAGGAAGCTCATGTCCAACAGCAGCCCCATCCCCCACTTCCTCCTCCTGGCTGCAGCTCTTGCACTTCTGCTTCTTCCTGGGCCTCTCCCTGGCTGCCCTCCTGGGCAACGGCCTCATCCTCAGCGCCGTAGCCTGCCACCACCACCTGCACACCCCCCAGGGACTTCTTCCTGCTCCACCTCTCCCTCACACACCCGGGCTGCATCTGCACCACTCTCCCCAAAGCCATGGCCAATTCCCTCTGGAACACCAGGGGCATGTCCTACTCAGGATGAGCTGCACAGGTGTTTTTTGCTTTTCTTCTTGATCACAGCGGAGCTTGCCCTTCTCACCATCATGTCCTACGACTGCTACATGTCCATCTGCAAAGCCCTGCACTACAGGACCCTCCTGGGCAGCAGAGCTTGTGCCCACGTGGCAGCAGCTGCCTGGGCCACTGGGAAGCGGGTCTGACCCTGGGGCTGCAGGAGCTGCCACCTGAGCTGATGATCTCCTGAGCAGTCCAGACATGCAGTCACTGTCCCTGTCCTCTATTGCCTCCCTTTCTTGCTGCAGGACCAGAAACGACTGTGCTGCTCTGCTGGGCTGGGGCGGGGCAGGGAGATGGGGGCACCAGGGAGGGGCTGGTCTGGGCAGTTCCAGTGACTAGAAAACCCCAATGTTCATCTGAAGTGTAGGAGTGGGCAGGGTGGGAGCATTACGGGGCTGAGGTGGCTCCAGGTTCTGGGAGTGGTAGCAGGAGCCCAGGGAGACACTGCCCCTGCTGCAATGAACTGCCTGTGTGTGTGCCAGGGAAGGACTCGTGTCTCTGAACACCCCCGTGTGTGCATCAGTCCAACTCAGGGTTGGACACCTCTCAGAGCCCTGACACATTTCTCTGTGTGACTCCAGGAAAACCCCCGCTGTGCCAGGGAGTTACCAGATCCTTTGCTGTCACCCTCCTGGTGTCCTGTGTAATGATGAAACTAGAAAAGGTGTTCATCATACCCTGGTAATTTTCTAAGAGGAGAAATGTCACTGCTGGAAAGAAGTGTCACTGAAGAGGGGAGAAGAGGGAACATCATTGTTTCCTTCAGTCTGTTCCACAGCAGGTTCCCCTGGAGCCCCAGGGACACCTGTGGGGAACCCAGAGGGGCAGAGATAGGGCTGCCTTTGGCTCTTGCTGTGCTGCTCAGCTGGGCCGGGCTCCTGGCACACAGGGAAATCCTGGCAAGCGGGCAGCACTGCAGAGAGACAGCTCTGCCCAGGAGCAGCTCCTCTGCACAGCCCAGCAGGGCCGAGGGCACTGCCTGTAGGCACGAGAGAAGAGAAGAAAGGCAAAGGGAGGTTAAAGGCAGCAGAAAGATGGGAGGTGTTCAACTGAGACACAACTTGGGGACACAACTTCACACTCCTCTGCAGAGTGAGTCTACAGGTGCAGGGCAATGTCGCTTGTGTTCCTGGAGGAATCTCCTAAAGCTGCCACATCCCACAGCCTTGCACATCTGTCAGGACTCTCCCAGTTTCTCTGTTGCGCCGGAGGAGGATGTTCTCCAGGGCAGGCCTTCCCTGCAGCACCGTCAGAGGGACAGCGCAGGTGGGCTCCTTCTCCCAGGGATGGCTGTGGGGTGGGAAGGTGGGGGTGCAGCCAGGGATGCCCGGGGCTGTCCTGCAGAGCAGGGTCCCTGTGCTCCGGGGTTCTTTGTGCCAGGGCACGGACTTTGCTGCCTGCTGGGGTCAGGTCTCATCCTGCCTGGGTAGTTGCCCACCCCTCTGCAGGGAGAAGCTGTCGGTGGGTGGTGAGAACCCCAGCAGGAGCCAGGCAGGTTCTTCCTGCCGTTGGATGAGGTGTGTGTGGTCAGGGCTGTGGGAGGTCAGGGTTGCTCCCAGATCCAGATCACACCAGCACATTTCCAAGAGCACTGTCAAATGGGAAGGACAAAGCACAATTATTAGGAAGGAATGGAGCTTTTCTGAGTCAGTGTTTTCAGTTTCCTACTCCTGAGGAATCTGGGGGTTGAGAAATGGAAAAGGAGCTCCCATGTTGGACAAGTCACTGAGACTCCTGAGCTGTAACTTGGAATGCACAAGTGCTTCTGTAAGCAACTTCCTAAAGTGCTTTCAGCCTCTGCTCTGCTTTTGACAGAAGCAGCATCACTTCTGCTGGACCCATCTGTTTTTTCTTTATCTGCCCTTTTCCACCTGCAAAAAGAAAAGTTGCCCAGTCAGTGCGCTGCAAACAGGCAGGTTTCTCTCAGGTCACAGTGAGTGCACAGACATTCGGATGGAGTGGTGACAGGGAAGTCATGAATGGATTTCTGATGTTGAGTCTACTGTTTTGAAATCAGAAAATGTGGTGTTGAAGTCATCGTTAGCCTTTGAGAGGGAAACAGGAGAAAAATCGGATAAACTTGTTGCTAAAAATGAGCTGCTTCAAACTGAGGTTGACCACCTTCAAAGTCTTGTTAAAATTTGGATGATTATGAAACAGTCAACTCACGGATTACCCCCATCAATACTAGACAATGCCCGCAGTATAAAGGCATAAAGCCCTCCCAGCCCCTCCAGGAACCCTCAAATCCCATCCCGGTCCCACAGGACACTCCCAACTTCCCCTTAAACCCTCCGAGGCCCCCAGACTGCCTCCCAGACCCACAAAAACCCACAAGATGCCCCCAAACCCCTCCCAGTTACCTCCAGCCCTCCCAGGGCCTTTCAAACCCTCTCCTAGTTGCCCCCTTCCCCTCGAGGATGCCCCCAAACTCTCTCCCAGTTCCTTCCCACATCCCCGACGATTCCCCAAAACCCCTCACAGCTGCCCCAATCTCCCCAACCTCCCTCCCAAACCCCCAAACTCCCCCAAACACCTTCCCACTTACCCCCACGACCTCCAACCCCTTCTCAGCCTCCCCATTCCTTCCCAAAGCCCCTCCCAGTTGCCGGCCCGTCCCCCAGGCTCGGGTGAGGAGGTGCCCCAGGCTGACGGGCCCGCCCAGGCAGGGGCGGTTCCAGCAGCATGTCAGGAGCCACCCCGTGCCCCGAAAGCTCCCGCCCGCCCTGGAGCCGCCTCAGCTGCCCCTGCAGGGGAGAAATCCAGGCCGGAGCAGAGCAGGGGGTAGGGCCGGGCTGGGACCTCGATGGACGGGGGCACTGGGAGAGCAGGGGAGAGACCGGGATGGGCTGAGGGGGCACTGGGGGAGAGGGGAGACACTGGGATGGGCTGAGGGGGCACTGGGAGGGAGAGGGGAAAGTTTTTTGCCCCTTTCCTGGGCACTTGAACACCCTCTGCACCCCCGTTCCCGGCCGTGCCGGCTGTCCTTCCCCCCCAAGCCATGAACAGGTTTTGGGGCTCCCTCGTGGGTCGCAGCCAATAGAACGGCTCTGCTGGAATGACGTCATTGCCAAATTCTGCTGGGCCCCTGTCCTTGTGCCGGTGAGTCACCCAATAGAACGTCGAAACTTCCGCGGGGGATGCCGGGAGCGGGGCGGTGATGGCGGGGGAGGGGAGGATCGGGATTGAACCCGATTGGTCCCGATCGATCCCGGCCCCAGGGTCTCCCCCCGCCGCGTTGTTTTTCACGTGCGGCCCCAACGAGGCCAGGGTGGTGTGGGGTGAGTTCAGGGGGTCCGGGGGCTCCTGGTGACCCCTCCGAATCTCCCCCAAGACTCTCGGGAACTGCCCAGATCCCCCCAAGAATCCTGGGAATCCTCCGCCTTTCCCCCTCCTCCCCCAACCCTTGAAAATCTCCTGGGACCACCTCAGAGCCCCAGACTCCCTCCTGGGGACCCCCAAACACTCTTCAGGACTCCGGGGCCCCTCCCGACCCCCTCCTAGAGTCTTTTGGGTGTCACCAACCCTTTACGGCGGATTCCTCCGTCCATTTTTCCACCCCGGACTGCTGGGGGTCCACCCCTCCAAGAAACTACTAGGAACTCCCCAGTGTCCCACCACGAGATTCCTGGGTCCCTCCCCCCCCACCCCCTGTGGGTGTCCCCATCCTTTCTTCCCCTCGAAAATATTCTGGGGGGTCCCCCAATGTCTCCTCCAGCCCCCATCCTGCCAGGGATGGATTTGGGGGGATCTCCTTCCCCTTCCCTCTGGCCCGAAGGCAAATGCCCCCCCTGTCCTTCTTCCTTAGCCCCCAGGCAGAAAAGAGAAGAGAAACAGCCAGTTGGCCCTGGCAGCTGTGGGTGTGTGCAGGCTGTGGTTGAGTGGTTGAGAAGGGAGAGGAGGGGGCTGGTGTTTGGGCCAAGTCCAGCAGGTGATGTCTTTTGTATCTGGCAGTCCTTGGTCGGCTCCACGACCATCCAGCTGTCAGTGTTCATGACATACCCATCAGCCCTTCTCTTCTTGGCTCCTACACTTGCCAACCCTAAGCTGCTCCTAAGTTCTCTTGCTGTCAGTTCATAAAGAGGTCTTGTCAAGTGTTACTGATTTAGAAACTAAACCCTGACATCTTTGTCTTTGCCAAAGATGTGTGTGAAAGGGCAGTGCTGTTGCAAAGCAGTGTTGAGCTTCACATTGGGTGACTTGGCAGCTTCCTCTGCATCACCCATGCACCCTGGGTTTCTTTGAAAAGTACTTTTCACTCCAAATGTGACACCACATTAGCCTGTAGGACATCCTGTCCCCAAATGGATAACTGTAAATATTAATAATAAAAAAGTGACCCCCTCCATTATTCAAGAAAAGCTTGTATCTCTGTACTAAAAGCATCCAAGGGTCACGTCCCCCAGTTTTCTATCTGACAAGGATTTGGA